>NC_136426.1:107512553-108262553 GCF_052849685.1 Lactuca virosa | reverse complement strand
GAATGATTATTGAATGATTGAATAGAAGGAATAAAATGGTGATTAAGATTGAATAAGTGTTTAATGGGTTGTGGGTGGTGTTGTATAGATGTTTAATGGATGATGTGATAATTCATTGAACTCTATAGAATTCAAAGGATTGTGGATTCCCTAAGCTCGAGTGGAAATGTTGTTTATTTAGCATTTGGTAAGATTAGAAGACATGACTACGTAACGACAAAATTACTAGATTGTCTTTGAGAATTAACAAATAAAATTTACAATTATAACATTTGATATGATCTTTTATAATTTTAGTAGAAAATAAAAAAATACCGTTATATTTTATAAATATAATATTTCGTAAAATTTAAAAATAAACACTTCAAAACCTTATTTTAAAAAAATTCTTTTTAGAAAACCATTAGTATAATGAGTTGAAGTATCCCTTAAATTTTAATAATTTTTGGAGAATTTTTTTAAAGAAAAACTTAAAATTTTGAAAATATAATTTTTTTTCAAAAGTTCGTGATTATGCTCATTTTGTAGATATTTAAATTTTAATAACTTTGGTATTTTCATATTATTTTTTTCATAAAAAAAGGTTAAGGCCAAAAACAAAATGGATACAATCATGTGGCATAGAGAGAAAAAAGGGGGAAATTGTCACATGTTTCCTTTTTTTTTTCCATCTATTTAACCCTCTAAAAAATTAACATTTATCGGAAAATACAAAAATCTCTCACATAATTACAAAAACGCAATATCATCTTGCGAGATTTTGGCGATAAATAAAATTATATTTAATCTTTTATTTTTTCAATCATACGACAAAGATTTGTTGTCACAGTCCTTATTAATTTTTGAGTCTTCACCCGATCCTATATATATATATATATATATATATATATATATATATATATATATATATATATATATATATAATCAAGTTCAACAGCGAACTACTATAAATGAAGTGAACCAACAAACCAAAAAATCGATTACTTTTTTGATGAATTTCTTTCGTTCCTCGCAATTAAAGGAAAGAATCAACAACCTGATTACTAAATCATTGTTTGATTACAGGGATTGAAAACTTTTTAAATTGAAGTAAAATTAAAAAAAAAAAAATCTTATGCATTTGATTAATGCATTGCTTTTTTTTCCTAATTGTTTTACAGAAACCTTCAAAATCATGATTCATTAAGCGATTAGATGAATTATGTTGTTTTTAGTTTTGTAAAGAAGGAAAATTTTTAAAAAAATCTTATGCATTTGATTGATGCGTGACTTTTTTTTCCTATTTGTTTAATAGAAACCTTCAAACTCATGATTCAATAAACGATTAGATAAGTTATGTTGTTTTTAGTTTTGTAAATAATGATAAAACTAATGCAAATAAAAGTATGTAAGATTCACTTTTATACTTTTCTACCTATGTTAGCTTTGTTTCCACCAAGTGAAAGCAAAAAAGCTAAGATCTCTTTTTCTTCTCTAGAGAATTTTATAGGTACACCAATTAAAGATATAAGAAAAAAAAGTTGAATAAATTATCAAGGATTGGAAAGTTATATAGTAAACAGGGGTATAAAAGTAATAAATATGTGAGATCAATATTTTAAAAGCATACCTTCAAAAGTTTAATAACTTTTGCTAGTAAGTGCTGCTGCTCAGGTGTACTCTGGTTTCCATAACAGGTATAAACTGTTGTGCTACATTTTAGGACAAAGCAACCATAGGAATTAAAGATGTTGCAACTTGAATGAGATTATGTATACACATTGTCAAGTCTTGTTTGAAGTAAATCCCTTCAACAATCACGTGATACACAAAAATAAAAAAGAATCAGACTGAAGATAACATAGTTAACTATGGGTGAAAAACAATAAAATTCAATTTTTTTTAAATTATGTTTTTTGTAATATCATCGAACACTGATTAATTATCTCTTTTTTGTAAATATATAAAAATGAAAATTTGTTATTGTTTCATATTTCAGACCACATGTGACAATAACTACAACAATGTTGTTTTGCCATCGATTTTACATGCGACAATCCCATGAAAAGAATGATTGGCAGGTAAATAAATGCTCTATTCATCATCTTCTATTTTCTTGTCTCTGATTATCTATTTTTTTCATGATTTCATCATTCATGTGGTTGATGTTTGACTCAAATTCTTGAGGAGATGAAATAATGACAAGTTATAAACAAGTTAATAGTGATTTGTTCTTGCAGACAGTTGCAACTGTATGCATGTTCCTTGCATGCAAAGCTGAAGAAACACTAAGGTGGTTAGGTGAACTTATTTTGGTTGCTTATAAGTTAATATACAAATGGTATCCTTCAGCCTCAAGGAGAATTCAGGTAAGTAACTATTTTCTTTATCTTGATTCAACAATGCATTTTTTGCTTCTGTTTCTTATGAGTTTCTTTATTTGTGTAGGAGATATACGATAAGCAAAAGGATCTAATTTTAATTGGGGAAAGACTTATGTTGATTACTATTGCCTTTGATCTACATATAGAACATCCATACTGATAGGTTTTATACAAACAATCCTATGTGTGCATGCAACCCTAATTGGATCTATGTTTTCACTATAAGACATACAACTTTATGAACACAAAATAAACCCTAGCATGCTCCTATAATTTTCGAAAATCATATAGAAAAGTAGAAGACATACCTTTGTTGTTATATTGCAATAACAACTAGTTTCCTTGATCTCTTAGACTCTTGAAAGCAAGCACCACAAATGTAGTGCCTCTAATGGCTCACAAACACCAAGAAGCAAGAAGGCAATTATGAGAGAGGAGGGAGGATACTAATTTTCGGCCCTAGGGTTTCTCTTGGAACAAGTGGCCGAAAATTGAAGGCTAGGGTCTCTATTTATACTGTAGGGTGCTAGGGTTTCAGTCTAAACCCTAATGGATAGCTTAGCCACCAAGCAACCCAAGGAACCTTCTGGAATGAGGCCTTGGACGAAAATATGATGATCCTTCATCATAATTTCGTTCCCCCTTAGTCCATTAGGATTCCCAGCCCAAAACTCAACTATCACACATTTGACAGTTTATACCCCTTTATTTAATTAATGTCTTTTAGTCACCAAATTAATTCCTAATTAATTTATGACTAATACTAATTAAATAAATATGATTTCCCCTTTAATATATTATTCTTATAATATATTAATAAACCATAATATCCTCTCTCTCATATCAAATTACCTTGTCAAGTTGCTTTGGTGAAGGCAACCCAAAAGCACCATGCATAACCGGGTCAAGTACATACCAAATATAGTTACGGGCTTAGACACTAATCCAACAGTCTACCACTTGGATAAGTCTAGTAACTATATCTCACATATGACTTCAGGATCCGATTAGCAATTGTAGCTTTCAATAGCCGCTGTCAACTCTGATCAATAATTTGTCCTTCAGATAAGGGATCGTATAATCCTCTGTTCTAGATATCATGCTGACAATACTTATTGTCCAGCATTTTGTTTCTCAATCTCTGATTTGTTCGACATAGAACTCAGTTGAACACATCAACTTCATCCTGACCGGGCCCGACACATAAGTCAAACCAAATCATCGAGTGGCCAAGATATCGCTTTTTATACTCTCAGAATAAAAGGAACAGAAAACTTCGACTTATATGTTTTTATTATCTACCAGCTAAGTTACACACAATAATACGTTTTATAACATCAAGTTACTGATGTGTTTTCGTATTATCAATATATAATCAACTAGCAAACAATAACCATATCTCTAGGTCTTAAGATTATATGATATTATCATCTTGCGATCACTTGTGATAACTTTCATGAAGTGATATTAGCAAGTGTGGGTTTATTCCAATGCTCAAAACATATTTCATAAGCACTCACAAACTTTGTAGCAAACCTTTGCAATGTCCAAAGCCTTTTAGACAATCTACAAACAAATTTATGACAATCTTCTTTCATATCTACTTCCAACATATGAGCAATTGTGGACTGTTCGAACAATCTTATTATTCAGGAAGTCAAAACATGCAAAATCGAAACAATAGATAAACAATCAACACAAGATAGTAACTTTCTTATAAATAACACACCTTTATTTAATCATCAAATGTTGAATACAAAATTATCCATTACAAGTTTCCTACCTATCTAATCTAAACTAATATCGTCCTTTAGCCCAACGCTCCTAGCGTGCTGCAAATGCTTGACCCTACTCAGTCCCTTCGTAAGGGGATCTGCTGGATTATCTTCCGACGATACCCTCTTCACAATGAGGAGTCCCTCTTCTACCCGATGTCTAATAAAATGGTATTTCCTGTCGATATGTCGAGATCTGCCATGATCCCTTGGTTCCTTGGTTAAGGCAACCGCTCCTTCATTATCACAGAAAATTTCCATGGGCTCCTTTATGGATGGCACAACTCCAAGGTCTCCAATGAAGTTCTTCAACCATATAGCATCCTTTGACGCCTCGCTTGCCGCAATGTACTCTGATTCGCACGTTGAATCAGCTACGGTCTCTTGCTTGGAACTTTTCCATGTCACTGCTCCTCCGTTCAGGGTAAAGACCCAGCCCGACTGTGATCGGTAATTATCCCGATCCGTCTGGAAGCTAGCGTCACTGTACCCTCGCACCCTTAAGTCATCACTCCCACCGAGGACTAGAAACCATTCCTTGGTCCTTCGTAGGTACTTAAGAATATTCTTGACAGCAATCCAATGTGCTCTACCAGGGTTCCCCTGATATCTGCTGACCATGCTCAAAGCGAAGGCCACATCAGGGCGAGTACAAGTCATAGCGTACATAATCGAGCCAACTGTGGAAGCGTAAGGTACTCGGCTCATATCAGCTATCTCTGCCTCTGTACTCGGGCTCTGAGTCTTACTCAGTTTGGTATTGCATTGGATTGGCAACTCCCCTTTCTTGGAATTTTCCATACTAAAACGTTTTAGTACCTTTTCCAAGTATGTATCCTGACTGAGTCCTATCAGTCTCTTACTTCTGTCTCTCACTATCCTTATTCCCATAATATATGCAGCCTCTCCAAGATCCTTCATAGCGAAACACTTCCCAAGCCAGGACTTGACCTCCTGCAAGGTTGGGATGTCATTTCCTATGAGCAGTATGTCATCGACATACAATACGAGGAAGCTCACTATACTCCCACTGGCCTTGACATACACACATGACTCATCTTCGTTTCGCAGAAAGCCAAACTCTTTGACCTTCTCGTCAAAACAAAGATTCCATCTGCGAGATGCTTGCTTCAATCCATAAATGGATTTCTCAAGCTTGCACACTCTATTTGGATATTTCGCATCGACAAAACCCTCTGGCTTATTCATGTAAACATCCTCAGCCAATTTCCCATTTAGGAAAGCGGTTTTTACGTCCATCTGCCATATTTCATAATCATGAAACGCAGCTATTGCGAGCATTACCCTAATAGACTTTATTTTAGCAACTGGCGAGAAGGTCTCATCATAGTCAACTCCAGGAGTTTGAGTAAAGCCCTTCGCGACCAATCGCGCTTTATAAGTGTGCACTTTCCCATCCATGTCTGTCTTCTTTTTGAAGATCCACTTGCACCCGACTGTCTTACGACCTGGTACATTATTAACCAAATTCCAAACTTGGTTGTCATACATGGACTGAATCTTGCTGTCCATTGCCTCTTTCCATTTAGCAGACTCTGGGCCTGCCATGGCTTCCTTATAGCTATTAGGTTCGTCCATATCTACTAGTGTACTATCACTAATAAACGTACCCCCATCAGTAGTAATATGGAAACCATAAAATTGGGGTGGAACACTAACTCTATTTGAACGTCTAAGAGGTAAGGACTGGTCAATTGGTTCGACAGGAGTTTCCTCCTCAGGTTGAGCGCCAGTGTTAGAGGTTCCTTCATCTCCTGACTCTTGAAGCTCTTCAAGGTCAATCTGACTCCCACTGTCTCCTTGACTTATGAGTTCTCTCTCTCTGAAAACTCCTCTCCTAGCAACAAAGACAACATTGTCACTTGGTCTATAGAAGAGATAGCTAAAAGACTTCTATGGATAGCCGATGAAATAACACTTCTCACTACGAGGTTCTAGCTTGTCGTGAGTCTCTCGTCTTACGAAAGCTTCACAACCCCAAACCTTGATATGTGCTAACGAGGGAGCTTTCCCTGTCCACATCTCATGAGGTGTTTTGGCAACCTTCTTGGTGGGAACTAAGTTAAGGATATGGGCGGCAGTATCTAAGGCATACCCCCAGAATGAGATTGGTAATGAAGCACGACTCATCATAGAACGAACCATGTCCAACAAGGTTCGATTACGTCTCTCAGCTACACCATTCAATTGTGGCGTTCTAGGAGGCGTCAATTGCGAAACTATTCCACATTCTTTTAGATAGTCGTGAAACTCAAGACTTAGGTACTCTCCCCCTCGATCAGATCGAAGCATCTTGATTTTCCTGCCCAGCTGATTCTCCACTTCATTCTTAAACTCTTTGAACTTTTCAAAGGTTTCTGACTTTTGCTTGATCAAGTAGATATATCCATATCTGCTATAATCGTCTGTAAAAGTCACGTAGAAGCGACAAGCGTCCCTTGTGGTGGATCTAAAGGGTCCACATACATCAGTATGTATGAGATCCAATACACCCTCACCCCTTGCACATGTGCCAGTAAAGGGTGACTTGGTCATCTTCCCAAGCAAACAAGATTCACACACGTCATCGTCCCTAAGGTCGAATGACTCCAAGACTCCATCCTTTTGGAGTTGGGCTATGCGTTTCTTGTTAACATGGCCAAGGCGACAATGCCACAAGCATGATTTGTCCAAACTTGTGGACGAATCGATATTCAAAACATCATTTCCTAAATTATCAATAATTAACACAGATTCATAAATCTCATTACAAGGTAATGCATTGAAATAAAAGACACCATTCAAATAAGCATTAATAGAACCATTACTATTATCAAACGAATATCTGAAACCTTGTCTAAACAATCCATGAAAAGAAATGATGTTTATTGCCATATCTGGCGAATAGCAACAATTATTTAAACCTAGCCCTAACCCATTACTCAACACTAAGGAATAAACTCCGATCTTGGTTACTGGTGAAGACTTCTTGTTTCCCATGATCAAGTTTATCCTTCCATGCTCCACTTCCCTACTTTTTCTTAGCCCCTGCAAATCAGAACAAATGTGGTAACCATATCCAGTATCAAGGACCCATGAAGTAACAAGTGATGAGTTATTAGATTTAATTAAATACATACCTGCAAAGGTGGGCTTTATCTTCCCATCCTTAATATCCTGCAGATATTTGGGGCAGCTTCGTTTCCAGTGGCCCTTCTGGTGGCAATAGAAGCACTCTGCTTCCTTGGGGTCAGAAGAGGGCTTAACAAAACCTGCTTTGGTCCCACTAGAAGAGGAACCATCTTGGGTCTTACCCTTATGGTGGCTGTTAGAAGGAGCCTTCATCTTCTTACCCTTTCCTTGGCCGATTGCCAATACAGGAGCAGCTACAGTAGAGGATGATGCAATAGATTTGTCCTTGAGGTTGCTCTCAGCTGTCCTCAGGAGCCCTTGAAGTTTACTCAGGGTGACCTCTTCCTTGTTCATGTGGTAGGTCATTCTGAACTGGTTGTAGCAGGAAGGCAAGGAGTGGAGGATGATGTCGATAGCCAAATCCTCGTCAAACTTAACATTAAGTTTGAGAAGACGATCAACATACCTTTGCATTCTTTGCAAATGAGCGGTTAGGGATTCTCCACTCCCCATCCTAGCGGTGATCATGTTGGTGATGATCTCATAACGCTCTTGCCTCGCGCTCTGGTGGTACCTGTCCAGCAAATCTTGATGCATCTCATATGGATACATGTCCTCATAGGACTTTTGGAGTTCGAGGTTCATGGTGGCCAACATGATGCAATGAACTTTCGTTGCATCACGCTCACGGGCCTCAAAGGCGGCCATCTCTTCAGGAGTAGCTTCTTCTGGGTTGATCTTTTCTAGCTTCTTGTCGAGGACATATTCTTTGTCCTCGTAGCGAGTTATCATGCGAATGTATCTCATCCACTCGTTGAAGTTCGAGCCATCAAATGTCACCTTTTGACACAGGTTCAGCAACGAGAATGACCCAGAAGTGTTGTTGTTTGCGTTTGCGTTAGACATCTGAAATAGAAAGGAACAAAGTTTGATTAGAAATGAATCCCCAATTAAACACCCAAATGAGAAATTAGGGCTAGGATCCAACAACATTATTTACAACTTAGAAAAGGGATGCCGTAATCTAAAAGTAAATAATTTGAAGGTAAGTAAATGACGATTCACTAATTCTCACCATGAAAAACGAAAAGAAATTAAGTTTTAAATGTATTTGAAAATTCCTAGATTTCTTTTGAGATTCATTGAACATGTCAATGACATGTTTAAATCTCGATATGCACTTCAAATTTGCGACTGGGATGCCGAGGATCGCAAACAAGTTGTGAATAACCTTGCGAATCAACATGGTGCACTCAATGTCTTTATCACCTAATCAATGTGCTGGTTAGCCACGCACGCTCCATTGATCTATGATAAACACCGAGCCACCCTTTGTCACCAATGTCAATCCCAAATTAGTGTGCTGGTTAACCACGCACGCTCCACTAACGTTTGACAGGGGTACAAAGTGTAATTCCATGGAATAGCATCATTTTCACATTTTACCCTAAAGTAACTAAGATTGAGAATTTATGAAACAATGTAGTTACTTTAATATTTCCATTATACTTATAATGAGGAATTAAGTGCCCTATCCTATCCGTTCGGCTAACGACCCTCCACCAGTCAAGCAAGCGGTGGATGTGAGTGTACATCCATTAAGCGCCATTTTATAGGCAGCAACCTTATACCCACCTTATAGACTGACTTCGTGAATGAGGCCTACTAGCGATAAGACTAGCTTATTCTTATACATATATAATAATTAATCTTATAATGTCGTAATTGTATAAGGGTGTATTTTAAACATTTCAAAATACTAGTGTTTTAATTATATTTAAAATTTTCGAAAATTAAAACTATTTAATTTTAAAATTTTAAACACCAAAACATTGATTTAATAATTATCCAAAATTAAACAATTAATTTAAACTATTAAATCTTGAAGGATTATCTTTAAATTAAACAATTAATTTATCCTAATCCCTTTATCCCCTAGATTTCGAAAATTATGGAAAGGGATAATTCAAGATCTTCAATTATCTAGTTTAAACAATTAAATTGATAATTACAAAGATGGCATTATCCAAATCCCTAAAATTTTGGGATCTTGTCTTGGGGACATGGGATTTTCGAAAACCCTAAGGTTTCTTAACCCTAATTTCGAAAATATGGAGGCAAGGTGAAAAGGTTTAATAACCCTATCAAAAAATCGCCAACTAGGGTTTTGAAAACCCAATTGCGAAAATTACCAAGCCTTAGGGTTTACTAGCTATAAACCCTAATTTGTCAAGTTCATATTATGTATCAAATCCAATTGAAAACAAAACCAAAGGCTCTGATACCACTGATAGGTTTTATACAAACAATCCTATGTGTGCATGCAACCCTAATTGGATCTATGTTTTCACTATAAGACATACAACTTTATGAACACAAAATAAACCCTAGCATGCTCCTACAATTTTCGAAAATCATATAGAAAAGTAGAAGACATACCTTTGTTGTTATATTGCAATAACAACTAGTTTCCTTGATCTCTTAGACTCTTGAAAGCAAGCACCACAAATGTAGTGTCTCTAATGGCTCACAAACACCAAGAAGCAAGAAGGCAATTATGAGAGAGGAGGGAGGATACTAATTTTCGGCCCTAGGGTTTCTCTTGGAACAAGTGGCCGAAAATTGAAGGCTAGGGTCTCTATTTATACTGTAGGGTGCTAGGGTTTCAGTCTAAACCCTAATGGATAGCTTAGCCACCAAGCAACCCAAGGAACCTTCTGGAATGAGGCCTTGGACGAAAATATGATGATCCTTCATCATAATTTCGTTCCCCCTTAGTCCATTAGGATTCCCAGCCCAAAACTCAACTATCACACATTTGACAGTTTATACCCCTTTATTTAATTAATGTCTTTTAGTCACCAAATTAATTCCTAATTATTTTATGACTAATACTAATTAAATAAATATGATTTCTCCTTTAATATATTATTCTTATAATATATTAATAAACCATAATATCCTCTCTCTCATATCAAATTACCTTGTCAAGTTGCTTTGGTGAAGACAACCCAAAAGGACCATGCATAACCGGGTCAAGTACATACCAAATATAGTTACGGGCTTAGACACTAATCCAACACATACAAGTAACTTGTTGCTTCCCTTAAGAGATTAGCTACTACAAACAAGGAGCTTGTAAAAGTAGCATGAAATTTTGTCAATGGCTGGTATGTTGTAATTTGTAAACTATTATATTGTTTTTTACTCACATAGGGTTTTATTGATATTCAAAGTATTTTATTTAACCAACTAGGCCGGTAAACCTGGTGTACAGTGCATTAGTAACTAATATGTCGAAAACCCCTGTCAGAATGAAAAAACCCGATTTGCAACAAAGCTAAGGAAAAATAGATAAAAAATAATTTTTTTTCTTTTTCAATTATATTAGATACTTAAAATCTGTTAGCCATATCAGTTAAACTAATTTTTTCTTTTCTAATTTATGAAACCTGGTGTACAATACATGTACTTATTCATATGCATATGCATATACTTATAAATACATGTATACTTATTATTATGTATATATATATATATATATATATATATATATATATCATATTCATATGCATATGAAATTATATATGTCATATATTTATTCTTATGTATATGCATATACATATACATATACATATACATATACATATACATATACATAAGCATAATCTTATGTACTTAATTGCCTTATGCATATACTAATTTAATGTATATGCATATACTTATTCATATGCATATACTTATTCTTATGCATATGCATATGCATATGCTTATGCTTATATATATGCATATGCATATAGTTATTCTTATGCATATGGATATACTTATTCATAAGCATATGTATATAGTTATGAATATACATATACTTATTCTTATGCATATACATATGCTTATTCATATTCATATGAATATACATATGTCATATACTTATTCTTATGCATATGCATATTCATATGCATATATAAACATAATCATATGTATTAATTGCCTTATGCATCTACTTATTCTTATGCATATACATATACTTATCCATATGCATATACTTATTCTTATGCATATGATTATGCATATTCATATACTTATGAATATACATATGGCATATACTTATTCTTATGCATATGTATATACATATACATAATAATCATATGTATTTAATTGCCTCATGCATATACTTATTCTTATGCATATGCAAATGCATATACTTCTTATTATGTATATGCATATACTTATTAATATACATATGCTTATAGTTATTCATATGTATATGCATATACTTATGATAATGCATATGTCATATAATAATACTATCTATGTATTTAATTGTCTTATGCATATACTTACTTTTTCATATGCATATGTATATATTTTGTACATGTATATGTATATATTTTGTACATGTATATGTATATGTTTTCTCTTATTCATATAAAGGCATTAAAAATGTTTTTTAAAATGTGCATGTACATATGCATTATTTTTGAATTTTTTTAAAATATTAATTTCGAAATATAAGGAATATTTTTCTAATTTTAAAAAAATACAAAATGAATAAATAAATAATTTTTTAAATTGGTGAAAAGATTCCTTATATTTCGAAATTAATATTTAAAAAAAGAATTTTTCAAAAAAATGAACTTTCATTCATATTCATATTTTTTTTGTTCATATGCATATTTTAAAAAAAAACATGTACATATCCTTGTTTAAAGTTGTATAAGTCGATAAATACTTAACAAATTAAGATGTTTTTTTTAGCTTAAAATGAAGCGCACACAAAGTACTATAATCTAGAAAAAAAATTGACCTTGTTCCGAGGTCATATGAGGAAATTATGCATCTTCAAACTTAACGTCATAATTAAAGGCAGACTGAGAAATTTTCAAAGTGGAGGCAAAAGAGTTTGCCTCTTGTAGCTATTGTACCTTTTTGTAGATATAGTGGGAGCAAAAGTTATATGCACATATGTGTAATTCCAAACAAAAACACAAACATTTGGTGAATTAATGCAGAAAGTGAAACTAATCCATATCGACTATTGGGTAGAGAAGATAGAATATATATTGAAAAAGATATTAAGAACTAGAAAAAGACACTTATGCATCAGTACATTGCATATGTTTACTTGAAAAAAAACAACTTAAAAATCTCTTTATTAGTGATAAACTCTATTTTTCATTCATTTCAATATTCCGCTTTTACCCTTTTTCGTTGGTAATTACCAATTTACCAATTTTGTTTGTGGACGCAAGAAATATGCATTATACATGAAATTGGTTCTTCCATAGATTTTAGGAATAGGAAAAAAAAGCAATGCATCAAAAAAATACACAAGATTTTTTTTGGTTTACTTCAAATTAATACATTTTTAATCTCTATAATCGAACAATGATTTAGTAATTAGGTTTCTATGAAACATATAGCAAAAAAAAAAAACAATGCATCAATCAAATTCATATGATTTTTTTACAATATATATATATATATATATATATATATATATATATATATATATATATATATATATATATATATATATATATAGAGAGAGAGAGAGAGAGAGAGAGTTATGTTCAAATGAGAACATTTTTGAGATTGAGAACATTTGAGAACATTTTTTAGCCTGTAAGTTCAAAAAACACGCTTGTTTGTTATAACTATTAATTAGATAAATAAAAAATACCATACCCACCCCACAATGACGTATCTTTTCTCATCTCATTTTTCACGTCGGACCACCATCGAAGCTACCCGACCTCCGCTGAAGCCACCGGACCTCCGTCGAAGCATCTTGTTTCTGATTTCACCCCGACGAGGAGCTCATCGTTAGCAATCTCTTCCGCAAGTCCCAATTGACAACGATGTTGATCTCTGCAAACACGATCGATACGAGCTTCCAGGTAGGTTTTTTTTTCGAGTCTATACACTTGCGTTTTTCAACCTAAATTGACATGATTTATCACAAAATTAATGAAATTAAGCTTACAATGAACGAAGAATCGAGTGTCTAATACTTGATCTCGCATCATTGAAGACATTCTATCTACAAAATTCCTAAATTATTTCCTATTGTTGATGAATTATGAACTTGCTTGCTTTTGCGATGAATTATGCGTATAATTGGATCATTTTTGTTGATCATGTAAGTAATTGTAGTGTAGCATTTACTTGGTGGATGATTAAATCAACAAACAAAGAAGGAAATTGATACTAATATCAGCGAGAAAGTAGCAATAAAAAATATAAATGATATATTTGAACGTGCTTCTGTTGCTGTTAGTATCATTCGTTAGATTAAGCTTCTTAGGCTCCTTCTTCACCCATCCATTATGGAAATCAAACATATCTTATTACCACCTTCTAGAAGAAATTTTGAGATATATACTTGGATTTTGAGCTTACGGAATCTGATCTGTATGAGATTATTAAAGCAAACGAATGTGAATCAGATTCACATTCTTGGTGATTTTCTTGGATTTTGAGCTTACACATCTTATTATGAGTTCTGAATGACGTCAAATACATACTTGCTGGATGATTAGTGATTCTTGTTGTTATTGTTGCTTCATTACTCTTTCATTTGGGGTAATTAACTTCTATCTTGTTTCATACAATCTCATAGACATTGTGACAGCTTACATATTTTTATGAACACCATGTGTTCGATGAAATGCCTCAATGAAAAAACCTCTACAAATAAATCAAGAATAAGGTGGTGTATTTATTGTTACAGTATGTAGGTGCTTGTTGATGGTTTTTTTTTGCTGAAACAACATCATTTTCAAGTCTCTATTTAATTTGCCTCTGTTCTTTTTAATGGACTTCATTTCCCCAAAGTGACATTTTATTTGAAAATCCTTAACTTTGAACCCTCATTAAGCCAAACATTAAGGCCCTTAGGTTAAATTGAATTTCACATCTCTATAGCCTAATAATTAACCAACAATCATTTTAAAAGTGATAAACTTAAGTCTTAACCATTGAATCCTTAATAGAACACCAAAAATGATTTAGAAGATATTATGATCAATTTTCCCAAATCTGTCCTCTAACTTCTAAAATCCGTGCAAGTCAATACGAACATCTAAAAATCTTGAGACTTAGTTTTCTGGAAATCTTAGTGTGTCTACTTTCTTCGAACTTTGAATCACATTTCGAAATTCCAACTCCTTGAGGGGTAAAATTGGCAATCTTCTCAGGCTGGTCCATGCTGTCATAGATTTCATGCACTGTCTTAAAAAAAATCATAATAAATTCATCAGAACTCCAAATGCCAAAATTCCAAAGCCTATAGTTAGATATGGATGTGCAATTTCCCACATATAATGGGTTTGATGTAATTCTTAGTATATTGGTACAGTTTATTCCAATAGTGTTGAGTGGTCCAGAATGTGACAGCTTAAAGTTACTAACTTGTAAATTTAATATAAAATCAACCAAAAATCATTAGAACGAGATCTTTATATTTCTGAAAAGATAAAAGAGGTAACTTTACCAATATAATTTTATCAAAATTTAATAATGGGTTGAAAGGTAAGAAAACATATCCCAAACAGAGGACTACAATCTAACAGAAAATATGGAAATGTGTACATAAGTTTTATAAGATTAATACAACAAACACAAGCTAAATAATGTTATAATTTTTGTGTAGGTTCTCGGAAAGGAAAAGATCTATCTTGCTCATGCTAGCTAATTTTCAAGATCAAGGAGGTGAGTACTAACTCTCCTATTATGTAGGCATTACTTGTTTCATGTTATTGTTCACAGATACCCTAATAACATGTGATTATGTGTATCCAATCATATATGATTTATGCGGATGAGATTCATTGTCACATTCTCGATTCAATAATTGTTCTTTGTCTACTATAATCATATGTGATTAAATACAGATAATCATATGTGATTATATGTATCTAATCACATATGATTTATACAGACAAAAAATAATGATGTCTATATAAATCATATGTGATTAGATACATATAATCACATATGATTATATACACAAGAACAACTATTGAATCTAGAACACAAAGATAAATATTGTCCACATATATCATATGTGATTAAATGCATATAATCACATGTGATTATATGTATCTAATCACGTAGAATTTATGTGGAAAATATTTATTTTTGCGTTCTCGATTCAGTTGTTGTTCTTTTGTGCTTAATTACATGAGATTATATGTATCTAATTAGATATGATTTATATTAACAATATTCATTTTAACATTCTTGTTCAATAGTTGTTCTTGTAAATTTAGTCACATATGATTTTTGTACATAAGATTCATTTTTGCGTTTTTGATTAAATAGTTTTTCTTTTTTCACATTAATCATATGTGATTAATACATACAATCACATATGATTAAATACATAAGGAAAAATATTGACTCATGAATATTATCAATATAAATCATACGCGATTTGATACATATAATCACATGTGATTAAGTACATGAGTACAACTACTGAATTGAGAAAGAAATAATGAATTTTGTCCAAATAAATCATATGTGATTAAATATATATAATCACATGTGTTTAAATATATTAGAACAATTATTGAATCGACAGAAGAATAAATATTTTCCATACAAATCATATGTGATTAAATATATATAATCACATGTGATTAAATACACAAGAACAACTATTGAATCAACACGTGAAAACAAATATTGTACATGTAAATCATATGTGATTAAATATATATAATCACATGAGATTTAACACACGATGCCAATTATTAAATCGAAAACACAAAAATAAATATGTCCCACGTAAATAATATTTTATTACATATGATTACAAGTGATTATTTGTATTTAATCACATATGATTATAAGTGATTAAATACAAAAGAACAACTATTGAATCAACATGTGAAAACAAATATTGTCTATGTAAATCATATGTGATTAAATACATATAATCACATATGATTTAATACACGATGCCAATTATTAAACCGAAAACACGAAAATAAATACAGCCCACGTAAATAATATTTTATTAAATACATATAATCACGTGTAGTTATATGTATCTAATCACATATGATTTACGTGGACAATATTCATTTTTGCATTCTCGATTCACTAGTTTCTCACGTGTATTTAATCACATGTAATTATATGTATTTAATAACATATAAATCATATATGATTCGATACATATAATCACATGTGACTCGATACATATAATCATATATGATTATATACAAGAGAAAACCTAATGAATAAAAAACACAATAACAAATCTTTGTAGGTGGGGGTGGGGGTGGTGGCGGCGGGGTGGTGGTGATTGGTTGTGGTGGTGTGTGGTGATGGGTGGGTGGGTGGTTGCAAGTGGTGGTGATAGTGACGAGTGGTGGTTTTGGTGGGTGGTGGGTGGGTGTGGGTGGTGGAGGTAATTCATTTTTGCTTTGTGATTATATGAATCTAATCACATATAATTAAATACATATAATCACATGTGATTTTATGAATCTAATCACATATGATTTATGTGGACATAATTCATTTTTTCTTTGACAATTCAATAGTTGTTCTCATGTATTTTATCACATGTGATTATATGTATAATCGTATGTGATTAAGTACATGAGCACAACTATTGAATCGAGAAGGAAAAAATGCATCTTGTCCACCTCAAATCATATATGATTATATACATATAATCACATGTGACTAATTACACAAAAGCAATTATTCAGTCGAAACCGCAAAAATAAAAATTGTATACATAAATCATATCTGATTAAATACATATAATCACATGTGATTATATGTATCCAATCATATATGATTTATGTGGATGAGATTCATTGTCACATTCTCGATTCAATAATTGTTCTTTGTCCACTGTACTCATATGTGATTAAATATATATATATAATCATATATGATTATATCTATATAATCACATATGATTTATACGGACAAAAAATAATGATGTCTATATAAATCATATGTGATTAGATACATATAATCACATATGATTATATACACAAGAAGAACTATTGAATCAAGAACACAAAGATAAATATTGTCTACATATATCATATGTGATTAAATGCATATAATCACATGTGATTATTGTTGGATTAGTGTCTAAGTCCATAACTATTTTGGTATGTACTTGACCCGATTATGAGCATGATCCTTTTGGGTTGCCTTCACCATAGCAATATGTAGGATGAATTAAGAAGAGAAAAGTTTAATTATGATTTATTAATATATTATGAGAATAATATATTAAAGGAGAAATCATATTGTTTAATTAATATTAGTCAAGAATTAATTAAGAATTAATTTTGTGGCTAAAAGAGATTAATTAAACTTAAGGGACTTATTGTGTAATTATAAGATAATTACATAGATGTGCTAATGGACTCCATAGAAGTTGGAGTGGACGAATTCTATGGGGAAACCCATTAGAAATCGTCCAAGGCTTCTAAAGAGGGAGTCCATGGGCTGCTTAGGGCTTAAGCAGTCAGATTAGGGTTTTCTAGCTGTAAACCCTAATAGCCAGCATATATAAGGAACCCTTATGGCCCCAAAAACGGGGTGAATACTTCCTTTAGGGTTTCCAGCCGTTTTTGGTGCCTCATCTCTCCTCCCTCTTCATCCAAGTTGCTTAGTGGTGTTTGTGACTCCATTAGAGGTGCAACACTTGAGGCACTAAGCTTTCTGAAGCCAATGATTGATTGTTATTGCTATATAACAATCAAAGGTAAGATCTAAACCCTAATTTCAGTTATAGTTTATTAGATCTAGGGTTTATCGCTTTGGATTATCAATTGCATGTTTATTAGACAAACTAGATCCAAAGCTATTAGGGTTTGCATGTACACCATAGGATTGATGTATTGCTCAATACCCATCAGTGGTATCAGAGCCTAGGGCTGTTTGTTAGTGAATTTGATGCTTATTTGATCGAATTTTGGCTGAAAATTGAATTTTTTGAGGTTTTTCGACTTGACTCGCCCGGTCAACTGGGTGACTCGCCGAGTCCATAGTGAACTCGACGAGTCCAAGCCTGACTCGACGAGTCAGAGGGTCAGATGGAGCAGATTTGGGGATTTTGACCTGTTTTGGCTATGGATAATTACCTAAAACGTATTTTATTAATAAAAAACGATTTTTATCAATATTTGGAGATTATCCTTGCCAAAATAGAAGATAATTGTCAAAATTTAGATAATCTTTTGTTTTACTAGATAAAGATTGATTATTTGTAATTTAGATTTGAATTATCTTGTGAAAAAGTTTCATTTTTCCCCTATAGGTTTTATAGTTTAAATTTGAACTTAAAAGTTTTGTTTTTGAAATTTAAATAGTTAAACCCTAATGTTTTGAAAAGTTTCAAAACTTGCCCTCAAGTTTTGGAATTTAAAATTTTTAATTAAAAGTTTAATTTTGAAATATTTAAATTCTAAACCCTAATGTTTTGAGATGTTTCAAAACTTGCCCTCAAGTTTTGGAATTTAAAATTTGATTAATAGTTTAATTATGTAATATTTAAATTCTAAAACCCCAGTATTTTGAAAAGTTCAAATTACACCCACATGGTTTTGTTAAGTTAATTAAAAGTTTAATTAAAAGAGAAAGTTAATAAAACCACCTAGTATTTTAAAAGTGTAAAATACACCCTATACTATATATATGTAACATTAAAAGTCTAATATTATATATATATATATGAGTTAAGAGTCAGTCTTACCGTTAGTAGGCCTCATTCACGAAGCTGGTCTATAAGGGGTGTTTAAGGAAATTGCTTATAAAATGGCGATTGAATGGGTATCCACTCTTACCCACCGCACTCTTGACTAGTGGAGGGTCGTTAGCCGAACGGGTAGGATAGGACAGAAACCTTCCATTATAAGTATAATGAAGTACAAAGTAACTAAATGTTTTTTTCAAATTCCCAAATCATAGTTACTTTAGGCAAAATGTGAAATTGTATGCTAATCCATGGAATGACACTTTGTACCCTTGCCGAGACGTTAGTGGAGCATGTGTGGTTAACCGGCACACTAATTTGGGTTTGACATTGGTAGCGAAGGGTGACTCGATGTTTATCATAGATCAATGGAGCGTGTGTGGCTAACCGGCACATTGATTAGGTGATAGTAGCATTGAGTGAACCACGTGATTCGCATGGTTATTCACACCTTGTTTGTGATCCTCGGCATCCCAGTCGCAAATAGTAGGGCATAATCGAGATTAGACATGCCATTGAAAAGTTCAATGAATCTCAAAGGATCTAGGAGTTTCAATTCATTTAAAACTTAAAATTTTCTTTTCATTTTTCATGGTGGAAATTGGTAAATCGTCATTTACCTACCTTCAAATATTCCGCAACTAAATTACGGCATCCCTCTTCTAGGTTGTAGAGTATTGTGTTGGATCATAGCCTTGATGTTTCATTTGGGTGTTACATCAAGGATTCTAATCAACTTGAATTGAATTTCTCCCTTTTTGTAGATGTCTGAATCTAACAATGGTCTTCCCAAATCCCATGGAACAAGTTTTCATATAGAGATGATATTCCACGATATGATCGAGGAACCAGAGATCATGCTTCACTTCTTCCACCTCCTCCAATTATTCTCCCTGACCCACAAGTTCGAAGGCTTGAAAAGTTCTAGCTCACTTAAGCCCTTTTGGCAAGTAAACACAAAGATGGGAAACCTGTGTGTGCACACGTCTTAGAGATGAAGTCACACATTGATAGGTTAAGGATGTTGGGTGTCGAGATTTTAGGTGAGTTGGCTGTTGACTGGGTTCTTCAGTCGCTTCCTGAATCATATAGTGATTTCGTAAGAGATTACTATATGATGGAACATGACGTGACCCTCATTGATCTCACCTATTTGCTTATAGCTGCTGAATCAGCAATGATTTAGCTTGCTGGTCAAGCAAATTTGTCTGGTGAATCAAACTCCCAAACTTCAATGGATATTGAAAATGGTGACATTGGAGATCTAGAAAAGGTAAATTCTGAGATAGTTCCTTGTGCCATTCTAAAGGAGTCCATTTGCTTTTATTGCCAAGAGAAGGGGCATTGGAGACGAAGCTGCCCTATTTACTTGAGAGATCTAAGAGATGGAAGAGTCAAGACGTATGGCTCTACTTCAGGTGAAATCCACCATCTAACTCTTTTAAGTTCCTATTCTAGATTCTTAATACATGATGTGATAAGATTACATTTTGATGTTTTGAAGGATCGAAGAAAAGAGAGGAAGCTTAAGGGAAGAAGTGAGTTGAATCAGATCGTGAAGAAATGGATTTCGATCGCATTGCTTAAAGATCAGATTTTTGAGCTGCTACTTTGGAGTTAAGATAGATTGCTAAGAAATATGTAATAACATAGTTTTCAGTTGAATTGCATTGTAAGGACAAGTGTTTCCACAATAAAATAAATTTTGAGTTTTATTTATTTATTTATCCTTACAATGGCATGTGTGAAGATGGATGTTTGTGTATTTCTAAATTTAGCAATGTTAAATTGGATATGATTCTTGTTTTGCTATTTGTGGAAATGTCAAGAATTTACCAAATAGGGAGAGTTTCTCATCGCCCAAGTTTCAATTGGACAGAAACTTGGAATCATACAACTTGGTTGCGTGATGAATGAGAGACTTCATATTTGGAAATTAGACTAATTCTTTGACAAAGTGTCAAGTGAAGGACTAGGAGATCGAGTACACTGGGTTGTGCGTTGATCAAGTCCACCATAAAAGTGATAAAGATATTCTTCATGATTTACTAAAGTTTAGTAAATATGATTATACTTATAAGATTAAGTGTAAATGCGAGTTGATTGAAAAGGTTTCAATTAATGGCAGAACGAATAAGAAGAATCAAGAAGGCAGAAAGATAAAAGTTTCTCCATTCTAAGAAGAAGGGAGAGTACCTTTTATTATGTTTTATGATAAATCTTAATGATTAAGAACCATATCTTAATTGATCCTCTAAGTGAGTCTTAGTACATTTGTATGTCTAAGAAGATGAATCGGGAATTGTGGAAATGGTTAAATCAAGATGTCAATCATACTTCGTTCCAATATCGAATCTTAGAGTCATACTCCAAGATTGCAAATTGAGTGACACGTCTTTAGTAGGTTTATAACACTCAACAAATGTGGAATTGGAAAAAGTCTTCTTATTCCTGCACATTTGAAATTGGTAAGTTGTGATGTCTTGCAGAAGACAAAGACCAACAAGAACCAATTGAGCTAAGTGTTAGTCTTGATAGGATTTCGCACTGACTCTTGAATATTTGTTTTGTCAAGAAAAGTTCCTTGACAAAGAGAATCATATATGTCAAGAAGTCAGTGGGAGTCTCAATTGTCTTGAAAAGTTCAAGAGCTAATCAAGAATAAACCAATAGTTAATCACTAGCACACGACTTGAGGTTGGCGACCTATCGTGTTGACATAATTTTGTTTCTGTGCCATTCCAGATTAAGTCAACTATGCAATATGAGTTCTATGAGTTCTCAATTGGATTGCATAAAGGCAAGACACCCTGATCAATGGAAAGTATATTGATAAGGTAAGGGTGAGCTGCTTAACAACCTGGAAGCAATGGTGGGCATTCATGCTGCCATAAGGCGAGAAATCAAGATTGAACAAGTTCAGTCCATATGAGTTGGATTTGTCACAAACATTGTCTTATGATTGTTGTTATGACAAATTCACATGGATAGGAACACATACACTTTAAAATCTAAGTGTCATAAGGTTTCCCTCCTTCATGAAAATGATTGTAAGGAAATGCTTTCACTAAGAGAGATTTTAAGAAGATTGCAATTGTGAAAATTGTATTCTCAAATTCGATTATGATTACGGCATCCCTCTTCATAGTTCGAATTGTGAGATATGGCGATTAGTCTGAACATTTGGGACTTAGTAACATAAGCTCTGAAGTTGTTTAGACACACATGTGAGCTTTCTAAGACAAAGGTGTATGAGTTTAAGAAGCTTAGATAAAGGCTTATCAAAGCATCAGGTATTTAGAAATATGAACTTAAGGAATTCAATAAGCATTGTTTTCTGGAAGTTCAGATGTTTTCTAAATATATGTCAAAGCTAGTGGGAGCATAAGTGTTATGCTTGTATGGTAATAATCATCATGTTAGTGGGAGCATGATTATTATTTCATGTATTGCAAGTTAGCAATATTAATTATAGAAAACAAAGATTCACTTTGCAAAGTTGTAGGGGTTGAAAAGTTGTTTTGCTATAATTAAGGGAGAGAATATTATACTTCATTTCAAATCTAAAGGCTTAGATTATGGAATTTTTAATCAAATTTAGTCAAATATATATGAATGTTGTGTTGGAATGGTTCAACATGAGGAAATTCTATATATGGAAAGAATAATTGCATTCTCAATATTTGGTTATGATTACGACATCCCTTTTCATAATCAAAATCGTGAGAACATGGCAGTTAGAAATATTATAGCAAAAGACTGGTAAAGTATCACGTCTTTATGTAAGACATTATGAATCGTGTCCCATATGCTTCGGGTATAGGATCGATTGCATATGCTATAATGTTTGATCATTCTAAAATTTTCCAAATGCTTAGCGCATTAAGAGGGAAAAGGGACTAGAACGATTTTTGACTAAAATAATTAAACAACTATCAAAGGACGATCTAAGGTTCGCCAAGGATTTGTTGCTTGTGAGTAGTTGGAAGTATAGTGTTGGATGGACCATATCGACATTATTATGAATAAATAAGATTCTATTAAGAATGAGTTGTCGTATGGCAAATATGGAAATGTTTCCATATTGGGAGTTGGAAATTAAGAACTTATGTCTAGATTAAAAAATTTTATGCAAAAAGGATGTTCAAAGGAATGTACTTTGAGTGAGAGACATCACATCTATAAAATTGTTTTGTAACAATTTCTGATAAAGAACCTTGTATTTTCATTGGCCAAGTCTTGGTGACTTTTGTGCTATGACTTTACGAAAGGATCGTTGCATAAAATGTTAGAATCTAACATATTCTAGTGGTGGCAAGAATCTTGTATTCTTACACTATCGTTGAGGATTAGGAATTGTGAAATGAGCATCATTGGAAAAGTTTCCAATTGATCTATTTCACAAAGCATGGACCATAGGAAACATAGTGTGCATGCTCGGAGCATGGGACAGCTATTGTTGTAATTCAAGTAATAAGTTGATTTTCTGAAACAGTAAGCAATGAATAATAAGTAATCAATATGGTGTTTAAATAAAAGTGTTTTATTTACCATCAAAAGTTTTGGGGCCATATAAGATTAATATTATTATTGCGTTTCACTCTGCATGTTTTGACTTCCAGAATAACTAGGTTATTCAAACATCCACAGTCGGTCATACGTTGGGAATAGGTATGAAGGAAGACTATCATGAATCTGTCTGTAGATTGTCTGAAGTGTTTAGACATAGCACAAGTTTGCTGTAGAGTTCATGAGTGCTTTGATAAGATTCGAGTATTAGATTAAACCCACGCTCACGAGAATCACTTCATGGATTTTATCACGAGTGATTGTGAGATGATAATATTGTATATTCTTGAAATCGAGACGTGTGAGTTGTTATTTGCTGATCGGTTGCACATTGATAGTAAGTAAACGCACCAGTAACTTGGTGTTATAAAACTTATTATTGTGTGTAATTCGATCGGTAGGAGCAAGCGAGCATTTGAGTCGAAGTTTATCCATTCCTTTTACCCAAAGTGGGATAAAGCGATATATGTGGGCCCCTCGATGATTTTGTGATGACACCCTAAGCGTTTGGCCAAGCCGGGACTAAGTTGATGTGTTCAATTGTAGTCTGTTGCCAGTCGTCATAAATCGGAAATCGGGAAACAGTAAAGAGAGAATGATCAAATTCATGTCTTGTGTCTATACGATATCTTGAGAATGGAGGAATATATGATCCCTTATCTAAAGGACACGCGTATCTGATAAGATCAGAGTTGACAACGGCTTTTGAAAGCTACGATTGCTGATCAGGTTCTGAAGTTATGCAAAATAGTTATTAGACTTATCCAAGTGGGAGACTATTGGATTAGTGTCTAAGTCCATAACTATTTTGGTATGTACTCGACCCGATTATGAGCATGGTCCTTTTGGGTTGCCTTCACCATAGCAATATGTAGGATGAATTAAGAAGAGAAAGGTTTAATTATGATTTATTAATATATTATGAGAATAATATATTAAAGGAGAAATCATATTGTTTAATTAATATTAGTCAAGAATTAATTAAGAAATAATTTTGTGGCTAAAAGAGATTAATTAAACTTAAGGGACTTATTGTGTAATTATAAGATAATTACATAGATGGGCTAATGGACTCCATAGAAGTTGGAGTGGATGAATTCTATGGGGAAACCCATTAGAAATCGTCAAAGGCTTCTAAAGAGGGAGTCCATGGGCTGCTTAGGGCTTAAGCAGTCAGATTAGGGTTTCCTAGTTGTAAACCCTAATAGCCAACATATATAAGGAACCCTTATGTATAATCACATGTGATTATATGTATAATCGTATGTGATTAAGTACATGAGCACAACTATTGAATCGAGAAGGAAAAAATGCATCTTGTCCACCTCAAATCATATATGATTATATACATATAATCACATGTGACTAATTACACAAAAGCAATTATTCAGTCGAAACCGCAAAAATAAAAATTGTATACATAAATCATATCTGATTAAATACATATAATCACATGTGATTATATGTATCCAATCATATATGATTTATGTGGATGAGATTCATTGTCACATTCTCGATTCAATAATTGTTCTTTGTCCACTGTACTCATATGTGATTAAATATATATATATAATCATATATGATTATATCTATATAATCACATATGATTTATACGGACAAAAAATAATGATGTCTATATAAATCATATGTGATTAGATACATATAATCACATATGATTATATACACAAGAAGAACTATTGAATCAAGAACACAAAGATAAATATTGTCTACATATATCATATGTGATTAAATGCATATAATCACATGTGATTATTGTTGGATTAGTGTCTAAGTCCATAACTATTTTGGTATGTACTTGACCCGATTATGAGCATGATCCTTTTGGGTTGCCTTCACCATAGCAATATGTAGGATGAATTAAGAAGAGAAAAGTTTAATTATGATTTATTAATATATTATGAGAATAATATATTAAAGGAGAAATCATATTGTTTAATTAATATTAGTCAAGAATTAATTAAGAATTAATTTTGTGGCTAAAAGAGATTAATTAAACTTAAGGGACTTATTGTGTAATTATAAGATAATTACATAGATGTGCTAATGGACTCCATAGAAGTTGGAGTGGACGAATTCTATGGGGAAACCCATTAGAAATCGTCCAAGGCTTCTAAAGAGGGAGTCCATGGGCTGCTTAGGGCTTAAGCAGTCAGATTAGGGTTTTCTAGCTGTAAACCCTAATAGCCAGCATATATAAGGAACCCTTATGGCCCCAAAAACGGGGTGAATACTTCCTTTAGGGTTTCCAGCCGTTTTTGGTGCCTCATCTCTCCTCCCTCTTCATCCAAGTTGCTTAGTGGTGTTTGTGACTCCATTAGAGGTGAAACACTTGAGGCACTAAGCTTTCTGAAGCCAAGGATTGATTGTTATTGCTATATAACAATCAAATGTAAGATCTAAACCCTAATTTCAGTTATAGTTTATTAGATCCAGGGTTTATGGCTTTAGATTATCAATTGCATGTTCATTAGAAAAACTAGATCCAAAGCTATTAGGGTTTGCATGTACACCATAGGGTTGATGTATTGCTCAAAACCCATCAATTATATCTAATCACAATTTTAATTAAAAAAAATTGTGTTTTTCAAATTTGTTCTCAAATGTTCTCGCGATAAGAAATGTTCTCGATTGAACGCTTCCCTATATATATATATATATATATATATATATATATATATATATATATATATATAAGAGACTTATGCTTTTGTCCACGTCGATGAGCTGTTTCTCTCCCTGCTTATCTCCCCAATAGAATAGAAAGACTGGAGTCAGCGATTTTTAACGTATACAACTGTGAGCAGCTTGGGTGCCTGTGTCACCAATGTGCTTGCTTGCTTACCATCATCTTCCAATTAGAGGGCTGTTGTCGCCCATAGCTTCCATCATACTCTTCTGATCATTAACAAAAGACTTGACGAGGGGTTTTCCTCCTAGACTTGCTACCTCCTAGTTTATAGCCTTGCCAGATGCTTTAACGTATGCTATGTTCTTCCGTTATGCCCAACATCATCCTACATTCCTACTGTTAGGTGCTTGGCGGCCTGCATCACTTGCCTGTTTGTCATCCTTGCATTGACGCAAAGACTTCAAATGCGCGTTTGCTTAATTGATTCTCTACCAGCGTTTCCCCTAAAGCTGTTTGCCGCCTCAATTAACCATTTTTAGCTGAGTCACTCTATCTTTTCTCACGCTCCTTCTCTTTGGCGCCACCTCCTGCTTCGTTTTGCATCCCAGATCGATGCCTCATATTTCTCTTTTATCTCTATCCTTAAGAGAGTAAACACATTGCTTTATAAAAACTTTTTGTTCTCCTCCTATTTCTTTCTTTTTTAGAAGGGACCACTTAGATTTCCACACCGCCTGCTTACGTTCCTCCGGAACAGCTGACGTTGTGGGTGGACGT
The DNA here is from genome assembly GCF_052849685.1 of Lactuca virosa. NCBI lineage: Eukaryota > Viridiplantae > Streptophyta > Magnoliopsida > Asterales > Asteraceae > Lactuca > Lactuca virosa. The sequence goes on along the minus strand of NC_136426.1, from coordinate 108,235,553 downwards.
CCCTGATTTAGCCACCGCTGACGTTTCCGTTCCAGGTAATAGGTTCTATCTTTTTAGTTCTTATTTGTAGCAAAAATTATTAATTGAAATTAACTCAATACAACGCTATAACCATTTGTTTTTGTTTTTGGTTTCCTGGGTTTTAAATTTAGGGTTATAGCTCTAATTTTTTACTCTTGAAATTGATTTTGGATTTTTTTTTCTTTGTATAGGTTTCAAATTAATGGTGAATGATCAATAAAAGATCTCTCCTAATTTTTTTTTCTCCTCTTTGTCGCTCCTTGTCTGATACAAATCACGTCTTCCCTTCTTCCTTGTTCTTTCTCTCTCTACAAATCACAGGTATGCTTCTGGTTTCTCTACTGTTACTTACTTTTGGTCTCACTCTCACTCTACTTTATAAAAATAAATGACAATGATGGAAAGAGGGTTTAATCGAAGGGTAATGATGTAAGAAAAGAGGATAACAATATCGTGTTCTTCATTTCTTGTAGGCTTGGTTGGTTTTGAAGGAATCAAAAGGGGCTTTGAATAACAGGAGTATTAAACAACAATTCTTCATCATGAAAGTTTCTATAAAGACTTCTTAATTTATTAGGTTAAAGCATCATGAAAGGAATCAAAAGAATCATCCCTGAACTTATGCAATCTGTGGACAGAGCCATTAGTGCTCTGAAGGAAGAAGAACCTGATCTGGTTTTTACATTTGAAGCAGGTTCTGACCAAGCTTTGAAATAATATCAGATGATATGGATAATGCTTCTTGTACATAGTAAGTGTTTGATGAAATGTCTGACTGTGATTTTGTTTGAATTTGCACGATTTTGAAGTTTTCCATTTTATGATCTACCAACCTTTATTTTATGGGTTTATGGTGTTCTATTTAATTGTTATACAAGTCTTTATTTTGAAAATGTTGAATCATCCCAATATAGTGAACCTGATGGATGTTATTCAATAAAAGTTCTTTATGATTGATTGGGTCAACTCGGACAGCTGACCAAGCTACGTATCAACACAAAAGGTGGTGTTCGTTCAGGGGAGATGATGGGAGTATGAAATCTACAATCATATTTGAGAATCTTAATTTTAAAATTCAACCACATGATACATGTGAGTATATTATTTTTTTTAGATCAGTTGATCAAGATGGTTAGAGGGACAAGTTTTATAGTGTACAAGTGTGTGTAAAATTATTAAATGGGGATGATGCTACTTCTATGAACAGAGAAAGAAGCAAATCTCACTTCTTTGTGATTTTTTACTACGCCTTCTCCCCTCTTTGCTGGAGAAATGATACCAGTTATTAGGAGGCGAGTTCTTTTTTCCCAGATGAAATAATTTCATCTGATTAATCTGTTTCGTATATGCCTTAATGTCTTTGATTGTATCAATTTCTTACTGTCTGCAGTTTGTCTTGGATTTTCATTTACCAACCAACTGTTTGATAAGTTTCTTGACTGAATATCATAGAGGTAATTTCTGATTTTTTACAGTTGATGTTAGTTAACTAAGAGACTTTTACTTGATCTAATTTGTGTCTTTTAGGTGCTACTGGAATTGCAAGAGTTAGGGATGGTTTTTGTTTTGTAAATTCTTTCGGTTATTTCAGGATTTGGGATCGTAAGTGCTTTATATGCCTTAATCATGTTATTCCCATCAGATTGTTTACCAATAAACTTGGATTTAATACAAGTGTTTATGACTTGATGTACAAGACTAACAAGTAAATATATGTTTTCAGTTCATCGGATTTTGGCAATATTTTTGGGATTTTAAACTTAACTGGCTAATAGTTCCATATGACAAGTCCATTTTGTTCCAAGTTCTTTTATTATTATCAAAATTGTTGTTAGATATATAGAAACTATGTCTATTAAAATTTAATATTGGATTACTGGTATATAACTATTTTATGTAGTCACCTTATTTTGGCAGTTTTCAAATGATGCTTTGTTTTTTTTAGAAGTTTGATTTTGTATGTCCATATAACAACGTAGTTTTCTTCTCTGTCATGCTTCAACAATACAAATTGTTGACATGAAACTTCTTGCTCAACATAGTATACTTATTAAATGACCTACAAACTAAATAAACATAAAGTTTATTTTGAATCATAATTATTTTGAATCATAATACTTTGGATCATATAATTTTTGAATGATCCAAAGTATATCATATATCATATAATACTATGTAGATCATATATCATATAATACTTATTCAAAACTTTATGAATGTGGAGGAGTGGAGCATTTTTCTCGTTACTACCCTAATGTTCAAACGGACGAATGCTGCTGGGGGAGTGTAGAATAGACCAACTGAAGATGGAAGAGTGCACGTTGTGGAGCCTAGAGCTCGGGAAGCTCTAAAGGTAAGTGAAAGTCGAAAACATAGCAGGGGTTCTAAAGCTTAGGAGAGGAGACTGTTTCGCTGTCGTTAGATTGTGTGGCAACGTGAGCCAATGCCAACAGAAAGGAGGAGGAGACGGAAGGCTGTATTCCGAATCTATGTCCAAATTGGACAGTGCAAAGATGATCATTGATGCTGGGAGTTCGGATAACATAGCGTCCACGGAGATGGTGGGTCAGTTGGGGCTGGGGAAGTTAAAGCAGGACGTCTGGTGTGAGGTCGTCCTTATGTATTACATATCCTACTCAGAAGACCTCTTCTTTCTTGGTATATGTTGTCTTTCCTCAAGTCTAAACCCAAAGGTATCTAAGGGAATCAAACCCAGCTTTTCAGGTAGCTGCTTCAATTGCATGCATCTCACCCCCACGCTCGTTCATTCCCCATGCTCGGTTGACTTGCCATATTAGTCTTACAATACGCTCAATTTAAATGAATATGATAAAGTCTAATTACATCTCACACCACCGTATAAAAGAATAGCATCTTACACCACCAAAGGTAGACTGTCATCAAGTAGAAGTCTTTGCTGCTGAAGCTGGTTTTATGAAGAATCCCGGGGAAAGGTGCTTAGGCTGTTTCAGTAAAGTAAGTCAAGTAAGTACTCGGATGGGATAAGTGTCATATAAAGAGTATTCTCACTCTAAGTAAGGAAGTACCTTAATTATATAAGTATGTTCTGCTTCTGCTTTCTCGGTTAGTTCAAAGTTAAACTTTTTGAATCGAAATGAACAGATGACACAACGTTCCCAACCACATCATGAGAAAAGAGTTCTAGTAAAGAAGAAATCCCGTAGAGTATGTGAACTAAGACATTCAAGCTAAACCTAGTTTATCAGATATCAGACTTTCAAGTAGAATGTCAGAAGCAAAAGAAGGGAGTGAGGCATTAACGAGCATCCTGAAATCCTGTGAGTAAGAAAGCTCCTTTTGACTATGTATCTATAACTGGGGGAGTTCTCTGAAAGCAAGGGAGTGAGCGGATAATAGCCTCCAACGATTGAGGGGAAAGAGTCTGTTGCTGCGTCCCCTGCAGTGTCATTAAAGCCAGTAAAGGTAAAGAGAGAAGGTGCCCTTGTTGATTATTCATATTCGAATGAGAAACTAACTGCAGACGAGTCTCTGAGATATGAGCAAAAGGTAAGAGATCAAACCGCTTCTGTTGCTGCTTTGGGATAAAGGGATTCTCACTCCAAGTAGGGAATTTTCTCAGTAAAAGGATAGATGAATCTCGGAAGTCAGAACAAGGTCCTGGCATCTATGCCAAGTGAAGCCTCATGAATAAGTATAAGGAGGGATGAAAGCCAAGTAAGTAGCTGCAGTCGCAGGTGTCTTTTCTGCGTTTAGGAGTTCTTCTTCGTTTAGTTTCGGAATCTGGTCAGGGAGTTTCACTCTGGGATGGGCCAAATGCTGCTAAGGTATCGCCGTTTGAGAGGAAAGAGTGAGAAACACTATAAATGGTGGCGGGAGCATTGTAAAAGAGGAATAAAAGGGCTCTAAGTTATATAGAATTTAATTATTATTATTATTATTATTATTATTATTATTATTATTGTCGTAACATTGGGTGAGTTTTTTTTCCTTTCAAAATTAGAGATATTCTTCAAGAGTATGATGACAAAAGTGAAGGTTGGTGATGTTTGTGCCTTTGTGGTGTTAAACGGGAAATGTGAACGATAATCAGGATATTTTATTCTTTAACATTTTTTTTCTAACCTTGTTCTACCATTTTGGGTGGGACATTTAGAAGTTTACTCACATTTGACTTGGTCTTTATTCCATCTTGTTTTTTTTTTCGTTTTTGCCAAACACCAACTAAAATTTGTTGTGTTCACTTTTATCTAGTCTCACTCACCAAACGCTACCGAAGATTTTTAGCGACAAAACCACGTAAGTTGTCATTGATTCAACAACATAAGTTGTCATCATTGATTCAACAACATAAGTTGTCATCGAAGCCTTCCAAGATTTAATTATGTTCATTAAAAGTTTTATTTATATCTCCTGAATTTTTCAGTTTTGATGTTTAACTAAACCACGTGTAATCATCACCAAGGAAGACCATCTAGAAATTAAGGATTCATACCATTTGGTTATTACCACTTGTAAACCAACATTCGTTTTCTTCATCATTATGCATGCATGATTTGTTTTTTTTAATGCTTACTTTTGATATTGATTGTGAAATTTCTTGTAAGATGTTTATTTACTAACACAATTTATGTCAAACTCACCTAACTTTAGAAGTAAGACGATTTGCAACTAAATCATATAAACATGTCGAGCATTTAGTTACTTTCGTATTAAAACTTTGATCATGTATGTGTGATTTGATCTCTATTATATCTCATAAGTAGGAAATATAAATATGTTGAATAGGTTACTTTGTCTATGTGGGATATAGGGGGGGGGGGGGGGGGGGGGGGTCTTTCATATATTTCACAACTACTTCGTGTTCGTTCTTTGTATTTTGTACAAATCATGACACTTCACCATTTGTTTTATGAGTTATTTGCTATGATTGGACAACCTAAATTTCATATTATTTCCTTTAACTTAGTTTAATTCTTAAAACACGACGTAACAACATACTATCAAAGCATATCATTTAATGGTATTTTATGATTTTTTCTATCGTGTTAATGACCCAAATCATTTTTTTGCATCTTTTTTGAGGAGTGAGTGTGCTTGAACAATGTTAAGTATTTGATTTTAATTTGTACACATTTTTATTTTTATTTAAATTTTAGAATTTTCGCCATTTTTGGTATTTCTTACATATACACGTCATTATAAGCATACTATAAATAAACAAACACACATCCCTACTATTCTACAATCTAGAACTCCGAACTTACATCAACATCAAGTCATCAACAAAATTGCACAACGACTACCAGCATGAACGATGATAACTAAAAATAATATGAATGGACTGAATGATCCAAACAGATCAAATACAACAAACTCATAGAAAGAATGGTGGCCATAATAATGGATAGATGATGACTGAAATGTTTACCCTTGTCTTTTAGCCTTCCTATTATAAAAACAATTTAGACTTATTCTTATTTGGATCTATACGACGATCGTAACACCCAAGATTTCATACCAAGTACAACCTAAAAGTTTCACTTGTCATTTAGAAGTTTACAATAGTTTTGGTGTACATTAGTACTCTAAAATACAAGTAGTTATCACAAGGATCATACTGTCCTCAAGTACAGGATCGTGTCGGACGTCATAATTATAAACCTTCAAAACAAATCACATAACAACATAAGCCTCACGGCTTAGTGAATAACAACTACTAAAAACATAATCAAATATATTATATAAGTCACATTGTAACTTATTTCTCACTTAGTTAACAATTAATTTATGTAATTAAGGGTATTATCATAACCAACCTCTCCGTGATAATCTAACTCTCTTTCAAAATCTACTCATGAATAATATATTTATCATGATCTATTTGTTAATCATAATTAATCTATCATATATAATGTATATCTAGATAATGATTTAACTCATAATAATAAATAATTTCCTAAAAATAATCAATTATCCAAATCTCTGTATAATTCATACATTACATATCACATATATCATAAATATCACAAATCAAATACAACAATTACCCAGACATGATCTATCTTTTAATATGATTCATCTCTTTATAAATATCAATCTTTCAGTCAGATATCAATCTCTCTTGGTAATCAATCTTTCTAATATCAATACATTACTCATTAATAATTAATAATTTTAGATCGTATAAAGTGTATCACAGATAACACATCAATGGATGTCAGAGTAGTGTTACTCACCTGATTAGTCAACAAATTTATTCTAGTTTCGAGTTCAATTCTTCGCTGCCTATCAGCTGCTCATGTTGTAGCACCTAATCATTAAATAATGAGTTTCTCAAAACTTGTCATAACTCATTACTAGCTACCCTCAGTGACCTCTTGTCACCAAACTAATCAAATCTCATAATATTAACATAATAGGTGTAACCCGTAAACCATTAGTTAAATATCTCATAACGAGTATTTCACAAATATTAGGGTTTATAAACCTTACAGTCTCAACTAAATTTTTAATCGTAAGAGTTACTCGCAAAACTTACCAACAAGTCCGTAATAGCACCATATTACGGATAAACATAACCTATACTCGGGGTCTATCAAATCTTAATAATAATAATTTATAATAATTTCATAATAACAATAATGACGAGGTAAATGATACCTCCCCGACCGGTATTACACATAACCAAACTTTATTCAAATGGAAATGAATATAATATTAAAATTTGGTAACAGTTACTTGTTATTGTACCATTTTTATGGGATATAAGAATGGAGATTTCTATAACCATCATTATGAGTTCTTTATGGTAGCTTTGGTGAATACACAATGAAGAACAAGTAAATATTCATTTAAAATTCATTATTTTCCATCCATGTTAAAAGAAAAGGAAAAATATTGGTTTACATTGTTTGGTTGTGGAAAAATTATTTCTTGGAATCATTTTAAAGTCGTGTTTTGAAGATAATTATATCATGTAGTATTGAAATAAGAAGATCAATACAAGAATTATCATAAAAACCAAATTGGAAATTCCATGATATGTTTGACTAACTCAAATAATTATGACGATAATTTGTGCACGTGCGTGTATCATTACTTGGTGTTACTTGTATCATGAATTCCACGATATCAAATTTTGTTATATGTTTATTATATAATATTAACCAAGTAATGATAAATATCACATCCACAAGTACATTTATGATGCAACATAGTGAGGACGTTTGGTGTTTATGGACACGATATCAAATTTTGTTATATGTTTATTATAGGGTAGATAATATTAACCAAGTAATGATAAATGTCACATCCACAACTACATTTATGATGCAACATAGTGAGGATGCTTGGTTTTTATGGAATAGTTGAGTAATATCTTGAAACCAATTGCTCAACTAAGAAAGGGGTAACCTACTTCCCACAGTCGCATCAATAAGATGAGAGTAAGCCTGGAACATAGTAAAATTTAGAATTAACACTTCATAATAAGTTTGATTTACTAATCTATATTCTTGGAAAAATAAAGGTGCTAATGTTTCACATGTAAAATACTTTTATGTAACGTGAAAAAGAAAGGTTCTAATGTTTCACATGTAAAAGACGTATATGTAACATGTAGGGAATTGGGCATATCATCGACCAATACATAAAGATCCAAGAAGAAATAAATCAAGCCCATAAATAAAATAAATTACACAACATGCTAATGATGGTGTTCAACAAGCCCCATACCATAAAGGAAAGGGTAGACACAATAACGACAAAAGAAACTATATAACATCAAAAGATATCAAATCATCTTGAACTACCATATCTAGGCCACCAAAAATCGCAACCACCATCGTATCACAAAGAAGTAAGTTCTTCCAAAAAAGAAGAGAGTTTGGATAGCAACAAGATATACAAGATCATGGAATTCATCATGTAAACATATCAAAAGGTTGATAGAAACTTCAAAATCTATTGTCACAATTGAAATGTACGAATCATATTTCCTCACTATTAACCAGTCAAATATAAGATCCACCAGAAATTAAATAAAGGTTAGTTTTCTTATTGTGAATATCCAGGAAGAGTGTGAGTCTTTAGTGAGGCCGTTGAATCACGTATGGTTACATGTGGAAGAATATAGGTTTAATTTATTAAGAGGCCATTCATAACCGCAAAAAGGCTCATGTTGTTGTAATAACTGTATGGGAATATGGAAGCAAATAAAACCTCGTGAAATACTTCTCAGCATATGCATATCTGTTTCATTGTGTAAAAAACAAATTCGCAAGGTGGACAAATGTTTTTGGCATATTTAGTGGTCGTTTTTTCCATTGGGAAAAAAGTTATTATGTCAAAATATATAACCTCAAAATACGGCCAATTTTGTGAATAAGGCCTTGTTTGATATGTTGCTGACCCAGTCGAGTCAGACCTATTTGGCTGACTCGGTCAGATCAATACGTTTGATACATTCCTATGTTGCATCTTACTCGGTCATGAATGTCTGACTGGGCCATAAAAAAAATTCGCTGACTGAAACAGAAAATGCTTGTTCCCTTATTTTCCATTCTCCTACGTTCCTTCTACTTGCCTACCCCGACATTTGAAAAGGCAAACCGATATCAGCACCACTCTTGCCTCTTTCCCAAGTCAATTTCAAGGTTATCAGCAATGTTCCACGATCTTTGTTCAGCCGATAAGTTTCTCTTCTACTGTTCTCCATATGTGAAATAGATTTCCTTTCTTCTCCTCTCCATCTCTGAAAATCGATTTTATTTCTCTTTTTATATATAACTGTATGATTATCCGGAGAATGTTGAGTATTGCTCTGAAATATTGTTGTTTAATTGCTGAATATTTGGAAATCGAATGTCGTTTGGGATTCTTAACAGTGAAATTTGTTCCCAGTTGTTTGAACCTGATGGTTTGGTGGGTTTACTCTAATTACATTAACGTCCTTGGGGAATCTTGAATCACATCGATATTGTGCCCAGTGGGAATATACACATGCTTCAGAAATAGCCATGGAAAGCAATCTCTGGATTTAGAAAATTCTTTTTTGTATGAAACAGGAGAAGAGAATTACAAGTTAAAGGAATTTTGGTATTTGAAAATTGATTGGATCGATGGATAAGTGTAAATAAAAAAAACTAATCATTTTTAAGCTTAATTTATGCCTTTTTTCTGCTGACTAGTTTCTAAGATTGTTGAAGTTGATGAACTTTCTAACATATTTATATGTTTTATGATCTTTGTGATTAGGAAATGGTGGAATGGAAACAAAAGAGTAAAGTTCCTAGATATCTTTTGGATAAATTATTGATCAAAAGAAATCCCATTTGTAACATCCCAAAATTCAAGGCCAAAAATTTCATTTTTAATTAGGTTATTACATAAAACCAAAGTGTGAATAATCAAAATATAATATTATGAAACCATATCAGAGTATAATCCCAAGGATCTCGTGTGCGGAAAACATAGTGTGATGCGCTGCGACCAAGCCGACTCCTTTCCTTTGAAACAAAGTACCTGAAACCAAAACTGTAAACCGTAGGCACGAAGATTAGTGAGTTCCCCCATCATACCACATACCACATAATACCATCTGTATCTCTCCACCGGTAACTGCCATCGGTATCTTTCAACCGGTAACAGGGGACTATTTCACCCCTACCACTATCACATAATAATATGTCATAAACATACTGAACGCGTACTAACATCATAAACATGTTGTTCACATACTAACATATCATAAACATGCCGATCACATACTAACATATCATAAACAGACAGATAAGCATTACGTGGGTTCTGTATACCCCTTCGGTATCTTTCAACCGGTAACTGCCATCGGTATCTTTCAACCGGTATCCGCCATCGGTATCTTTCAACCGGTATCCGCCATCGGTATCTTTCAACTGATAACCGGGGACTATTTCACCCCTACCACTATCATATAATAACATGATATAATCATACAGTCAGGCATTACTGGGGTGCTGACCTACCCTTCGATCCTAACGACCGAGTCAGGGAAAAACTATTCCCTGCTACTACTACTGACACACATAGCATATCACATAAGCATATCACATAAGCATATCTCATAAGCATATCACATAAGCATACCAAGATAATTATCACAAAGACAATTATCTACCAACTACCCCTGTTGGTGGGCCGGCATTATGACCTTAGACCCACCCCTACTGGAAGGTAATTCACCTCGCACTGCTGAAGTCCTGTAGACTCAACCCCACACTGCTGAAGTCCCGCAGACTCAACCCCAGCTGCTGGATGACAGATTCCCGGTCTGTCAATATCAAAACATCACCCAATTAATAATTGGGTTCCACTACATAATCATAAGTACGTACTTTGGGTAATTGCTACATTATCCACTGGCTTGGCTTTATTCAAGCCCAAGGCCCAATCCATAGGCCCAAAGTCAAACTAGAAATCAATGCCCATCATATGGCCCAATTTTACAAATTGGGCCCAAACCCCTTACATGGGCCTTACCCTAGGCCCATTAAATCATTCTAGACCATTTGCTAGATCTTGGATGACCCATTTAACAACCCAATCATTAAGGCCCAATTGAAAGGCCCAATAATACACCCAAGTGAAATTAGGGTTTTCACATAAAATGATGATTAGGGTTAAGTCTTCTCACTTGACCCATTAAGGACTTAATCCATTAAGTCCAATATTACTTAGATTAATTTCTTGACAACGATTATTATTTAATATCTCCAGTTATCAAATAATTCCCGTGAGTCCCGATTAATTCCCCAAATTAGGGTTTTATTGGCATAATGGTTTTCCAAACCCTACTTAGGGTTTCCAACCCAAATACTCGCCCATTTATCAATTTGTTGGGCTTTTAGGTCAATTAGGGCTTTATTGGGCCCATTAGGCCCACAAGAATATCATTAAGCCCATTAGGGTTTTATTGGGTCAATTAGAGTCCATTAGACCCATTAGGGTTTTCACTAAGCCCATTAGGCTTCATTGGGCCCATTAGGGTTTCATGCACCCTAAACGAATCAATCTCACAAGGCAAGCACACCGCCACCCAACACGGCGGCCGGTGGCGGCAGCCACCACCCTACGGTGGTGGTTTGGGTTTCTTTTCATTATACTTTAGCTAATTACAGTTTACAATGCCTTAACCAAGAATAAACCCACACACTAACTACATCAACACACACACATGGCGGCTTATGGTGGCAGCGGCTTTTCCGGCCAACAAGCTACACACAACACATGCTATAGAAAGAACAAACACCCACATTCTTTTCTTGCTTGCAAACGGGTCCAGCCACCCTCCTGGCGGCGGTTGACGACGGTAGAAGTACAAAACAACGGCAGCAGCGGCGGCTAATCGGAAAGAAGAGGAAAAAGGACGGTGGCTTAGTAGCAATGAACTAGGAAGGGAAAGGCTTTGCGACGACAGCAGCCACGCTCCGACTCCACCGGCTTCTCCCCACGACCACGACAATCCCTTCCCGACAGCCTTGTTCTTCGCCGGCAACGAATGAAACAGTGGCGGCTAGGGTTTGGCAGCACCCTCCCAAATCTCAACGGTTCCTCCTGACACCATCGCCTAACACATTGTCGGGTGTAATGCACTTCGTTTCTGATAGCAGCGGAGGCGGCATGGTAATGTCCGATGACTCAAGGCGGCGATGCAACAACGAGACCCAAGAGCACCACCTTCCAGCGGTCTGCCCATAATCACGTTATCGGTCTCGGTGGGTTTTTCCTGGCTTCACGCAACCTCCAACGACAGGGTGATGGTGGCGCTTCGATGGCGAGACCACCGGTGGCGACGGTTGAAGGTTGAGGGAAAAAGGGGGTGGCGGCTGAATAGTTACGACTAGGGTTAGGGTTGGAGAGAGGGTAATGAGTTTATATACTCTGATCTCGTAAGCATATTGCCATATTGACAGTTTCGGCCCCTCCTCCATAAAATCCTTTCATAAAAAGTCTATAAAATACCATTTAAACACTGCCCCTTCAATTCCTCTACAATTTAAGTCCAAAATTTACTAAACAGCCCCTTTCTCAACAAATCCTTTTCAAAATCAATCCATAATTTATCTTTTTAACCCCCAATTCTCAGTTATGACATTTTCAGCCCTTCGAGACCATCCTTTGCTATATAATTATTTATTTTAGGGCTTCTATTCGTTCATTAATTTGTTTATTTATTTAATAAATAAACAGGGTGTTACAACTCTCCCCCACTTAAATTAGATTTCGTCCTCGAAATCATTTCTTACCATTCCTTGCTCGCCCAACCACTCTAGTAGCATGGTCACCAACCTGGGCACACCCTAGCCTCCCTAGGGTAGCCATGACCAATCCTCGTAAAGCCCTAAAATCCGAAGGTGAACGAATTCCTCGCAACAAGATCTCGTCTATTCCGTCTGAAGTCTGCTGTCTCGAGATGATTTGTATCCCTAACAGACCACTCATACTGAATCATTATCGTTGAATTCAGTCTGTTTATCCCACAACTGACTACTTAACTTCCGATCACTTGCGGTTCGCAGTATAAAACAGGGTCACAGACCCAAATATCCTTGCTTATCACTTATACTTGGCTAAGGCTTAGATAATCCCGCTGTGAGTGACTGGTCACTCCCCAATCAACCAGCTATTCCGTTAGTACTTGCAACCTAGAACACAGATACTAACACTGCCCAAATGCTGAAACTTCCCGAACACTGAACTGCCTGAAGCAGTATGCTACTACATAGTTGCTTCCCAAAATCTATCAAGACCACCCTGGTCTCAATTCATTCGCAATTCATCTGAATTTTCGGGTCCTGGCCCGATCACCGAGCTAAAAGTACTCCCACCTAGTCGTTTCACACGACTTCTGAACAAAATCCTTCTCTGGAACTAGTTTCAACTAGTTATCATGCAACTGTGGCTCTAACAACCTCCTAATACAACCGATAGGGTCTATGCGTCGAATCCTGACGTCACTAAATCCAAGGCTAAAAGTGATTGCCACCTAACCGATGGTAGCCTTATATCACAAGCAATCTTATACGGTCCATTGCTTCCCTAATCCCAAAACTGTAGTGACACTCCTACAATCGTATCACTGGCTCAACCTGATCTAATCCTTCTGGGTAATTCCAAAATCCAATCCGTGGATTTCCATATCCTCAATGTTGCACCCAAACTGGTGCATACTACTGTTCATTCCGCGTCCTAACAACGCTCTCATGCTATCTGCCAACCAAGTGAAGGCTGCGGCTACACTCACAGACTCACACCACTCAAGCACTATCTGCTAACCTCATGAATGCGACGGCTACCCCCGCAGTCTTACAACACTTCCCAAACTATCTGACTGCTAGTGAATGCCACGGCTACCCCCGTAGTCTTACAACACTTTCCAAACTATCTGACTGCTGGTGAATGCTACGGCTACCCCCGTAGTCTTACAACACTCCCCATACTATCTGACTGCTAGTGAATGCTACGGCTACCCCCGTAGTCTTACAACACTTTCCAAACTATCTGACTATTAGTGAATGCTACGGCTACCCCCGTAGTCTTACAACACTTTCCAAACTATCTGACTGCTAGTGAATGCTACGGCTACCCCTGTAGTCTTACAACACTTGTCCCAAACGGGTCGAACACACACTCGACCTAACCCTCACTGAACTTAAGTCCTAACCGGAACTCTAACCTGGTTCCCGAAACCTGCTATCACGTGATCCCATTGTATCAGCACCGCACCCATGCCCGTGATCAAAGCGTCACAGTAAACCACGAAATCATCTACACCCTTTGGCAGGGTGAGAATCGGTGCCTCTCACAACCACTGTCTGAGAGTTGCGAAGGCTGCCTGCAGCTCAGGCCCCCAGCGAAAGGCCACCGACTTCTTGGTCAGTCGGGTCAAAGGAACCTCAATCTCGGAGAAGCCCCATATAAATCTCTGGTAATAACCCTCTAGACCCAGGGAATTCCGAATCTCAGATGGAGACCTCAGAATCTCCCACTGCATCATGGCCTCTATCTTGGCGTGATCAACTAGAATACCCTTCTGGTTGACAAGGTGGCCAAGAGATTGCACCTTGCGCAACCAGAACTCACAGTTGGAGAACTTTATAAAAAGTCTCTCCCCCACTTAGATTCGACTAAGTCTTCACGTTCCATGAGAATTGAAGGGTTCCCAATCCTTCTCGCTTTCTAATATCCCACTGATGACAACCTGTGCCTGCCAATGCTAGCGTTTAATCACCGATTAAACCTTGAGATCTCCCATCCTCGGAAATATCGATGAGTACTCTTGAAATCTGATCCAGTCTGACATCTCGATCCATCTAACATGCTGTCAATTGAAGACCTTAATCTTCACTCTAGCTGACGAATCCTCGTTCCCACTCCCATTCTTGCAGTACCACTGAACTCCAACCGAACACAACCCATGCGAAAACATAATTCTCTTGAACATCCAATGACCAACCACTTATGCACCTATCACCCGCGTCTGACACTACCCTCTTCATGTCACCATTTCTGTCCTAGCAACGGTAGTGCCTTGAACTCTAAATTTCATCCATTGACAATTACCGACCATACCTGAACAATAATAGAATCCCTGAACGCTGACTTCACTGGAGAACTATCACTCCAACCCTGATCGAGTATCCTCTAAATAATACTCCTGCATGGATCCCGACAAGGATCCGAAATGATAACGGTACGCGCGGAACCCACTCCGCAAGATGCGTCCCTCTATGGGTTCATCAAGGACCTTTCGGCATGCAGGATGGCATATATTATCCTTGGTAACCCAAACACTAGCAGAAAAAAACCGACCCGAGGTCCGACTTATCCAAACTTGCTCACAATTCCAACGCGATACGTATTCCCAACATCTATCTAGTAACAGTAAAAGATGACATACCCGCAACATCTGGAGGAACCCTAGTCACCTCCAGCTGACATGATTAACCCTGCCACACCTGTAGTAGCCTGAACCCTTGGAGCGATAAACTCCCTTGTGCACTGTCCTGTACGCGTTGCACTGACTCCGGTCCTGCTGGCCTTTCACCCGATGATCATAAGTCATGGGTCTCTTCCCGAGATCCTCTACTATACACACCTGGCACGAACCTTCTCTTTCCAGGGTGCTCCAAATCGATACCGTATCTGCAACTTCATGGAAATCATATCCTTCAGGGTCTGACACCCTGTCACGCTCACTAGCTCGCTTTCCAATGGAAAAGCTGCAACAACTGGAACATCCTCTGTCCCCAAACTGGGTCACAAACTCTTCCCTGAAGCTTCTTAGATTCTCCAAGACTCTCACTGATTCGAGTATGGATCATGTGCTTTCAGTAGTACGGGCCCAATACTACCTTCCACACCTATCCATACTTTCCCCAGTAATCCTCCCGAATCCTCCAAGCCACTTCCACAAAATGGTACACCCAAGTCTCACTAAGCCTCACTACTAACCCACTGAAACATATCCTAGGCTTTCCTAGGTTCCCGAACTCACCCAGTCCTCAGCTGCTGAAAGATTCCCAGTAATGTCAACTAGCTACCTCATGAATATAGCTAGCTCACATTACTAAGAGTCCCACAAAGCACAAAGCAAGCAGCATTCAGACAATGGAGAACTTAACCATTCGATCCTTTACTCAGGGATCTGTACATGCAATTCATAGGCTCATACAATCAGGCATAACCTAAACAGGCTATCCTATTACTGATTGATCAGTACTAGCATGCAAGTCTACAAGCACATACAATAGGCATATAAGGCATCCTCCTAGATCCTCATCCCTAATCTAGCATGCAGCTCTCATAATCGTATCATAACATAACATATCATAACATGTATGGGTATCTTGAGGAAAACTTACTTGAGCTCGGCTGATTGCACGCATCACACACTTTGTTCTTCTCAAAGTTCTTTTCTCTTTTCAGATTCTTTTCAAACTCCTTTTTTATAAAATGGTTTTACTTTTGAAAATTTGCATACCAAGCCCTTAGTTTGAGTTCAGACACACCTGAGAGTATGTCCGAATCCCTCAAACCAAGGCTCTGATACCTGTTGGGTTATGAGCATTCTAACACTCCTAAGTGTACATGTAACCCTAAATACCTTGGATCTATGTTTTCTCTATTATACATACAATTATGAACATCCAAGGTATTATCCTAATCTAGCATACAAAATAATAAATATAACAAGATAGAATACATACCTCTTTGATGTAGAATGTCTTCATGAAGCTTGAGTGCCTAGTGCCCCAAGTGTGACACCTCAAATGGTTCACACAACACCAAATACACTTGGAATAACTTGAGAGAAACTTGAACACTCCTTGAAATCGTCTAGCCCTCACACTCACACATTAGTGCACGATTTATTGAGCCATGGGATTCTTTTATATGGTGGCTATTAGGGTTACACCATGTAACTCATAACTTTACCCATTCCTTATGCTCCATGGATTTTAACCTCCATGGAGTATCCATGGGTCACCCCATGGACTTAGTCCAACATAAGGAATCTTGGATCACAAGCCCACATATATAAGAATGAATGATTTACACAATCAACCCATATATTTAATTAGTCTCCTTTTGATCACTTAATTAATTCCAAATTAATTCTTGATCAATACTAATTAAATAACCTTATTAATATATTAGAACTTATAATATATTAACCAACCTTAAGTGTTATTTCTCTCATTATAGTCTATCCAAATGCATGATGCCATGCAACCCAAATGGACCATGCCGGGTCGGGTCAAGTCTTACCAATTATAGTTATGGACTTAGACATTAATACAACAGTCTCCCACTTGGATAAGTCTAAAACTATTATTGCGTATGACTTCAGGAACCGATCAGCAATCGTAGCTCTCAAAAGCTTCTATCGAACTCTGACCTTGTCGATGAACTCTGACCTTTGTCAATGACTTGTCCATTAGATAAGGGATCATGTATTCCTCCATTCTAGATATCATATGGACTGAGACATGGATTATCAATCATTCTCTCTGTCCATTTGTTGTTTCCCGATTTCCTATTCATGATGACTGACTGATTGAACAAATCAAATCAGTCCTGGCTTGGCCAAGCACTCACATGTATCATCTTTAAATTATCGAGGGGCCCACATATATCGCTTTTATCCCGAAGGTAAAAGGAATGGATAAACTTCGACTCATATGGCTTGTTCTACTACTTGTTGAATCATACACAAAGGCACGTTTTATAACATCGAGTTACCAATGTGTTTTCGTGCAATCAATGTATAACCAACTCATAGTAACAACTCATATCTCTAGGTTTGAAGAATATAAGATATTATCGTCTCATGATCACTCGTGATAAAATCCATGAAGTGATTCAAATGAGCGCGGGTTGAATCCAATACTCAGAACTTATGAGCACTCATGAGTGTTGTAGCACCACTTTGTCCACCAACTTGGACCTCTACAAACCAACCCATGACAGTCTTGATTCATATCTACTTCCAACATATGACCGACTGTGGATGGTTTGAATTACTTAATCATTCAGGAAGAGCGACTTAGTTATTCTGGAAGTCAAAACATGCAAAGTGAAACACAAGAATAAATGAATCAAATATGGTATCAAACCCTATGAATATAAATAAACACTTTTATTTATCACCATACTGATTACTCATTATTCATTGTTTCGGTTTTATCAACTTTATACTTGAATTTAAAACAATAGTTGTCCCATGCTCCAAGCATGTACACTATGTTTTCTAAACACTAGTCATGCCATACACCAAGTATGCATACTATGTTTGTCTATGATCTTTACTTTGTAAAATAGATCAATTGAATATCACTCCAATGATCCTCTTTTCACAGTCCCAAATCCTTACTGCAAATGCAAGAATTCCAAATTCATGCCATTTACTGAAATCTGTTAGATTCTAAACTTATATGCATTGATCCTCTTAATGATTATGCACGAAGTCAGAAAGACTTGACAACAATCATTACAGAGCATTCCAAAGGAGATCAGCTCCTTGGAAACATCCTTCTTTCATTAAGTTTCCTAATCTTACACAGATTGAATAATGTTTAACTTTGAAACATTTCCATATTCCATTTTGACTATCACTTCTGAACAAGAGTTGCCTCCTTACAGATTATGTCAATATGGTCCTTCCAGAATTAACATTATACTTCCAACTGTCCTTGAGCAACCAATCTTTGGTAAACCTTAGATTGTCCTCGACAATTGCTTAATCGTTTTAGTCATATCCAATTCTAGACCTTTTCCCTTCATAATGCCCCAGGCATTTGGAAAATTTTAGAAAGGATGAATATAGCACATGTAATCGATCCTATATCCGAAGCATATGGGACACGATTCATGATGTCTCACATAAAGACTAAACCAGTCTTTTGCTATAATATTTCCATTTCAATTTGCCAAGTTCTCAAAATTCAGATTATGAAAAGGGATGCCGTAATCATAATCGAATTTTAGAACGCAAATAATGGACCCATATATAGAATTTCCTTATGTTGAGCCATTCCAACATGAAATTCATATATATATCCTTGATTAAATACGATTAAAATCTCAATCTAAGCTTTTAGAATTGAAATGAAGTATAATTTCCTCTCCCTTAATTATAGCAAAACAACTTTTTCAACCCCTGCAACCTCACGAATTGAAACTTTTGTTTTCTATAATTAACATTGCTAACTTGCAACCTTTGTCATAATTATCATGCTCCCACTAACATGATGATTATTGGCATAACACTTATGCTCCCACTAGCGTTGACATGTACTCAGAAATCAACTGACTTTCTTACCAAAGTTCAGATTTCTGATACTAGATTGTTTTGATAAAACTTTATCAAAATCATACACCTCTCTTAGATAGCTCACATGTGTGTCTAAACAATTTTAGAACTATGAAAAGGGACGCCGTAATCATAGTCTCAATTGTTTAGACCTTTGCCACTTCTCACAAGTCCATGTTAGTGTGCCGGTAAACCACACACGCTCCACTAACGACTTTGAGAATGCAAATATCACAATTGCTATCTAGCTAAAATCTACTTAGTGAAAGTGTTTCCTCACCATCATTTTCATGAATCGGAGAGAAACCTTATGACACTTAGATTTAATAGTGTATGTGTTCTTATCCATGTGAATTTGTCAAAACCATAATCACAAGACAAGGTTAGTGACAAATCCAAACTCATATTGATTAAACTTGTGCAATCTTAAATTCTTGCCATTTGGCAGCTCAGGTGCCTGCCATTGCTTCCAAGTAGTTGTGCAACCAATTGAGAACTCTCAGAACTCCTATGCAAAGCCAACTTGAATAGGCACAAAAATTTTAACACGATAGGTTATAAACCTCAAGTCGTGTGCTAGTGAAGGACTTTAGGTTTTATTCTTGATTAAGTCTTGAAACTTTCAAGAGCTTTAAGACTCCCACTGTCCTCTTGACATATAAGACTCCCTTGTCAAATATTCAAGAGATAGTGCGGATTCTTTATCAAGACTAACACTTTACACAATTGGCCTAAGTTGGTCTCTGTTTTATCCAAAACATCACAACTTACCAATTTCAAATGTACAAGAGTAGATAACCTTTTACTCTTACATTTGACTAGTGTTAACAAACCCTCTTTAAGATATGTCACTCAAGTTACAATCTTGGAGTATGACTCTAAGAATTGTTTTGGAACGAAGTATGACTCATCTTTTTGATTTAACCATTTCAACAATTCATGACTCCTCTTCTTAGTCATAAGAATGCACTAAGATGACTTTAGAGGACCAATTGTGATATGGTATCTTAATCATTAAGATGATCATAAACATGATACTAAAGTACTCTCCCATCTTTTCAGATTTGAGAAACTTTTATCTTTCTGCCATACTTTGATTCTTCTTATTCGTTCTGTCTCACATTGAAACTTCTCCAATGCTACAGACTTATACTTAAACTTATAAGTATAACCATATTTACTGAACTTAAGTAAATCATGACGAATAGTCTTCTTGATCTTTTGTGGTGGACTTGACCAGTGCACAAGAATGTGTACTCTATCCCTTAGTCCTTTCCTTATTCACATAAGGAATTAGTCTTAATTTTCCAAGCTGAAAGTTCTCATTCATCATACTATACAACTTGCATGATTCCAAGTTTCGGTCCAATTGAACCTTGGGTGATGAGAATCTTTCCTTATTTGGTAATATTAGACACTACCACAACCGAAAGAATCAAATCCATTTTTCCAATATTGCTATCAATGGAATCTTATAAGCAACAATTTTTCACGAATGCCATTGTAAGGATACTTAAAATAAATAAAATCAAAACCTTTTTCTTTTATTTTAAAACTTTGCGGAAAAACTTATCCTTACAATCCATATGAAAACCTTGTTGTTATCTATTCCTAAGCAATATAAATATCATAACTCTTAAGTAATAGCCCAAAATTCTGATCACCGAACCATGCGATTGAAATCCATCTTCGCGATCAGAATCAGCATGTACTTAATAGAGTTAGACAATGGACTTTACCTGAAGTAGAGCCAAACTTATTGACTTTAACATCCTTAGGTAAATTTGGCAGCTTCGTAACCAATGCCCCTTCCTTTGGCAATAGTTACCTATGGACCCTTGATAATGGGACTGTCTCAGACTTCGCCTCTCTCTTTACCATTGGGTCAACCGAGTTGACTATGGCCGATCCATTTCCATTGGGAAGAGAGAGCTTTGCTGGATATCCAATGTCATCATTGTCAATGTCCATAGCGTTTTAGGAAGTTGATCTTAGCAAATAGATAAGATCATTAAGGGTCTTGTCTTAGTCTGTTTCATAGGATTCCCAAAAGAACTCACTATGTGACTTAGAAAGTAGTTGAGCCACCAACTTTCTCAAGACTTTGACACCCAACTCTCCCGGCTTGTCAATATGTGACTACATCTCCAAGATGTGATCACACCTAGACCTTGCCTTGCCAATAAGGCTCGAGTGACCTTAAACTTTTTAGGAACTTGTGGGTTAGGGAGAATAATTGGAGGATGTGAAAGAAGTATGATATCCACGGGACATCATCTTCATTTAGGAAAGCTTGTTTCAAGAGATTTGGGAAGATCATAAATGTCTAGACCAGACATCTTTTTGGGAGATATTCAAGATAGTTGATTTAAAGTCCTTAATATGATACCCAATATGAAATATTAAGGCTAGGACCCAACAAACTATTTTATAACTTAGAAGAGGGATGCCGTAATCCAAGCTATAAAATATTTGAAGGTAGGTGAATGACGATTCACCAATTTTCACCATGAAAAACGAAATAATTTATTAGGTTTTAATTGGATTTGAAAGTCCTAGATCTTTGAGATTCATTGAACTGTTCAAAGGCATGTTTCAATCTCGAGTGTGCCCTTCAGGTTTTGTGACTGGGATGCCGAGGATCACAAAACAAGGTGTGAATAACCATGCAAATATACTTGGTACCCTTAATATTTACCCCTTAATCAGTGTGCCGGTTAACCACACACACTCCACCGATACTATGATAAATATTAAGTTACCCTTTGCCTACCTTGTTAAGTCCAGGTTAGTGTGCCGGTTAACCACACACGCTCCACTAACGACTTAAGCAAAGTGCAAAGTGTAATTTCATGGGTTAGCACCAAATTCACATTTTCCTAAGTAACTAAGATTGGGTATTAATAAGAGTTTAGTTACTTAGTATTTATCATTAATACTTTTAATGAAAGGATAATTATAGTCCTTGTCCTACCCGTTCGGCTAACGACCCTCCACCAATCAAGGAAGCGGTGGGTGAGAGTGGACACCCATTAAACTGTCATTTTATAGGCAGTAACCTTATACCCCCCTTATAGACCGGCTTCGTGAATGAGGCCTACTAACGGTAAGACTGACTTTACTCTTATACATGTATATAAATATTATTAACTTATAATATTATAAAGTATAAGGGTTGAATTTTAACTTTTAAAATTCTAAGGGCTAACTTGGAATTAAAGTATTCATAAGTGAAAACTTTTCAAATTCCAAAACTTGAGGGCAAGTTTTGAAACTATTCAAAACTAATTAATTCCATAACTTATGAGTTTAAAGTAGTTTTAAATAAATAAAAAAAAAACTCTTCAAGTTCCATAACTTGAGGACAAGTTATGGAAGACTTTAAACTAATTAATAAAAATAAATAATTTTTTTTATTGTAACTTATGGAACTAATTAAGGTTACACTTTTTTTTTTAATTTAATGAAGAGACTCTTGAACCTCCATAACTTGAGGACAAGTTATGGAGTCATAAAACCATTTAATTAGAACTAGACTCTTCATTTTGTAACCTTTGCCAGCTTTTATGAGTTTTATGATTCTTAAATGTGACTTTTCATATAACTTGAGGACAAGTTACAAAAACACACTTTGGAATCAACTCTTAGATTAAAATGGATTGAAAACAACTATTTCACACAACTTTTCTATTAATCTAAGAACCTCATAAGAACAAGATAATTCAAATCATCAATCTTCAAGAAATTAGCATGAACATACAAACTAATACAAATCTTGAAATTATGACAATTATCTTAGAAATTGGATTAGCATGAACATTACCACATCAAAAACAAGTATATAAGTCCAAAAACATCTTAGGGTAATGTTCCTAGTCCAATTCCAGCCAAAACAATCGAATATATGCATCCAACTCGATTTTTCAGCTACTTTTGCAAGTATAACAAGAAAACAAATCTGTCTCTCGATACCACTGTTGGGTTATGAGCATTCTAACACTCCTAAGTGTACATGCAACCCTAAATACCTTGGATCTATGTTTTCTCTATTATACATACAATTATGAACATCCAAGGTATTATCCTAATCTAGCATACAAAATAATAAATATAACAAGATAGAATACATACCTCTTTGATGTAGAATGTCTTCATGAAGCTTGAGTGCCTAGTGCCCCAAGTGTGACACCTCAAATGGTTCACACAACACCAAATACACTTGGAATAACTTGAGAGAAACTTGAACACTCCTTGAAATCGTCTAGCCCTCACACTCACACATTAGTGCACGATTTCTTGAGCCATGGGATTCTTTTATATGGTGGCTATTAGGGTTACACCATGTAACTCATAACTTTACCCATTCCTTATGCTCCATGGATTTTAACCTCCATGGAGTATCCATGGGTCACCCCATGGACTTAGTCCAACATAAGGAATCTTGGATCACAAGCCCACATATATAAGAATGAATGATTTACACAATCAACCCATATATTTAATTAGTCTCCTTTTGATCACTTAATTAATTCCAAATTAATTCTTGATCAATACTAATTAAATAACCTTATTAATATATTAGAACTTATAATATATTAACCAACCTTAAGTGTTATTTCTCTCATTATAGTCTATCCAAATGCATGATGCCATGCAACCCAAATGGACCATGCCGGGTCGGGTCAAGTCTTACCAATTATAGTTATGGACTTAGACATTAATCCAACAATACCAACTTGTAACATCCCAAAATTCAAGGCCAAAAATTTCAATTTTAATTAGGTTATTACATAAAACCAAAGTGTGAATAATCAAAATATAATATTATGAAACCATATCAGAGTATAATCCCAAGGATCTCGTGTGCGGAAAACATAGTGTGATGCGCTGCGACCAAGCCGGCTCCTTTCCTTTGAAACAAAGTACCTGAAACCAAAACTGTAAACCGTAAGCACGAAGCTTAGTGAGTTCCCCCATCATACCACATACCACATAATACCATCGGTATCTCTCCACCGGTAACTGCTATCGATATCTTTCAACCGGTAACAGGGGACTATTTCACCCCTACCACTATCACATAATAATATGTCATAAACATACCGAACGCGTACTAACATCATAAACATGCTGTTCACATACTAACATATCATAAACATGCTGATCACATACTAACATATCATAAACAGACAGATAAGCATTACGTGGGTTCTGTATACCCCTTCGGTATCTTTCAACCGGTATCCGCCATCGGTATCTTTCAACCGGTATCCGCCATCGGTATCTTTCAACCGGTATCTGCCATCGGTATCTTTCAACCGATAACCGGGGACTATTTCACCCCCTACCACTATCATATAATAACATGATATAATCATACAGTCAGGCATTACTGGGGTGCTGACCTACCCTTCGATCCTAACGACCGAGTCAGGGAAAAACTATTCCCTGCTACTACCACTGACACACATAGCATATCACATAAGCATATCACATAAGCATATCACATAAGCATATCTCATAAGCATATCACATAAGCATACCAAGATAATTATCACAAAGACAATTATCTACCAACTACCCCTGTTGGTGGGCCGGCATTATGACCTTAGACCCACCCCTACTGGAAGGTAACTCACCTCGCACTGCTGAAGTTCCGTAGACTCAACCCCACACTGCTGAAGTCCCGCAGACTCAACCCCAGCTGCTGGATGGCAGATTCCCGGTCTGTCATTATCAAAACATCACCCAATTAATAATTGGGTTCCACTACATAATCATAAGTACGTACTTTGGGTAATTGCTACATTATCCCCTGGCTTGGCTTTATTCAAGCCCAAGGCCCAATCCATAGGCCCAAAGTCAAACTAGAAATCAATGCCCATCATATGGCCCAATTTTACAAATTGGGCCCAAACCCCTTACATGGGCCTTACCCTAGGCCCATTAAATCATTCTAGACCATTTGCTAGATCTTGGATGACTCATTTAACAACCCAATCATTAAGGCCCAATTGAAAGGCCCAATAATACACCCAAGTGAAATTAGGGTTTTCACATAAAATGATGATTAGGGTTAAGTCTTCTCACTTGACCCATTAAGGACTTAATCCATTAAGTCCAATATTACTTAGATTAATTTCTTGACAACGATTATTATTTAATATCTCCAGTTATCAAATAATTCCCGTGAGTCCCGATTAAATCCCCAAATTAGGGTTTTATTGGCATAATGGTTTTCCAAACCCTACTTAGGGTTTCCAACCCAAATACTCGCCCATTTATCAATTTGTTGGGCTTTTAGGTCAATTAGGGCTTTATTGGGCCCATTAGGCCCACAAGAATATCATTAAGCCCATTAGGGTTTTATTGGGTCAATTAGAGTCCATTAGACCCATTAGGGTTTTCACTAAGCCCATTAGGCTTCATTGGGCCCATTAGGGTTTCAAGCACCCTAAACGAATCAATCTCACAAGGCAAGCACACCGCCACCCGACACGGCGGCCGGTGGCGGCAGCCACCACCCTACGGTGGTGGTTTGGGTTTCGTTTCATTATACTTTAGCTAATTACAGTTTACAATGCCTCAACCAAGAATAAACCCACACACTAACTACATCAACACACACACACACATGGCGGCTTATGGTGGCAGCCACCACCTCATAGTGGTGGCAGCGGCTTTTCCGGCCAACAAGCTACACACAACACATGCTATAGAAAGAACATACACCCACACTCTTTTCTTGCTTGCAAACGGGTCCAGCCACCCTCCTGGCGGCGGTTGACGACGGTAGAAGTACAAAACAACGGCAGCAGCGGCGGCTAATCGGAAAGAAGAGGAAAAAGGACGGTGGCTTAGTAGCAATGAACTAGGAAGGGAAAGGCTTTGCGACGACAGCAGCCACGCTCCGACTCCACCGACTTCTCCCCACGACCACGACAATCCCTTCCCGACAGCCTTGTTCTTCGCCGGCAACGAATGAAACAGTGGTGGCTAGGGTTTGGCAGCACCCTCCCAAATCTCAACGGTTCCTCCTGACACCATCGCCTAACACGTTGTCGGGTGTAATGCACTTCGTTTCTGATAGCAGCGGAGGCGGCATGGTAATGTCCGGTGACTCAAGGCGGCGATGCAACAACGAGACCCAAGTGCACCACCTTCCAGCGGTCTGCCCATAATCACGTCATCGGTCTCGGTGGGTTTTTCCTGGCTTCACGCAACCTCCAACGACAGGGTGATGGTGACGCTTCGATGGCGAGACCACCGGTGGCGACGGTTGAAGGTTGAGGGAAAAAGGGGGTGGCGGCTGAATAGTTACGACTAGGGTTAGGGTTGGAGAGAGGGTAATGAGTTTATATACTCTGATCTCGTAAGCATATTGCCATATTGACAGTTTCGGCCCCTCCTCCATAAAATCCTTTCATAAAAAGTCTATAAAATACCATTTAAACCCTGCCCCTTCAAATCCTCTACAATTTAAGTCCAAAATTTACTAAACAGCCCCTTTCTCAACAAATCCTTTTCAAAATCAATCCATAATTTATCTTTTTAACCCCCAATTCTCAGTTATGACATTTTCAGCCCTTCGAGACCATCCTTTGCTATATAATTATTTATTTTAGGGCTTCTATTCGTTCATTAATTTGTTTATTTATTTAATAAATAAACAGGGTGTTACAACTCTCCCCCACTTAAATTAGATTTCGTCCTCGAAATCATTTCTTACCATTCCTTGCTCGCCCAACCACTCTAGTAGCATGGTCACCAACCTGGGCACACCCTAGCCTCCCTAGGGTAGCCATGACCAATCCTCGTAAAGCCCTAAAATCCGAAGGTGAACGAATTCCTCGCAACAAGATCTCGTCTATTCCGTCTGAAGTCTGCTGTCTCGAGATGATTTGTATCCCTAACAGACCACTCATACTGAATCATTATCGTTGAATTCAGTCTGTTTATCCCACAACTGACTACTTAACTTCCGATCACTTGCAGTTCCCAGTATAAAACAGGGTCACAGACCCAAATATCCTTGCTTATCACTTATACTTGGCTAAGGCTTAGATAATCCCGCTGTGAGTGACTGGTCACTCCGCAATCAACCAGCTATTCCGTTAGTACTTGCAACCTAGAACACAGATACTAACACTGCCCAAATGCTGAAACTTCCCGAACACTGAACTGCCTGAAGCAATATGCTACTACATAGTTGCTTCCCAAAATCTATCAAGACCTCCCTGGTCTCAATTCATTCGCAATTCATCTGAATTTTCGGGTCCCGGCCCGATCACCGAGCTAAAAGTACTCCCACCTAGTTGTTTCACACGACTTCTGAACAAAATCCTTCTCTGGAACTAGTTTCAACTAGTTATCATGCAACTGTGGCTCTAACAACCTCCTAATACAACCGATCGGGTCTATGCGTCGAATCCTGACGTCACCAAATCCAAGGCTAAAAGTGATTGCCACCTAACCGATGGTAGCTTTATATCACAAGCAATCTTATACGGTCCATTGCTTCCCTGATCCCATAACTGTAGTGACACTCCTACAATCGTATCACTGGCTCAACCTGATCTAATCCTTCTGGGTAATTCTGAAATCCAATCCGTGGATTTCCATATCCTCAATGTTGCACCCAAACTGGTGCATACTACTGTTCATTCCGCGTCCTAACAATGCTCTCATGCTATCTGCCAACCAAGTGAAGGATGCGGCTACACTCACAGACTCACACCACTCAAGCACTATCTGCTAACCTCGTGAATGCTACGGCTACCCCCACAGTCTTACAACACTTCCCAAACTATCTGACTGCTAGTGAATGCCACGGCTACCGCCGTAGTATTACAACACTTTCCAAACTATCTGACTGCTAGTGAATACTACGGCTACCCCCGTAGTCTTACAACACTCCCCATACTATCTGACTGCTAGTGAATGCTACGGCTACCCACGTAGTCTTACAACACTTTCCAAACTATCTGACTATTAGTGAATGCTACGGCTACCCCCGTAGTCTTACAACACTTGTCCCAACCAGGTCGAACACACACTCGACCTAACCCTCACTGAACTTAAGTCCTAACCGGAACTCTAACCTGGTTCCCGAAACCTGCTATCACGTGATCCCATTGTATCAGCACCGCACCCATGCCCGTGATCAAAGCGTCACAGTAAACCACGAAATCATCTACACCCTTTGGCAGGGTGAGAATCGGTGCCTCTCACAACCACTGTCTGAGAGTTGCGAAGGCTACCTGCTGCTCAGGCCCCCAGCGAAAGGCCACCGACTTCTTGGTCAGTCGGGTCAAAGGAACCTTAATCTCGGAGAAGCCCCATATAAATCTCTGGTAATAACCCGCTAGACCCAGGGAATTCCGAATCTCAGATGGAGACCTCAGAATCTCCCACTGCATCATGGCCTCTATCTTGGCGTGATCAACTAGAATACCCTTCTGGTTGACAAGGTGGCCAAGAGATTGCACCTTGCGCAACCAGAACTCACAGTTGGAGAACTTTATAAAAAGTCTCTCCCCCACTTAGATTCGACTAAGTCTTCACGTTCCATGAGAATTGAAGGGTTCCCAATCCTTCTCGCTTTCTAATATCCCACTGATGACAACCTGTGCCTGCCAATGCTAGCGTTTAATCACCGATTAAACCTTGAGATCTCCCATCCTCGGAAATATCGATGAGTACTCTTGAAATCTGATCCAGTCTGACATCTCGATCCATCTAACATGCTGTCAATTGAAGACCTTAATCTTCACTCTAGCTGACGAATCCTCGTTCCCACTCCCATTCTTGCAGTACCACTGAACTCCAACCGAACACAACCCATGCGAAAACATAATTCTCTTGAACATCCAATGACCAACCACTTATGCACCTATCACCCGCGTCTGACACTACCCTCTTCATGTCACCATTTCTGTCCTAGCAACGGTAGTGCCTTGAACTCTAAATTTCATACATAGACAATTACCGACCATACCTGAACAATGATAGAATCCCTGAATGCTGACTTCACTGGAGAACTATCACTCCAACCCTGATCGAGTATCCTCTAAATAATACTCCTGCATGGATCCCGACAAGGATCCGAAATGATAACGGTACGCGTGGAACCCACTCCGAAAGATGCGTCCCTCTATGGGTTCATCAAGGACCTTTCGGCATGCAGGATGGCATATATGATCCTTGGTAACCCAAACACTAGCAGAAAAAAACCGACCCGAGGTCCGACTTATCCAAACTTGCTCACAATTCCAACGCGGTACGTATTCCCAACATCCATCTAGTAACAGTAAAAGATGACATACCCGCAACATCTGGAGGAACCCTAGTCACCTCCAGTTGACATGATTAACCCTGCCACACCTGTAGTAGCCTGAACCCTTGGAGCGATAAACTCCCTTGTGCACTGTCCTGTACGCGTTGCACTGACTCCGGTCCTGCTGGCCTTTCACCCGATGATCATAAGTCATGGGTCTCTTCCCGAGATCCTCTACTATACACACCTGGCACGAACCTTCTCTTTCCAGGGTGCTCCAAATCGATACCCTATCTGCAACTTCATGGAAATCATATCCTTCAGGGTCTGACACCCTGTCACGCTCACTAGCTCGCTTGCCAATGGAAAAGCTGCAACAACTGGAACATCCTCTGTCCCCAAACTAGGTCACAAACTCTTCCCTGAAGCTTCTTAGATTCTGCAGGACTCTCACTGATTCGAGTATGGATCATGTGCTTTCAGTAGTACGGGCCCAATACTACCTTCCACACCTATCCATACTTTCCCCAGTAATCCTCCCGAATCCTCCAAGCCACTTCCACAAACTGGTACACCCAAGTCTCACTAAGCCTCACTACTAACCCACTGAAACATATCCTAGGCTTTCCTAGGTTCCCGAACTCACCCAGTCCTCAGCTGCTGAAAGATTCCCAGTAATGTCAACTAGCTACCTCATGAATATAGCTAGCTCACATTACTAAGAGTCCCACAAAGCACAAAGCAAGCAGCATTCAGACAATGGAGAACTTAACCATTCGATCCTCTACTCAGGGATCTGTACATGCAATTCATAGGCTCATACAATCAGGCATAACCTAAACAGGCTATTCTATTACTGATTGATCAGTACTAGCATGCAAGTCTACAAGCACATACAATAGGCATATAAGGCATCCTCCTAGATCCTCATCCCTAATCTAGCATGCAGTTCTCATAATCGTATCATAACATAACATATCATAACATGTATGGGTATATTGGGGAAAACTTACTTGAGCTCGGCTGATTGCACGCATCACACACTTTGTTCTTCTCAAAGTTCTTTTCTCTTTTCAGATACACCTGTATAAAAATTTGCATACCAAGCCCTTAGTTTGAGTTCAGACACACCTGAGAGTATGTCCGAATCCCTCAAACCAAGGCTCCGATACCAACTTGTAACATCCCAAAATTCAAGGCCAAAAATTTCATTTTTAATTAGGTTATTACATAAAACCAAAGTGTGAATAATCAAAATATAATATTATGAAACCATATCAGAGTATAATCCCAAGGATCTCGTGTGCGGAAAACATAGTGTGATGAGCTGCGACCAAGCCGGCTCCTTTCCTTTGAAACAAAGTACCTGAAACCAAAACTGTAAACCGTAAGCACGAAGCTTAGTGAGTTCCCCCATCATACCACATACCACATAATACCATCGGTATCTCTCCACCGGTAACTGCCATCGGTATCTTTCAACCGGTAACAGGGGACTATTTCACCCCTACCACTATCACATAATAATATGTCATAAACATACTGAACGCGTACTAACATCATAAACATGCTGTTCACATACTAACATATCATAAACATGTTGATCACATACTAACATATCATAAACAGACATATAAGCATTACGTGGGTTATGTATACCCCATCGGTATCTTTCAACCGGTAACTGCCATCGGTATCTTTCAACCGGTATCCGCCATTGGTATCTTTCAACCGGTATCCGCCATCGGTATCTTTCAACCGGTATCTGCCGTCAGTATCTTTCAACCGATAACCGGGGACTATTTCACCCCCTACCACTATCATATAATAACATGATATAATCATACAGTCAGACATTACTGGGGTCCTGACCTACCCTTCGATCCTAACGACTGAGTCAGGGAAAAACTATTCCCTGCTACTACCACTGACACACATAGCATATCACATAAGCATATCACATAAGCATATCTCATAAGCATATCACATAAGCATACCAAGATAATTATCACAAAGACAATTATCTACCAACTACCCCTGTTGGTGGGCCGGTATTGTGACCTTAGACCCACCCCTACTGGAAGGTAACTCATCTCGCACTGCTAAAGTCCCGTAGACTCAACCCCACACTGCTGAAGTCCCGCAGACTCAACCCCAAATGCTGGATGACAGATTCCCGGTCTGTCAATATCAAAACATCACCCAATTAATAATTGGGTTCCACTACATAATCATAAGTACGTACTTTGGGTAATTGCTACATTATCCCCTGGCTTGGCTTTATTCAAGCCCAAGGCCCAATCCATAGGCCCAAAGTCAAACTAGAAAGCAATGCCCATCAAATGGCCCAATTTTCCAAATTGGGCCCAAACCCCTTACATGGGCCTTACCCTAGGCCCATTAAATCATTCTAGACCATTTGCTAGATCTTGGATGGCCCATTTAACAACCCAATCATTAAGGCCCAATTGAAAGGCCCAATAATACACCCAAGTGAAATTAGGGTTTTCACATAAAATGATGATTAGGGTTAAGTCTTCTCACTTAACCCATTAAGGACTTAATCCATTAAGTCCAATATTACTTAGATTAATTTCTTGACAACGATTATTATTTAATATCTCCAGTTATCAAATAATTCCCGTGAGTCCCGATTAATTCCCCAAATTAGGGTTTTATTGGCATAATGGTTTTCCAAACCCTACTTAGTGTTTCCAACCCAAATACTCGCCCATTTATCAATTTGTTGGGCTTTTAGGTCAATTAGGGCTTTATTGGGCCCATTAGGACCACAAGAATATCATTAAGCCCATTAGGGTTTTATTGGGTCAATTAGAGTCCATTAGACCCATTAGGGTTTTCACTAAGCCCATTAGGCTTCATTGGGCCCATTAGGGTTTCAAGCACCCTAAACGAATCAATCTCACAAGGCAAGCACACCGCCACCCGACACGGCGGCCGGTGGCGGCAGCCACCACCCTACGGTGGTGGTTTGGGTTTCTTTTCATTATACTTTAGCTAATTACAGTTTACAATGCCTTAACCAAGAATAAACCCACACACTAACTACATCAACATACACACACACATGGCGGCTTATGGTGGCAGCCACCACCTCACGGTGGTGGCAGCGGCTTTTCCGGCCAACAAGCTACACACAACACATGCTATAGAAAGAACAAACACCCACACTCTTTTCTTGCTTGCAAACGGGTCCAGCCACCATTCTGGCGGCGGTTGACGACGGTAGAAGTACAAAACAACGACAGCAGCGGCGGCTAATCGGAAAGAAGAGGAAAAAGGACGGTGGTTTAGTAGCAATGAACTAGGAAGGGAAAGGCTTTGCGACGACAACAACCACGCTCCGACTCCACCGTCGTCTAGGCGTTACCTGTTGCTCCGATCTCCCCTACGCCTAGGACGTTTTCTCCCCACGACCACGACAATCCCTTCCCGACAGCCTTGTTCTTCGCCGGCAACGGATGAAACAGTGGCGGCTAGGGTTTGGCATCACCCTCCCAAATCTCAACGGTTCCTACTGACACCATCGCCTAACACGTTGTCGGGTGTAATGCACTTCGTTTCTGATAGCGGCGGAGGCGGCATGGTAATGTCCGGTGACTCAAGGCGGCGATGCAACAACGAGACCCAAGAGCACCACCTTCCAGCGGTCTGCCCATAATCACGTCATCGGTCTCGGTGGGTTTTTCCTGGCTTCACGCAACCTCCAACGATAGGGTGATGGTGGCGCTTCGATGGCGAGACCACCGATGGCGACGGTTGAAGGTTGAGGGAAAAAGGGGGTGGCGGCTGAATAGTTAGGACTAGGGTTAGGGTTGGAGAGAGGGTAATGAGTTTATATACTATGATCTCGTAAGCATATTGCCATATTGACAGTTTCGGCCCCTCCTCCATAAAATCCTTTCATAACAAGTCTATAAAATACCATTTAAACCCTGCCCCTTCAATTCCTCTACAATTTAAGTCCAAAATTTACTAAACAGCCCCTTTCTCAACAAATCCTTTTCAAAATCAATCCATAATTTATCTTTTTAACCCCCATTTCTCAGTTATGACATTTTCAGCCCTTCGAGACCATCCTTTGCTATATAATTATTTATTTTAGGGCTTCTTTTCGTTCATTAATTTGTTTATTTATTTAATAAATAAACAGGGTGTTACACCATTTCTCGGTTGTCATGTTAAATATGAGAGGGAAACAAGCATAATCATCAATACATGGGTGGATTTGAGGAAAACATCTATTTACACAACATCATAATGTAATAATCCCTTTTATACTTTTTATTTGGATTTTTAAATGATTTGTGTATAGAGAAACAGAGTAAAATGATCATTTTTCATCAGTCAACACATTCAGTCAGATATATAATCAAATAACACGGTTTCTTACTCAGTCAGGATGTCTGGGTTATTTCTTACCCAAACAGACCTTTCCCAGTCAGCACTTTCTCAGTCAAAAACTATCAAACAGGACCTAAATCTATTTATAAATGTTGGAATATTTTTTTATAAAACAAAGAAAAAATATAAAATCATTTTTTGTGGAAGATTTAATTAAAATATAAAAAGCCCGAAATGGATCTAAATCAATGCCCTTTTAAGGCTATTAAGGTTGTGTTTGGCGCACACAACTAACTAATAAGCTGACATATTTTTTGAGCTATTTTAAGTTGTCATGTTTGAGAAGCCAAAATATTATTTATAAATTAGTTTTTTTTAAAAGCTACGTAAAATAGCTTATCAAGAAGTTTTTATAAAACTTCCTAACTATACCATTATTTAATTATAAAAAACATATTCTTTTAAATTTCATTTTATATCTTTCAGCTAACTTATCAACTAATTTTTATCTAATGATATTTTTATTAGCTAGCTTATAAGCTAGCAGCTAATTTATCTTCTAGTATGTCAAACATAGTCTTAATATTGTTCCCACTGTAACTCCTCATTTTTACTGCTTCCATAAATTGTAATATTAAAAAATTATTATGAAATACGAAGTACAAATATATTACTTTTGAGCCAAAATAATCATCGTAAACATGTTGGAAACATCGATGCAATTTCCCTAGATATATAGAATGCTTAAATCCGAATTCGTATGAATAATTTCTGATTCTTCTAAGTTTTGCCTTCAGCCATATACGAAAAAACGCGACGTAAAATACGAATCGGCGATAGATTGCTTATTATCCTAAGTAATCTAAAAAATAGTCGTAGTAGTTGTGAAAGAGAGAGCGTGTATACAGAGAACGTCCAAATCTGACTTCGTATGAGGAAATTATGATTTTTAGAAGTTTCAACGCAACGGTGTGTGACACATAAATAGAAATAGATATTGGTCGATTTTTAGAAAAAAAAAGTCTAAACAAGAGTTGAATATCTTGTCGAGATGATTCTGTCGATATAAAGATAGTAGAGAACGGAGTCCGTATGAAAGAGTTATGAATTTTACACGGTCGTCAGTAGTGTAATCTTCATGAACTGTTAAATTTAAGATCAGACGATAATTAGCTAACAGAGTCTAAATGAAAGTTGTAGTACTCAGAAATACCTACGTGTGAATATAAAGAACGTCAAAAACGGAACTCGTATGAGCGAGATATGAATTTTTAAAGATTAAACCCGTACCTACCCCCTTGCCACTCATCCCCACTTAGAAGTTGTCATGTGGTACTACCCTGGATCACCCACCTCACCTACCCCAGGGCGTGTCAAGCCTAGAGATGGGGCACGATGGGCCTCCCTACTATAAATAGAAATGTTGCATTTCCAATTGTTCCTGACCCCTTATTCACTCTATAAACTCCCTCTCACATCGAGTCCAATATTTCTGCATTTTAGAATACATTAGCAAGGATCTAGAGTATCTAGGAGCCTGAAAAAAGGAGCTTTCAGTTTTAGAGTTCTGCCAGCGCAAATCCCAATTTTCACTAGAAACTCTCTATAAGTTAGGCTACACTTACTACGCTTTAAGTGTAACTTGTATTTATATTCATAGTTGTTGTTATGAATGTATAAATAATAATTATCAGTAATTCCCGTTATAATACCGATTGATATACTTACATGAGAGGTGTCTAGAATGATCATGTGGCTTGGTTGTTAGATTTCAGAAAAGCTATATGTCAAAATGATCCTGCCTCCCAACTGTCCTACGTGGCATATCCTTATTTGATAGAAATCTCAATATTTGTTGGGATTAGTGAAAGATCTAGCATTCTTTACTAGATTCCCATAGGAACTAATAAGTTATATTATTATAGGTTAATCCTCGTTGGCATGTTGGATGCCAGTTGAATTGTCCGGTTAACTGTTATTCTTCTAAGAAGTTGTCCAGGTGGGTTATTCTCACTATATTATATACTCCAGTATGTATCCTTTGTATGTTAGGATATAGTTGCCCTGTAGTATGCAATTAGGCCACTAGACTAACTTAGTTAGTTGCCTATCGTGTTTAAATGTTTGTTTGCTATATAAGTGATAATATATATATATATATTTGAGTTGAGGGCGTGCCAGTCTCGTGCTGAAGGCGAATATAGTCGGGCGGACCAGCTTTAAGCCGAAGGCCAAAGGGCGGACCAGCTTTAAACTGAAGGCCAAAAATGGGTGGACCAGCTTTATGTTGAAGGCCATTGTGTGTATGCATTATATATGTATTGTGGTATATGGTATAAGCCTCGTCTTACAGTTGTTGAATAACTGCTTTTTAGGTTGTTCTTCGGATTTAGGAAAGGCTCACACATGATTTTACTTGCATCGATGGTAATAACCTAATCCTCCCACTAACATTTGGTGTTGGAAAAACAAAAAGTGGGGAATAATGGATATGATTTTTATCAAGACTCAAAGAATGTATTAGGGACAACGCCACTATGGCTATCATACTTAATAGAGCCAATTCCATTGAAATGACAATTCAAGTCATGTTCCCTAACACATATCACAGACTCTGCTATTACTATTTGTTAATGAATATGAGAACAAAGATCGACAAACAAAACAAAACCATAATTTTGTTTTGTGAGGCATGCAAATCTTATCGAGAGTCTAATTTCGAATAAAGATTGGCAAGGCTACGACATGCGCTATTCTATGATTGTTGTACATGAAAAGACAAAATCGGTAACCATAAATGAACAAGGTCGTGTTTCCCAGTGGTTCATTATAATTTAGTCATATCGAACAACACCAAGTCTATCAATGCATTATCAAAAGGCACATGGAAACTACCAAAAACAATGTTGATTGACTTCTTTTGAGCCACAATGCAACAATGATGGTGTCAACAACGTAATTTTGTAGGTATTTGTATAAATTATAGTACTTTCAATTTATTTTAATTTACTGGGCATGACAATATATTTGTATTTTTTATATAGCTCAGAATGAAAAATATGTTTTCAATAAAAGAGATTTTCTGTTTTAGTAAAATAAAAAGAGATTTTCAGTTTTCAATAAAAGATTTACCAAAACCCAAATTGAGGTGACTGTTAAAACCCTTACCACCAAGAGACGCTTTTTCAAAACGTTTTTACCCACGTCTCTGAAAGTTACCTATACACCTCTACCCACGATTACCCATTTCATCATTTCATCCATTTAATGAGCCCATTTAGCATTAAATATGGGTCTTTTCCGGATTCCTTTTTAAAATTAATTACTTTCAAAACCGGATAAAAACCCTTTACCTTCCTGGTTACAGCTGTAAAAAGGAACAGTTTACCCAATTGAATATCTTTTCAAATCCGAAGGTATAAATACCTTCTTCTTCTTCACAAGAAAGCTTTTATGCTTTCTAATTCTCTGATGATCTTTCTCTCTATCCTCTTGCACAAAAAGTTTACTGCAAGTTCTTCAAATTTTTTAATCAACAATGGTGACATCAGACATTTCCAAAAAACAAGCAAAACCAACCGGTTCGACATCCACTATGAAAACCCAGGACCAACGATTGCTCCGAGCAATTATCAAGGAATCTTTCAAGATCATGACTTTTATGACGAACCTATCAAGATCATGAACATACACATGGAGAAACACTTGCTCTTTAACACGTTCAACTGAGTGGCTGACATCGTTCCTCTATCTGTGCTGTTCAAATGTGTTTTCTCTGCCTACCGACCAATCGATGACCCTGAAATCATCAAATTCATTGTTGCTGATGATTCGACGGTGACGCTCACCAAGGCCAAATTCCTTGGTTCGATCAATCTCATGGTACCCCCAAACACCATATTCAAGAGTCCTTCAAATGAAGAAGTGTTCAAAGCCCTATATCGGATGGGCTATCAGTCAAAATATAAAGGGGTTGCCAATTTCAAAAGGCAAAACTCCCAGGCGTGTTGCAATTCGTTTGTCACTATTTGATTCAATGCCTTTTCGGTAGAACCGACGACACAGACGCCATGGGAAAGCAATTTTTAGATCTATTATGGAGCATCTTCACAGGCGAACCAGTATCTCAAATACTCAACAGTAATGGACATGTAAAGTCATAAAGTTGGAAACTTTATGACTCTTGAGGATGATTTAGCCTTGGATCTGAAAGTTGGACGTAAGAGCTTAAGGCTTTAAGCTCTTAACTTTTGGGAAGTCTGGGCGTACGCCATGCGTAACCTGAGTACGCAGTGCGTACGTGGTCAACTCTCCCGTCTGCGGTCAAGATTTGAGTACGCCCCGCATACGGGTTCTGTGTTGACTCGACTGAGTTGACTCAGCTGGGTTGACTCGGTTGGGTTGACTCACTTGACTTATTGATTTTGACCAGTTTGACTTTGACTTTGACCAAGTTTGACCTAAGGGTATTTTGGATTATGGTTGAGAATTGGTCATTTGGTTAGATAGCTGACGGTTAGAGCTGAGATTCAGAGTCGGGACCTCATCAACTATTGTTCGGACTGTGAGGTGAGTTTTCCTCACTGTAATTACGGGTCGAAGGCACCAAGGCCGACCCATTGGATTAATATCCTGCTATACATTGATATGCTGAGTATGGGATAGATCTGCATAATTATATGTTAGTTGCTTATATGCATAGACTGGTAGATCTGTAGGACTACCTGTGATTTCTGTCTGTATGATTATCTATATGTTGCTTATGTTTTTTATCTGTTATATGTCGACATATTGTGTTTGGTTGGGGTTTTACTGCTTTGTGTTGTAGCCAACAAACCCAGGAGCATTCCAGATTTGAGCATAGGGCATGTTGGCATGCCAGACTCATACTCAGGGCTCATGAGCATTCTATATATGAGTTAAGGGCCTGTTGGCATGTCAGACTCATATTGAGGGCTCGAGAGCATTCCAGATACGAGCTGAGGGCCGGTTGGCATGCCAGAATCGTACTGAGGGTTTGGGGTATTCCAACTCGATGGTTGATTGGACCCGACATACTGTTGTATATGTTATCTGTTTGTGTGTTGGTACTTTGGGGGAACTCACTAAGCTTTGGCTTACAGTTTTTAGTTGTTGTTTTAGGTACTTCTGATGATCGCGGGAAGGTGAAGGCGTTATTATACACATCCTATGTTTATGGCTTTATTATTTCGGGATACTCTGATATGGATAAATAATTTGGAAACAATGATTTTGTAAACATTTTATGACTATGGGTTGTTTTTAAAAGTTTAAATTTGCTATGATTTTTTGGATGTTACAAGTTGATATCAGAGCCTTGGTTTGAGTGAATTGGAGGAACACCCGTGTGAATCCAGTCTCAAACTAAGGAAATGAAAAGGTTCTGAAAAATGATTTCCAAAATTGTTTTCAAAATAATCAAGAGAGGATACGATGTGTACGATCAACCGGAGCTAGTAAGCAGACCTCAAATTACCACACTATTATTTGATATTGTGATATGTAAGAACAACATCCTAGTGATATGCTAGGGATCTTCAAGAATCGTATGATAGAATTGCCTTATTATATGATGTCTGATAGCCTAGGGTTTTCTTTATATGGAATTGACATCATTATTGTAGTTGCTTAGTGTATGCATCAAAATTGTTCATAACTAGGATTTTATAGCCTGAGAATGTTTGATTTAACCATATTTCCTGTTCCTTGGTGCCTTCGACCCACTAGTATGGTAAGAAGACTCACCTCTAATTGAAGATAACTGAATTGCACACTCGAGCTGCTGCCAACACGACTCCTCACACTAAATTTAACCCAATAAGAATCCTAATTAATAATCGGTATTAATCCACAAACGAAGGTATAATTCATCCTTTATAAGGGCTAAAGACCATTTTTCCCTTCCTTTTAATGACCCAACTAGACAAGGCCACAACCCCTAATGGCCCATAAGTGTTTCTTGGTAGTATTCCCTACATACTACCAATTACGCTCCACGACAACTGCTGGGATTAAATCGAGATGACGAATGTGGAATATCAAGAACAATCAAGAATCAATCACCATCATATGCAAGTAATCTGATAAACGTTTTTCGTGGATATTGATTATGAGATGAACGTACAGAGAAAACCCTAATCTGGTAAAAAGCTTACATCAAAAGCTAACCTAATGATTATTTATAGGGAACAATAAATATATACCATAAATATAAAATAAATTCCTTAATATAAAACCAATGCCTTAGAAGAGCTCGATTAAGAACTTCTACTGTAAAGACACTGTAGGGAATCATAAAATGATTAACCCTAAAAAGGCTTCCCTAAATAACCAAATATGTCAAATCAGTTTCAGTATCTCAAATACTCAACAATCTCCCCTAGATGTTGAAACTGATGAAGATCACGATTTCCGATCTTCTTGGCATTTCTCCGCCTAAATTGTGAGACTCGTCAGTACATGGGGTCTTCAAAGTGATAGAAATAAAAATAATCTTCAAAATATGAACTCCCCATTGAATAATCATCACTCCCCCTTGAATCTTCAACAAATGCCATGGAGAGAATCCGGAAAGTTAAGAAGAATCACCAACAATCTTCAAAACCCGTCAAATTTGATGAAATAAATCCATTTAGAATAAACCCAATTAAAACCGGAAAAATAACAAAAATTAATTTTGTATTTTCCGATATTTAAATTTAAACAAAAGAATAGAATAAGAAACAATTTATTTAGAAGGGTTTGAAAGGAATAAGACCAAAGAAAAAGATTAGAAACAAAAAATATTTTGGAAAGAAAGGGTAAAAAGTGGTAAAATCCCAAGAAATTAAAAGAATTAAGAATCTGGGGTAGAAGCTGTCAAGATCCAAAAATTCCAATGGTTAAACCCATGGATTTGTAAAGGATTTAGAAATGAAATTAATAATGCCAATCTTTGTAACTTCCGAGGGCTGAAACTGTAAATGGAGTCATCTTCTTCATTCAATCTGTTAAAACACGCTGTTGACTTGTAAAAGTCAAAATCAAGTTTGCAATCACTGCCCAGCGTTTCGATGACATCCAATTTCTGAACGATTCGATGAGATTGTTCTGATTCTGAATCATTTATGAATTTCAAAGCGATTTCAATTTTGAGATTCAAACATTGATTGTGAGACGAAAAACCCGAGCCTTGAATACCAAACGCATAGCTACGATTCTGATTCCAAGGATTTCAAGTTCTGATTCCAAAACTCCAAATGCGAATCAGTTGTAACAAACGAGCCTACATCACCGAATACGTGCAAGCTCCGATTCCAATTCCAGTAACTCCGATCCCGTTTCTGATAATAACGATTTCCGATTTCCGTTTAGAATCCAAGTCGGAATCGATTGCAGATTCTGAAACCATGATTTTGAAGGTTCGATTTTGGATAGTAAAAACGATTCCAAAAAAATGTTACGAGTTGTGAAGACCAACAACAGATGCGAGATCAGAACTGTATATGCAGATGAGGACGCGAACCTAATCATCTACGTTCGTTGCGAACCTATTCAATTGATCATGGACCTAAAGCGAATCTCAGGTTCGCTGTGAATGAAGGACAACGAATGCCTGCGAACGTTCGCAGATGAACAGTAGATTCGCGTTCGTTTCTTCAATTCCGATTGAGACTTTCGCATCTTGTGAGTTCGCGTCTATGAGTTTCGCATCTGTGACCTTCGCGTTTGACGTTCGCATTTGGCTGTTCGTCATCACCATTTCAAAGATTCCAAACTCCGACTCAATGATTGCGAATTTTCAATGAACATTTGTTCCGAAAGTCTGTACAATGCCGACTGCAAATGAACATACGAACCTTGAACAATAACGCTGCAATCAATTGCAAAATTGGAATTTTATATCAAAGTTACGAATTTGGTCTCCAGAGTATCAGTGAAGTAACACATTCAGCCCTTTATATCTTCAATGTTCCGAAACTAAACCTCTATTGGCAATAAATGCGAAAGTAACCCCTTCTTTTACAGTAAACTGACAGTTTCCGCTCACTTTATGCTGTAATGTCAGATTGCAGCCTTCTTTTTGCAGAAAAGTCACTTTTTCACCCCCTTTTTCAACTTTTCACATTTTTGTCATTTCCAACAATTAAAAAATCAATAAAATTGATTTCTTCAACACAATTTCATATCTTTGACTAAATCTTCACAAGATTTCACCAGATTTTGTCCCTTTTTCAATTTTTTTTTGATAAAGGACCAAACTTTTTATGGGACTTTTGGTACTCATTTAAGGTTCAACATTGAAGTTGGTTTCTTGTATACCCACTTATTTGAAGAGAATCTATCATCTTGTAACATCCAGATTCCCAGGTATTCTTTGTTATTCATTTATTTTGAGTTAAAGAGAGGGACTCGACGAGTCGACGCCTAGACTCGTCGAGTAGGATCGCGATTTGCTGACTGGATTAATGAATGAACTCGACGAGTCGGCGAGGTGACTCGACGAGTCCGTGCTGACGGCAGAAACCCTAAATCTTTGGGCCTATGCCCTATTTAAGGGTCCTTATAGCCCTCATTTGCGGCTACCAGTCCAGAGAGAGAAACCCTAGAGAGCTTGAGCGAGTTGTGTGAGAGAGAAAGCCATTTTAATCCTTTTTGGGGTTGCTTTGCAAAGAAGAAGGTGTTTCCAGCTAGAGGAGGTGAAGAGGGTTGCTAATGCGTGGTTTCCAAGCTTAGATCTACAGTGTTGAGGTAGCAAATCGATCCTTTCTCTGTTTTGTTTAAGATCCTTGAATTTTAGGGTTTTCTATACCCTTTATTGGCTTGAATTGTTGAGTATGTTGTCCCTTTGAGTGTTAGACTCTAGATCTGGACCTTTAGAGGTCCAGAGGGCCTTATCCATTTTGCTTTATGTTGGTTCATGGAGGAAATGAGACTCTGTTGCCATTTTAGAAGCCATTTCACCAAGGAAAGCCTTGTGTGCGTTGCATGAATGTCAAGACCGGACCTTTACGTGATTTTTGTGTATGGGAAGGTCAGATCTATAGGTTAGAGAAGCAGATCTGACCTCAGAAGGTCATTTGAGTGTGGTCATGGAAGCAACTTGCCGAGTTCATAAGTGGACTCGACGAGTCGAGTCGGGGTTGCCCCGCGATTCGTGACAGGAGTAACCCGTCGAGTGAAGGGATGACTCGACGTGCCAAGTGAGACTAGAAGGATTCAGAGGACCCGCATGGACTCGCCGAGTCGCCCATGTGCACTCGACGAGTCGGGGCAAAGTTTGACCGTTGACTTCAGTTGACCTTAGGGTTTTGGTCAAGCTGGTTCAAGAGAGTTCAGGGAGGGG
This sequence comes from Lactuca virosa, assembly GCF_052849685.1. NCBI lineage: Eukaryota > Viridiplantae > Streptophyta > Magnoliopsida > Asterales > Asteraceae > Lactuca > Lactuca virosa. Next base: position 108,192,710 of record NC_136426.1, on the reverse strand, counting down.
TAGAATGACCTTCTACCCAATCTTTAGAGATGAGACTATGAGAGAGTATTGATCGGGAATGTTATTCGGATGATAGGAGGAGGCTAGGTCGGGACGTCGAGCACGAGAGTTTATCCGACTTCATACGAGGTGAGTCTTCTCACTATACATTACTTAGAGTGGTAGCTATGTGCAGACTGGAGTGTCTTATGTGTTATGTGTATGATTGAGATTATGTGCATTGTGATATATGTATGATATGTGTTGTATAGACCGGACCAGAGGGTCCAATGATATAGACCGGACCGGAGGGTCCAACGAGCTATGACCGGACCAGAGGGTCCAACGAGCTACGGGACTGGAGGGTCCCGCTGAGACACATCGACCAGAGGGTCGTACTGTGATATAGCCTTGAGTACCGTATGTGTTGTATGTGGTATTTTGGGGAACTCGCTAAGCATTTATGCTTACAGTGTTGTGTGTTATGTGTTTCAAGTGCCAGTGAGGATCGCGGGAAGGCGCCAGCATGATCTGTACACACTTGTGGAGTTTTCTTTGTGTATTGAGATCTTGGGATTTGTTTTATGGAGTTGACATGTGATACATTGGGATTTGATAATATTATGAATGAAATTATATTTTTAAAGTGAAAAATTGTTTGAAAACTTACGTTGTTACACATCTTCTGAAAATAATACCCGCCTTTTAGTTGGAAAACAAAAATTTCCATAAATTTCATTAAACCAACCAAATTCTCTTTTCTTTTCCTTCCAAATTCTAACATTTTTATCTGAAGAAAAATGAGAACTGAAGTTTCTTTGAACATGCTTGACTTCAACTTTCTCAAATTTTTCACAAGCATTGGGTACTTGTATCTTGGGCATCCAAACTTTCTTTATTTTACTCTTGTTCTTCCTCTTGTTCTTCCTTTTCTTATTTCTAGGCTTCAGAAACAAATTTTGGATCTGAACAACCTTTTCACCATTCTGAATTTGAACATTAGAGGACTTTGACAAACAAACTTTTGGAGTTTGATAAATATGATTTTCTTGAAGCATTGGCTTTCTGTAAGGAATCATTCCTTCAAAAACATCTTCAGAACATAAAGAATCATCTGTTTGAGTTCCAATAGAACAAAATGTCTTTACGTTCACGATTTCCAAATATTTTCTTTGAGATTCATCTTCAAAACAACTAGATTCGGATTGTGAAGCTTCTAAAAAACTTGAAACACTTGACTCCCCCTCAACAAGAACATCTGGAGTCGCTTTTTCTTCAGAAACTTGAAGAACATCATGAACTTCTTTAAGAACATCAAGAACATCAAGAACATCTTCTTTTTCTTTTTTAGCTCTTTTCATCTCCAACATCTGTTTATTTTCTCGATCTAAATGTCCATAGATAATACGAAATTGTTCTACTATTCTCTCATTATTTTTTAACTCACGGTTATTAACATATGAGTATTCATATATTTTCTTATCAACAAGAAGATTACACAACTCAGGAATATCATTCAACATATATTGACCACTGATTTGAAACATGGTCACATTGTTAACACCATAGATTGGTTTAGTAACCTTTAATCCAAGTTCTAAAATGGAGTCAAACAATAAATTCGTTTCATCCTTTAGATCTTCAACAAGTGACATAACTTGAAGAGAGAGAAAGTAGATCTGATAAGAATTCTAGAGCGAGAAAACGGATCTGAGACGAGTTTTAGATAGATAAAGTAGATATGAACACAAAAATTCGAATAAACACAAATTTTTTCTTCTAATTCTCTTCCAGAACACGATTCAAGAACAAATCAGATGAAATAACGAGTAGAAGATAACAGATCTGAACAAGATTTTTCAATAAAACAAGGTATTTGACTTTTTCTTTTCAGAAAACTTACAAAACTTGAAGAACAAGGTGAGATTCTTGATAAAATATCGCCATAAACAAGATCGATTCTTGCAAAAATCGCTGAGATCTACAAGAACCCGTTCTGATACCACTTGTTGGGATTAAATCGAGATGACGAATACGGAATATCAAGAACAATCAAGAATCAATCACCATCATATGCAAGTAATCTGATAAAGATTTTTCTTGTATATTGATTATGAGATGAACGTATAGAGAAAACCCTAATCTGGTAAAAAGGCTTACATCAAAAGCTAACCTAATGATTATTTATAGGGAACAATAAATATATACCATAAGTATAAAATAAATGCCTTAATATAGAACCAATGTCTTAGAAGAGCTCGATTAAGAACTTCTACTGTAAAGGCACTGTAAGGAATCATAAAATGATTAACCCTAAAAAGGCTTCCCTAAATAACCAAATATGCCAAATCAGTTTCAATATCTCAAATACTTAACAACAACATTTGATGCGGAAAGGTTTACGGGGCAAAGATCCAGTACATGCAGTGTACACATAGTTACGCCCGACATACACATCAAAGATCTAGACCTTTTATTAAGGTCTTAATGCTTTAAGACTTAGTGTCCAAACTTCAGACCTAACTCCAATAAACGTCTAAAATCATAAAGTTGTAACCTTTATGCCTTTGCATGGCAATAGAAAGCTAAAAAAACCAAAACCATAACTTAAATCATCATCTAAACTTCCATAACTCTTTGATGGATGAATACCAAGGATTAAGCTTGCATTTTTATGACACTGTACACCCTAAAACTTCTAAAAGGACAACTTAAAAGATATGGAGTATTCCATACTCACAAAGATCAAGGTTTTAGGACAAAAAGAGTATAAATCTAAGCTTAAACAAGATCTAGCCAAGAAAGCTCCAAGGTATGAACATTATACTTTCTGAAGACACACAAGGATGAGAAGAATCTGGATCCAAAATATTGAGAGTAACACCACAACTCCAAAGGTCCTCCATCACCACCAAGAACACCAAAATGTCACTCTAAATCTTCAAAACTCAGACACAAGGATTAAGGTTTCAAGATGGGGGCTAAGAGAGATGGAGGCTAAAGGTAAGAAAGGGTTTAAGGCCAATAAGTTCTTAAATATGGTCCAAACCCTAAAAATTAGGGTTTGTCATCTGCTTGTGTACACACACGTACGCCCAGCGTACGTGAGGGATTTCACAACCATCTTTTAAGGTCCTACGCCGGGCGTACTCATCTCGTACACCCAGCGTAGGGACCTATTTTGCAAACCTTTTAAGGAATCAATGCTAAAATGAAATTTACCTGGAACACTGGCGTAACATTATCGAAGTAAGGTATATGGTAATCATGATTCTCAAGCATAACATGATCTGAATATCATGTAGTTTCACATGACCGATTCACCATTTGGATTCATGATCCTTGGCTAATCCAGTCGTTAATGGTAAATGAGCATAAGAAGAGATTAACATGTTAATGACATAGTGTTAATAAATCTCAAAAGATCTAGGAATCTCATATAGATTGAGATTAACAATTGTTTGTCTACCTAAATAGCATCTTTATGTTATTTTTGGCTAATCCACTTCACATCATGAAGTGAAATATGTATCCTAGCCTTGTTTGAAATAATATGGTAATTGGGTAATTATTCATCAAGGACCAATAAAACAAACTGGGTCTAATCATTAATTGAATGATGTCTTAAAAGTATCCACTAAAAGTTCAACCTTTAAGAAGGACAAGCTAGAAGGATTGATCAATCATGTTTTGTTTTGAGAATAGTTCTCTTAAATTAAAAGAAAGATAATACCTTTAGCTATAGGAAGGAGGAAGTATCAAATATAATTAGTACATTTGTAGCATTGATGTTATATGGAATTCCATCAAGATAGGATTTGACTATGGAAACATAATCAACCCGCTAATTAGTTCATATAATTAGATGTGTAACATTGTGTTTTGTAGGTACTTTCATTTTGGACCCTTATATTGAGATTTATTGCATTTTGGTCCATATAATGTAAGACTTGTGGATGGGATGGGCTGTTATTGCCACTTTTGTATTTTTGGGGCGGAGCCACGTACGCTGGGTGTACGCTTTGTGTACGCAGGGCGTACGTGGTGAAGTCCCAAACCCTAATCTTTAGGGTTTGGACCCTATTTATTCATCGTTAACTCCCAACCTTGGAACCTTTCATCAGCCTCCATCCTTTCAAACGTCCTTGCAACCCTAATCCACATTGTGAAGCATTTCTAAGCTTGTGTGTGTTTTGTGCCTTTGAAGAAGAAGGAATGAAGTAGAGACCAACTTGGAGGTATAAAGTTCTGAACTTGGGGAAGATTCAATTAGATCTTGTTTTGGGCTTGATTTTAGGTTCTTTTTGGTCCCAAAATGGTGATTCTTGAGCATGGCATGTTCTTGACTCATTACGCCGTCCTTTTAGACCTTAGGAAGGGTCTTGCGTCATATAAATGAGGTCTTAATGGTTGGTTTTGCTCCATGCATTCTTTAGAAGGTCTTAATGTATTAAGATGTTGAGTTAAGCACTTAATGGACATGCAAAGTCATAAAGTTGGAAACTTTATGACTCTTGAGGATGACTTAGCCTTGGAGCTGAAAGTTAGACATAAGAGCTTAAGGCATTAAGCTTTAATGAAGTTTTTGGGAAGTCTGGGCGTACACCCTGCGTAACCTGAGTACACAGCGTGTACGCGGTCAATTATCCCGTCTGCGGTCAAGATTTGAGTACGCCCGCGTACCTTTGGTGTATACCTCGCGTACGCGTTCTGTGTTGACTTGGCTGATTTGACTCAGTTGGGTTGACTCGACTGGGTTAACTCAGTTGACTTATTGATTTTGACTAGTTTGACTTTGACTTTGACTTTGACCAAGTTTGACCTAAGGGTATTTTGGGTATTTTGGATTGTGGTTGAGAATTGGTCATTTGGTTGGATAGCGGACGGTTAGAGCTGAGATTCGGAGTCAGGACCTCATCAACTATTGTTCAGACTGTGAGGTGAGTTTTCCTCACTGTACTTACGGGTCGAAGGCACCAAGGCCGGCCCATTGGATTGATATCCTGCTATACATTGATATGCTGAGTATGGGATACATTTGCATGATTATATGTTAGTTGCTGATATGCATAGACTGATAGATCTGTAGGACTACCTGTGATTTCTGTCTTAGTTGTTGAGATGCATAGACTGGTAGATCTGTAGGACTACCTGTGATTTCTGTCTGTACGATTATCTGTATGTTGCTTATGTTTGTTATCTGTTATATTTAGACATATTGTGTTGGGTTGAGGTTCTATTGCTTTGTGCTATAGCCAACAAACCCAAGAGCATTCCAGATATGAGTTGAGGGCTTGTTAGCATGCCAGACTCATACTGAGGGCTCAGAGCATTCTAGATATGAGCTGAGGGCCTGTTGGCATGCCAAACTCATATTGAGGGCTCGGGAGCATTCCAAATACGAGCTGAGGGCCGGTTGGCATGCCAGAATCGTACTAAGGGTTTGGGGTATTCCAACCCAATGGTTGATTGGACCCGACATACTATTATATATGTTATCTGTGTGTGTGTGTTGGTAGTTTGGGGGAACTCACTAAGATTTGGCTTACTGTTTTTAGTTGTTGTTTTAGGTACTAATGGTGATCACGGGAAAGTGAAGGCGTGACCGTACACATCCTCTGTTTATGGCTTTATGATTTTGGGATACTCTGATATGGATAAACAATTTGGAAACAATGATTTTGTAAACATTTTATGACTATGGGTTGTTTTTAAAATTTTAAATTAGCTGTGATTTTTGGGATGTTACAAGATGATTCTGATTTGATATGAGAAATATGGAAAGGTCCAACTTAGCAAATGCTAAGTGTATAAAATTAAAGCAATATGGAATTCCATCGTCTTGGGAGTTGACTATGGTAACATAGCCAACTAGGCCAACTTAGTGCATATAGTGTGATGATTCGAATATGAGTTATATGGAAATATCCATTATGGAACAACATTGCATGTTGAGCACCTTTGGAACTACCATGACAAAGAAGAGAGACTCCAAGCTTCAAAGAACTAAGTAAATTGATAAGACTAAAGAAACATGGAATTTCACCTGTTGCAATTAGTTTTGGTCGAGTGATTCTGACTTACCATGGATGACTTGAAAAGATCCGTCATGGAGTTACATAACATGTTGAGAACCCTTTTCAGGTCTAATATGACAAAGCATAGAATTCAAAATTTCAAATGCTCCTATGGCTAGTTGTCATGAAAGAGGTGTCAAGAAGAAGAGAGCCATTTCTCCCTAGGCAAAATGATGATCTTAGTTGGTGTATCCAAGTACATCATCAAATTCAAAGAACAATAGGTAGGCTCATTCTGAGACGTATTCTGATAGGTTAAATGTGTTTACTAAGTAAAGGAGTAAGAAAATCTCAAATACCCTAAGTAATTTGTTGTAGGCTAAAAACTAAAGAAGGGTTGATTGGTCACAAGGACCCATAATATTTTTAAAGGATCAAGAGTCAAATCCTTCTTCCAAGTATTTAGTCTATAATTAGAATAATGAATCCATAACACCATTGAAATGTCACTTTAAATCCTTGTAAAACCCGATCTTAATATATCAATCAAAATCACTATAATTGGTGTGGAATCCCAATCAAGTGAATGCCACAAATTTTAAATATGAAATAAGAACACAATGATGAGTCTTCAATGCAAACTATATTGATTATAGTCTAGTACATAAGATTCACAATTACTCTCTCGGTTCTCTCTTTCTCTCTCAGTTGTCGAAAAACAACCACCCACTAGAATAGGCTGATAACAAACATTTTATACCTAATACCTAGTTACAAAGGCCCAACCCAAAACCCAATCGAAATCACATGGTGATTTCGATCCAAACACCACCGAGATCATAGAGATTTTGGTCCAAAACCCAGAACTATAAAATCCTTGAACAACAAAGTATAAACCGCAAATTTTTGTCCTAACAATATCCCCTTTGGTTTATAGCTTTCTTTTCTTTTCAGTCTTCCTTGAACTTGATTTTCAACTCTTTCCTTGATCTCTTCACGACTTGACTACAAGATGTACATATGAATCTTGTACATGAATAACTTCATGTTTAGTAGTTGGACTTCCCTCAAATTTGACTTTGAACGCACATTGGGTATAGAGGATTCTTGTAAATCAGCACTTTCAGCTTTGAGAAACTTCAGAGTTAATAACAGAGAGACTGATTCTTCTGGATCACTTCAACAAGTTCATAGATAGCAGCAAATTGATTGAGGAGGCTTCAATGTAATTCGCCACATAACTTCAAAAATAGCTTCACCTTGCTTCTGGGGTTGAAATATTGTGTGTTGAAAAATATCTTCACTTCTTGTTCCTTTGAATGAATATTCTTCTTCAATCATAGATGCGTATTAAAAGTAACCATGACTAAAAAGTCCACGTGGATCACAGAGTCATAAAGACCGTTCTCACCACAGTTGTTCAAGGACCCTGCCTTGGCTCAGATGGAGACTACTCGCAATATCTGTGTGAACACGACGGAATGCACTGCGATTTGTTGAGTATCGAAGAACTACTCTTGGCTATTTTTGATGTTTGCCCATGCATATCCTTGATCAAAGATCTCAATACAGTTTTTCAAGTTAACAAGTTAACTTGGCCATTGGCGAGACGTTCAATGGTTTCTGAATCTCAGCTGAGTGTACCATTTTAGTGCTAGTGAGAGTTAATTAGGAATAACTCACAAAACCATCCTGTGACAAAAATATCCGAAAATATATTTCCATAGTTTAGCATGACACGAGGTCAAGGCCCTTTGGCGGGACGTTCATCGATAATCGTGCCTTGCGAGGTGCATCGCCCTAGTACCAATAACCGTTATTTCCTTACCTACGAAGAATGTATCCGAGAATACATTTGAGTCTCCGCAGTTTTGCATGACAAAGAGATTGTCAAGACCCTGGGCAGGATGTTCAGCGATATATGTTTCCCGGTGGGGTGTATCGCCCTGGTGTCACGACAGTTCTTAGGTAAAGATAACTAACAAAACCAATTTTGACAATCTGTACAGTTTCAAACTTTCAATTCCTTAAATACGACAGTTCTTAGAAAGAAACTGCCTAACTGACAATTTGTACATTTTCATGCATTTAATTTGTCGTTCTTAGAGAGAAACTGCCTAACTGACAATTTGTACGGTTTCATGTCTTCAATTCCTTGTGAAAGTAGTGTGAAGTGTAATTACCGTCAATTCCTTTCCAAGTTTCTTCTCCTTGCTCAGAAAATTCCGATACAGTCTCCTTGAGTCTCTTCTTCTTTTGAATTCGAATTTTAAGACAAATGAAATATTTGAGACAAAAAAAATAAAATAAAATAAACTTAGCAGACAACAAAAATAACTAAGAATAAAAATAAAATTAAAATACGCTCAAAAATAGTAAAAACATTTTTGGATTTTTGATTTTTTGAAAAAGAAATAAAAACAGAAATAAACATATTTTTGGATTTTTTTAAATTTTATGATTTTTTATTTTTCTGAAAAAGAAATAAAAATAGAAATAAACATATTTTTGGATTTTATGATTTTTATGATTTTTGTTTGGTCCTAATTCTCCCCCTAAATTTGTGCATAGAGGAAAAATATGAACAAATTTAACAAAAACAAAAATAAAATAAAATAAAATAAACACATTTTAATAACTAAATTTAAAACTTTTGGGATCAAAAATTGTCAAGCAATTTAATATCGTTTATCAGCACAAACCTGCATGGATAGCTCTGGTCAATCACCAATATTGTGGTCCACTTAAACACAAAGGATTTTCGCAATTGGACAGATTATAAGTGAAGCAATTATATTCCTAAATAGACCATTTTGCTGACGACGATCAAGGATATTGTTGCCCACTTAAATTTAGCAGCGGGATCTTCAATCAACCTTTAGTCATGAACCAATTCAATTTTAAGCACATTTGAACGTGTTCCCCACTTCACGACATAACCTAGCAATTAAAGAATTCCAAAGAGCTCTTTACTTTAGGTGAGTGTTCAATTATTTGAGAGAGAAGGTAGATATAGAGATGCATATGTTGTATCCTAGGTCAGATCTCTTCCAATCACGCAGATGGACAACATATAACTAACATAGATAGAGGGATAGAGAGATAGAAAGGTGCATATGTTGTGTCCCAGGTCGGATCTCTTCCCATCTTGCAAATGGGACAACATATGTCTGACATAGATAGATAGAGAGATGCATATATAGAGATGCATATGGTGCGTCCCAGGTCGGGTCTCTTCCAATCACGCAAAGGGGGAAACATATGACTGACATAGAGGATAAGAAAGAAAAACAATTTCACATAGATCTACTTTATCAGAACCCCCCAGTCACCCTATCAGCATCAGAATTAAGGACATAAGTCCATACGTCGAAGAAGTGTTGAGCCACAGTTCTAGATGATAAGTAACTTTAATGTATCTTGCAGGCTCCCTTGTTTATCTCACTGCTCAATCTATCCAAGCGTCATACGGTCAGTCCAAATGTAACTATCTAAGTCCAGATGAGTTAACACTGTCAAGTCCTTTCATTGTCAATAGTGTCTAGTCCCTTTATGTTGAATCCTTCGTGCCTACCAGCACATTGAACACAAAGTCTAAACAATTCAGCTTCAGTGCATTACACATATTTCAGATTACCCTTTAACACTAAACTTCCTATCACTTCCCAAGAACACTTACGAAAGAAGACAAAATGTTTTTGATTTTTTTTTTGTATTTTGTTTTTGTAAATTTTTTTAATTTTTGATTTCTCCCCCTTAATTTGTGCATAGGGAAGAAAGGAAATAAAATAAATGCGCAAATTTAAACAAACAAAACTAATAAAAAATTAGTCTTTGAAATGAATCATTTTATGAAAAATCAGGAGTATCGAGAAATTCAAACCGTAATTTAGCAATTGAAGTTGCATCCAGATGACCCGAGAACAACACGCAGACACAACAACGTATTTAGCCTCAGCTGTGTTTCAATTCCAGAACGAAGTTAACGTATTCAAAATTCATCATGCCATTAAATACGATCCCCATTTGTGATCTTTTCTTTGTTCCTTCTTTCAAAGGACACATACCCACAATTAAGGTTCTGAATGTCGTGTAGTTGAGAGATGTCTCCAATCACGTGTCTGGAACAGCCACTATCAACATACCGAAGTCTGATGATATTCCTCCATAGCTGCTCTGACACAGAGTGAGGGATTAGTTGGTTTTTGGAACCCAGTCCATTTTGAAATTGGATTTACCATTACTGTCTACACAAGATACTCTTTCCCATAACATATCCTATTTATCAGAAAAAGAACATAAAGTAGTTACAGGATTTTTGGATGATTTTGAAAAGTGACCTTTGGGAACCCATTGTTAATTAGGTTTGGGTACTTTCTTGTTGAACCAAAAGGGACCTTTCTCACTAGCCTTTGGGGTGGGATAGCCTTTCGAATTGGGCTTGTATTGTGTGTATGAGCTAGAGGACGACCCTTGAGATGAATTCGAACTTACCGATTTCAGTTTGGCTGAACCATCTATTGAATTAGGCTTATTGTCCGACATGCCCTTCTTGTCCTTGGGAATCTGATTCTTGTCCCTTTTAGCATTCCAATCACCATTGCGTGAACGTAACCTCGAAGGGTTTCTTTTGGAAGATCTCCCCCTTTGCACGTTATGCCAACCTTCTTCATAATAGGGAACATATGAACGATGTGGGAAATTTCTAGCAATGTGACCAGGAGTCCCACAGTTAAGATGTCACACCCCCAAACCGAGATGGTGGAAACATTCGGGGGAGGAGGACGTCATGTACAGTATCATAACAATGCATAATAGTAAAACAAGCTACAACATCCATTGCATTAATAATATAGTTTATACATGTGTGTTCTATGTATAGTTGTAAGTGTTGGATAAGGTGTCTAAGTCCATAACTATTTTTGGTATGTACTTGACCCGACCCGGCATGGTCCATTTGGGTTGCATGACATCATGCATTTGGATAGACTAAATGAGAGAAATAACACTTGTGGTTTATTAATATATTATAAGTTCTAATATATTAATAGTATTATTTAATTAGTATTGATCAAGAATAAATTTGGAATTAATTAAGTGATCAAAAGATGACTAAGTAAATATATGGGTTGATTATGTAAATCATCCATAACTTGTATAGTGGGCTAAAAGGCTCCATGGATTATCAAGTTGGGTTAAACCCATAGGATGCTCCATGGGAGTTACAAACCCATGGGTCATGCAAATGAAGAGTCATGTCACATTAGGGTTTACATGGTGTAACCCTAGATGTTACACACTATATAAAGAACATGTCATCTACCAAAATCGGCTACACTAAGTTACAAGAGGGCTAGGCCGATTTTTACAAGTGTTTGCATTCTCTCAAAGCCATTCCAAATCATTTGGTGTTGTGTGAAGCATTTGAGGCATCACACTTGGGGTGCTAGGCTCTCAAGGTTTTCAAGGAATCAAATCAACTACAAGGTATGTAATTCTAGCCATATTTTAGATTAAAAGTTCCCCATGTATGCTAGATAGGATTATGAACCTTGGAAATCATATTTTGCATGTATTTTAGACAAACATAGATCCAAGGTTTTCTAGGGTTGCATGTACACTTAGGGGTGTTAGAATGCTCAAAACCTATCAGTGGTATCAGAGCTTAGGCTTGTTTGTTAATACTTGATGCAAAATTGTGATAAAAATCGAATTTTGAACTGTCTGCACAGGGGACTCGACGAGTCCATGGCGGGACTCGACGAGTCCAAGTGAAAATGCAACCAACTCGGCGAGTCAGTTCGTGCACTCGACGAGTTGGCCAGGCAGAGTGCAGAATTTCGATTTTTGCTGTTGGAAATGGACTAGAAACATTACCCTAAACTGTTTTGGTGTTGTAAAACTTGTTTTAGATGGTGTAATGGTTGTTCTAATCCATTTTCAATGGCTAATATCAAATTTTCATTATCTTATGTGTTCATATGTTCTTGAAACTTTGATATGAATATTCATGTTCTTATGAGTTTTTGATAGATCATAGGAATTACTTGTTTTAAATGTTTAATTCATGATCTTTATGTGTTTTAATGGAGTCCATAACTTGTCCTCAAGTTATGGATAACCAAAAGTCTCTTTGTGTTAAAAACCATTAAAAGAACACATAAGTTATAAAATGAAGAGTCTTCATTTTAATAACTCATAAGTTATGAATTTGAAAGGTTTTGTAAGGTCACAAAACTTGCCCTCAAGTTTTGGAACATGTAAAGTCACTTAATAAACTTTAGTTCCAACCCCTAGATTTTTAAAAGTTAAAAATCAACCCTTATACTTTATAATATTATAAGTTAATTATATATATATGTATGTATAAGAGCAAGTCGTCTTACCATTAGTAGGCCTCATTCACGAAGCCGATCTATAAGGGGGGTATAAGGTTGCTGCCTATAAAATGACAGCTTAATGGGTGTCCACTCTCACCCACCGCTTCCTTGATCGGTGGAGGGTCGTTAGCCGAACGGGTAGGACAAGGACTTATAAACTCTCATTAAAAGTATGATGAATATTATAAAGTAACTAAATGTTTTATTAAATTCCCAATTTTAGTTACTTTAGGAAAATTTGAATAAGGTGCTAATCCATGAAATTACACTTTACACTTTGTTTAAGTCGTCAGTGGAGCGTGTGTGGTTAACCGGCACACTAACCTGGACTTAACAATGTAGGTAAAGGGTGACTTAAAGTTTGTTATAGGTCGGTGGAGCGCGTGTGGTTAACCGGCACATCGATTGAGTGATAAACTTTAAGGGTACCAAGAAATTTGCATGGTTACTTCACACCTTGTTTTGTGATCCTCGGTATCCCAGTCACAAAACTTGGAGGGCACACTCGAGATTGAAACATGCCCTTGAAAAGTTCATTGAATCTTAAAAGAATCTAGGAATTTCTAAGAACCAATTAAAACCTAATAATTTATATTTCGGTTTTTGGTGGAAATTGGTGAATCGTCATTCACCTACCTTTCAAATATGTTATAACTTAGACTACGACATACCTCTTCTAAATTATGATATATTGTGATTGGATCCTAGCCTTAATATTACATTTTGGTGTTTGTTTAAGGACTATCTTTATATCTAAACTAAACTTGTTCTCTTCTTTTCAGATGTCTTCCAACAACACTGCTTCTGGCTCAAACCCTACTGGCTCCTTTTCCCTCATGAACCTATGTGGGAGGGTCATCTTCGATGATTCCAACTTTATGGATTGGATCCGGAACATCAGGATGGTGACTCGTTACGAGGACAAGGAATATGTCCTCGACAAGGAGCTAAAGGAGATCGATGAGTCCACTGCTACTCCCTAGGAGACCGCTGACTTCCGGACTCATGAAAGAGATGCCACCAAAGTGGCATGCATCATGATGGCCACCATGACAGCTGAACTCCAGAAGTCCTATGAGGAATACTACCCTTTTGAGATGCACCAAGATATGATGGAAAGATACCATCAGAGTGCTCGTCAAGAGCGGTATGAAATGATCTCCTCCATGATAACAACCAGGATGAAGTATAGAGAATCCGTCACGATCCACATGCAGAAAATGCAAAGGTATGTGGATCGGTTGCTGAAGCTCAATGTGAACTTCCCCGAGGAGCTTGCAATAGATATCATTTTGCACTCCTTACCCTCGTGTTATGATCAATTCCGCATGACATACCACATGAATAAGGAAGAAATCACACTCAGCAAACTTCAGGGACTCCTAAAGACCGCAGAAACATGTCTTAAAGGTAAGTCGGTTGTTAACACTCCTACTCCTACTCCAAACTCCGCCCCTGTCTTGGCAATCGGGAAAGGTATAGGGAAGAAACGGAAGAGCTCTTCGAAGGGTACCAAGGCTAGGACCCTTGATGGCTCTTCTTCAAGTGGAACCAAGAAAGGTTTCGTCACCCCTTCTTCTGACCCAAAAGAGACTCAATGCTTCTATTGCCATGAAAAGTCGCATTGGAAGCGGAACTGCCCAAAGTACCAGCAAGATGTGAAGGATGGGAAAGTTAAACCCAACCATGCAGGTATTTACACTATTCTATCTAATAACTCACCTTATTCTAACTCTTGGGTCCTTGATACCGGTTGTGGTATTCATATATGTTCTGATTTGCAGGGACTAAGAAGAAGTGAGAATGTGGAGCATGGAAAGATAAACTTGATCATGGGGAATAGGAAAACTTCACCTGTCACCAAGATTGGAGTTTATTCTTTGTTGCTAAGTAGCGGGTTTACTTTAGATTTGAATAAATGTTGTTATTCGCCATAAATGGCAAGAAATATTATTTCCTTTCATGCTTTGTACAAACAAGGGTTTACCTTTTCTTTTGATAATGAAATTGGTGGAATAAATGCTTTCTTTAATAATGTTCTTTATTTTAAAGCATTACCTTGTGATGGTGTGTATGAAGCTGTATCTGTTGTAGATAATCTAGGAAATAATGTGTTGTGTATTGATTCTTCGAGTGATAATAATAACTTAGATAAAGCATCATTATGGCATTGTCGTCTTGGACATGTGAGCAAGAAACGCATAGGCCAACTCCAAAAGGATGGAGTCTTGGTGTCATTTGACCTAAAGTCAGACGATAGTTGTGAATCATGCTTACTTGGAAAAATGACAAAGTCACCCTTCACTCGTTCTTGTGCTAGGGGTGAAGGTTTGTTGGATCTAGTGCACACGGATGTGTGTGGACCCTTCAAATCTGCCACAAGGGATGCTAATCGTTATTATTTGACTTTTACTGATGATTATAGTAGATATGGATATGTCTATTTAATCAAGCATAAGTGAGAGACTTTTGAAAGGTTTAAAGAGTTTAAACAGGAAGTCGAGAATCAATTGGGCAGGAACATTAAGATGCTTCGATCCGATCGTGGTGGTGAGTATCTTAGTACAGAGTTCCTCGACTATCTTAAGTAATGTGGGATTATCTTACAATTGACACCTCCCAGGACACCACAGCTTAATGGTGTGGCTGAGAGGCGTCATCGAACCTTGTTGGATATGGTTCGTTCCATAATGAGTCGAGCTTCGCTACCAATCTCATTTTGGGGGTATGCCTTAGAGACTGCCGCCCATATCCTTAATCTAGTCCCTACAAAGAAAGTTGCCAAAACTCCTCATGAGATGTGGACTGGTAAAGTTCCCAAACTAGACCACATCAAGATTTGGGGTTGCGAGGCTTTCGTGAGGCGCGAGACTCATGATAAGCTCGAACCTCGAAGTGAGAGGTGTATTTTCATCGGCTACCCACAGAAATCCTTTGGTTACCTCTTCTACAGACCCAATGACAATGTGGTCTTTATAGCAAGGAGGGGTGTCTTTCGAGAGAGATAGAGAGTTCATAAGCCAAGGAAATAGTGGGAGGAAAATTGACCTTGAAGAGATTCAAGAGTCAAGTGGTGAAGGAACTTCAAACCCTAGCACTCAACCTGAGGAGGAAACTCATGTTGAGCCAATTGAAAAGTCTTTACCTCTGAGGCATTCCACAAGGGTTAGGAATGCACCTGAGCATTATTATGGTTTCCATATTACTGCGGAAGGTGAGACACTTATTAATGATGAGACATTGGTAAGTCTGGATGAACCTAACAGTTACTCGGAAGCCATGGCAGGCCCCGAGTCTGCCAAATGGAAAGAGGCAATGGACAGCGAGATACAGTCCATGTATGACAATCAAGTTTGGAACTTGGTTGACAATGTACCAGGTCGTAAGACAGTTGGGTGCAAATGGATCTTCAAGAAGAAGACCGGCATGGATGGTAATGTACACACATATAAGGCGCGACTGGTTGCAAAGGGCTTTTCTCAAACTCCGGGAGTTGATTATGATGAGACCTTTTCACCAGTTGCAAAGATTAAGTCCATTAGGGTTCTGTTAGCCATAGCTGCATTTCATGATTATGAAATATGGCAAATGGATGTCAAAACCGCCTTCCTTAATGGAAGTTTGGCTGAAGATGTTTACATGAGTCAGCCAGAGGGTTTTGTCAGTACATAATACCCTAATAGAGTGTGTAAGCTCGAGAAATCCATTTATGGATTGAAACAGGCACCTCGCAGATGGAATCTTTGCTTTGATGAGAAAGTCAAAGAACTTGGCTTTTCAAGAAGTGAAGATGAATCTTGTGTCTATGTCAAGGCTAGTGGGAGTATAGTCAGCTTTTTGGTACTGTATATGGATGACATACTACTCATAGGAAATGACATCGCAACCTTGCAGGAAGTGAAGTCATGGCTTGGGAAGTGTTTCTCTATGAAAGACCTAGGAGAAGCTGCCTATATTCTGGGGATAAGGATTCTGAGAGACCGGAGTAAAAGACTAATTGGACTTAGTCAAAGTTCCTACTTGGATAAGGTGCTGAAGAGGTTCAGCATGCAGGACTCCAAGAAAGGAGAGTTACCCATCCAGAGTAACGCCAGACTGAGTAAAACTCAAAGCCCGAGTACTGAGGCTGAGATAGCAGAAATAAGTCGAGTACCTTATGCTTCTGCGGTAGGCTCGATCATGTATGCTATGACTTGTACTCGTCCTGATGTAGCCTTTGCCTTGAGCATGGTTAACAGATATCAGGGGAACCCTTGCAAGGCTCACTGGACCGCGGTAAAGAATATCCTCAAGTACCTGCGGAGGACTAAGGACTGGGTCCTTACCCTCGGTGGGAGTGATGACTTGAGAGTTGTAGGGTATAGTGATGCCAACTTTCAGACTGATAGGGATAACTTCCGCTCTCAGTCAGGCTGGATCTTTACCTTAAACGGAGGAGCAATTACTTGGAAGAGTTCCAAGCAAGAGACAGTGGCTGATTCAACTTGCGAATCAGAGTATATAGCAGCAAGCGAGGCAGCAAAGGAGGCGATATGGCTGAAGAACTTCATTGGAGACCTTGGAGTTGTACCAGCTATAAAAGAACCAATGGAAATTTTCTGTGATAGTGAAAGTGCAGTTGCCTTAGCCATGGAACCAAGGGATCACGGAAGATCCAGACACATCGACAAAATATACCATTTCATCAGACATCGAATAGAAGAAGGACTCCTCGTGGCAAAGAGGTTATCATCAGATGAGAACCCAGCAGACCCCCTCACGAAGGGTCTGACTCGGGTTAAACATCTCCAGCATGCTTGGAGCATAGGGCTGAAGGATGATATTAGTTTTAGTAGTTAGATAATTTTGAAATGTGTAAAGTGTAATTGACATTTGATGATGAATAAAATTTGTGTTTATTTATGAGTAAAGTGTTGCTATCTCTTGTCAATCGTTTACTATATTTCTTTTGCATGTTTTGACTTCCAGAATAATTATGTTTGGTATATCATATTATTCGAATCTCCACAGTCGGTCATATGTTGGAAGTAGGTATGAATCAAGACTGTCATGAGATGGTTGCAGAGGTCTAAGTTGTTGGACATGGCCTCAACACTCATGAGTGCTCATAAGTTCTGAGCATTAGACTCAACCCACGCTCACTAGTATCACTTCATGGAATTTATCTCGAGTGATCGTGAGACGGTAATATCATATAAGTCTTAAAACCTAGAGATATGACTTGTTGCCTATGAGTTGGTTATGCATTGATCGTACGAAACCGCATTGGTAACTCGATGTTACAAAACGTACTTTTGTGTGTGACTCAACAAGTAGTAGAATAAGCATATGAGTCGAAGTTTATCTGTTCCTTCTTGGATTAGAAGCGATATCTGGGCCCCTCGGTGATTTTGTTTTGACCTATGTACCGGGCCCGGTCAAAACTGAATTGATGTGTTCAATTTAGTTCTTTGTCAAACAAATCGGAAATCGGGAAACAAACTGCTGGACAATAAGTAAGACATTGTTCCATGTATTTGTCCGGCTGATATCTAGAATAGAGGATTATATGATCACTTATCTTAAATGGCACATCATCATCTTCTCAGTTCCGAGAGACCTTGAAAGAGCTACGATTGCTGATCGGTTCCTGAAGTCATACTTGCATTTATAGTTATTAGACTTATCCAAGTAGGAGACTGTTGGATAAGTTGTCTAAGTCCATAACTATTTCTGGTATGTACTTGACCCGACCCGGCATGGTCCATTTGGGTTGCATGGCATCATGCATTTGGATAGACTAAATGAGAGAAATAACACTTGTGGTTTATTAATATATTATAAGTTATAATATATTAATAGTATTATCTAATTAGTATTGATCAAGAATTAATTTGGAATTAATTAAGTGATCAAAAGATGACTAATTAAATATATGGGTTGATTATGTAAATCATCCATAACTTGTATAGTGGGCTAAAAGGCTCCATGGATTATCAAGTTGGGTTAAACCCATAGGATGCTCCATGGGAGTTACAAACCCATGGGTCATGGAAATGAAGAGTCATGTCACATTAGGGTTTACATGGTGTAACCCTAGATGTGACACACTATATAAAGAACATGTCATCTACCAAAATCGGCTACACTAAGTTACAAGAGGGCTAGGCCGATTTTTACAAGTGTTTGCATCCTCTCAAAGCCATTCCAAAGCATTTGGTGTTGTGTGAAGCATTTGAGGAATCACACTTGGGGTGCTAGGCTCTCAAGGTTTTCAAGGAATCAAATCAACTACAAGGTATGTAATTCTAGCCATCTTTTAGATTAAAAGTTCCCCATGTATGCTAGATATGATTATGAACCTTGGAAATCATATTTTGCATGTATTTTAGACAAACATAGATCCAAGGTTTTCTAGGGTTGCATGTACACTTAGGGGTGTTAGAATGCTCAAAACCCATCAGTAAGACACCAAAAATGTATCAAAATAAAAGACGAGTCTTGAACATGCTCCGTCTTCTCAAAATCTGGTCCAGTGTACCTGTCTACTGGTGACCTGAGAATACAAGTTATTTTGAAAGAGAGTATCAACATTTAAGTTGGTGAGTTCATAAGTATTTTTGTGTCAAAAGTTTACCTTTGTTTCATGAAAATGTTTGTAAGTGTTTTGATGTAAATGTTTGTATACTTCCTAGAAAATCCTATATTTTCTACTAAAATGAAAAGCAGTCTTCTACCAAGACTCAACTGTGTTGTATGTTCTGTTCTCTTGAATAAAGTGTAAAATGTGTGTTTGTACTTGAAATAGTATATAAATGTAATGTTTTCCATATTTGTAAAACTATCTTTATTCTAAAAATAGTATGCAATTCTCGTGTGAGAATATCACGGTATGAATGTAATGGAAAAATGAAGATTTACAGTAGTATTGTACAAAATACACTACTAAATGCATTAACTACCTTAAAAACCAAACTGGTTAAATTAGGTTAAAATGTGATCTGGTTATAACCATACTGATTGACTAGTGTTTAACACGACGACCTGCTGGCGTCGAAACTAATGTGACATTTGTCACCCCTTGCCTTGCTTGCCGGACTGTAGCTAACAGTTGGGATGTGGGATTGTCAGTCCCATATAGATCTATACACACAATGCCCGCTCTCCCTCCAGGAGACTCTGGTTACAAAACGCAACATTACAAGTATATTGCTATGTCGTGAAGTAGTATCTCACATTTTTGTTATCTTGTTCTTCTTTATAGTATTCTTTGTAATGTATAGTAGTAGTATGTATGTATTGACTCATGTATGTTTCTCTGTTCTGGAAATAGTGTGTAGTGATTCTCTAAACTATACCTATTATAGTTTACTAGTATGTTTGTTTGAACTGTTACTGATTTGTAGAAAAGACTCAATTGCTCACCATAAGCAACTAAGTTAAGTATGTTCCTTAAAAATGGAGTTTAATATTCATATATGTATTTAATAAGTATAACTATGATTTCGCCGACAGTCAGACTAGTGATCCTACCCTAAGCCCACAACCAAACAAGGAACAGGAGTTACGGTATTTAGCAATAGTCCTAAGTCCGTTAAAGCATACTTATACGTAAATAGATATACAAATATGATTTTGATAATAAACAGCAATCTAAAAGAGTTTAAAAAGAGTTTTAAAGTGTTTTTAACAAGTTTTTTAGTATAAGAAATCCCTTTGTTTGATGTTTTCACATGTAATTCATTAACACAATTATATTGTGTTCTACTTGTATTCTCCCCCTAAAAGCATTTAAAAAGCATATAAAAGCGTTTAAAACTGTAATTTGTAGGGGTATGAACTCATCTTGTGGGAGTGATTCGAATGAAAGTTCGATATAGGATGATTGAGTTCACAAGCTAGTTCCCAGGACAAAACAAGTCAAAAGAAGTGTTATAAGCAAAGATGGGAGGATGCAAGGAGTTCACGGCCCAAGAAGGGTTCACAGCCCAAGAATGGTTCATGGCCCACTGATCTTGAAGTTTTGATGAATAAGTGAAGGTCCTAAGCAAGTTCCCTTGAAGAAGAAAAGGAAGAGGATGATATTTGAGAGGGAAAAAGGTGTTTACGGTTGAGGATCTTGAGAGAAAAGGCTCGAGTTCACGGTCAGAATTGAAGAAGTGAAGTAAAAATCAGCATAACTCATATATATAGGGAGGGGAGGTTCACGACCCGAAGCCTGATCACGACCCGAAGGGTGTTCATGGCCCGAAGGCTTGTTCACGGCCCGAAGCCTCGGTCCAAATGGTTTTTCTCACTTAGTATACAACACTTTAGGATTTTAGGCTTGAACACACTCATTTCATTAATCTAATCTAACCATAAGATAATGTTAGAAATAAGTTTGACCTTTATTGAATAAGTTTGACTTTCGTTGACCAAGTTTGACTTTTACAATATAGGAATTTCGGGTTGTCACATCATCCCCCTGTTAAAGAGAATTTCGTCCCGAAATTAGAATTAAGAAAATACACATGGACTAAGGGAAAAGATGAGGATATTTATGTTTCATTTGATCCTCCCGCTCCCAAGTGAATTCGAGTCTCTGTTTTGCATTCCAACGAACCTTCACTATCGGGATACGACTTTGTTTCGTTTGCTTGACCTCCCTATCCATGATTTCTACTGGTTCTTCCACGAAGTTGAGGCTCTCATAGATCTCGATTTGATCGAGTGGGATAACAAGAGTCTCATCAAATAGGCACTTATTTAGGTTCGATACGTGGAAGGTAGGGTGTACGTTACTAAGTTCTCGAGGTAGTTTGAGTTAGTAAGCTACATGACCGATCCTAGTGAGAATCTCAAAAGCCCCTATGTACCTTGGATTTAGCTTACCACGCTTTACGAAGCATATCAATCCCTTCCAGGGTGAGACCTTCAATAGAACAAGGTCACCAACCTGAAATTCCAATGGTTTCCGTCTCTTGTCAGCGTAGCTTTTCTGTTGGTCTCTAGAGGCTTTCAATTGTTCACGAATCTGAACAATCTTCTCTGTCGTTTCCCGAATGATTTCCAGACCCGTGAGAGCGCTGTCAGGAACTCGTCCTTTAGCTAGTTGCGTGTCACCCACCTCAGCCCAACACAGAGGGGATCTGCACTTCCGGCCATAGAGGGCTTCAAATGGAGCAACTTTGAAACTAAAATGGTAGCTATTGTTGTATGAAAACTTGACTAATGGTAAATGGATATCCCATGCCTAACCAAAGTCGATCACACAAGCTCGCAGCATGTCTTCCAACGTCTGTATCGTCCTCTCACTCTGTCCATCAGTTTCTGGGTGGTAGGCTGTACTCATGTCCAGCCTAGTTCCCAGGGACTTTTGTAGCGACTGCCAGAATCTTGAAGTGAATCTACTGTCTCTATCAGAGATGATAGACATGGGAATACCATGCAGTCATACAATCTCCCTAATGTATGTTCTCGTCACTTTCTCCATCTTGACGGTTTCTTTGACTGGCAGGAAGTGTGCGGAGTTAGTTAACCTGTCAACGATCACCCAAATGGTATCGATACCACCCGTTGTCTTGGGCAATTTGGTTATGAAGTCCATTGTAATCCGTTCCCACTTCCACTCAGGTATCTCCGGTTGTTGTAGTAAACCTGAGGGTTTTTGGTATTCGACCTTAACCTTGGCGCAAGTAAGACACTTGCCCACGAAGGTAGCAATCTCTGCTTTCATGTTAGGCCACCAATATAACTTTTTGAGATCCAGATACATCTTATCTGAACCTGGATGAACGGATTATCGAGTATTGTGCACTTCATTCATGACGACGTCTCTGAAACCACCTAGTTTCGGTGTCCAGATCCGATCCATGAGGTATAAGGCTCCGTCACCCTTGACTTCTAAGTTCTTATCCATTCCTGTCAAGGATTCACCTGCCACATTTTCAGGTTTTAAAGCTTCTTGATGAGCCTCCTTAATTTGTGTGGACAGATGTGAAACGGATTGACATAGTCAATGCATTGACTCTACGACCTGAGTATTCTTTCCGACTTAGGGCGTCAGCTACTATGTTGGCTTTACCGGGATGATAACGAATTTCGCATTCGTAGTCATTGAGTAGCTCAACCCACCGTCGTTGTCTCATGTTGAGTTCCTTCTGGTCGAATATATGTTCAAGGCTTTTGTGGTCTGTAAAGATAGTGCTTTTCGTTCCATACAGGTAGTGTCTCCAGATCTTCAGAGCAAATACCACTGCTCCTAACTCAAGATCATGTGTAGTGTAGTTGACTTCGTGCGTCTTAAGCTGTCTTGAGGAATATGCGATGACCTTTCCCCGTTGCATAAGAACATAGTCATGCCCTTGGTTGGATGCATCGCAGTAAACCACGAAATCTTCTATCCCTTCTGGGAGGGATAATATCGGTGCGCTGCATAAGGCTTTCTTCAGCGTTTGGAACGCCTTCTATTGTTTCTTTTCCCAGTCAAAGGTCGCACCTTTCTGGGTCAATGTGGTAAGTGGTTTCGCAATCTTTGAAAAGTTCTGGATAAACGTGCGATAGTAGCCAGCGAGACCTAGAAATTGACGAATTTCTGTAGGCATCTTTGGTGCTGACCAGTTCTCAATGGCCTTAATTTTGGAAGGGTCCACGTGTATTCCCTCTTCTCTAACCACATGACCCAAGAATTCGACTCTTCGAATCCAAAATTCGCATTTAGAGAACTTCGCATAAAGCTACTCTGCTCATAGTGTTTCTAAGATCTGTCGTAGATGTTGACTATGCTCCTCCTTACTACGAGAGTAGATAAGTATGTCATCGATGAAAACGATAATGAACTGATCTAAGTAAGGGCGGCACACCCGGTTCATTAAGTCCATGAATATCGCGGGCGCATTGGTTAATCTGAAAGGCATCACTGCAAACTCGTAGTGTCCATACCGAGTTCGGAAGGCTGTTTTGGGAACATCTTCCTCTAAGACTCGTAACTGGTGATACCCGGATCTCAGGTCAATCTTGGAAAAGGAGTTTGGTCCTTGAAGTTGATCGAACAAGTCGTCTACCCGTGGTAGAGGGTACCGGTTCTTAACGGTAAGTTTTTTAGTTCTCAGTAGTCGATGCACATACAGAACGATTCGTCTTTCTTCTTTACGAACAAGACCGGTGCTCCCCAGGGTGAGAAGCTTGGTCTAATAAATCCCTTGCTTAACAGTTCGTTCAGTTGATCGGATAGTTCCTGCATCTCAGCTGGTGCTAGTCGATAAGGCGATTTGGCTACAGGGGTAGCTCCTGGAACTAAGTCGATTCTGAACTTGACTTGACGTTGTGCTGGTAATCCTGGGAGTTCTTCGGGAAAGATGTCGGGAAAGTCGCATACTTCTGGTATGTTCTTTATGTCTTTCACTTCTTGGCTCATATCAACCACATGAGCAAGGAATGCATGATATTCCTTCCGTAAGTACTTATGGGCTTGTATAGTCGACATGACCCGAAGGTTCGTGCCTGGTTTGTCGCCATAGATAACTAGGGTTTCGCTATTCGGTAGATTAAGATGAACGACTTTCTCAAAGCACATGATGTCAGCACGATGAAGACTCAACCAATCCATGCCGATAATGACGTCGAAACTATTAATTGATACATGCATGAGGTCGATTTGAAATGAATGGCTATCTAGAGATAGGGTACATCCTATGTATATATTACTAGTGCTCTCAGTCTTTCCGTTAGCCATTTCTATGGTGAAAATTTCTTTTAGTGCTCGTGGTTGTTGTTTAAGTAAGTGTGCAAATTTTTGGTTCACGAAACTCCTCTCCGCTCCACTATCAAATAGTATGCATGCATAAGAGTTATCGAGGAGAAACGTACCAGTGACCACTGTAGGGTCTGCCATAGCTTCCTCATGGCCTATCACCAAAACTCTTCCTACTCCACCAGCATTCCCTGCTTTCGGGAAGTTCCTCTTGAAGTGACCAACTCACTACACCCGTAGCATGCCTGGCCTACTCCAATGCCAGGGACCTGGGTGATTAGTCTTGCTGGAGCCTTACATAAACGGGCAGTGTGGCCCTTCCTGTTGCACTTAGCACACTGCATCTCTCGACAGGGTCCGACGTGGTAGAAGTTGCACTTGTTGCACTTCGGCAAACTCCCAGCGTACTGTTTTGTCGGCGTAGTGGCAGCAGGTGTTGTTGCGGCATGAACAGCCACGATCTGCTGCTTCTTGGCAGAGTTCTGCGCCGAGTTTTTCTTCTTCCTATCCCAAAACTTCCTCTTGTTGTCGGTTGTTTTGGCTAGTTCTGGGACAACATGGGTTGTTGTTGGTGTGCGGACTCTATGGTCAATGAGTCGTTGTGCCAATCGTTTGTCACTGTCGAAGGTAGTGTGGTTTGAAGCCAACAAATTCCCCTGAAATGGAGGTACCAGCCCCCAGATGTACCTCTCAATCTTCTTTCCCTCAGTGGGGACCATCCCCGGACATAGAGCCACCAGATCATTGAACCTGACAGTGTAGGCTACTATGTCGAAGCTTTTCATGGTTAGGCTCCAGAGTTCCTGTTCAAGTTTCTGAACTTTGCCTCTCGGGCAGTATTCCTCTGTTATGAGGTCCTTCAGTGTTTCCCAGCCCATCACATTACCCACTATGAGAGTAACGGACTTGACATGACTATTCCAGCATGTGAGGGCTCTGTCCAAGAAGGTGCATGCAGCAAATTTTACTTTGCTTCTTTCTGGGCAGGAGCAGATATCAAAGATCGACTTAGTTTTCTTGAACCATTGCGATACATCAATGATTCCCCCAGTCCCATTATAGGCTCTGGGTTTGTAGTTGGTGAAGTCTTTGTACGAACACTCCCTAGGGTGCCCGTGACTATCACCCTGAGTAGAGTTAACACCCGTTCCACCTCCGCTAGTACCGCTAGCGTTGAATTGAGTTAAGGTTGCCGTAACAGCCGCAGTCACTGCAGCTTAGAGAGCTGCAAGATCATATTATAGAGGTGGTGGTGGTTGAGTTGGAGTTATCGGAGGATTGCGTCTTTTTGTTCTACGAGGAGGCATCTTTCAACTGTAAGTTTACAAAGATGAAGATAATAGTAAGCATTCAATAGTGAGAATAACGTGAGTGATCCTTGATCTAACACACCATAGATCAACATGTATGAAATGAAGTGTTTGTAATTGAGTTCTACCATTTGAAAGATGAAAGGAGTTGGATAAGGATTTTCCAAAAGGATTGGATGCTAGTCAATATCATTGGTATTATAGATGTAAAGAGTTCATGAAAATTTTGACCTTGTAATAGGTCTACAAATACCAATATAGGGAAAACTTGACATCATAACGACCTAACTACTGAAAGTTCAAGGTCTAGATACAAACAGAAAAATAATACTAGAGTCTAAAAGTAGACTTAATCCATATCCAAAAGAGAGAGTAGAGTAGGCTCTACTCGCGAGGAGTGTTGTTCTGATTAGTACTGGATTCTGCCCTGGATTCAGCCAACTGTTGTTATGTTTCCCACACACACCTTTGTAATGCCACTTGGTTCTGTCGAAGATCCATAACTTCGGATTGGCAGGCATTCAGTTCTACCCGTAGGGCGTCAGTGTGAGTATTTGTTAACTCCTGGTCATCGGTCAGATGACGGAGACGAACTGTGTTGACTCTTGAGTTAGCACGAATTTCCATTACTTGGTCGAAGTTTGCTCTCCCCTGTTCAACATTGCTAGCAACACGACGAACCAAGATAGGAAGGGCTCTGTCTGCATTATAAGGAGGTAGTTCTCCTTGTTCGTGGCTCCACCTTCCCAAACTCACTGCCTACAGAGGCGTCGGGCCTTGAAAATCCTGACGAGGGTTGGGATTTTGAGCAACTTGGGGTGGATTATAGACCTCGGGCTCTGAGTCGGAATCTTCCTGATCATCTTCTTCGTTATCTTCCTCAGAACTCTCCTCATGGTCTTCTTCTACTGGGACCACCGGGTTCTCTTCTTCGGGTTCAACTTCAAGCCATCCACCGATCCCTTGATCGGGAAAGTACGGGTCGACAGGTAGATGGAATCCAACCATGATATCTAAGAGAGAAAAGAGGTGTAAGAAACATGTAATATATGTACTACTAAGATAATTATAAGATGATCCTTACCAGTTACTTCTATACATACCTAGTGCATACTAGCTATACACAACTGAAGATAGAATAGACCTTCGAATAAGTGACCCAACTCTAAGTCCATAACCAAACAAGGAACAGGAAGTAATGCGAAGATCACAGATTCTAAGTATATAACATCTTAGTCATATATAACCTAAGCGTATCAACTCAGCAACTATAGACCTACTAGTAAAGACCTTTCTAGTTTTCACATAAGTAATTATAGTACCACAAAATACTCCTATAGTATTTTAAGTTTATGTTATGTTCTAGAGTTTTGTTGTAGTAGAGTTGGTAAGTTTTTAGACCTGTTGCAACACCACAACCATTCCTAGGCACATGCTAATCACTTCTCGGGTAGATATAATTGATCAGGCTATATCCATCCCAGACCTGATTATATGTCCCCAAGCCTTCTTGTGCTGTTCAACAACCGCAATACTTTTGTTCTGTTCTAGTACGACACTGATCTTAGTATGAATGCATGTACGTATACTTTAGTAAAATATTTTATTATTTAAAAGTATAACTCTTGGTCAGAGTGTTTTAATCCCGATGTGTTTATAGTTGTATATCTTTTATGGGTTGATATACTCAGTTCACTATAAAAAAAGCTCTGATACCAATCTGTCACACCCCCAAACCGAGATGGCAGAAACATTCGGGGGCAGAGGACGTCATGTACAGTATCATAACAATGCACAATAGTAAAACAAGCTACAACATCCATTGCATTAATAATATAGTTTCTACATGTGTGTTCTGTGTATAGTTGTAAGACACCCAAAATATATCAAAATAAAAGACGAGTCTTGAACATGCTTCGTCTTCTCAAAATCTGGTCCAGTGTACCTGTCTACTGGTGACCTAAGAATACAAGTTATTTTGAAAGAGAGTATCAACATTTAAGTTGGTGAGTTCATAAGTATTTTTGTGTCAAAAGTTTACATTTGTTTCATGAAAATGTTTGTAAGTGATTTGATGTAAATGTTTGTATACTTCCTAGAAAATCCTATATTTTCTACTAAAATTAAAAGTAGTCTTCTACCAAGACTCAACTGTGTTGTATGTTCTGTTCTCTTGAATAAAGTGTAAAATGTGTGTTTGTACTTGAAATAGTATATAAATGTAATGTTTTCCATATTTGTAAAACTATCTTTATTCTAAAAATAGTATGCAATTCTCGTGTGAGAATATCACGGTATGAATGTAATGGAAAAATGAAGATTTACAGTAGTATTGTATAAAATACACTACTGAATGCATTAACTACCTTAAAAACCAAACTGGTTAAATTAGGTTAAAATGTGATCTGGTTATAACCATACTGATTGACTAGTGTTTAACACGATGACCTGCTGACGTCGAAACTAATGTGACATTTGTCACCCCTTGCCTTGCCTGCCGGACTGTAGCTAACAGTTGGGATGTGGGATTGTCAGTCCCATATAGATCTATACACACAATGCCCGCTCTCCCTCCAGGAGACTCTGGTTACAAAACGCGACATTACAAGTATATTGCTATGTCGTGAAGTAGTATCTCACATTTTTGTTATCTTGTTCTTGTTTATAGTATTCTTTGTAATGTATAGTAGTAGTATGTATGTACTGACTCATGTATGTTTCTCTGTTCTAGAAATAGTGTGTAGTGATTCTCTAAACTATACCTATTATAGTTTACTAGTATGTTTGATTGAATTGTTACTGATTTGTAGAAAAGACTCAATTGCTCACCATAAGCAACTAAGTTAAGTATGTTCCTTAAAAATAGAGTTTAATATTCATATATGTATTTAATAAGTATAACTATGATTTCGCCGACAGTCGGACTAGTGATCCTACCCTAAGCCCACAACCAAACAAGGAACAGGAGTTACGGTATTTAGCAATAGTCCTAAGTCCGTTAAAGCATACTTATACGTAAATAGATATACAAATATGATTTTGATAATAAACAGCAATCTAAAAGAGTTTTAAAAGTGTTTTTAACAGGTTTTTGAGTATAAGAAATCCCTTTGTTTGATGTTTTCACATGTAATTCATTAACACAATTATATTGTGTTCTACTTGTATTCTCCCCCTAAAAGCATTTAAAAAGCATATAAAAGCGTTTAAAACTGTAATTTGTAGGGGTATGAACTCATCTTGTGGGAGTGATTCGAATGAAAGTTCGATATAGGATGATTGAGTTCACAAGCTAGTTCCCAGGACAAAACAAGTCAAAAGAAGTGTTATAAGCAAAGATGGGAGGATGCAAGGAGTTCACGGCCCAAGAAGGGTTCACGACCCACTGATCTTGAAGTTTTGATGAATAAGTGAAGGTCCTAAGCAAGTTCCCTTGAATAAGAAAAGGAAGAGGATGATATTTGAGAGGGAAAAAGGTGTTTACGGTTGAGGATCTTGAGAGAAAAGGCTCGAGTTCACGGTCAGAATTGAAGAAGTGAAGTAAAAATCAGCCTAACTCATATATATAGGGAGGGGAGGTTCACGACCCAAACCGAGGTTCACGGCCCGAAGGCTGATCACGACCCGAAGATTGTTCACGGCCCGAAGGGTGTTCACGGCCCAAAGGCTCGTTCACGGCCTGAAGCCTCGGTCCAAATGGTTTTTCTCACTTAGTATACAACACTTTAGGATGTTAGGCTTGAACACACTTATTTCATTAATCTAATCTAACCAAAAGATAATGTTAGAAATAAGTTTGACCTTTATTGGATAAGTTTGACTTTCGTTCAACCAAGTTTGACTTTTACCAGATAGGAATTTCGGGTTGTCACATAAGACAAGTTTGTCTTTTCAAAAAAAATAAAATTGTGACTTGGTCCTTGGCCAAATGAAGTTTGTTTCAACGAACTTCCACATGTACAAGCACATGAACATTTATTAGACTGTTTAACAGATTTTTGTGGCTTGAATTTTTCAACAGTGGGAGTATCATTATCACAAGTTTTTGAATCATTTTCAGTAGAACTAGAACTATTTTTGTCCTGCTCATGCCCATCTTGCATTGTGACCTTATCTGCACATGAGGTAGAAACATTAGTATCGTTCACACTATCATTATTTACTGCCTCAACTACAATAGGTTTGCCATACTGTAGGTGTGCTTCCCTTTCCTTTTCTTCCTCAGTCATAGGAGTAAAAATGTAATTATCATTGAATTAAGGAGGAACACTATCATACCTTAGATCTACATTCTTTTTGTCTTTCCATCTAAGTTGCTTTTTAATCACTGTCTCAACTTTCTTACTTGCCACATCAAATTTTTAGAAATTAA
Source organism: Lactuca virosa (assembly GCF_052849685.1). Taxonomy (NCBI): domain Eukaryota; kingdom Viridiplantae; phylum Streptophyta; class Magnoliopsida; order Asterales; family Asteraceae; genus Lactuca; species Lactuca virosa. The sequence continues at coordinate 108,162,939 of NC_136426.1, read as the reverse complement.
AATCTGCATTTTCAAACTTAATTTTCAATGTGTCAAGCTCGACAGTTAGACTGTCAATCTTTTCTTGAGCATAATCATAGTGTTCACATTTAGTGTTGTATTCTTCCTTAATTCTTTTTAGATCTTTGGTTTGGGCCTCTAATTTTTCTTTTAAGGGTTTTTGGGCCTTTCTGAGAGTATATCCTTCATATTTAAGGTCCTCAATTTCCCTAATTAATAAATCATGTTGATCGCGATAATGTTTAATTTTATCACTACAGGCTTGAGTACAAAAAGTTTCACTAACCTCTTTGGTATTGTTGAAAGAACTCATAATTTACCAAAAGGAATCTGATTGAGTAATTTGATTTTGATCGAAAATCAATAATAAATGCTTCTCTGACCGAAAACACCAATAGTCAACACTCTGTTGACCGAGAACCTTGAAAGTCAACCTTTTGTCTAAAATAAAACTTGACCGAGAACTTACATTCCTGACCGAATACAAGGCTTCTAGACCGAATATGATAGACGAAATCTCAAAAACCAAGATGCTAACCGAGAATGCGAAGTCAAATGAGTAGACCGAAGACGTTTATTGAAAACGTTTGACTGAAGACGTCAACCGAAGACTCAAGAATACCGAGAAGAAAGGCTGACCTAACCGAGAACCTTCGCTGCTGCCGAGAACTTCGAGGCAGGGTCCGAGACCAAAGCTGACCTAACTGAGAATGAAGATGTGTCCGAGGAGCTAGCCAAGAACTCTCAAACCCTAACCGAAATCGATCAGCTAGCCGCCGAAGGCTCCTAAACGTAATTAAGGACGAGGTTTTCCGCCGAGAACTTCAAGGCTGAGACCGAAGACTCTCAAAAACACGAAAATTTTAAATTTTCAAAACCAATTTCTATCAAAATTTCAAAAGTAATGAAGAACACGAAGAACAACAAAAGTTTTTCGTAAAGAACTTGAAAAACACCAATAATACCAAGAAAAATTCCAAGAAACGGTTAAAATCTTGCCAATTCGATTGATACCAATCCTTGCTCTGATACCAATTGTAAAACCCGATCTGAATGTATCAATCGAAATCACTATAATTGGTGTGGAATCCTAATCAAGTGAATGCCACAAATTGTAAATATGAAATAAGAACACATGGATGAATCTTCAATGCACACTATATTGATTATAGTCTAGTACATAAGATTCACAATTACTCTCTTGGTTCTCTCTTTCTCTCTAAGTTGTCGAAAAAAACCACCCACTAGAATAGGCTGATAGCAAACATTTTATACCTAATACCTGGTTACAAAGGCCCAACCCAAAAACCCAACCGAAATCACATGGTGATTTCGGTCCAAACACCACCGAGATCATAAAGATTTTGGTCCAAAACCGAGAACTATAAAAGCCTTGAAAATCAAAGTATAAACCACAAAATTCTATCCTAACAATCCTTGAGTGTTTCATTAAAGGACAAGTGTTAACATTTTCAAGAATGTGTAGTGACCAAAAAGAAATATTAGACTATAACATAGATAAGTGATTATGATCAAGGATCTCGAATCGAGCCCCTTTATTATCCTTAGGATCATAAGATGACTCTTTCTCTTAAATGTTAAGTCTATGGTCTTATGATTGAAATTGATTATACAATGTTTTGTAAGATAGTTCTAGCTTATTTAAATAAAGAACATTTTGTATGTTTTCTATTTTAAAGTAAGTCATGAAATCTTTGAAACTAGTATAGCAATAATAGTTCAATGGAGATTCATTGGTTGGATTAAATGCAATTATGGAATCATTTGTTTAAATAAGAGTTGCGTTACCAAATATCTGGTTGGATAAGATTTTGGAATTCATTTGACCCTAAGTTTTATGTTAAATTCAAATATTATTTGTCAATAATGATGACAATTACACCATAAAGTGGAAAAGTATTTGTTCGAATTAGTTTACACTAATTGGTCGTTCAAGATTAACCATGATACATGTTGATATCCAAAGTGTTTAGATCATTGTCTTTGAATATGTGAATGAGAAATGCATCACCAAATATTCAGTTGGATAGAATTTTAGAAGTCATTAGACTACAAGTCTTTTGACTGATACATATCTCATAATATTAAGATAAGTGACAAAAAAATCACTTCATGATACTATTATTTGTTGGAATTAGTTCACGCTAATTTTCCATTCATATTGGTCATGAAACGAAGTTCATTGTCAATTGGGCAAAACAGTAAGAAACTCAAATCCAATAGGATAGTGAGAATCTTGATTAAAAGGTTAACGATCATCTAATGGAATTGTGAAGCAGTTTCGCAACTCGTCTCAAACCAAAATATTTCCATCGACAATTTAGTTGAATACAGAAACAAAATCATCGTTTGATTTGTAATTGATGAGTCATATTATGCTTACAAAAATTTTATGGATTGTACCATAAATAAGTGTTACAAGAGTCCTTGGTCTTGTACAAACTAAGAAAGTTTTATGCGCTAAAAGTTGGGCTATTTCATTGGAAACCCCAACTATGTTTTTGGAAGCCCTATGAGAACAAAATATTTGTTGCTCGAAGGACAGACTTTCGAAAGAGAGAGCCTATATCCAGAAGAACTAGTGGGAGTCACATTGATATTGATAAGACTCACGAACCAATAATGAAAAGCCCAAAGAAAAACACTAGCACTTAATTATAGGTTAAAGCCTATTAAGAAACGTGAGATCTCCCTATCTTTTCCATGTAAATCTAATAAAAGGCGCCATTGACCTCGTTGACTCCATGTCACTAAGTAAATGAGTCACTGATAGATTACAGTCAGAGTCTATCAACTATCGGAAGCTATGGAAGGCCCAATAAACCACAACTGGAGGAAGATATGAGGAATGAGATTCAGTCCATGAATGTTGTAAATTAGTATTGATTCAACACTTGGTGTTAAAATCATATAATGTTTATAGATCTTTAAAAGATTACACGATGGATAGGAACACACATATCCTCAAACCACGATAAGTTGTGGTAGATATGTAGGCTTGAGAAGTCCATTGATGGACTATAACAAGCACCTCATGTTCGGATAATTTTCTTCAACGAGAAATTGAATAGTTATATTACGAGAAACAAAAGATATTCCACATAAATGTCAGAGCTAGTGGGAGCAATGTTATAACTTGTATTGAAATAGGAAACAATGTGCTAACTTTGCTAAGTGTAAAAGCTTTACATAACTTAGGAATTGTATCGCTATGAAACACATGTGATGAACAAGAAATCATGCTTAGAGTCTATAGAGATAAATCTAAGTCACCCATTGATTTAAGCCAAAGTACTTGGAATCTTGAGGAAACTTGAGATGCAGAATTCCTAAAGAGTTGGTGCTAGTAAAAGTAATGACTCGCATGCCTTGTGCATGATAAGTCATATTAAGATCATTTTGGCTATAATCAAGGAATCAATAATCTAATAATCAGGAATATTCTTTGAAGTCCTAAAAGAACAAAGGAGATAATCTTGTTAGTATGGATGAAATCAATGAAAGAGTTACATTGATGGTCAGTTCCTTACTGATAGAGACGTTTCTATTTAGCTGTCGGAGTTCGTGCTCTTAATTAATAAGGTATTAGCTTGGAAGATTACTAAGTATTACACCTAACTGGATTTGATAATAAGATTAGAGTATATTGCAATAAGTTAGATTGCAAAGACAAACTATGAAGCAGTTCAACAGTGAACCCAGTGTTGTAGTCAGTCATTGATGGTTCTCTTGAAGTTTCTTGTGACTATGAGGTGACTTTACCTCGTGTTTAGATCCCAAGTTACATTAGATCATATAGTAGATACTTAATAAGTACCTTCACAAATGTGAGGACATCATAATCAACTAAATAAAATCTTATTGATTCATACCTTTAAAACTAAAGCCTTAATCAAGGTTAATAGTCACATAAAGATCTAATGTCATTAGACTTGCATATGTACTAACTTGATCATTTTAGTTTTAGCTTGTTTTAATTTAGGAACTGATGCAGTATATATATATATATATATATATATATATATATATATATATATATATATATATATATATATATATATATATATATTTGATCTTACGATTATTAAGTGGAGAACTTAATATTTGATGGAGTTCGGTCATTTCATTTAGGATATTACTGTGTTACACTTTTGCATGTTTAGAATCACTTCCAGAATAATATTTTATTCAAACTTCCACAATCAATCTTATTATGAGATAGTAGTGAATTAAGATTGTCATAGTATTAGTAGATTGTTCATAAAGATCAACATAGCTAAGTCTTACGACCAATATTGATGAGTACTTGAAATGGAGATTTTAAGTATTGGAGTAAACACGCTTAAAGATTACTTCGTGGATCGTTTCATGAGGAAATCAAGACGACTGCATTTCTTATTCTTCAAATTTAGATGCAAGAGGTTTTGTCCTACAATCTATAACACCCGGATCACGTGCACATTATCTTTAATATTGTGAGGTTAAAAGTTTCAATATTAGCCCTTCTCACGACGCGAGGAATGCCTTCTCATGTCGTGAGGAGTGATTCAGATATGTGCATCATTTTAAGGCTCACGACGTGAGTAGTCTAGTACTCAAGACGTGAGGGCGGATGATGACCAAAACCCTAAGTTTTCGGTATTTAAAGGAATGAGAGGGATAGGGTTGCTCACCCTCAGCCTCTCTCACTCTCTAGACCTCCAAAAACCCTAATTTCACTTCTTCCTAAGATCCTTTGTCCTTTGGGTGCATTTCTAACTTGAAGAAGAAGAAAAGAAGAAGAAGGAAGTGCTCTAGTGGTGGTGTGGGAAAAGTATCATCATCATCACCATTGTTTCCTACTTTTGGACCCTTATAAGTATCAAAAGATCCAACTTTATTGCTTATCATGGATAGATCTTGAGTTTTGTCCATCTTATTGATGTTATTGCATGCTTGAGTGGAGTAAATCCATGAAGTTGGCAACTTTATGGATTCTAAGAGTCCTTAGAGCATAATATTGTTCAAATCTGGAAGTTGGTATGGATTTGAGGAATGCATGATAGATTGAAGCTCATTTCTTCCCTTTTTGGCCTAGAAAGTGGATGATCATGTTTGGTGCATGCATGGCTATAAAGGAAACATTTTTATGGATCTTAGGGGTCCCCTTTAGCTTTTAGGTGAAGTAGTCTCAAAGACTTAATGGAATAAGGACTTAAAATGGTGACTCTTAGCCTTAGACAACGCTCACGACGTGAGATGTAAGATCTCACGACATGAGATTCGGAGCATCCCCGTCTTCTGTTAGAACCCTTTGAGATCACGACATGAGAATAGGTGCTCACGTCGTGATGCCAGTTCAGGTGGTTTCTTTGACTGAGTTGACTAGTTTGGGTCGAGTCGAGTGGGAATCGGACTGGGTACACTGTCACAACGTGACCAATGTCTGGCCACGACGTGAGGTGAGTTGACTTTAATCAATTTTGACCAAGTTTGACTTAAGAATATTTTGGGTATTTCAGATTATGTTTGAGATTTGGTCATTCTGATTAGGTGTTGTAAGCTAAGATTCGGAGTCAGAACCTCATCAGCTAATGTTCAATTTTTGAGGTGAGTTTTTCCTCACTGTACTTTCGGTTCGAAGGCACCAAGGCCGAACCATTGGATTAGATATCTTGTTATGTGATAGTATGTTATCGTGTTGTAGTGATCTGTTATATCTGTATCTTGGTATATAGGATGATGTTATGTTTAGTGATTTGTATATTTTCCTGATTGTCTGTTGACTGGTTATATGTTTATCTGTTATATGCGTATATATTTTGGTTGGTGGTTGAGGCCTTACTGTTATGTGTGTGGGCCAATAGACCGGGGCATTCCAACCCGATGGTTGATTTGGCCCAAGGGTATTCCATCCTGAGGATGATTGGACTCGTTGTATATTGGCATTCCAACCCAATGATTGATTGGGCCTGGGGTATTCCAACTCGATGGTTGACTGAACCCATTGTATATTGGCATTCCATGTAGGGTATTCCTTCACGAGGATGAGTGGACCCGAAGGGTGACTGGGCTTGGGGTATTCCAACCCGATGGTTGATTGGACCCAACATGTTGTCGTATATGTTATCTGTTTATGTGTTGGTACTTTTGGGGAACTCACTAATATTTGGCTTTCGATTTTTAATTATTGTTTCAGGTACTTCTGATGATCGCGGGACGGCGAAGGTGTGACCTTAGACGTCCTATGTTTATGTAATTTTGATCTATGGGATACTATGATATGGAACAATATTCTGGAAACAATGATTTTGTAAACATTCTATGATTTGGGGTTGTTTTAAAAAGTTTAAATTTGTTGTGATTTTTATGGATGTTACACAACCTAATGTATCTTGGTTTTTCCCCGGTGTTGTATGTAACTGGTAGCTATATAGGGGTTGACTAGATATTAAATGATGAATAGCACATACCTATGTAGTCAAAGTTTATCTGATCCTTCTGCCAGAAATGGAGAAGTCGATATCTCCGGCCCCCTCGATGATTTGGCGCTAACATCTAAAGTACTCGGTCGAGTCATGACTGAAATTGATGTGTTCAATTTAGTAGTTAGAAGCAGTCATCACAAATCTATTTCGGGAAACATAATATTGAATTCTGAATCAACTATTATCCATTTCTCGAATTTATACATATATCATGAAGATTGAAGGAATTTGAAGTCACTAGTCTTAGGGTTGTTTATAGAAAAGTTGTTATAAGTATAGTAGTTGCATTGGACTACTACTCACTATTCTTCATAGTAAGTATTGGACCGGTTAATTTTTAATGCCTAAGTGCAAGTGGGAGATGATGGAGAATAATGCCCATACCCATAACAAGCCCGAAAATATTACTATAAATAGCAATGTCCTTTTGGGTTACATGCAAGAACAAAATAAATCAGAACTAAAAAGATATTTATTTGATGGGATTATTTTGTTAATTAATTAATAGTAAATAAATGAACATGGAATATTCAAGAATTATTTGAATACCATAGATAATCACTATTATATTTTGTGATTATCTTTAGGGATTCAAACCACCTCCCTATAAATAAAGTGGTCAAATCCAAGTTTTGGATGGATGAAAACTTAGCCTTCTTACCCCAAAAGTTGGAACCCTTTGAAAAACTCTAGAATAACCGAAGGCTCTTTCTCACGTCATGACACCTCTTATGTCAGGTCTTGAGCTTGCATCGTATTGCTTCGTAGTCGGATGTTCAGACCTGTTGTCGTTTTGAGTCTTGAGTGTGATTACAAGAAAGGAACTCTACTTTGGGTTCTTTAGTCCAATAAACTGGATCATCAAAAGAAGGATTTTACAATGAAGTCAAAGGTATGTTTTATCGTTATATTGAGTTCTAAATAAGTTTCATAGATTCGTTGAGCTTAGATCCTCTTATTTCGAGTATTAGATCATATTTTTTTTATTGTTTTCGCTGCCATTTTGTTTGATCCAATGAGGCTCGAAATCCAACACTTTGTCACCTATGATCTTTAAAAGGAGCATGAAATCAACATTCAGAAAGTTCAAGCAATTAAAAACCTGGCCTATATGTTCACTAAAGCACTTGATACATCCAAATTTGAAAATATGGTACAAAACATTAGTATGCGACGCTTCAAGGAAATCAAGTGATGTGATGATCGGGGGAGTTGGAAACATATTGTACTCTTTTCCTTAGCTAAGTTTTTGCCATGAGGTTTTAAGTATTAAGGTTTTGATGACGCATGATACAATCTTCATTCAAGAGGGAGTGTTATAAAATATTAGTTTGTCAATGACCATTGGATTCCCCATTTTCCCCATAACTCTCATTCATTATTTAGCATTAGTATCAACCATTTCAATTTATTTTATGAGTGTAGTTGTAACATCCCAAAAATTACATAAGAGATTTTTCGTTTTAAAATGGATTAACCAATTTAAAACTTTATTTCAAAAACCATTGAATAACATTTGATCGATTGCAAACCATATATTATTAGAGTTAAGTTCACAAAACCGCAAAAATGCATATCTTCGATGCATGTGTACATTCCTGCTGAGATCTTCTCACGAACGTCCTGGAAAATGTTTAATCTACAACTATAAACATAAAGCTTAGTGAGTTCCCCAGTAAACCACATATTCCATCATATATATAATACATCCACATACAATCCTCGACTCTAGTGTCGAGCTCCCAAAACTATTATGCACATAAATATATCATACGTAACGGGGAAACCCAAGATTTCACGAGCCCAACCCAACTCACATAACCTGCCCCGCCCAAACCTACATAACGGGCCCCGCCCAACCATATATAACGGACCCTGCTGTAACACCAGTCAAACTTTGGTCAAAAATAAAATGTTAGATAAACTTGATTTGCATGAATAAAGAAATAGTGATCGTGAAAAGAATTCCGAAGATATAAAGAATACCGAAATCTGAGTTATAACGAAGAAGTTATGACTTATCAAAGTTTTGCGACAAAACCGACACGACGCAGTATGTCGTAAAAAAGTGAGTTTACGATAAAATGCTTTTTAGCCTTAGAAATCTAAATAAAAATTGTAGTATACGTTAAACTAAGAGCGTGCATAAAAAGAACGTCCAAATCTGACGTCGTATGACGAAGTTATGAATTTACTAAGATTTGGCATATCAGTGTACAACCCGGAATTCGAATTTTAGATCGAACAACTTTTAGCCAAAACAACCTAAATGAGAATCGAAGATCTCGTCAATAGTAGTACAACGGAAAAAAGATAGACGAAAACGAATGCCGGATAAAGAAGTTATGAATTTTTAACGGACTTTTCCTGTCCCGGCCTGTTAAAAATATAACTTTAAAAATAAAAGTAAAATTAGCTGACAGAGTCTAAACAAAAGTTGTAGAGCTTGGTCTCACCTACGCGTGGATATAAAGAACGTAAAAAACGGAGCTCGTATGCAAAATATATGAGTTTTTGAAGTTTGTGGCACAATTTCTGAGGCTCGACCGGAGGAGTACGCCCCGCGTACAAGAAGTACGCCCAATGTACTCGGAAGCAAGGACAGGAGTCAACCATGTCGACCCCTTTCTTCGGACGGAGGCACGTATCGCACAAAGAAGACATTTCTGAGATCCAGGAACCGAGCAACAAACATGTAGCCGTACGCCCTGCTTACGAGGTGTACGCCCGACGTAATGAACGCGCAGCATACCTCGCATGTACGCCCGGCGTACAAGGTCCAGTTCACCACTATAAATAAGATACGAGGTCTCCGGATTTGGTTTACAAATTTCACTCGTCTTTCACTTTAAACACTCATTTAAGCCCCTCTAAACCCTCCGAACTCTCGGGAACCTCCCTACCACCTGAAGCAAGCCCCGAAGCCCCGAAGTCCTCAATGTTTTAGCTGAAACTCTGCCCGCGTAAAGCCCGTTTTTCATCAAAAACTCACGGTTTTGTCAAGGAAAATCATTTCTAGTAGCGAAGTGCTGCCCAAATCACCACTTTATCAAGTGAGTTCATACCCCTAAGTTTTTACTATTTTTCAATATTTTAGGGGAGGAATACAAGTAAAACATGAGAAATCTTGTGTTTAAAAATATAAATTTCTTATAATAGTTTCTTATCGTTAGTAAGAAATTAAACGTGAAATTTACTAAATATGCAAAATATTATTACTATTGAATTGACAAATGAATTATAAAACATATTAAGACATCGCGATTTTCACACCAACACGGAAACAAACATATAAACTTATAGTTTATGGAACAAATATACTATTTTACAAGATTCAGATTACAAAACGAAAAGGAACTTATAAACTATAATAGATATAGTTTATGGAACAAATGATCTATTTTACAAAGTGCAAGTTAACATATAAACAAAAAGGGTTTTCAGATAAAAGGGTTTTCAGTTATTATTCTTAAAGACGTTGAAGCAATTTGTGAGACGTTTTCATGTACTTAATTAAGTACGGGTAAAAGTCCTGATTGATAACCAGAGTCTCTTGTAGGGAGAACGAGATATTTGTGTATAGATCTATTTGGGGGTGACAATCCCACATCCCGACTGTTAGCTACAGTCAGGTCGGCAGACCTGGGGTGACAAATGTCTTTAACGTGCCGACGCCTGAAAAACATCGTAATCAGGCCAACTGGTTCAGTATGGTAATAAAAACTCACAAACAGAAACCAACGACATATTTACGAATAATATATTATCAAATAATCATAATTGATTATTAACCTTACATTTGGATTTCTGAGCAAATATACATTCAAAAGTTGTGTTTAAATATAAAACTATATTACATTATTTACTAGTACATAAGTTCTAGATTTACACGCAGTTACATGAAAAACAAAACTTTATACTATTTATTGATATGGTATAAACAGAAGTTCAGAATAACATATATCAAGTATACTTATTACTAAAGTCTATGATCATTTAGTGAATACATTAATGTTATATATAAATAATATCCGATAGGTAGTGTAATGTGTGATTTTCGCTTTACTTCCTGTTCCTTGTTTGGTTGTGGGTTTAGGACAAATCCACACATTCAACTGTCAATTCGATATTAGTTTATATATAACTAATATAAACTAAGTAATTGTAGAAAGAACTATTATGGTCATTTACTTAATAAGAAATTATAAAATTTTTGGGAGAAACACATGAATATTTTCGAAGGACAAAAAACATATCTTTTCCAACAAAATACTTATGAACTCACCAACTTAAATGTTGATACAATTTTTCAAACCACTTGTATTCTCAGGAAAGTTAGTAGACATGTACACTCTCAGGCGTTACGAAGACGGAGCATAGTAGTATTACGCCATATCTTTTGTAATAGTTTTAATGTTATACAAGTAATGTTTTTGAACACAATGTAAATACTATGTTATTAATACAATGGTTGTTGTTGCTTTGATTACTATTATTCAATTGTTGTGATACTGTACATGACGTCCTCCGCCCCCGAACGTTTCCGTTGTTCCGGTTTTGAAGTGTGACACCTGCCCGAGGAGTAAACGGGCTCATCCCAGACTTTACTACCATGAGTTACATCTTGGTCTTCCGTACAATTGTTAGGGGCCAAATCATAGTCTTTCATACAATTCATAAATTCATATATAGTTAGGGATCAGATAGACAGTCGAACAAATGATCCACCCGAGAGCGAACATTCAGACAAGAACATCGCAATAAGGCATTGGACCAAGAGTTCTCACGCTATCCAACTTAAAATACATAGAACCCAAACTATCACTACCACACAATCAGATAACATAACCACATAAGATATACTAGAATATTATATAACATTGGCTACTAGCCTTCCCTAGTTACCATGTCCAAACATATCCTAACAATATCATATGATCATTAGGCAAGACCCTACTAGTCTAACATACCATGACACTAAGGGTTCTACACTAGACATGCATATCGAGGAGTTATCCCTGTTAACTAGCATACTTGTACCTCTATCCTACCATGCAAAGGATATGCAACGGGATACGTGGCATAATGAGAAACTCACCTGAATTGAAGAACCGGAGAAGCACAACAACACTCTCCCACCTTGTACTGCTCAATCACGCGAACCGAATTACATCATAAGAGATAAATCCCCAATCAACAAATAAAATCCTCCAAGTTTGACCCCAAGTCAAACTGGTCAACAGTCAACGGTCACCAAAAGTCAATGGCTACCACGACGTGGAGACCTCTTGGCCACGTCGTGGACATGTCCAAATAAAACAGTCGACATGCATTGTAACGTCCCAAAAACACAGTCTGAAAATTTCGTTTAATTTAATAATAAAAACCATAGTCGATAAACCTCATATAAAAATCATAAGCAATGTATCCCAAAATCTTATAACAACTGTCAAGTATATCAGAGTATAAACATCCCAGGCTGAACAAATGGTGTGTGCACTGTAATCTTCCCGAGCTCCTCTTTTGAAACTGAGTACCTGAAACCAAAACTGAAAACTGTAAGCACGAAGCTTAGTGAGCTCCCCCAAACTGCCACATACCATACAATAACATATAAAGCACATACTGGGCCTTGCCCCCTGCATCGGACCGAAGTCCGGACTAACTGGGGCCTTGCCCCCTGCATCGGACCGAAGTCCGGACTAACTGAACATAGCATATCATGATCATAGAATATAACATAAGCACATATACTGCATACTGCATCGGACCGAATTCCGGACTAACTGACACACAAACATGCCCAAATCACAAAGACATCAAGCATACTGAACTACTGCATTGAACCAAAGTCCGGAACTACTGCTATCTAAACGGGCCGGCATTGTGGCCGTAGACCCGTTCCTACTGGAAGGAAACTCACCTGAACTGTTGAACTCGGCTGATAACCCTCTAGCTGCTAACCGATAACTCTCCGAAATGCTGCTCCTCTAGCTCCCTAAGCTACCAATACCAATAATAACACTTAGCCTAAACTGTCCTCCCGAGGTCAACTAAGTCAACTCTGGTCAAAGTCCTGGTCAAAGTCAACCTTCCAGTTGACTTTACTCGCCGAGTTGTTCTACCAACTCGCCGAGTCCATGCTCCTCAAATCCTAAACAATCCCCAACTCCCCTCGTCGAGTCTGGCGAGGACTCGACGAGTTCTCCTTCATCTAACACCTCGGGACTATCTTTAACCGACTCGCCGAGTTGTTCTACAACTCGCCGAGTCCATCTTCATCAGCTAAGGAGATTGCCTTGGACTCGCCGAGTTCCTCCTCGAACTCGTCGAGTACCATGATCCTCATGTCCAACACGAACACAAACTGGCTGAGTCCTTCTCTAACCCCACTCACTGATCCGACTCATAATAAGGGTTTGGGTTTGCGACCCGACTCGCCGAGTCCATGAACTGACTCGCCGAGTCCTCCTAGTGACAACTCTAATCTGTCGATTTCAGTCTATACCACACTTCCAACTCATAGATCTGCACTCCTTATGCTAGAATTGCACGTAAAGTTACTAACTTTACGTGCATGCAAGGGGTTATGAGGCTAGAACACCAAATCCAATCTAATAAGAAGTTCAAGGTCAAGACATGGAGCCTTAGCTAGATAAAGCCAACAACTCTGAGCTTCTAGAGCTCAAAAATGTCCATATCTAATGTCCAATCCATCCTCCAAGGCTTATCACCCGGATTCCACTTGGGAATGGTCCGAATGTAACAAAAGATAAGCTAGAAAAGGGATCTAGATGATTAACAGCCAAGGTATAAGCTTTATACCTTCAAATGATCTGGAATGTCACCCAAAATCTGGATCTATACTCCTTTCCTTGCTCCCTTTCTTCCACAATCTTCAAGATGCACACCAAGAGCCTTAATCTTCTCACACAAGCTCAATAATGAAGTTGGGTGGCTAGGGTTTCGTCTCTGGACAATGGAGGCTATAAATGAAACCCTAGAAATGAGAATGAGATGCTTAAATAGGGTGCCAAGTCCCGAAATTAGGGTTTCTCAACCCAGACCAGACTCGCCGAGTCAGTCTCCCCGACTCGCCGAGTCGGTCACTTAATCCGCGACACGGGTCACGCTCCGACTCGTCGAGTTCCTCCTTGGACTCGACGAGTTGACTCCTTTGACTAAGGGCTTTTCTTTCCTTTCTTGGTCTTTCGGATTCTGGGTGTTACATGCATGAGACCACAATGTCGTAGTAGACTCTTGGCCATGTCGTGGTTTCTGGTCAGGAGCCAAAATCTTCATTAAGCACTTAATCCTTACAAAGCAAGGCTCAAAACTTTAGATCTACTTCTTCTCATTGATTTAATGGATTAAGTTTCCAACTTTATCCATTAGGACCTCACCACAAGAAAAAATATTAAGCCTTAAGTCCATAAAGTCCTCAACATGACCTCAACTAGTGCATGAAGTAAAGGGGACCAAGACTTAACACTTTTTCCCATCACTATGGGCCAAAAGATGATCTCAAACAAGAATAGGGTTTTGGAGTTGTCCAAAACTCCAAGACCACTTCTTCAAGGGAGTTCATGGCATGAAAGAAAAGAAGATGATGATAAAGGTGAAAGCTTTATACCTTTCGAAGCTCCACAAGATGCATGAGATGCAAGATCTGAAGTTGATACACTCTTCTATCTAGCAAGCACACCTTCTTTTTCTTCCCAAAGTGCAAACCAAGGCTTCAAACTTCTAGAACACCAAAATACATCAAGAATCATCAAAGGAGGCTAGGGTTTTATTTTGGAAGGTTAGAGGGTGAAGAAGATGCCCTCATCTTGAGGTTATAGGCTTTAAATACTGGAGAAACCCTAAAAATCGTGGGCTTGAGCTACAACAACCCCTACGTAGTGGCATCCGTCCTGCCATGTCGTGGTGCTCGCCAGAAGTGCGCGTTCCAAAAAAGCTATGTCACATTGTGATCATCCATGCACCACGTCGTGGCATATGATTTTTCCCAAAAACTCCATCTTTCATCCGATTCGGTCTTTTAGCTAATCCATACTGGAAAACGGGTGTTACAGTAATAATGCACAATCATAATGTGCATTCATATTATAACTCATCTTTCATTTTATTTTGGTAGTATAAATACTAAGCCATATGTATTAGAAAGTTAGTGATTTCATCACAAGTATTGAAATAAAATTTCTTTACTCTCATGTCTTTATTTACTCTATAATTTATTTTATTATTTGATCATATTTCATAATAATTTCTAGTTATTTTAAGATTTTTTTAGAACGACAAGTTAGTATATATGTCTGACATTGAACCCGAGACCTCCTTGTTAGAAACACCTTGTTAGTCAAGTGAGCTAACCCTAACATGTTAGTTATTTTAAAACTTAGCTTTTTAGCATATTTTTATTTATGATATTTTAATTTAGGTTCGTATTTAACATGTTTAAAACTCTCCATTGATTTTAAAAAGTAGTATTTAGACATTTTTGTTTTATTTTAGTTAAATTTTTATTTAAGATTTTTTAATTAATACAGAAAATCAATACTTTTGATAAATTTTGTATTTGTTATTTACTAGGAGTTAATTCAATTTAGTTATGTATTCGTAGATGCCAAAAAAACATTCAATACACATCAACTAATTATGACCAGATGTGATTAATCACTCCATTACATCTCTCTATCTAGTATCTTGTAGTTTTCATTATTTATTAATACAATCGTTTTCCAATAAAAGACGCCTTGATGTTTAAAAATGATAAAATCAAGAGTACGTTTTTGTTTTGTATAAAATAATGAAGATACATTGTTTGAAATAGATAAAAATTAATATAGTATTATTGTGCACCAAAACTAACATATAATACATTATTGTTCTATGCTATAATTAATATCTACACTTGACGCCGTTCTAAATAAATATATCTATAAATTATTTTAAGCTCGTTCTAAAAAAACATTTTTAAAATCAACACTGAAAAAGTAGTTATCCAGTGGAGGATATTTTTAGAGAAAGACAAACAGGTACACAAAATCATAGAAGTCCAACAACTATAATAAGAAAAGAAAACAAGTCTACCCACTTGTTTGGTAGACAGCCTTTTCCATCCGTTATGGGGTAATCAACTAATCATTCCTCTTTCTCCAATAGTGGTGTTTCATATTAGTTAAAAAATAATAAATAAATACAAAAATTCCATTTTCTAAAGCATTTTATAAAAATAGGCTAAATTATCTTTTTTTTATGTCCCAAACTAGGGACGTCAAAAAGTCTTATAACATAAGTTTAATTCATAAACTTTAACAATCCATCTAATATAAATGATATTGTAACTAAGAGCGTTGAAACAAAAAATAAAATAGAAATTCATACCTTATATAATATCAAATATAATAATATATAACTAAATAATTAGATTTTAGTTATCTTACATGTGTATCAACTATTCAATTTGACTATCATTCAACCATAAAAAACACATATGTAAATACATAAAATTGATATGATTATAATGAAAACCTTAGAAGCTTTAAAAGATTCAAACATGAAAGAAAAATAATAAACCGAAATTACTCATTAACGTTTCAAACTTCAAAAAGTTTGTACACGATATAGAAATATATAATTCATATTTTATCATTAACCAAACAAAACAAATTGAAAACTCTAGCAACATAATATACTTTCATGAACTATATACAATACTATATCAACCAACTAATGATCATAAGTATTATGAGTTATAAAACTTAAGAGTTATAGTGGTTGGTTAGTATTAAATAAAATAGAAAATTAAAAGTTTTGTAGGTTTCAAATGAATATGGTTAGAGTATTTTCGTATCTAGTATAATAAACATATTATTGTAGATAATATATTTGTCTTGTCGGGTGTAAAAATAAAATAAATTTTATGAATTTCATTAGGTAAATTTCCATTGTCAATATGACTTAAAATAAATATTTTAATCCACATCAAAATTTAATTCATAAATTTTAACAATTCATCTGATGTGAATGATATTTTAACTAATTAAATTGAAAAAAAAATCATATAACTTAACTAAAAGAAAAAACATAAAGAAAAATAAAAACTAATTATATATATATATATATATATATATATATATATATATATATATATATATATATATATATGAAATTGCTATGATTGTAATGAGAACCATAGAAGCTTCAAACATAAAAGAAAAAAATAAATAAACTAACAAATAAACCCAAAATAATCATCGAACTTTTCAATCATCAAAAACTTTGTACAAGACATAGAAATATATAAACCAAGGTTCTAAAAAGCTCGTCGTGGCGCGCTATGACTCCAAGGCTTGTACCTGCCGCCAAGTTTTACCAAAACGCCGCCTTAACTCATATCCATATTATAATAAATGAATAGTTTTAATCATCTTTTTGTCAAGTGTCACTCTAATACAACTCCTCATTAATATTATGTCATGTATCATGTAGATATATTAAGCAACTCATTTCAAAGTTCAAATTTACATTTTCTAATTATATGTTAAATTTGAAGTTATAATAACTTCAAATTTTTGATATATCTCTTAAGTAATAATTTATTTAAATGACTTATTTAAAATAATTGATTAATAATTATAAAATTTATTATAAAATTTTAATTAATTTTATAACGTGGTTCCCACGGGTTATAAACTAGTATGTGTATAAAAATGAATAATAGTTGAAAATACATATACAAATATTAATTATATATAAATTTGCCGCCTTATGTCACGCCTTACATACGATGTGGCTCACCAAGGCTCAGAAAAACTTGAGGCTTGACATTGCCACCAAGCCACGCCTTACGCTATTTAGAACCTTGATATAAACCATATTTGATCATCAACAAATTAATGATCATAAGTGGTTATAAAACTTTCGATTTGTGGTGGCTGATTAGTATTAATTAAAAGAGAAGATTGGAAGTTTTGTAGGTTCAAATGAATATAATTAGAGTATTCTGGTCTCTATTATAATCAACACATTATTGTAGATAATATTTTTGTCTTGTCGGATGTAAAAATAAAATAAATTTTACAAATTTCATTAGGTACACTTCCATAGTTAATATGAAAAGTAAATATTTTATTTCACGTCAAAATTTAATTCATAAAGTTTAACAATTCATCAAATTTGAATGATATTTTAAATAATGTCATTGAAACAAAAAAACAAAGCAAAACATCATATAACTAAGCTAAAAGCAAAAACATAATGAAAAATAAAAACTAATACTTTATATAATATCAAACATTAGAATCTAGAACTAAATAATTAGTTTTTAGTTATCTTACATGTATCAACTTTTCAATTTGAGTTATTATTCAACGCTAAAACAAAACATATGTAAATAAATAAAATTTATATGATTGTAATGATTCAAAAGCTTCAAACATGAAAGGAAAATAATAAACTGAAAAATTAACCCTAAATACTAATTAACCTTTCAATCTTCAAAAACATTGTACACGACATAAAAATATATACACCATATTTGATCATCAGCCAAACAAACCAAACTGAAAACCTAGCAACATAATCTACCTTCATGAACTATATCTACAACTATATCAACCAATTAATGATTATAAATATTATAGGTTATAAAAATTTTGAGTTGCAATGATTGATTACTATTAACTAAAAAAAGAAGATTAAAAGTCTTGTAGGTTTCAAATCAATATGGTTAGAGTATTTTGGCATATATATATATATATGTATATATATATATATATATATATATATATATAGAGAGAGAGAGAGAGAGAGAGAGAGATGATGATGATTCATGTGAGAATGACTATCGGTCATTAGATCAAATAGCGGATGGCTTAGATTTCTTTAATAATTTACGTAAATTGTTAATTAAAAAAAATACTATTTATATATAAATAAGGGTAAAATGGTAAAAGTAAAAAAAGATAAATTTGGAAATACTATTAGTTTCCTATTTTTAAGGTATTTTAATGAAACTTTCAAACTCAAAATTTAAAGAAAAAATGAAATCGAAAAAAAATTTAAAATTTAAAATTTGATATAGTTAGAATTTTCAAATATACAAATCATTATTCAAAAAAGTTTGATATTTTTTATTTTAGAATTAAAAAATTTTAAAATTCTGATATTAATATTAAACTTATGGAGTATTTTCTTTTAAAATTCGTATATGAATATGAAACTTGTGATAGACACACATAACGTTATTAAAATTCTGATATTAATATTAAACTTGTGATAGACACACCAAATATACACAATTTTCATAAAGAAAAATATGAATATTTATGATAGAATGTACAAACATACAATTTTTGTAGAGAAACACACAAATATTCATTACTGAATAGACACACATATAATTTTCATGGAGAAAAACATAAATATTGATGACATAATATACACACATACAATATTCATGACAAAATAGATATACACTGTAGCATCCGAACCTGTGAGGTACTTAATTTATTGAATTCTTACATTTGGGAGGAGGGTCACGAAGTGAGCCATAGTGTTTACGACCTGAGTGACCATTGACCATTTGAACCGCATTCTTGAAGACTCACGACGTGAGGTATGAGGTCTCACGACGTGAGCAACGCCTGATGACCCAAAACCCTAATTTTCGAGTATTTAATGGAAAGAGAGAGCTAGGGTTGCCCATTCGCAACCTCTCTCACTCTCTAGCCTCCTGAAAACCCTAGATTCGACCTCCTTGAGACTTTTGGTCATTTTTTATGACCTTGAAGAGCTTATTTGGTGGTTTTTGGTCCGTTGAAGTGGAAGAGGACTCTTGTGGTGCTTCATCTTGGCAATCTAGCTTTTACCTCTTGGTCTTGCTGAGCGTTTGGACCTCTGTAAGTCATAAAGCTCTTACCTTTTTGCCTCTTGCATGCTAGATCTAGGTTTTGTAGCTTTTCTTTGCATGGTTGAGTTAAATAGCATGCATAGGATCCATAAATTTGGCAACTTTATGGATTATTTAGAAATTTTCTACATATGAGGCTTTAGATCTGAGTTTTGGTGTTGGTTTTAGACTCCAAGCATGAGTCTTGATCTTATTACCTTTCTTTTGACCTAGTTAGTATCTAAGTCATGCATTGGACATGCATGACTGAAAAGCTACGATTTTTATAGTCCTTAGGGTCGAGGAAGGTCCTCTGGAAGGTCCCAAAGAATATCTTAAAGGATTAAGATCTTAATGCTCAAAGTTGGTCAGAACAGGTCTCACAACGTGAGAAATGAGATCTCACGACATGAGAAATGAGTGTATCCCGATCTCTAAGAAATCTGGTTGGATGAGTTATGACTGAGTCGACTCGTTGAGTGGGGATGGGTTGAGTCCATTCTCACAACGTGACCAGAGAGCAGGTCACGACGTGAGGGTGAGCTGATAAGAATGTTGACCGTTGACCTTAGGCGTTGACTTTTGATCAGAGTTGACTTTTGGTCAACTCTTGATTTTGAAGGGTAGACTAAGGGTTTTCCTTGTATGATTATCCAGGTATGGTGTAGTACCGGTGTAACTGACCATGAGAGCAGCATTAGTTGATTATCAATCGAGAGGCGAGTTTTCTCCACTATATTCGTGGGTCAAAGGCACCAATGTCGGCCCACTAGTTTATGTTAGTAGAATGTAATTGTCTTCGTGGCAATTCCATGTTATGTTTGTCTATACCTGTGTCTTCGTGACTTTTGTTGATGTGATTGTATGCTTAGATGTAGGGCTGAAATAGACCTATTACTGGTTAAAAGATATCGAAAGGGGGTGAAATAGACTCAGTACCAGTTGAAAGATACCGAAGGGGGCGAAATAGACCCAATATCGGTTGAAAGATACCGAATGGAGTAAAATAGACCCAATACCGGTTGAAAGATACCGAAGGGGGTGAAATAGACCCAATATGTTTTTTACTGTTATGCATGTATGGTATGGGGTATTTTTGGGGGATCTTGTTAGGTTTTGTGCTTACAGTTTTCAGTTTATGTTTCAGGTACTTCCAGCTCGAAAGGGAAGGTCCCTACTTGATTGCTCCACATCCGCCCATGTTTTCCGCACTATGTGATTTTGGGATTTGTACTATGATGTTATTCACTATGATACACTAACGGTTGTTTTGACATGATTTTTGGATGTTTGAAATGAATTAAAAAGTAAAAATTTTGTCTGAAATTTTTGGGATGTTACATACACATATACAATGTTGTTGACATAATATATACACGTAGTCTATCTGATGCTTATCCATAAATAGACAAAATCATTCTTCTATGAATATTCAATAGGCGGTGTCGGTCTTGCTCTTATATTAACACCAACAGTAGTGTTGGATGTATTGTGGTGGTGGTGGTGGCAATGCAATAGTTAATTGAAACGGTCTGATGTTGGATCATTATCCCGTCTAGTAGTTAAAAAACCATCAGTTGTCAAACAAGAATCAATTTAAAATAAATTAATCATGAGTCAGTTTTATAAAATAAATTTTATAATAGAATTGTTGGGTTTTAGTTCAAAAATAGTTTCATAAACTTGAAAAATTTGGCTACGGAAGAATTTAATTTTTGAAATTACATAAATATTTTATACCCACCAAGGATCTTCTTGCAAGTTATAGAAAGATTAAAACACCAACCAAAAAAGAGGTGAAGAAATAACAACCTTTGTAGTTCTTTGGGTCCTCTCGGGAGGCTTGGAAGTTAATGAAGAATGTGGAACCTTTGAGACACCAATAATGACTCAAATTGATGTAGATGCTAGTCCAAAACTCATAAACCCTTAAGCTTTAAGTTTATAACCAATATGAACTTAAAGAGGGCTTGAAGATGCAAGTGTTGTTCAAGTTTTCTAACCAAAACTAGAGAGAAAGGGAGAGGGAAGAGAGGATTCAGATTTTGCATCAAGGAATGAATGAGCAAATAATCCAAGTGCAAGCTCTCTTATTTATATGCATATAGTGAAGTTATTAACCATTAGTCCTTAGCACTTTAAGCAAACTTGTCCCCATTGTCATAAGCATGTCTCCCATGCCTTTAAAGCATGATTAGACAAGTCATACACTTCTTCTTTTTGTGTATATCTCGAAAACTGCATAAAGAAGAAGAAAGAAAGTCAAACTTTTATAAACTCTTTTATAAAATATAAACCTTGTCTTTTAGGAAAAAGACAAAAGGATTCAACTAGTCCAAAAGTTTGTACATGACTTATAAATCATACCATATGATATATATATTAACTTACTTGCCAATGGAATTTATTATTTCCATGAAATAAATAATTTCCAATTTAATTATAAGAGTTTTAATGAATATTTATTAAAATCAATTTCTAATAAATAATCAATTGTATCAAGTTGTTGTTAGTGTGACCCATTAGTATCATATGTTATTTAGCAATATCACTTTAATATGACTCTTGAGCATACAAGATCTTTCAAGAATAAACACAAATATATTAATATGTATGTAGAGATAGATTATAGTATAAAAAATTCTTAATAGAATAACAATATGGCAACAAGTTTTTTGAATAACATTGTTTGATCTAAAATGTGTTTCCATTCAAAATACAGAAAAAAAGGAAAAACACACACACACACACACACACACACACACACACATATATATATATATATATATATATATATATATATATATATATATATATATATATATATCCAGGTGTGGTGTAGCACCGGTGTAGCTGACCATGAGAGCAAGATTAGTTGATTATCGATCGAGAGGTGAGTTTCCTCCACTATACTTATAGGTCGAAGGCACCAATGCCGGCCCACTAGGTTATGTTAGTAGAATGTAGTTATCTTCATGACAATTCCATGCTATGTTTTTCTATACCTGTGTCTTCGTGACTTTTGTTGATGTGATTGTATGCTTAGCTATAGGGGTGAAATAGACCTAGTACTGGTTGAAAGATACCGAAAGGGGTGAAATAGAACCAGTATCGGTTGAAAGATACCAAAGGGGTGAAATAGACCCAGTATCTGTTGAAAGATACCGAAGGGGGGTGAAATAGACCCAATACCGGTTGAAAGATACCGAAGGGGGTGAAATAGACCCAATATGTTTTTGACTGTTATGCATGTATGGTATGGGGTATTTAGGGGGAGCTCGCTAAGTTTTGTGCTTATATTTTTCAGTTTATGTTTCAAGTACTTCCAGCTTGAAAGGGAAGGGCCCGACTTGATCGAAAGAGGGAAAAATAAGAGATACTTTATTTCTTAGTCTAGATTTTATGGAAGCTTTAACCATTTATGGTCTGGTTGTAGCATTAACACTTTATGGTATGGAGTCTTTTGATGGTTTTTATCTCCTTATAGAAGAAGAAGATTCCTTTAGTGCATTATTTCAGCAAGAAATCCTCCTCTTCATCATCTTGTGTTGTTTCTGGACCCATGTAAGTCCTCAAGTTCTTACATTTCTCATTTAATCATGACCTAGGTTTTACCCACTCTTCTTCTTGTTTGAGTTGAGTTAAATGCATGGAACCCATTAAGTTAGCAACGTTATGGATCATGGAGGTCCTTTGGTGAACATAAGTCTTAGATCTGAACTATGGTGGTGTATTGGACTACATACATGAGCTTGTGGTGCTATTTCTCCATTTTGACCTAATTTTGTGCTTCAGACTTGCATTGGACATGCATGATTGAAAAGCACCCATGTTTGGGATGTATTAGGCCTTAGGAACTCTTTGGAAAGTGGGAAGGGATGGCTTAACAGATTGAGAGCTGAATTTGTTAAGTTGTGGGAGCCTAGTTACCACGACGTGTAATTTTGGCTGTCACGATGTGGCGACTGGGGTTTCTTGATTGTTTTGTCTTGGAGTGCCCACGACGTGGCCTATGGGTGGCCACAACGTGGTGACTTGCTCATGTTGACTTTGGTAGTTGACTTTGACCATTGTTGACTTTTGGTCAACTTAGGGGTTTGAGGGTGTAGACTGAGAGTGTACTTCCTTATTGTTGTTGTGTGTCTCGTAGTACCGATCTACACTATATAAGAGCTATTGTGGTTAGCTGGTATCTACGAGGTGAGTCTTCTCACTGTATTCCCTATGTTATAGTGTGTGCATGCTAGACTAACTGAGTCTTATTTTCTGTTGTTGTTATATGTGATGCGGTGCTGTTGATAACTCCACGACATGCTGCTAGGCTACTGGGACTGCTGATAGTCCCCAGGGTTGCTGGTAACCCATAGGGCGTGTTGTTAGCCCACCGAGCCCATTGTTAATCCATCGGGCATGCTGTTAGCCCTTTGGGACTGCTGATAATCCCTAGGTTTGCCAATAGCCCATACTTGTTATTTATGTTGTGTTGTACGTGATATTTTGGGAAACTCACTAAGCTTCGTGCTTACAATTATAGATTAAATGTGTTTCAGGTATCTCAGATGATCGCGAAGGCGAAGGCTTGATTGTACACATCTACCTGTAGTTTTGTGAATCCACATGTTTTGATTCTCGGATATTCTAGGATAACTGTACTTGATACTTTTGATTTTCTAGATTTTGCTTTATGAAACCAATGTTTTATCTAAATTAAAATTGAAAATTTTGTTATGAAAAATGAAACGTTACAAGTCGGTATCAGAGCCCTAGTTTGAGAGATTTGGATGAAAATTTTTGGGATTCCAAAATCAAAGTAAGGCTCTGAAAGTTTGATAAAAACCTTTTTTTTTATAAAAGAATGAATTTAAAAAAAGGAAGTTGGAAGTGTTGTATACAGTCAGTCGGAGCTCGAGGAAGTGTTCTTCCAAAATATCCATATTTGTGTTATGTGATGTATTATAGTTGTTGTTATTTGAGCTGATAGAAATGCATGCTAGTCGATAGGCTAAGGATCCCTCGGGAATTGCAGAGTAAAGTTGCCTGATTTTGTGATGCCTTATAGCCTAGTAGATTACTTGTGAATGCTTTGCTTTGGTTGAAACTTAGATTGCCAATTCCTTTGTGTATACTGTGTGATTGTACATAGTTAGGATTTTATAGCCTTAGAATGCCTAGTTTAACCTCACTTCTTGTTTCTTTTCTCGTTGTGGATTTGGGGTGGAATCATTTATTCGATCGTCTATCAAGTATCGGTTATGTACAATTGGTATACACAGAGCCATTGGCTAGATCAGCGAAAACTTCTTTCGGAGCGAAGTTATAGCTGAGGAGGAACCTAGGTTGAGTACCTAGGAGATTAGATATGAAATTCTGATCACATAGGTGTACTTGTGTCGTTGCAACGAGAGCGGAGTGATTTTAACTTAGGGCCTTGAGTAGAAGTCTGAATCAACTACAGATAAGTTTGGAAGATAGTATAGACCTGTAATACTGAAAGCATAGGATCCGTATGTGATTCAGAAAGAACCTCGAGGGTACCGATGAGCTATTTGAGGGTGTGTTAGTGTATGTGTACGATTTATCTTGGTTTTCACCTTTTTCCTTGTATGTTTTAGTATGGTGGTTACCCGAGGTTCAGGCTCCACCGATCCGGAGAGACAGGGTACCAGTGATGATGAGATTCGCAGGATCATTGCCATATAGGTGGCCATAACGGTCAGGGAGGCTATCCCAAAGGTGTATGGGTCTATCAAGATTGCGATGATTGAGATGCTTGATGAGCGCTACGCTGTCCTCACTGAGGCTTCTGCTGGCACAACCATTGCAGTCGTTGCTGCCGCTAGATCACATGGGGGTGATTTGATGTTGTACTACGAGTTCAACAACACGAAGCCTCCAGAGTTCGACAGGGTCAAGGACCCGATTGCTGTTATGAGATAGGTTTATGATATCGAGGGATGTTTCTACACATGTTCTTGTCCGGAGAACTTGAAGGTTCGTTTCATACTAACCTTTCTTCGCTTGGGAGCGAAGGACTGGTAGAAGTTTGTGACTGCAAATTATTCTCCTACGGAGCAGTCCGTAATGACGTGGGAGCAGTTCTCTAATATGTTTCGTGTTCAGTATGTTCCACTGGTGGAGAGAGAGCGGTTGGAATAGGAGTATCTGTCGCTCAAGCAGACGACAGAGTTAGTGATTGAGATCACTAGGATGATTCATGGAGGGCTCTGTTTTTCCCTGAGTACGCATTCTTAGAGCAGGTGCAAATGACCTGATACTTGAGTATACTCAAGAAGGATATTCGAGAGTTCTGGATAAACACCTAATATCGGATATTGGCTGAGCTGCAGACCAATGCCAGGAGGAGGGAGCTTGAGTTGGAGACATAGTTAAGAGAGGCTGAGGTGGATACCCATAGAAGGGACAGGAGGCTAGTACAGTCGCGATCCGCGACTAAGTGGTTCAGCCCCACTGATTCGAGATAGGGAGGTCAGAGGGGCTTCACTTGCAGCAAGTGCGGTAAGGATTGTAACATCCCAAAAATTTCAGATAAAAATTCCATTTTTAGTTCATTACAAAACATTAAGTATTCATATCAAATCAACCAAAAGTATGTCATAGTAAATAATCATCAGAGTACAAAATCCCAAAATCACAAGATGCGGAAAACAAGGGTGGATACGATGTGATCATGTCGGGCCCTTCCCTTTCAAGTTGGAAGTACCTGAAACCATAAACATAAACTGTAAGCACAACGATTAGTGAGTTTCCTCAAAATACCCCATACCATACATACATAATAGTAAAAAACATAATTAGGTCTATTTCACCCTCTTCGGTCTCTTTCTGTAATGCCCGTGTTTCTAGGCTAGGCATTTATATTGACATTATAGTCCAGGTTAACCTTTGTAACTCATTTTGAAGAAATGAAAAGGAATTATGTGAATATTATGTGAATTATGTGTTTTATGCTTAATTATTAGGGCTTAATTAATTAAGATTAAAAATGAGCGTCAAAAATTAAATTTTAGATAAAGCCGATATCTATTAAGAAACTTGTAGTGGGCGTGACAAGGATTACGGATATATAAAGAATGCCGACATCCGAGTTATAACGAAGAAGTTATGACCTGTCGAAGTTTCGCGACAAACCGGCACGGGGCCGAATGTCGTAAAAAGTGAGTTTTCGATAAACTACTTTTTGGCCTTAGTGATCTAAACGAAATTTGTAGTGTTTGTTAAACCGAGAGTAAGTATAAAAAGATCGCCCAAATCTGACTTCGTATGAGGAAGTTATGATTTTTCGAAGTTTCAGCTTAGCAGTAGACAACTAAAAACTCGAATTTTAGATCGAGTGATTTTTAGCCGACACGACCTAAACGAGAATCGAAGGTCTCATAAATAGTAGCACAACGGTAAAAAGTCTGACAAAAACGGACGTCGGATGAAGAAGTTATGAATTTTTAACGGATTTCCTGTCCCGGTCTGTTAAAAATAATAATATAAAAATTAAAATCAAAATTAGCCGACGAAGTCTAAACGAAAGTTGTAGAGCGTAACTTTACCTACGCGTGCATATAAAGAACGTCAAAAACGGAGCTCGTATGCGAAAGTTACGGATTTTAGAAGTTTTGGCGCGAAAATCGAGAAAATTCGCATAGTCACGTTTTTGCCACGTCACCTTCGCTGAAAGAGTACCACGTGTCCGAAATTGGTGAGTCATCCGAAGCCACGTGTCGCCTTCCCTCGCATGAACAGTAGCTGCGTGTCGGATTCTGATTCGATCGAAGGGAGGCCCAATCCGAAGCTCGCAGCTGGACCGAGCCTCGCACCGCCTTAGCCTCCGAGCCTCGCAGATGGACCACTAGACCTCGGTCCAATCAGCAGCTGCCACCGAGGCCTTCGCACGTGCAGCCACCTGCGCACCCTCGCCTGCGGACCCCACCACCAGACCGACTTCGGACCCTATAAATAGAAGGGTCATGCGAACCCTCCCGGTTACTTTTGAGATTTTGCCATTTTTGACCCCCTTTTCTATATTTTTACTATCCCGACATCCCCCGAAGCCCCGGTACTTATTCCAAAGCCCGAAACACGCACCGAGATTCCCGAGAAGCCCAGAAAATTTATCTTTTCGGTTTCGAAGCCCGACCTTTCGCAGAGCCCGGTTTCTCAATAAAACTCCCGGTTTTATTAGAAACGATCGTTTTAGGAAACGAATTGCTGCCCGATTTTCATTAAATCAGGTGAGTGTGTAGTCACTTTCATCTTACACATAGATATGACGTATTTTATATAAAATAAGTGCTATGTGTATATATGTTGTTTGTTTATTCGAGATGGGTGTTGAATGAATGTTTTATACATGTTTAAAATGATTTAAAATGTATATATATTTTATCTTCGAATATGTTGGGTAAAACATGGGTAGATAAAATATGAGGGATAGAAGTACAATATAGATGTACGTTGGTAGCTATGAATTTTGTACAGTATAGATGTATGTTGGTAGTTACGGATTTAGTATGTTGGCAGCTATGGACTTAGTGCTTGTTGTATAAATCTTGGCGACGATGTGACTTCGTGCCTATTAGATAAACCCTGGTGACGATGTGACTTCGTGCCTATTGTATAAACCCTGGCGACTATGAGACGTAGTGCCTATTGTATAAACCTTAGCGACTATGAGACGTAGTGCCTATTAGATAAACCCTGGCGACTATGAGACGTAGTGCCTATTGTATAAACCCTGGCGACTATGAGACGTAGTGCCTATTGTATAAACCCTGGCGACTATGAGACGTAGTGCCTATTGTATAAACCTTAGCGACTATGAGACGTAGTGCCTATTGTATAAACCCGACGACTATGTGACGTAGTGCCTGTTGTATGAACCTTGGGCAGCGATGGACTTCGTGCCTATTCCTTAGGATGAATCCTTAGGAATGAGTGAGATTTGATTGTTAGGGTAAATCCTTAAGAAATAAATAAGATAATGGGGATTGGGTAATTGGGTTGATTGTTTGATGTTTAAGCATAATAAATTATTTATTGTGGGTTGAAAACCCTATATGCTCACCAGGCTCCCAAGCCTGACCCACTCAGTTTGTTTGTATCACAAGTATCGATACGAAGTTACTTTACACTGAGAGATTAAAAGAGATGTAGATCACTAGTGTAAGTGAGTGTAAGTTCTGTTTATGCTTATGCTTCTATATTGAAGATGACATCCCAATGGTTTAAGTGAATAAAATACATTTCTTCAGAAATGATTTGATAATATAATTATCATGTTTTTATGGGAACAAATTCCGCAACACCTTTTAAAAGGATTACTCTGATTTTATTTTAAAAATCATAAACGAAATCGGTCTTTTCTGGCCGAGAAATTAAGGGATGTCACAGTTGGTATCAGAGCATTAGTTTAAGCGAACTAAGAAATTGTAGGATTTCTAGACTTAAACTTAGAATGCTAAGTGATGATTGTGAGATGAGTGTCTACCATATTTTAGACACGAGCACTAGTTTATTTTAGGAAAGATGCCTAAAATGTTTTTATGTGCTAAATGCTATATGTTTGCCATATATGCCATTATTTGTTCGGATCTATGGTCTGTTGCCGACCGGATCTGGAAACCTTATGTGTGTAGGATTCTAAGCTTACGATTACGATATTAGAACTAACATGTAAACGTTTCGGAGTGATAAGGGAATTTAAATACCTATCGAGGGTACAGACCTAAATTCGCCTTATTCGGTATATAGATTGTAATGGTAAGAACTCGTAGTGGAGTTGCAAATGCAAACGGAAACAAGGATCAACAGCCTCAACCTCAAGTAGTTGAGCAAGTACCTGTTGTAGGAGCTGCACCTGAGCCAATGACGATGGCTGGGGTACAAGCAATGATGCAGATGATGTTAGATCGCCAAATGGAGGAGACCAGACGATTACTACAACAGAATAGGGAAGAAACTACGATACCTGTTGAACATCCCGTATTGAATGAAGGGCAATCAGTAGGAGGGAACTACAGTGGGACTCTTGGTCAAGCCAACCCACTGATAGTTAGACAAAACAACCAGGATGGAGGAGTTGATGGACGCGGGTGCAAATACAAAGATTTCATGGCATCTAAACCACCGTGTCTATCTGGGAGTCCGACACCGGTGGAAGTCATGAATTGGATCTCCGAAATGGAGACGATGTTTGAAAGCTGTGAGTGCAGCAACAAACAAAAGACCTCACTTGCAATTCCTCTGTTGAAATCTGGTGTGTTGAGCTGGTGGAAGTTACTAGCTGATTCGATGCCCAAGGGGGAAGCTAACAAGATTTCGTGGGAAGAGTTCGTGGTGCAACTGAAAGTGCAATACTGCTCTGAGCAGGACCTTCTGGAAATCAACAATGAGTTCCAGAATCTGAAGAAGGGAAGAATGAGCATCATCGAGTACGCTACTAGTTTTACAGAAAAGATGAAGCTTATTCCCTATCTAATTCCAACTGAACTCTCCAAGGTCAACAAGTTTGCCCACGGTTTACCAGCGGACTTTGGTCCGATAGTCAAACAAGCAGCCACTCTGAAAGCCGCCATCTGGGCTGCTAAGAATGTCGAGACTCAGATAAGAGAGAAAGGTTTGGAGAGAGCTAAAGTTGGAGAGAAAAGGAAGCATAAGGGATCTTCAAAGATCATCAAAGAAAGCAAATTCTCAAAATCTGGAGGAAGAGATGAAGCTAAGTGGTGTGAGAAGTGTAAAAAGAAACACTTCGGGAAGTGTAGCGAGGAGATGAATTGCTACAAATGTGGTAAGACAGGGCATTACGCCAACAAATGCGCATCTAATAAAAAGGTGTGCTACGAATGTAATGAAGAAGGGCATATTTCTAGAGACTGCCCAAAGAAAAACACACCGCCAAAACCAAAGGCATTCCAAATGATCCTTAATGAAGCAGATGGAAATATAAGGGATCAGGAGTAAGGACCTTATATTCCCAAAACTAAGACATAAAGTAGTAATGTAGTTAATAACTCGTGGTGTAGCCTATTAGAGGCGTAGTATAGGGTAAACTCGAACCTCTGTGTAATTATTTTAAGAAATAATATAAACCATGGTTTTTTCATCTGATGAATTGAATGACTATGTGAAAATTCTTGTATGGTGACTTGGAGAACTGCGAGACAATACTTGGGACGAGTATGAGTAGGTGTGAATGGTAGTAGAGGCCTATACTACCGGAAGCACAGGACTCGTACTTGGATCAAGGAAAGTCACAAGGTTACCAAGAAGCTAGAAATTGATTCCGTTATTGTTCGAGTACTTCATTACCTTTGTTTCGGTAATGACTAAGAAGATGATTGTTATTCCGACCCTAGAGGTCATATCAAATTGAGTCCGACTACGATGAGTTTGTTACGTGGTTCAGAGAACCAAGTTCGATGTAGTAGTTGACTTAAGCCGAATTGAAGTAAAGGATGTTAGCAGCTCAAGATCGTCAAAAGAGCTATGCCGACAAGAAAAGATAACCGATATCATTCGAAGTTGGAGATTCGGTTTTACTTAAATTCTCGCCATGGAAGGGACTTATAAGATTTGGTAGAAGGGGAAAGTTGAGTCCATGATTTATTGGACCATTTAAAGTTCTTCAGAGTATCGGGAATCAAGCTTACAAGCTAGAATTTCCGGAAGAACTGGCGGGTATTCATAACACCTTTTATGTGTGTTATTTGAGGAAGTTCCCGGGAGATGTGCCCGACATAATTCTCATTTCTGAATTAAGGTTGGATGAAAACAATCGGTTAATTGAAGAACCTGAGGCAATCGTTGACCGTAAGACTAAGAAGTTGTGACGCCAGATGGTCGATTTAGTGCTTGTGCGTTGGAAACATACGAATGGGCCAAATCTCACCTGGGGAAAAACGGAGAGTGACATGATGAGTCGCTACCCGTATTTGTTTGCTGATGTGTGATTCCGGGGACAGAATCATCCTAAGGGGGAGAGAATTGTAATGCCCGTGTTTCTAGGCTAGGCATTTATATTGACATTATAGTCTAGGTTAACCTTTGTAACTCATTTTGAAGAAATGAAAAGGAATTATGTGAATATTATGTGAATTATGTGTTTTATGCTTAATTATTAGGGCTTAATTAATTAAGAATAAAAATGAGCGTCAAAAATATAATTTTAGATAAAGCCGATATCTATTAAGAAACTTGTAGTGGGCGTGACAAGGATTACGGATATATGAAGAATGCCGAAATCCGAGTTATAACGAAGAAGTTATGACCTGTCGAAGTTTCGCGACAAACCGGCACGGGGCCGAATGTTGTAAAAAGTGAGTTTTCGATAAACTACTTTTTGGCCTTAGTGATCTAAACGAAACTTGTAGTGTTCGTTAAACCGAGAGTAAGTATAAAAAGAACGCCCAAATCTGACTTCGTATGAGGAAGTTATGATTTTTCGAAGTTTCAGCTTAGCAGTAGACAACTAAAAACTCGAATTTGAGATCGAGTGATTTTTAGCCGATACGACCTAAACGAGAATCGAAGGTCTGGTAAATAGTATCACAACGGTAAAAAGTCTGACAAAAACGGACGTCGGATGAAGAAGTTATGAATTTTTAACGGATTTCCTGTCCCGGTCTGTTAAAAATAATAATATAAAAATTAAATTCAAAATTAGCCGACGAAGTCTAAACGAAAGTTATAGAGCGTAATTTTACCTACGCGTGCATATAAAGAACGTCAAAAACGGAGCTCGTATGCGAAAGTTATGGATTTTAGAAGTTTTGACGCGAAAATCAAGAAAATCCGCATAGTCACGTTTTTGCCACGTCACCTTCGCTGAAAGAGTGCCACGTGTCCGAAATTGGTGAGTCATGCGAAGCCACGTGTTGCCTTCCCTCACATGAACAGTAGCTGCGTGTCGGATTCTGATTCGACCGAAGGGAGGCCCAATCCGAAGCTCGCAGCTGGACCGAGCCTCGCACCGCCTTAGCCTCCGAGCCTCGCAGATGGACCACTAGACCTCGGTCCAATCAGCAGCTACCACCGAGGCCTTCGCACGTGCAGCCACCTGCGCACCCTCGCCTGCGGACCCCACCACCAAACCGACTTCGGACCCTATAAATAGAAGGTTCATGCGAACCCTCCCGGTTACTTTTGAGATTTTGCCATTTTTGACCCCTTTTTCCATATTTTTACTATCCCGACATCCCCCGAAGCCCCGGTACTTATTCCAAAGCCCGAAACACGCCCCGAGATTCCCGAGAAGCCCGGAAAATTTATCTTTTCGGTTTCGAAGCCCGACCTTTCGCAGAGCCCGGTTTCTCAATAAAACTCTCGGTTTTATTAGAAACGATCGTTTTAGGAAACGAATTGCTGCCCGATTTTCATTAAATCAGGTGAGTGTGTAGTCACTTTCATCTTACACATAGATATGAAGTATTTTATATAAAATACGTGCTATGTGTATATATGTTGTTTGTTTATTCGAGATGGGTGTTGAATGAATGTTTTATACATGTTTAAAATGATTTAAAATGTATATATATTTTATCTTCGAATATGTTGGGTAAAACATGGGTAGATAAAGTATGAGGGATAGAAATACAGTATAGATGTACGTTGGTAGCTATGAATTTTGTACAGTATAGATGTACGTTGGTAGCTACAGATTTAGTATGTTGGCAGCTATGGACTTAGTGCTTGTTGTATAAATCTTGGCGACGATGTGACTTCGTGCCTATTAGATAAACCCCGGTGACGTTGTGAGTTCGTGCCTATTGTATAAACCCTGTCGACTATGAGACGTAGTGCCTATTGTATAAACCTTAGCGACTATGAGACGTAGTGCCTATTAGATAAACCCTGGCGACTATGAGACGTAGTGCCTATTGTATAAACCCTGGCGACTATGAGACGTAGTGCCTATTGTATAAACCTTAGCAACTATGAGACGTAGTGCCTATTGTATAAACCCGACGACTATGTGACGTAGTGCCTGTTGTATGAACCTTGGGCAGCGATGGACTTCGTGCCTATTCCTTAGGATGAATCCTTAGGAATGAGTGAGATTTGATTCTTAGGGTAAATCCTTAAGAAATAAATAAGATAATGGGGATTGGGTAATTGGGTTGATTATTTGATGTTTAAGCATAATAAATTATTTATTGTGGGTTCAAAACCCTATATGCTCACCAGGCTCCCAAGCCTGACCCACTCAGTTTGTTTGTATCACAGGTATTGATACGAAGTTACTTTACACTGAGAGATTAAAAGAGATGTAGATCACTTGTGTAAGTGAGTGTAAGTTCTGTTTATGCTTATGTTTCTATATTGACGATGACATCCCAATGGTTTAAGTGAATAAAATACATTTCTTCAGAAATGATTTGATAATATAATTATCATGTTTTTATGGGAACAAATTCCGCAACACCTTTTAAAAGGATTACTCTGATTTTATTTTAAAAAGCATAAACGAAATCGGTCTTTTCTGGCCGAGAAATTAGGGGATGTCACACTTTCAACCGATATTGGGTCTATTTCACCCCCTTTAATCTCTTTCAACCGATATTGGGTCTATTTCACCCCTTCGATCTCTTTCAACCGATACTTGGTCTATTTCACCCCGTTCGGTCTCTTTCAACTGGTATCAGGTCTATGTCAACCCCTATAGCTAGCATACAATCATACCAGCAAGAGTCACAGAGACAACAAGCACATACATGAATAACAATAATTATCACGAAGACAACTATCATCCTAAAAACATAATCCAGTGGGTTGGAATTAGTGCCTATGCCCCACGAGTATAGTGAAGGAAGTCACCTAAGTCTGAAGATAGTCAAATCACACTCCCGGGCTGCTGCTACTATGGCTCCTCATACTGAACATTCCAATTAACCTTAATCAATACTCAGGGTAATAACCCTTGAGTGGTTCAAATTACCCTCTTACATGCCAATAGGTAAAAGGCCATTTTACCCGTTCCTATAATGGGCCCCTCAATCCCTGGCCCCAGCCAAAAGGTCCTAAGGCCCAATAATGACCCAAAGCCTAAGGCCCAAAACTCCCAAAATGGTCCCTGGTAAGTATGCTCAGCGTACCACCTACGTACGCCCGACGTACTGCTTCGTAGTGAGGAAGATCGGGGCTTCAGCCGTATACACTTGGCGTACGCTTAGGTACGCGCGGCGTACGCCCTATCCAACCAAGACTTCATTAAGCACTGAATGCTTTAATTCCAACGTCCATCTTTCAGATCTATCTCTTGAGGGACATCTTAAACAATAAAGTTACTATCTTGATACCTTTGCATGGCTCAAGGAGACTCAAACCCTAGATTTAGCATTCTTCTTCCATGAAATGGTCACTAACTAATGCATGGTTGATCTACAACCATCAAGATGCAAACTTTACGGACTAAGGACCTCAGAAACATCAAAATAAACATCTCATAACTTCTGGAGTGACATTTACTCACAAGAATTCATTCACTAGACCAAAATATGCTAAAGTCTCAACCAATTCTACATCTAGACATAGGGTAAGCAAGGTCAGGACTTTATACCTCCAATAAGCTGAAAAGAGTGAATAAACCCTAGATCTACAAGCTCCAACTTGTTCAATGCTCACCTATAAGGCTTCTTCTTCTTTAATATGGACCACACACACACACACACACACTAAAACACACACAAGGGTCAACCTCTTGATAAATGGATTAGGGTTTCGAGATTGTGCTCAAAATGGGTAATGGAGGTTAATAAGGAGAGAGCCTTGGGACATAAGATGTTTAAATAAGGTGCAAACCCAATAAATTAGGGTTTGCCCCTAGCTGACGTACGCCCAACATACCATTGGTACACCTAACGTACCATGGGGCTAACCCTGTGTCCAAGGCTCTTTGAGGTAGTCCCAACGTACCTCCCTTACGCCCAACATACTTGGTCTCTATGCAACATAAATAAACACTTAATGAATAAGGAATTTATCTAAAAAAATGGGCATTACAACTCTCCCCCACTTGAATCAGACTTCGTCCTCAAAGTCTACCTCCGCAAACAACTCTGGGTAATGCTCTCTCTTTCCTCCTCAGGCTCCCATGTTCATTCTGATCCCTTTCGGTGCTACCATTGCACCTTTACCAATTCCACAAACTTGTTTCAAAGGGCCTTCGTCTTCCTATCTAGGATCGCCACAGGTATCTCTATGTAATTCAAGCGTTCATCCACCTGAATATCCTCCAATGGAAACACCACGGTATTGTCAACCAAAAATCTCCGCAGCTGAGAGACATGAAATGTGATGTGAATCTGAATGAGCTCCTCGGATAGTTCCAAACGATATGCAACCCTACCCAACCGGGCTAAAACCCTAAAAGGACCAGTATATACGGGGCCTATCTTGGCCTGCTTCCTGAATGGAATGGCACCTTTCCAAGGTGACACCTTTAGGAGAACCATGTCCCCAACTTGGAAGTGTAAGTCCGACCGGTGTCTATCAGCCTAGCTCTTCTATTGACTTTGTGTTGTCTGAAGTCTGTCGCGTACCTATTGAATTAGTTTCGTCGTCTTAAGTACCACTTCCGTACTCCCCATCACCTGCTGGCCAACCTCCTCCCAACATATTGGGGTCCTACACTTTCTCCCATGAAGCGTCTCGAAAGGAGGTCAATCAATACTGACGTGATAACTATTGTTATATGAAAACTCCGCCAAAGTTAGATACGTATCCCAACTCCTACCAAAATCCAAAACACATGCGTGAAGCATGTCCTCCAAATTCTGAATAGTCTGCTCACTCTGACCATCAGTCTGCGGGCAACAAGACGTGGTGAAATGTAGACGAGTACCCATCTCCTCATGAAATCTCTTCCAAAACTTGGAAGTAAACTGAACATACCTATCTAAAACAACTGAAATCGGCACCCCATGCCGTGCCATAACCTCCCGGATATAGATGTCTGCCAGCTTCTCCGCAAAGATACTCTCCTGAATCGGGATAAAATACACGCTCTTGGTCAATCGATCTACGATGACCCAAATCAAATCCAATCCATGCATCGTCCGTGGTAGCTTCATAATGAATTCCGTTGTGATCTCTTCCCATTTCCAAATGGGAATACCTAACGACTCCATTTTTCCATGAGGTCGCTGGTGCTCGGCCTTGACTTTTCTACAAGTCAAGCACCTCTCCACATATTAGGCCACATCCCACTTCATGCATGGACACCAATAGTCAGATCGGAGATCTCTGTGCATCTTTGTTGCACCCGGATGAATAGAAAACCTCGATTTATGAGCTTCTTCCATCAAGATCTGCTGCACACCCGTGCATTATGGGACCCAGAATCTCTGTTGAAGGGTCAACAATCCCCGCCTATCATAACCAAAGGAATCCACCTAGCCCACTATGCACTCACTCTTACGGTGTTCCTCCATTATAGCCTTAACCTGAGCCTCTCGAATCTGCATGAAGAATGGGGTAATTACGGTCATCCTCAAACACACACCCTTGATCGGGGCGGTATCCGTCTTGCGTTTAAGAGCATCGACCACCACATTGGCCTTCCTCGTGTGATAAAGGATATCACAATCATAATCCTTCACCACATCCAACCACCTACGTTGCCTTATATTCAGATTCGACTGATTAATCAGATACCTCAGACTCTTGTGATCCATATAAATAGTAAAACGAACCCCATACAAGTAATGATGACAAATATTGAGGGCGAAAACCACAGCCCGAGACTCCAAATCATGTGTAGGGTAGTTCACCTCATGAGGCTTCAGCTGCCTCAAAGCGTAAGCGATCATATGCCCCCGCTGCATCAATATTGCACCCAAACCCGTGATCAACACATCACAATATACCACAAATCCTCAACACCCTCATGCACGGTCAGAATCGGCCCCTAACACAATATCTGCCTTAGAGTCTCAAAAGTTTCCTGTTGCTCAGGCCCCCAACGAAAGGTGACGATTTTCTTCGTCAACCAGGTCAAAGGGACCACTATCTTGGAGAAATAATGAATGAGTCTTCGATAGTAACCTGCCAACCCAAGGAAACTCATAATCTCAGATGGAGACCTCGGAACCTCCCACCTCATCACTGCCTCAACCTTGGCCAGATCTACCAGGATGTCGTTTTGGTTGACAAGGTGTCCCAAAAACTGCACCTCGCGTAACCAAAACTCACACTTGGAGAAGTTTGCATACAACTTCTCCCTCCTCATGGTCTCCAACACCTCTCTCAAATGCTCCTCATGTTATTCCTGAGTCTTGGAATAGACCAAGATGTCATCAATAAACACAATCACAGATCGATCCAGCATAAGACTGCATACCCGGTTCATGAGATCCGTGAACGCTGCTGAAGCATTGGTGATCCCGAAAGACATCACCACAAACTTGTAATGGCCATAACGAGTTCAGAAGGCTGTCTTCTACATATGGTCCTCTATGAACCTCATCCAATGATAACCTAAATGCAGATAAATCTTAGAGAACCAAGATGCCCCCTGAAGCTGGTCAAATAAATCGTCGATCCTCGGTAGTGGATAACGGTTCTTCACCGTTAGATTATTCAGCTCCTGGTAGTCGATACACATATGATGCGACCCATCCTTATTATTCACAAACAAGATCGATGCTCCCCATGGTGAATTACTCGACCACATGAACCCCTTTTCCAACAGCTCCTGCAGTTGGGTGGACAACTCCTATATATCTGGAGGTACTAACTGATAAGGTGTCTTGGCTATCGGAGCCGCACCTAGAACCAAGTAAATCTGAAACTCCACCTGTCTCTCCGGAGGCACTCCAGGCAAATCCTCTAAAAAAAACATTCGAGTATTCCCGAACAATCAACACATCATCCACAGTCACCCTATCCTTCTCCTGGGTATCCATCACATAGGCCACAAACCTGAAACATCCCTATTGAAGATAAACTATGGCCCTCACTGTCGAACAGAGAGTCGGCCCATGCTGAGCACCCTGACTGTGGATAACTAACTCTCCCTTACTTGGGGTCTAAACATGAACCAACTGAAGCCTACAATGAATCATCACCCCAATGGGTCTCAACCAGTCCATCCCCACAATGACCTTGTTCTCGCATAGGGGAATAGAAACCAAATCATTCGGGTACTTGTAACATCCCAAGACCAGGCATACCTTAGAAACCCTTTTTCTTTTGGTAATTATCAAGTTTGGCCCTTTATTTGAGAAAAGGTGGTAAATGAGTATGCGGGGCGTACGCGTGTGTACGCTCAGTGTACTCATGTGCGTGTTTTTGATGCGGAAGCCACCTAATATGATGGGCGTACCAGAGGGTACGCTGGGTGTACTAGGCCCAGAGTGAAAACCCTAATTAAGGATGTGTCCATATTTAAAGGACATGATGGCCTCATTTCTGGCCACCATTCCTAGACATCAACCCTCTCAAACCCTAATTTCTCGTCCCTTGATCTTGTGTGTCAATTTGTGAGCTATTAAGTGTTCTTGTGATTTCTTTGGAGTTAAGAAGGAGCTTTGAAGAGGAAGGAGTGGGATTCTAGGCTTTGGATCTGAGTTTATTTAGTGGTTGGAGCTTCAGTTAGATGTATAAAGCTCAAAGCTTTCTCACCCCTTTTGATTTGTGCATCATTTTAGTTTATTTTAGGGTTTTGGTCCCAAAGTTGGATGCTTTGTGAGATATTGAGCTCCAGAGTTTATTATCATCTCCTTTGAGTGTTTTAGTGGTGTAGAGTCATAAAAATCGAGACTTGGACGTTTAAACCAACCCATGCATGAGATATGAGAATTCTTGAGAATAGAGAGTGAGAGTTTTGGTGTTTGTGACTTTTTCAGCCATGCAAAGGCTTAAAGTCATAGAATTTATGGAGTATGAGCCTTTAGGGAGTCCAGATATGATATTTGAGCTAAGGTCTTAACTGATTAAGACCAAATGAGTAGGAAGAGCAAATCTGGGGCGTACGTTGAGCGTAATCTCAGTACGCGCAGCGTAGGGTCGAGAATCCCCGATGCATGCATGACGAAGGAGTACGCCCAACGTAGACGGCTTGTACGCGCAACGTACGCACTGTCGTTGACTTTTAGTTGACTTTTAGGGTTTGGTCAATTTGTGCACTATTAAGGCCATGGAAGGGTAAAATGGTCTTTTATCCTTCAATGAGTTTGTAGAAGGGTTTAGTCTAGCTTCTTTGAGAGCGTTATTAGTTAGAGATAATTATCGTATGTGTTAGGCGGAGGCTAGATCGGTGATTTGAGTTCGAGGTTATCCGATTTTTTACAAGGTGAGTCTTCTCACTATACTTACCTAGAGTGGTAACTTTGTGTGTGACTGGAGGGTCTTATTTGTTTATATTGAGTATTGTGATATCCTGCATTATGTATTTGTGATTTATGTTGTGTATTATTCTGAGCTTACTGAGTTAGGACCGGAGGGTCCACCCGAGTTGTAGGACCGGAGGGTTCCACTGAGACACATTGACCGGAGGGTCTTATTTGAGTATAGCCATGAGAGGCTAATGAGTTATGTGTGGTATTTTGGGGAACTCACTAAGCTTCGTGCTTACCGTGTTATGTGTTATGTATTTCAGGTACTTCTCAAGATCACGGGAAGGCACCGGCTTGATTGTACACACATGAGTTGGAGATATGTTTTGGAGGATCCTAGATTATGTTTTGAACAATTTATGAACATGTGTTTTTATAACTAGATATTTGGGGGGTTTATTGATTGTGATAATGAAATTAATGTGATTTTTAAATGAAAAATTTGTTTGGAAATTTACGGCGTTACAAGTTGGGATCAGAGCCTTGGTTTGAGGGATTTGGATATACCATCGGGTGTGTCTGGACTCAAACTGAGGATTTGAGAAAAATTTTCAAAAGAAATGATTTTTCTGTAAATGAGAAAGAGTTTAAGAGAAAAACGAGATGGAGCAGTGTGTACAATCAGCCAGAGCCCGAACGGTGATTTCCCAAAATACCCTTACTTATTAGTGTTATGAGATATTTATGAGATGTTAGGGATGCATGCTAGAGGATAGGCTAGGTATTTCATATTTAGGGCTAGAGTTGCCTGATTTAAGATGCCTTAGCCTAGGAATTGCTGCTATCTGTTGTTGCCTTGAGCATGGCTGAGTAGGAGTATCTAGCAGGAATCACTTAAAAAGAGTTCTGAGTTGAGGGTTAATCTAGGAGAGATATCTAGATGAGTATATGAGGAGTCTACTGAGAGAGTAGCCTAATATCCGTGAGAGATAAAGTACTTGTGAATTGGAATTCTAGGAGGAGGACTTGGGGTGACTACAGGTTGGTGTGGAAGGTAGTATTGGGCCCGTACTATTGAAAACACAAGATCCGTATGCATCCCAAGTAAGAATCCTTAGGGTACTAAGGAACATGTAGGGGCAGGAATCGAGTGTGAGTGTGCTCGAGCGAGTCTCTGATGATTTTTGTGTTGTGTTTCAGAGACATCATGGTGGGTACACGCCACAACCCTGAGAGCGGTTGTGCTGGTGACGAGGAGATCCGTAGGATCATCCATGAGGAGGTGGTCGCAGCTATTCGAGAGGTGATATCGGAGATGTCTAGGTCTATTAAGACCACCCTGATCGGGATATTTGATGAGCGGTACGCCGCTGTTATTGAGGCCGCTACTGCTGCAGCTACCACAGCTGTTGCCGCTGCTAGACCACAGGGAGGTGACTCATTTTTGTTCTAGGAATTCAACAACACGAAGCCACCAAAGTTTGATGGGACACAGGATCCGATTGCTGCTATGAGATGGATCTCCAACATCGAGGGATATTTTTACACGTGTTCATGCCCAGAGCATTTGAGAGTTCGGTTTGCGCTGAACCAGCTTCGATTGGGAGCGAAGGACTGGTGGAAGTTTGTGACAGCCAGCTTTACCCCTGCAGATCATGCTACAGTGACATGGGAGAGGTTTACGCAGTTGTTCCGAGATGAGTATGTTCCCCAGGTGGAGAGGGAACGGTTAGCCCATGAGTTTCTTTCTCTCAAGCAGAAGACAAAAACTGTGATTGAGATTTCGAGGATGTTCCATGAGAGGGCGCTGTTTTGCCCTGAGCACATGTCTACTGAGCAGGCACGTGTGAGTCGTTATCTGAGTATTCTGAGGAGAGATATACGTAGAGGTCTTGTACGCGCAGCGTACGCGCTGCCGTTGACTTTTGACTTTTAGGGTTTGGTCAATTTGTAGACTATTAAGGCCATGGAAGGGTAAAATGGTCTTTTATCCTTCTATGAGTTTGTAGAAGGGTTTAGTCTAGCTTCTTTGAGAGCCGTTATTAATTAGAGATAATTATCGTATGTGTTAGGCGGAGGCTAGACCGGTGATTTGAGTTCGAGGTTATCCGATTTCATACGAGGTGAGTCTTCTCACTATACTTACCTAGAGTGGTAACTTTGTGTGTGACCGGAGGGTCTTATGTGTTTATATTGAGTATTGTGATATCATGCATTATGTATTTGTGATTTATGTTGTGTATTATTCTGAGCTTACTGAGTTAGGACCGGAGGGTCCACCCGAGTTGTGGGACCGGAGGGTTCCACTGAGACACATTGACCGGAGGGTCATATGTGAGTATATCCATGAGAGGCTAATGAGTTATGTGTGGTATTTTGGGGAACTCACTAAGCTTCATGCTTACTGTGTTATGTGTTATGTGTTTCTGGTACTTCTCAGGATCACGGGAAGGCACTGACTTGATTGTACACACACAAGTTGGAGATATGTTTTGGAGGATCCTGGATTGTGTTTTAAACAATTTATGAACATGTGTTTTGATAACTATATATTTGGGGGTTTTTGTGATTGTGATAATGAAATTAATGTGATTTTTAAATGAAAAATTTGTTTGGAAATTTACGGCGTTATAATACTGCTCGTTGAATAACTCTAAAGTACATCCCCAATGAACCCTCGACACTCACACCGGACGGTCGTCGACAATCTCCACCTCTAACGGATAATCCTTCTCCCTTGCAACATCGTCAAACCTCTTCTTAAGCATAAGAAATACAAAGGATCGGGTAGCCCCCAAATCGAACAAAACCAACGTAGGAATACCATTCACAAGGAACAAACCTAAACAACAACACAAACTTATAAGCATGATAAACAACATAAAGAAAAATATAAGGAGATGGTATATACCCATTACCACATTAGGTGTTGCACGAGCATCCTCGTCTGTCAGCGGAAATGCTCTGCACCTCATAACTGGTGCCTCCGCCTTGCCCTAGCGGCCATCAGTGATCCTCAGAGTCACCGGAAGAGGTGCTGCTATTGGTCCTACAGCTACTAAACTCGGGCAATTGGCCTTCTTATGGCCACTCTAATTTCAATAGAAACAAATCAGATCAGATACCCCAGTGGTGGTAGTGGTAGTACAATTCCTGCCGAAGTGCCCTATCTTGCCACACTTATGGCAGCCGAACCACCCGCCCTGCAGACTCCATCATGTGTCTTGCCGCACTTGCCACAATAGCCCCGACCCTGCTGGCCCTCGATATAGAATCGAAACCTTTGGGTTTCTTTCCTGAAGCCCCATGCATCTGCCCGTGCTCTGCCTTCCTCTTCCCTATATGCTCCAAATCAATTTCCTGTTCCCGAGCCCTATATATCATGTCATCCAGTGTCGGACAAGCGTAAAAACTAACAAACTCCCTGATATCTGATCTATGCCGCGGTCTCAATCGTCTGTCGTATATCCAGGAATTTCGTCGCCAGTTGTTGCACCTCAACTGCCGGTGCAAAATCGGCTCGGAACCGGGTCACAAAATCCGACCAGGTCATGGCCTCAATGGCTGGGGCTCCCAGAGCATAACCGACCTCCTCCCACTAATCCCAGGCTCGCTCTCTCAGAAAGCCTGCAGCGAACCTCACCTTCGACCCGTCGGGGCAGAAGCTAGTTGAGCACACTAAATATTTGATATCCATCGTATGGCGGAAATGGGGTCCTTCGCCCTAAAGAATTTTGGAACTCTACATCCCATGAAATCCTTGAAGGGGAGAGTGCAGGCTCTGTGCTGACTAGCAGCTAGATCGGCCCTAAATATCATGAGACGATCCTCCATCAACTTAATTATACCATCCACGATCGACCCAAACATCACCGGGGTTGCATCAAGGATGCCTCTCGTAATCTCAAATGTGATGAAATTGCACAAACCCTTATCAATTGGTTCGGTGCCCGATCTAGAACCAGATCCAGATCCTGAACCACCTGCTCCGCCGCGTGTCACCACCATGCTAAAACATAATACATAAACAATTAGCGTACACACGAAGATGTTCACACTTCCAAAGTTTCTTGAATTCATCAAGGCTTTCCTTGTATTGGGTATAGATCCTGTGCTTCCAATAGTACGGGCCCAATACTACCTTCCACACCTATCTACACCTTCCCCGAGGACTGTCTCGAATCCTCCAAGTCACTTCCTTACTATCTATTACTTTACTTATAGTATAGATCACCATATGCAGCAATAAATATCCTAGGCTTTCCCTAGGGTTCCTTTCCACACCATTCTCCACTATCAACTGCAGAAGGAACTCCCTCTAATACCATCCAACTACTACATGATTGCAATTACATATTATCAGTACTAGATAATTCTTCGAATGAAAGGTCTCACACTACAATGGTTGGACTCAAAAAAGAGTTGTGCAATAAAGTTAAACCTAACATTCTAAACTTATCTAATCTAAACATTATGTAACCAAGTGCATTCATCTACTAATTAGCTGCTATTAATGAGAACTCCTAAAATCACAAAATAAGCAACATTCGAGAATTGAGTAATCCGAATCAGAACATAACCTAAACATGTCATCCTATCAGATAACTAATCCAATACTAGCATGCAGATTTATAAGCTCATACAGTAAGAACATAAAGGCATAAATCCTAGCATTCTATCATGCAATCCTGAGCATATCCTTAGCCTTAATCTAGCATGTGATTCTCATATCATAGCGTAAAACATATAACATGTATGGGTATTTGGGAAGACTTACTTGAGCGTGGTTGATTGCATGCATCACACCCCTTTTTCTTTATAAAAATCTTTTTAGAAAATTTATTTCCTTTCAAAAAGTTATCAATTCCTCAGTTTGAGTTCAGACACACCCGAGAGTGTGCCCGAATCCCTC
This sequence comes from Lactuca virosa, assembly GCF_052849685.1. Classification (NCBI taxonomy): domain Eukaryota; kingdom Viridiplantae; phylum Streptophyta; class Magnoliopsida; order Asterales; family Asteraceae; genus Lactuca; species Lactuca virosa. The sequence goes on along the minus strand of NC_136426.1, from coordinate 108,118,359 downwards.
AAACCAAGGATCTGACACCAACTTGTAACATCCTAAAAATTTCAGTTAAATTTTTCATTTTTATATCATTCCAAAACATCAAATATTCATATCAAATCAACCAAAAGAATGTCATAGTAAATAATCATCAGGGTACAAAATCCCAAAATCACAAGATGCGGAAAACATGAGTAAATGCGGCGCGATCATGCCGGGCCCTTCCCTTTCAAGCTGGAAGTACCTGAAACCATAAACTTAAACTGTAAGCACAACGCTTAGTGATTTTCCACAAAATATCCCATACCATACATACATAATAGTCAAAACATAATTGGGTCTATTTCACTCCCTTTGCTCTCATTCAACCGGTACTGGGTCTATTTCACCCCCTTTGGTCTCTTTCAACCGATACTGGGTCTGTTTCACCCTCTTTGGTCTCTTTCAACCGGTACTAGGTCTATTTCACGCCCTTTGGTCTTTTTCAACCGATATCCGGTCTATTTCACCCCTACAACTAGCATACAATCATATCAGCAAGAGTCATATTGACAACAAGCACATACATGCATAATAGTAATTGTCACGAAGACAACTATCATCCTACAAACATAATCCAGTGGGCCGACATTGGTGCCATCAGCCTATGAGTACAGTGAAGGAACTCACCTCAGTCTGTAAATAGACAAATCACACTCCCGGGCTGCTGCTACTATGGATCTTCACATTGAACATTCCAATTCACCTTAATCAATACTTAGGGAAATGACCAATGAGTGGTTAAGATTACCCACTTACATGCCAAGGGGTAAACAACTATTTTACCCCTTCCTCTAATGGTTCCCTCAATCCATGGCCCAAGTCTAAAGGTCCTAAGACCCAACAATAGCCCAACTCCTAAGGCTCAAAACTTCCAAAATGGTCCCTGGTGAGTACGCTTAGCATACCACCTACGTACGCCGACATACTACTTTGTAGCGAGGAAGATCGGGGCTTCAGCCGCGTACACTCGACGTACGCCCTATCCAGCCAAGACTTCATTAATCAATTAATGCTTTAAGTCCAACGTACATCTTTTAGATATAGCTCTTGAAGGACGTCTTAAACAACAAATTTACAATCTTGATACCTTTGCATGGCTCAAGGAGACTCAAACCCTATATTTAGCATTCTTCTTCCATCAAATGATCACTAACTCATGCATGGTTGATCACAACCATCAAGATGCAAAATTTATGGACTAAGGACCTCAGAAACATCAAAAGAAACATCTCATAACTTCTAGAATAACATTTACTCACAAGAAATCATTCATGGGACCAAAATATGCTAAAATCTCAACCAATTCTAGATATAAACATAGGATAAGTAAGGTGAAGACTTTATACCTACAATAAGCTGAAAAGAGTGAATAAACCCTGGATCTACAAGCTCCAACTTGTTAAATGCTCCTCTACAAGGCTTCTTCTTCTTTAATATGCACCACAAACACACTAAAACACACACAAGGGTCAACCTCTTGAGAAATGGGATAGGGTTTCGAGATTGTGCTCAAAAGGGGCAATGGAGGCTGATAAGGAGAGAGTCGTGGGATATAAGGTGTTTAAATAGTGTGCAAACCCTAAAAATTAGGGTTTGCCCCTGGATAACGTATGCCCAGCGTACCAAGGGGCTAACCCCGTGTCCAAGGATCTTCGAGGTACGCCCAACGTACCTCACTTACACCCAACGTACTAGGTCTCTATGCAACATAAATAAACACTTAATGAAAAAGGAATTTAATTGAAAAACCGGGCGTTACAAGGATCATAAGGGTCCTTGTCGGGTGGGATGGTATGCTACTTATTTCGCAAGGAGGAGCACTTTGCGATGGATTTCCCGACGGGTTTATGAGTCTATTTCAGCTATAACTCGGCGATCCATGTGAAGGCCGAACCACCACTACTTTCATCGAGGTCAGTTTAGACTCCTGCTCGTGCGACCCTACACATTACCGATGGTTGTCAGAGGAAGGTTGAGGTCCCAAAGGCCCAAGTTTGAGCATTTTAGTTGACTGCAGAGGAGGCTAGAGCAGCATCGGATGTCGTTGCTGGTATGTGTTTATTTATATTTCTATTTAGTTATTGTATGTATATACTTATATTATGCTCCTCTTAGGTACCTTCCTTTTTAATTCCATACCTGCTTTAGTGTTGTTTGACTCTGGTACGAGTAGGTATTTTGTGTCGACATCCTTTTGTAGAGATTTCTATACTGCACATGAGGCCTTCGATCGACCTTTGAGGGTCACCATAGCTGATGATCGCACGATTTTGTCTTCTGATATATATCGGAATTGTATTTTGGAGATTTTCGGTGTAAAATTTCCAATTAATCTTATCCCTATTGCGATGGGAGATGTTTGTCTGATTGTGGATATGGATTGGTTGAGCCAATTCGGAGCAATGTTCAACTGTGAGAGTCATTTGGTGACGGTTCGTGAACCTAGTGGAGGAGTGTCGACTATTTATGGTGAGGGTACTAGAGTTGGATCTACTTTCTGTTCTGCCGTCAGGGTTAGGCAATGTCTTTAGTATTAATGTATGTGGTATCTCGCATATATGGTTGATACACGGGTTGAAGGGAAGAAGTTAGTTTCTGAAGTTCCAATTATGGGAGAGTTTCCTAATGTTTTCCATGAATAATTTCTTGGTGTGCCTCCCGAGAGGCAGGTTGAGTTCAAGATCGATTTGATTCCTTATGTTGCCTCGATTGTGAAGGCGCCATATCGCCTTACGTCGCCCGATATGCAAAAGTTAGCCTCTTAGATTTAAGAGCTGTTGGGGAAGAGTTCATACGGCCGAGTAGCTCATCGTGGGAGCACCGGTCCTTTTCGTCAAGAAGAAGGATCGTTCAAACCGGATATACATTGATTACCAGGAGTTGAACAAGCTGACATTGAATAACCGTTACCCATTTCCAAGGATTGATGATCTTTTTGATCAATTGCAGGTAACATCTTGCTTTTCCAAGATTGACTTGAGGTCAGGCTACCATCAGATGAGGGTTCATGAGGAGGACATTCTGAAGATATCCTTCCGAACTCGTTATGGACATTGTGAGTTTGTGTTGATACTTTTTGAGCTCACCAATGCACCAACATTGTTCATGGATCTCATGAACTAGGTGTGTAAGCCTAATTTGGATTGATCAGTGATCGTTTTTATTGATGATATTTTGGTCTATTCTAAGACCAGTGAGCAGCATGAAGAGAACCTTCGCGAGATTCTCGGGGTTCTACGGGCGGAGAGACTGTACGCCAAGTTCTCTAAGTGTGAGTTTTGGTTGCGCGAGGTTTAGTGTATGGGACACCTTGTCAACTAGGAAGGTATTTTGGTTGACCTGGCCAAGATCGAGGCGGTTATGTAGTGGAAGGTTCCAAAGTCTCCATCTGAGATTCAGAGTTTCCTTGGATTAGCAGGTTATTACCGGAGATTCATCAGGTATTTCTCCAAGATTGTAGTTCCTCTCACTAGGCTGACATGGAAAGATCTCACATTCAGTTGGGGGCCCGAGTAGCAGGCAACATTTGAGACTCTCCGGCAGAAGCTTTGTGAGGCACCGGTACTTACCCTCCCCAAGGGAGTTGAGGATGTTGTTGTGTATTGTGATGCATTGATTATGGGCTTGGGTGTTGTACTGATGTAGAGAAGGCATGTGATTGCTTATGCTTCAAGGCAGTTGAAGCCTCATGAGGCGAATTATCCTACTAATGATCTTGAGTTGTGGGCGGTGGTTTTCGCCCTCAAGATTTGGCGCCATTACCTGTATGGGGTCTGGTGTACCCTTACATGGACCACAAGAGTCTGAGGTATCTAATGGATCAACCCAACTTGAATATGAGACAACGGAGATGGCTTGATGTAGTGAACGATTATGAATGCGAGATTTTGTACCACCCCGGTAAGGCAAACGTGGTGACCGATGCTCTGAGTCGTAGGGTGGTTAGCACCTCGATTCGGGATCTATGTTTGAGGATGACACTTGTATCTCTGGTATTGGAGATGATTAGGGATGCGCAGTCGAAGGCCATCAAGGAGGAGAATCAGAAGAATGAGCGAGTAGTGGGTAAAGTGTCAACTTTTGATATTAATAGCTAGGAATTATGGACATTGCATGGAAGGATTTAGGTGCCTTATGCTGGTGGGACCCGACATATATTGATTGATGAGGCACGTAAATCGAGATTTTCTATTCACTCAGGTGCAACAAAGATGTATCATGACCTGAGACACAACTTCTAATGGACATATATGAAGAGAAATATAGCTTGGTTTGTGGAGCAGTGCTTGACCTGCCGGAAGGTTAAGGATGAACATCAGTGCCCTCACAGAAAATTACATCCACTGTAGGTCCCATTGTGGAAATGGGAGAAGATCACCATGGATTTCATCATGAAATTACCGAAAATTGCAAAGGGATTGATGCTATCTGGGTGATTGTCGATCAGTTGACTATGAGTGCTCATTTTTTGGCTATTCGTGAGAGCTCTTCGGCCTAGAAGTTGGCCGTATCTACGTTCGAGAGGTGGTTGCTCGCCACAGTGTACCTACTTCTATCGTTTCAGATCGGGATGTTCGTTTCACTTCTAGATTTTGGAAGATGTTCCATGAGGATACTAGTACAAAAATGACATATGGCCACGCTTTTTGGAAACAAGGTTGTCACTAAATGTCAGTAATCAAATTCCAATAATATTTTAGTTACATATTAGCTAAAAACCGTCACCATTGTAAACTAGTTTCACATATTTTGTCATTATTTTACATAAAAATATGAAAAATACTACTCAATAGCCACGGTAGATCATTGTCACTATAAGTATTTTATTATGACATTTACAAAAAACATGTGACTATAAGTGTTTTATGATAACAGTTTAATTTCATATATATGTCTAAAATTAATGATTTTGAATATAAAAAAAATAACATGTGAATGTAAGTATCTTATTATGACATTTAAAAAACAAAACATGTAACTAAAAGTATTTTATAGTCACGTTTTAATTTTTATGTATATCTAAAACTATAAAATTATAACAATAAAAGATAAATAAAACACGTCACTATAAGTGTTTTATGATGACTCTTAAATGTTGAAAAATGTCAAAAAGATTTGGACGGAGTTCAATTTTTTTCGTGTCTTTTAATAAAATTTATTTTTCCCTCTTTATTAAAATTTCAAAATAAAAGACGTCACTATAAGTGTTTTATGATGACTCTTAAATGTTGAAAAATGTCAAAAAGATTTAGACGGAGTTCAATTTTTTCCGTGTCTTTTAATAAATTTTAGTTTTCCCTCTTTATTAAAATTTCAATATTTTTTTCCCTCTTTATTAAAAACTAAATATTTTTCTTTTCACGTTCTCTCACACTGTCAGCCCCTTTTTTTCTCACACTCTATTACAAAGAACCACAAAACAAACCCTACACTGTCGACGCAACCTTCTATCTTACTCTCTATGTCCTGCACAATTTTTTCCCAACCCCCTGTTGATGATCGATCGAAGATTCAGACATTTCCGCTCAACATATTGAAGGGTTTCGTTGTCAATGCCATATCATCGATTGATTGTAGAACATACATCTATTTTACCCTTTATGATAATCACGACCGGGTTTTGTTTTCCCTGAAAATCGCCAAGCATTGGATTCCTTTTTCAATAGGTTTGCATTACCTCATGAACTTCAACACAGTGAGGACCTTTGAATCTTTTCTGTGTTTTTGACTTGCACCAATTAATCGATCACCCCTCTAATGTCTTTTTTTTCTGTTTTCTTTCCTAGATTCTGATCAGACACGTATCAGGTTGCTCATTCCAAAATGCTGTTTTTCAAACTTTTATATGATAGCCTAGGAAATTAAGTTTCTTTCTTTTCTATGTTACTAAATCGGAATCTTGTATATACAAAGTAAGTCATGGCTATTCTGATCAGACATGTATCACGTTGCTGATTCAAACATGGAACTTTATAAATATATGATTTGAATGATTTTTCTTTTATTAAACCTCGTATATACAAAGTAAGTCATGGTTTTAATCTTTTTTGATATATTGACTTTGAGATTTTAAAAATTTTTGTATGATTTTCTTTTTATACAGGTATTGTAACGTCCCAAAAATACAAAGAAAAATTTATATTTTTATTAAGTCAAAACCATTCATTCATTATTCCAAAAGATGATCAGAGCAAAGTATTCTAAAAAAACATTAGAGTAAATCATAAACAATCCTTGCGGAATAATCTTTAGGGGATGCAATGCAATCAAGCTAGGCCCTTCCTTTTGAAACCAGAAGTACCTGAAAACATTTTAAACATAAACCGTAAGCACAAAGCTTAGTGAGTTTCCCAGAATGCCACATACCATACATAAGAAAGTGAATGATATGGGCCAAATCATAGTCTTACAATCACTTCTTGCCATGGGCCAAATCATGGTGTTTCCTTGCTATGCCGAAGGCTAAATCCCGGTCTTACATACAAGTGTCAGGGGCCAAATCCAGGTCTTTCATATAATTTCCAGGGGTCATATCTTGGTATTTCATACAATTTCCAGGGGCCAAATCTCGGTCTTTCATGCAAGTATCACAGAGACAACTAGCATTCTACACAACAAAGTAATGGGCCGACATTGGTGCCTTCGATCCATGTATATAGTAAGGAGACTCACCTGAACTACTCAACAGAAGCTCACAGCTACCGCAACAATAGATTAGCCAACCCAAGCTTCCTAAATCCGAACCGGTACCAGACCTTAGTCAAATACTCCATGCTTCCCAAGGTTAACCAAAATTCAACTGGTCAAAAAGTCAACGGTTAAAGTAAAAAATCAACAAAGTCAACCGAGTTGACTTAGGCTGAGTACACCTAGCATACTCAACATGTACTCTTAGTATTATCAAGGTCCAGAGCAGTGTTCCAAGGGAGTACGCCCAGCGTACTCAGAAGTACGCCCAACGTACTCGACCAAAAGTCACTTCCCCATTAAGTGCTTATTTCATGAAGTCCTTTCGTCCAATTGCATATCTAGCCCCCAAATATTATTCCAAACCATAAAGTTTCCATATTTATGAGTTTTCATGCCTAGAAAATTCCCAACACCAAAAACCCCAACTTGTCTTAAGCTCTTAAGCTCTCTAACATTTGCATGGAAGGGAATAAGGGACCAAGATCACATTTTTATGCTTCCTAATAACTCCATAATGGATAAATTTTCCAAATTTATCCATTTAAATGGTCCAAAGAACCAAGATCTAATCTTTAAGTCTCAAAGGGGCCCAAAGTGCATCTTTATCAACTTAATCCATTAAGTCCAAGTCTCCAACCTTCAGATCTGAATCAAAATGATGTTTAGATGGATAAATTTTCCAACTTTATGCATAACAAGGTCACAAACTTTCAAGATCTAAACTTTAGGCACTAAAATGACCAAAAGCTCATAACATCCAAAACTAGCTAGATCTAACAAATGCATCATCAAGATTCAAGCTTTATACCTCTAGAAGAAAGATCAAGGTGAACAAAGTCTGGACCTACAAGCTCCAATGCAATCAACAGTTCCCCAATGAGCTCCTTCTTCTCTAAGTTGCACCAAGAACATTCCAAAGAACTTAAAAACACCTTCTTTTTGCTCACAGGGCTCAATCTAGGGTTAAGGTTTCAAGGGAGGGAGTTGGAGAGGTGGAGGCTGAGAATGGAATGGTTTTGGGGAAGTTAACGAGCTTAAATAGGGCTCAAACCATGAAAACAGGGTTTGGGTTCTGATCGCGTACGCCCAACATACTCTAGGTACACCCAGCCTACTCCACGTACATCCTGAACGCCCATCGTACTATACTAAGCCCAAAACCTTCCTAACTTCAAACGATCATAACTTCTTCGTTTGCCCTTTAACTAGATATCTTGGACTAAAAACTTTCCAAACAAAAATCCATATTTCATGCAAGAAGTCTGAAACATCACTTTTCTTATTTTACCCTTTGACTCCAACACAAACCAAGGGCTTGGATCGCATAACCAATATTATCAAAATCCAATAGGGTCTAAACCCTATTCCCTTGAAGCCCAAGGCCTTTACTTGATCCACTTATTGTCCATAATCCTAAAATAAGAAATTTATCGAAACAGGATGTTACAGGTATAGGTATTTGAAACTGCAAAATCCAGAAAACAAAGCTTTTGAGCAAAAACTATGTTTCATGTGATGATCTTATTCTTGCACCTTATTTTCCTTTTATTTATATTTTTATCTATATAATTATGAAATATTTCCAAGGCTGCTACATATATTTGTTCCAGGGAAGACTTGATGTGGTTGTTTTTTTGATAAGCTTTCCACTTATGTGTTTCAATGACAATGATCAATAGCCAACCTTGAGATGTAAAAAGTAGCCAAATTGGAAAACTGATAATCCAGAGAATATAGCAAGTACTTGTTGACTTTATCTTCAATGTTGGGATTCTTGCCCTTGTCATCATGGACCACCTTGATAGATAGCAACAAAACACGGTTTCAAATTCGTAAAATGGGAAAAAGGAACAAATTTTTCACAAGTTCAGTAATTTGCTGGGAATCAACACGTGGTGTTCTGTTGACTCTTCACTGTTAGCTCAAGTATATCAAACAAGTTGGCTGATGAGTAATGACCTAAATGGTAAAATCAAGTTGGAAGATGAGGGATTTAACTGGAAAATCCTTAGCCCTGATGTTCATGAGGTACATAGAGATATATTTTTTGTCTAATAATATCTTTTTGGTGTTTATCAATTTTTTTGTGCTTTAATTCACAGTTTACTTCATTTTAATAAAAAATAGAATTAGTTAACAAGTGTAGTATTTTATTGATTGCTAATGTACCTTTTTTTTTTGTAAATATAAGGACATTGCTACTCTGGGAAAATAGTTAGAAAGTATGTTGATGTTGTGAGTAAAAAATGTAAGTACATTGTTATTTTGTGTAAAAGATAAAGTATGTTCCCTATATTTTTTAAAAGAGATGATTTCTTTCCTATATGAAGTGATGATTTGTAAAAGATAAATTATGTTGCATATACTATATGTAAAAGATAAAGTATTTTACCTATATGAAGTGACGGTTTTTTTTCATGCATATGCGTTTATTAAAGGGACTAATAGGGATGGTGTATATGAATCCACATGCATATGGTCGAGCACTAGATTTTTTGAAACTATGGTATGCTTTATTTTCTTAAATACTTGTGTATTTCCGGTTTTTAGTTGACCATCTTTGTCTCTTTGGTTGTATTGATTTTTTTTATACTTATTATTTGAAAAAAAAATCTAATCATCTCCTACTAAGACCGAAATATGGGCAATATGGCTTCTGACAGCACTCCATTTATTTGTATTTTTATGAGGTTTTATGACAGACCAACAAGAGGGATAAACTAAAACTATGGTATGCTATTTTTTTCTTAAATACTTTACAACTAAAAACTTGTAACTATTTGTAAGTGTGTTGCTTATTTATTTAAAGAAACGTAAGTATAGTGCTATTATTGGTATTAACTTTGCTTCCTAACCGTAATATGACTTATATACATGTCTGACTTATAATTTGACTTAAAGGTATGGACATAATTGGAAAGTTGAAGGTAAGAACAAATTCAAGAATTGGTGTAGATTAAATTCAAAATGGGAAATATTGAAGGAGAAAAGTGGATGTACAGTCAAGTTGGTCTTACTATTTTTTAAGTGCGAGAATTACAGTTAAGTTGGTCTTACAACGAAGACAAACACAACTTAAATAACAATTGGCGACTTTGATGAGATAATTTAACAACCACTCGGTAATCCCTCAAATGGTTTTTAGTTTTTTTAAAAGTATTTGTTAAACATTTATTATATTTTCTATGTAATTGTGTTAGACATTTTAAATGTTTTAGACAATTTGTATAGTATGTCTATTTATTTAAGTTGTTAATCAAAATAACGTACATGATGTTAATTGAACAATATTTGACATATAAATGATTTTAAGTTGTTCAACACTAGTCATGATAACAAAAAAAATATGATTAAATGTAAATAATAGTCACCGTGTAATCTATTATGTGTCACTAAAAGTCAATAATAGCTACGACAAATGGAAAAACATGTGTCTAAAAGTAGTTTATGGTCATGGGTTAATATATCATGTGTCACTAAAAGTCAATATTAGTCATGAAAAAAAAAACATGTGACTAATAGTAGTGAGTAAAAGCAGTTAATGGTCATGGTTTAATATATTACGTGTCACTAAAAGTCAACAATAGCCATGACAAATAAAAAAACATGTGACTAATACTAGTTTATGGTCACGTGTTAATATGTTACATGTCACTAAAAGTTAGCAATAGTCATGAAAACAAACAACTTGTGAGGGAAAGTGCTTATGGTGACGGTTATCAAAAAATGATTGAAAAATCTACAAAAATTGGTACATTATGGTGACGGTTTTTAACTATAGTAATGGTTTTTATGTGATATATTCAGCACAATTAAACATCACCATAACTTACCTTTAATGATGAGACCTTTCATTACATATTGAATGAAAAAAAACTCGTCATTAAATGTTTATAGTGACAAGTTTTTTGCATGGTCAAAGACTAATTTTGTATTAATGGGACTTGGGTACCCGGTTACATTTCTGCACTACCTACCATCCGTAGATGGACGGACAGAGTAACGGACCAGTCAGACGCTCGAGGATATGCTGAGAGCTTGCATCATCTACTTTGGTGGGATTTGGGACTCCTATCTTCCATTGACTGGGTTTTCTTACAACAACAGCCATCATGCCAGCATTGGTATGCCTCCTTTCGAGCTTCTATGGGCGGAAGTGTCGGACCCCAATTTTTGGGGAGAGGATGAGCAGAGGGTCACGGGGAGCACAAATATAGTGCTCAAGACGACGGAGCTCATACAACATGTCAGACAAAAATTTCATACATCTTAGAGCTGGAAAAAAGTTATGCGGACCGATAACGTTTAGAGTTCGAGTTTCAAGACAAGGATATGTTACTCCAGAAGGTGTTTCCTTGTAAAGGCATTATTTGATTCAGGAAACGGGGAAATATAGGCCCTAAGTTGATCAGTCAGTTCCGATTTGTGTCAAGGGTGGGCAAGGTGGCATATCGATTGGATTTACGAGATGAGCTTAGTCAGACTCATAACACCTTCCATGTTTCCCAGTTGCGAAAGTGTGTACCAGACAAGACAACAGTGGTACCTTTGGAGGATATTCAGGTGGATGATCACCTGAATTATGTTGAGTGACCGGTAGCGATTCTTGACAGGAAGATGAAGACCTTGCGTAATAAGTTAGTGGGCTTGGTGAAGGTGTAATGATAGCACTGAAAAGGTTCTGAATGGACTTGGGAACCCGAGGATGAGATGCGTACCCACTATCCTGATTTGTTTGCGATTGAGGATTTCGACGTCGAAATTCGATTCAAATGGGGGGGGGGGGTGTAACATCTAAAAATCAAGGGATTTTCTTCTATGTTTCTTCAAATTAAAGGGTTAGAATTGTAATTTCTTGAAGGTCATGACGTGGTGAAGGGTGCCCCACGATGTGGCCATAGCTGTATGAATCGCGAGTTCATTTAAGTTCCCACGACGTGGCATCATGTTGGCCACTACGTGGCGGAGGCCTGATTGCAAAACCCTAAATTTTTGGGTTCTTGGTCCCTATTTAAGGGATGTGATGGCTATGGTTTGCATACCCTCAATTCTATCACCTCCCTTTCAACCCTAAATGGACCCTAGCCTCCATTGTTGATCTTGAGAGCTCTTTTGGTGATTTTTATCTCCTTTTCGAAGAAAAAGATCCCTTTGGTGCATTATTTCAGCAAGCAATCCTCCTCCTCATCATCTTGTGTTGTTTTTGGAACCTTGTAAGTCGTCAAGTTCTTACCTTTCTCATTTAAACATGATAGTTCTAGGTTTTACCTACTCTTCTTCATGTTTGGGTTGAGTTGAATGCGTGGAATCCATAAAGTTAGAAACTTTATGGATCATGGAGGTCCTTTTGTGAATAAGTCTCAGATCTGAAGTTTGGTGGTGTGTTGGACTCCATGCATGACCTTGTGGTGCTATTTCTCCATTTTGACATAACTTTGGGCTTTAGACTTGCATTTGACATGCATGACTAAAAAGCATCCATCTTTGGGATGTATTAGGCCTTAGGAAGCTCTCCGGAAAGTGGGAAGGGATGGCTTAACAGATTGAGAGCGGAATCTGTTAAGTTGTGGGAGCCTAGTTCCAACGATGTGGCATTCTGGTCGCCATGAAGTGGCGACTGAGGTTGCCCGCTTGTTTTATCGTGGAGTGCCCACGACGTGGAGACTTGCTGAGGTTGACCTTGACCGTTGACTTTTTTACCATAGTTGACTTTTGGTCAACTTAGAGGTTTTAGGGTATAGACTGAGAGTGTACTTCGTTATTGATGTTATGTGTCTTATAGTACCGGTCTACACTGTATGAGAGCTTTTATGGTTAGCTGATATCTACGAGGTGAGTTTTCTCACTATATTACCTATGTTATAGTATGTGCATGCTACACGAGTTGAGTCTTATTTAGTATTATTGTTATATGTGATGTAGAGTTGTTGATACCTCTCGGGTGTGCTGTTAGCCCACTGGGACTGTTGATAGTCCCTAGGATTGCTGATAACCCATAGGGAATGCTGTTAGCCCATCAGACGTGCTGTTAGTCCACCGGCATGTTGTTAGCCCATGGGATTGTTGATAACCCATAGTTGTTATTTATGATGTGTTGTATGTGATATTTTGGGAAACTCAATAAGTTTCGTGCTTATAGTTGTCGATTAAATGTGTTTCAAATACGTCATATGATCGTGGGATGGCGAAGGCTTGATTGTACACATCCACCTGCAGTTTTGTGATTCCATATGTTTTGATACTCTGATATTTCAGGATGACTGTATTTGATACTTATGATTTTCTTGATTTGGGATTTATGAAAACAATGTTTTATCTAAATTAAAAATGACAATTTTGTTATGAAAAATGGGACGTTACAAACAATTTCTTGGAAAATTTGAATTCTTGAAGGTTTTCTTCTAGTTTGTTGTTTTTTTTTGTTATAAAATCCTAGTTTCAGAAATGTACTTGTAACATCCTTAAAATAGGGCTAAAATAAAATGAATAAAATAAATAAATAAATAAATAAAATTAAGTATAATACAAATGAAACAAAAAAAAACAAAAAATATAGTCATAATGTGAAATGGAGTGTTTGTTTAAATAAAAACGTTAGAAAGAAACATTAGGGATATGTAATGGACCGAAAATCCTTCCGTTAATGACGTTAGCTTTTCGTTACTTGAAGAAATATTTATGTAAATGATTTTAGCTTTATGATGTTAAAATGGAATAAATGAAATAAAATATTATTATTTAATATCGAAAAGATGTAATCAATAATTAAGAGGAATATAATCCAATTAAATTGATTTATGGAATTATTAGAGTAAATATAATTCATTTAATTGGTGTAATGGTTTTGAAGGGCTAAAATGTCATAAAAAGAAACTTAAATTGTCAACTTGCCTAAGGTTAGGTTGGAAGGGGTAAAAAACCGAAACTTAAGGGACTAAGGAGTGCAATTCGATTATAACCTACATGATGTTGACGCGATTATTCTTCTCGTCCATTTTGCTGACCCACGAACTAAGAGTCGACCCAAATAAATCGATTTATGGACTTTGTTCTTGTGTTGTGTCGACTGGAAAAAGAAAAACCGAGCGAGGCAACAAGCAGGAAGCATGAGTCGAGAATAGGCAGGAGGAAGTTGATCCTCCTATTTGTTATGTTGTGTGCATCGACCAACAAAAGAAAGAGGAAATCGAACGTGAAGAAGAATCAAGTAAGCAACGTCGATCTTCAGGCAAGGAGTGGGTCAATGTTTTTTTAGGATTGCTTCTTTATCCGAAATTAAGCAGTCTAGTGGTAATTTTTCTGAAATTCTTTCTTCCTCAAGGTTTATGTTTCAATTTGTTTAGAATTGGTTGAGTTTTGATGTCAAAATTCTTTCTTTTTGGTGTCATTGATCATGGTTTTTTCTACTTTCGAATCCTAGTGGTTATATGTGATCAAAATCCATCCAATTTAGTGTGTTTTAGATGGTTAATGAATCTCAAAATATTGTTATGAACACTCTCTAATGTGTTGTTAATCATATTTAAGAACTGCTCAAAGTTATGGACTCGTTGTTTTCTTTTGTTGCTAGAATTCCAACTTTTTGTTAACTCAATTCTAGTGATTTCATGTGTGATTTTTTTCTACGTAAAGACCAAGTTTTGAACCATCCAAAAGGTTCTCAAAAAATCCCCTAAGTTTCTTGATATGTGGCTTAATGTGGAGAAAACCCAAACCCAAATTGGGTTCTCTCTTATTAGCATCATACTTTTGTTTTTCCCTTTAAAACAATGTACTTTGGGTCATGGTTAGAAGTTGGAATTGTATTTTTGACTTGATGAAGTGTTACTACTGCTAAGATCTTAATTTCCATCTTGGGAGGTATTTTTGTTATGGCTTAATGGGTTAAGATGTCAATTAACCCTTAAAAGTCAAAGCTAGGACATTGTATGAAAATACCTATTATGTCACTGTTTTGTAAAACTTCTAGAAAGCTCATCAGGAGTCGGATTTAGGGTTGGTAAATTCTCAAAGTTCTTATTTTTAATTTAGTATGTTCTTAATTTTTCCCTTAACCTGACATTGACTCTAACTAAGGTGAAAATCGTCATTTTCACAAACTGGTCCGGAGTTAGTTGCATTGATATGCAATTTTGTAAAATTCATAGAAAATTGTAGAAATATCGTATGTACCTGTACAAGTAGTCCCTGGAAAGATAAAAGTCTAGAATACTGTAATATGGGAAAATATTGTAACTTTTCCAGGTTTTGGTTGTGTTAAAATGGCCTTTAATACGCTGCTATTTCGGGTAAAAAACTGGAAATATAGTCTAGTAATTCGTCTATATTTTTGGGGTATAGAATAACTATTTTTAACCTTGAAAGCAGCCATTAATATACTTGTTTGTGTTGTATCATGGAAATCATGATACCTCAAGTACTTATATTATTTAACGTGTGAAAAGGGCGCTTTTTGACAAAGGCAAGTCAATCTTTTTGGAAATTAAGTATTGTGTTAGGGAGTTCCATATCTTAGAGGTATTGGAATGAACTTAGTTTTTATAGGTTGCATGTGCCCCATTTGTGCATGATATGTTATTAGTAATGATGATTCCTTTCTATATATGATAATTTATGATGTATTGTATGCTAGACTCTTATTTTTTATGTGCGATGTACGTTAGGTACATGATAGAAAGAGAGTTTTGTTTTGTTTATATGTGATGTATGTATGTTATAATTTCATGGAAATATTTGTCGATGATGATTAGAACAAAGCATGCTAATGATGTGATATGCCTTAATAATGCTAAGATGATAAGTGCATGATATTGTACGTTGATGTAAAATGGTATACTTGAATAACCAATTCACATGTCTATATAATGAACAACTTGAGAAGTAATATTCTCTGAAATGATGATAATAATTATGCATGATTACTTAGGGAGGTTAAATGTGTAATTTCCTTATATGATGAATTAATAACTTATTAATTAAAAAGGAGAATACACTTAGAGGGGCGAGGGTAGCAACCTAGACATTGGTGTGTACGATATCCATATTATATGATGACCTAGTGGGTTGAAAGATACCTATATGTTAAGAACTTAATCCATAAAGGTTGTGAGTCAATCGGTCAATCTAGAAGACCCTGTGACACATGGTATACATGCACTATGGTGTTCGTGGACTGGAGTGATGCTAGTCCTTTGGTTGTGGATCAGCACAAACATCATGTGGGGTTTAGGAGGTGTAACATGATGGAATTGGCACCTCTTGTACCAATCCTTAACGACAACACATGTACTTGTATATGGAACGTCGGAGTAGCAAACACAACAACCGGGGGAAAAGTTATGGGTGAGAATCGTTCCTCGCTTAGAGCATTGGGTCATGCTGGTCACATTAGTAGCGAAAGAGATACTTACCTGGGGGTTACTGATGAATAAATAGACCCGTAAATAGGAAATATTTGATAATAATTACAAAGGTGATTAGAGAGAGTAATTATTAATGATGAAAGCAAAGATTAATATTATCTTATAATAATATAGTAATGTATATATTAATAATTAGTTACAAAGATGAATAATGAAGTGCAACTAAATGTAAAAACCTCTAAAGAAGAATAATATTAATTGAGCATTATTGTGTTGATTATGTGATGTATATTATACCACGTTATGTGAGTGTTTGAACGTATGCTTATATGATGCTTTGTTTGGACCATTTGCGATACGTGCGTTCCATAACACCGTACTTACGATTGACTCACTTAGTGTATGTTGACACTTGTTTCTTTTCTTATTGCTTCTGTCTTGCATTGGTAAAGGTAGCATGATATGATTCCTTGGAGAGGATGGGGGCTTTCTGGGTAGTTTTATTTAGTTTATGTTTTATGATGATACAACTTTGGACTTGTCAATAGGATTTCACCTACTTTTGGTTTTGAAAACTTGTTTGGTGTGGGTTTAGTAAACTTAAACTATGAATGAGGTTGTTTTAATATTTAATTAACATTGATGATGTTTTTGTAATTAATTATAATAACTTCTGCTAACATATTCTGGTTAAAAAGTGTTTGAAAACAAACAAAATAATTTGGGTGAAAAACTACGATGTTACAAGATAAAGAGCTAGAAATTTCGTATATGTAAAAGATAGATTTGACCAAGGAATTGACCATATGACTAAGTTAGGACTTGAATATTTAGATTCATGGTGGAGAGGGACCATAGGCGAAACAATTCAAGTATTTAATCAAGATAGAGTCAATTATGAAAATTTGAGAATTAGGAGGGACTATTATGTAAAATGGGGAAGTATTAATCTAGTTAGAAGCTTCCTTCTCCCCATTTGAATGAGATCGATCCAATGAGAGATAGAGATGATGGGAGTGGTGATGGAATGTTAAGTTGGAGAGCTGGAGTGATTCTTATGAGGAGAATCAAGCTAGGATTTGAGATTTATAAACTGTCTTCAAGTATAGAAGGTAAAACTCTCTATCTAACTTCATATATTTTGATATAGGGTTTGGTAAATGGAACCAAATTTGAAAATTATTAATCCAATAGAGTTTAATTGATGTTTCTAACATTAAACTAATGATTTGTACTCCTAATCTTCACTCAATCTAAACTTATGTAATTGTGTTGAAGTTTAGTGAGGTAATGGAGGCTTGAATCTCCAATAATGGTAGTGTAACACCCAAAAATTTCATGCTAATTTAAAACTTTTTCAAAATATTTAAAAACCAATCATCATTACAAAGTTGTTTTCAAAATATCTAACACCAGAGTTTTCCCAGAAACATAAACAAATCATGAGGAGCGGTACGATCATGCCTTCGCCTTGTCGAGGTCCCCTGATGTACCTGAAACAATAAACTGAAACTGTAAGCCCGAAAGCTTAGTGAGCTCCCCCAAAATACCAACTCCATACCAAAATAACCACAACAAATAACAATTTCAGATCAGCATGCATAATGAGCCTTCAGCCTGACTGGACCGCCTCACAGGGCCTACAACCTATCTGGACCGATCCCGAGCCTTCGACATGACTGGACCGCCTCGCAGGGCCTACAGCCTATCCGGACCGCTCCCCGGGTATGTTGGCCTACAACACAAAGCAGGACCGCCTCAACCCAACCCCCAGTCAACAAACATGTACACATAAATACCATACGCTAGCTCATATCATATAACAGTCAAACCGATCTAACATATCACTAATCATAGCAACATCCCAATAACCGGGATACTGACCTAACCGGTCACTAACATAACATTATCCTATAACCAGGACGTTGACCTAACCAGGTCGCTAAGCATAAGCATACCATTATCCTAACTACTAGGATGTAATCAATAAACATATCATGCCATAATCCCGGTACAATATATAAAGGGCCGGCCTTGGTGCCTTAGACCCTGTTGATATTGTGAGGATAACTCACCTCACAATGTCGCACTGAAAATGATTGGCTCAAACTCTCGAATCACCAACACGAACTCCACCACCTATAGTTACCATAAAACCCTTTTTCCATAAATCTCCAAATTACCAAAATACCCCCAGAGGTCAACTGGTCAACCCTAGGTCAAGGTCAAAGTCAACAGTCAAGGTCAACAGTCCATGTTGACCCAACTCGTCGAGTGCAGTTAACCGACTCGTCGAGTTCTTCCTGAACTCGAGAAGTCGTGAAATCCTAGGTTGACTCGTTGAGTTCCCTTATAACTCGTCGAGTTCATACGTGTCCAAAGGTTGAGGAAAACCCTAGCCGACTCGCCGAGTCTTCGCCTGACTCGCCGAGTCCAAGGCAATCTTCAACAGACTCGTCGAGCTGTTCATCAACTCGTCGAGTTCATGCCCATCTTCATATGACTCACCGAGTCCCTTCAATCCTTCATCCATACAGATGCTTTTTAAGCCATGCTAAGGCTCCATATTGTAGATCCAGCTTCCCAAGGCATGTTTATCACGTAAAGTTGCAAACTTTACGTGCATGCAAGGATCTAAAGGCTCTAAAGGCTCTAAATGACAAATCTAGGATTATAATGGAGTTTTATACTCAAGGAAGGCTTCATGCAGGACCAAGCTTGAAACTTTATGAACCTAGAACCCAAGAATGGTCCAGATCTGAAGTTGCAACTTCAGATCTAGTTCATACACCACAATATCATCATAACCAAGCCAAAAATACCCTAAACTCCACCCAAATGAGATCTAGAAAGGAATGAGGTAAAGGTGACGACTTGATACCTTCAAATGATGTTAACTGAGGTAGATTTCTGATCCCCACAAGTTCCTTGCTTCTAGCCACTTGTTTCTCCATGCTTTCCTCACTAAGATTCACCTTCCAAAACTTATAACACACAAAGTGAAGCACACACACGAATTAGGGTTGGTTTGGTTCTCAAAAGACTGCAAGGAGGATAAAGGGAGGCTGTTGATCCTTTAAATAGGGTGCAAAACCCCGGGATTTAGGGTTTCATCTGCCAGCTCCTACTCGTCGAGTCCCCCCTTGGACTCGGCGAGTAGGTCATTAAAACGCGTGGACTAACCCGCTGCTACTCGACGAGTAGGGCAACCAACTCGTCGAGTAGCCCATGAAATCAAGAAACTTTATATTAAATCAATACCTAAAAATCGGGGCGTTACAATTCTCCCGCACTTGAACTAGACTTCGTCCTCGAAGTCTGCCGCGGTGAACAGTTCCGGATAATGCTCCCGTATATCTGCCTCTGGCTTCCACGTCCACTCGGACCCCCTACGATGTTCCCACTGTAATTTCACCAAAGGTATCTTCTTGTTCCTCAGAATCTTCATCTTTCTCTCCAATATGGCCACAGGCCTCTCCACGTAATTTAGGCGCTCATCGACCTGAATATCATCCAGCGATACTACCGCCTCCTGGTCCATAACGCACTTTCGCAATTGCGAAACGTGGAAGGTGCTGTGAATCCGACTAAGCTCCTCCGGAAGCTCTAACCTATATGCCACCTTTCCAATCCTGACAATGATCCTGAACGGCCCAATATATCGCGGACCTAATTTTCCCCTCTTCCTGAAGCGGATCACACCCTTCCAGGGCGAGACCTTCAGGAGTACCATATCACCGACCTGAAACTCTAACTCGGATCGGCACAGGTCGGCGTAACGCTTCTGCCGACTCTGAGCGGTCTGCAGTCGCTGCCTAATCTGTTGAATCTTCTCGGTAGTCTACAAGACCACCTCCATCCGACCCATCACCCTGTGTCCGACCTCACCCCAACAAACCGGGGTGCGACATCTCCGTCTGTACAACAACTCGAAAGGCGGGGCGCCAATGCTGGAATGATAGTTGTTGTTGTAGGCGAACTCTGCAAGCGATAGGTGGGAATCCCAACTCCTACCGAAGTCAATGACACATGCCCTCAACATATCCTCGAGGGTCTGAATGGTCCGCTCGCTCTGGCCGTCTGTCTGGGGGTGAAATGCTGTGCTGAAGTGCAATCGCGTGCCCAGTTCCTCGTGGAACTTCTGCCAGAAACGGGAGGTAAATCTAACATCCCGGTCGGAGATAATGGAGACCGGAACCCCATGGCGAGCAACGATCTCGCGGACATATATGTCGGCTAATTTCTCGGCCGACGAACTCTCCTGTATGGCCAAGAAGTGGGCACTCTTGTTCAATCGATGCACGACGACCCATATAGCATCCAACCCCTTTGCCGTTCTCGGCAGCTTGGTAATAAATTCCATCGTGATCTGTTCCCATTTCCACATGGGAATCTCCAGGGGCTGCAGCTTGCCATGCGGCCTCTGATGGTCGGCCTTGACCATCCTACAGGTCAAGCACCTCTCAACGTACCAAGCGATTTCTCGTTTCATGCACGGCCACCAGTAGCTCAAAATCAAATCCTTGTACATCTTGGTGGCCCCCGGGTGAATAGAGAAGTGAGACTTATGAACCTCCTCCATGACTGTCTGTCTGACTCCACCAGACATCGGAACCCATACCCGACCGCATCGGGTCAATAATCCTCGGCTATCCTGCACAAACCGGGTGTTCTCACCCTTGATCCTTTCCAACCTCCAGTTCTTCGGTCGCATGCCCTCAACCTAGGCATCTCTGATCAAACTCATAAGCGGAGAATCCACCTCTATCCTCATACATAGCGCTGGAATGGAAGACCCAGCTGACTTGCGGCTCAAAGCGTCCGCAACCACATTCGCTTTACCGGGGTGGTAAAGGATCTCGCAGTCGTAGTCTTTGGCTACATCCAGCCACCTGCGCTGCCTCATGTTCAAGTTTGGCTGATCCATGATGTGTCTCAAACTCTTGTGATCCGTATATATGGTACAACGAACCGCATATAAGTAATGTCTTCATATTTTGAGAGCGAACACTGCTCCCAGCTCCAGATCATGAGTAGGATATCTCGTCTCATGCAGCTTCAACTGCCGCGATGCATAAGATATCACCCGTCCCCTCTGCATGAGGACTGCCCCTAAACCTGTGATGGATGCATCACAGAACACCACGAAATCCTTAACTCCCTCCGGGAGTGTCAAAACTGGAGCCTCACACAACCGCTGACGGAGGGTCTCAAACGCCCTCTGCTGCTCGGAACCCCACCAAAAATCCGCCCCCTTCCTCGTCAGACGAGTGAGGGGTACTGAAATCTTAGAGAAATCCTGTATGAATCTCCGGTAGTACCCTGCCAATCCCAGAAAGCTCCTGATGTCTGAGGGAGATTTCGGAACCTCCCACCGCATGACTGCCTCGATTTTGGCCGGGTCAACCAAAATCCCATCTTGGTTAACGAGGTGCCCGAGGAACTGGACCTCTCGTAACCAAAACTCACACTTCGAGAACTTGGCATATAGCCGTTCTCGTCTCAGAACTCCCAACAACTCCCTGAGATGCTCCTCGTGCTGCTCTCGAGTCTTGTAATACACCAAGATATCATCTATAGACACGATGACCGAGCCATCCAGCATCGGTCTGCAGACCCGATTCATCAGGTCCTTAAATACTGCCGGCGCGTTGGTGAGCCCAAACGGCATCACCACGAACTCGTAATGACCATAATGAGTCCGAAACGCGGTCTTCTCCACGTCCTCCTCTCTAACTCAGACCTGATGATACCCCGACCTCAAATCTATCTTGGAGAACCAAGATGCCCCCTGCAACTGATCAAAGAGGTCATCTATCCTCGGGAGTGGATAACGGTTCTTCACCGTCAACTTGTTCAACTCCCTATAATCAATGCACATCTGGTGCGAGCCGTCCTTCTTCCTGACGAAGAGGATCGGTGTGCCCCATGGAGAACTACTAGGTCGAATGAACTGCTTGCCCAACATATCCTGCAGCTGCGAAGACAGCTCCTGCATCTCGGGTGGCGCCAATCGGTACGGCGCCTTGGCGATAGGAGCCGCACCTGGTAACAGGTCGATTCGGAACTCAACCTGCCTCTCTGGAGGTATCCCTGGCAACTCCTCCGGGAACACGTCAGCAAATTCCCTAACCACTGGAACCTATGAAACTGAAATTTGATCCCTGACCTGCGTATCCACCACATACGCTAGATAACCCGCACACCCGTGCTGAATACACTGCCGAGCCCTGGCGGCTAAACAAAACCTTGATCCCACTCTGGTGCCTTCACCATATACCACCAATTCTCCCCCACTTGGGGTTCGAACTACCACTCGCTGGCCCTCACAGTCAATCATAGCACCGAACCCACTGAGCCAATCCATGCCTACAATCACACACACCTCCCCCATGGGAATCGGAATCAAATATATCGGAACGGACACCCCGAAATTACCCAACTCACACCCTCAATAAACCGAAGAAGCAGAAACCCTGTGTTCGTTGGCGATAGAGACTCGCAACGGACACTCTAACTCGCCCGCTGGCACACTGAACTCCCTACTGAATGACTAGGATACGAAGGAGCGACTCGCCCCCGAGTCAAATAAAACCAAGGCAGGCAAAGAGTTCACTAAAAACGTACCTAATCACAGGTACAACAGATAAGCATAATACAATTATAATAATTAAAATAAAAGAGAGAAACATACCAGCAACCACATCTGGTGCTGCCCTGGCCTCCTCTGCAGTCAAATGGAAAGCACGCCCTTGAGCCTTCGGAGGCTCTGCCTTGACTGGCCTCCCATCCGGTATCCTCAATGTAGCCGACGCAGGAGTCTGCGTTGGCCTGGCTGCGAGTTGTGGACAGTTGGTCTTCACATGACCAACCTGATGACAGTGATAGCATAGCCTCATATCCGATGCAGGGGCTGTCTGGCGACAATCCCTAGCATAGTGTCCCTCCTTGCCACACTTGTAGAACCCACTACCCGTCCGACAAACTCCGGGATGAATCTTGCCGCACTTTCCATAAGTGCGGCTCTGCTGGCCCCCGATCCTAGCATCAGCGGTCTTAGACCGCTTAGGCGCTGGCTGCGACTGATTCGGGGCCTACCGCTGCTCCCTCAGCTGCAGCTCAATCTCTAACTCACGCCGCCTAGCGGCCTCCTGCAACTCCAAAAGAGTATCACATCGTTGGGTAGACACAAACTGACAGATGTCAGCCTTGAGCATGCTAAGATAACGGGTCATCTGAGCCTGCTCAGAAGCAAACTCCGGGCAGAACATCGCCCTCTCTGTGAACATGCGGGTGATCTCCGTCACCAACTCCCCCTCCTATCTCAAACTCAAAAACCCTTGCGACAGTCGTTCCCGCTCGACCCGTGGAATGTATCGGGCACGGAACATATCCCTGAACTGCTCCCAAGTAACAACAACTCTCTGATCATCAATGTACGACCCAGTCGCCAATCTCCACCAGTCCTTGGCCCCGGACCTTAACACGTTTAGAGCACACCTGACCTTTTTGTCAGTAGGACACGAGCAGGTAAAGAAACACCCCTCCACATCTGAAATCCACCTCATCGCCTTGATGGGGTCCTGTGTCCCATCAAAAGTAGGGGGGCTTCGTGTTATCGAAGTCCCTGTACTGGAAGCCCCGAGTGGCTCCTCCTCCTCCCCCACCGATGTTACAGCTGCAATGGCAGCCGTCTCCGCAAGGACTGCGTATCGCTCGTCGAAGTACTCGACCATGGCGGTCTTAATAGACCCGAACATCTCCGGCTGCTGTGCCCAGAACGCAGAAGCAACCTCATCATGCAGGATCTCCCGGATCCTGGCATCCAACTCCTCAGTACCCATCTGCACCACGGGCTCAGGTGCTGTCGGCCCCTCCTGGCCTCCGTCTCCTGATCCTGATCCTGAACCGGATCCAGTCACAAAGCGTCTCGTCATCACCATACTGAAACATACCACAAGATATCAGATAATCCACAAAAATAACTGGAAACCAACTCCCGACTAAACCCTAGGGGTTGTGACTTCCTTGCTACGCGTATGGGTCATGTGCTTTCAGTAGTATGGGCCCCTAATACCTTCCACACCTACCCATATTTGTCTCAAGTATCACCACAACGCCGTAACTGAATACACAACATGGCGAGCGCTCAATCCTCTCTCCTAGAGGAATGCTAATTATCTCATAACTGGCCTCCCGACCTCTCACAACCCACCCATCCACGAAACTTCCACCAACCCTGCAACACTAGTGTATGCTAATCATACATAACGATGGACCCCATAGACTTTCGAATACCTGATTCTACCCTAAGCCCTTCATCAAACAAGAATAGGAAATAAGGCCAAACCAAACATTCTCAGGCTATAAGATCTTAGTTATGTACGACTATGATGCATACACTAAGCAACTACAGTAATGATATCAATTTCATATAAGGAAAACCCTAGGCTACCAAGCATCATGTAATCAGGCAATTCTATCAGGCAATTCCTGAAGATCCCTAGCCTAGCACTAGCATGCTGTTCTAACATATCACGTAATCAAATAACTGTGTGGTATTTTGGGGTCACTTACTGGCTCCAGCTGATCGTACACCCTGCATCCTCCTTTACTTATTTTGAAAACCATTTGAAAATTCATTTTGAAAATCTTTTCCTTGGTTTGAGACTGGAGTCACACGAGTGTTCTTCCAATTCACTCAAACCAAGGCTCTGATACCCACTTGTAACACCCAAAAATTTTATGCCAATTTAAAACTTTTTCAAAATATTTAAAAACCAATCATCATTACAAAGTTGTTTTCAAAATATCTAACATCAGAGTCTTCCCAGAAACATAAACAAATCATGAGGAGCGGTACGATCATTCCTTCGCCTAGCCGCGGTCACCTGATGTACTTGAAACAATAAACTGAAATTGTAAGCCCGAAAGCTTAGTGAGCTCCCCAAAAATACCATCTCCATACCAAAATAACCACAACAAATAACAATTTCAGATCAGCATGCATAATGAGTCTTCAGCCTGACTGGACCAACTCACAGGGCCTACAGCCTATCTGGACCACTCCCGAGCCTTCGGCATGACTGGACCGCCTCGCAGGGTCTACAGCCTATCCGGACCCCTCCCCGGATATGTTGGCCTACAGCACAAAGCAGGACCGCCTCAACCCAACCCCCAGTCAACGAACATGTGCACATAAATACCATACGCTAGCTCATATCATATAACAGTCAAACCGATCTAACATATCACTAATCATAGCAACATCCCAATAACCGGGATACAGACCTAACCGGTCACTAACATAGCATTATCCTATAACCAGGACGTTGACCTAACCAGGTCGCTAAGCATAAGCATACCATTATCCTAACTACTAGGATGTAATCAATAAACATGTCATGCCATAATCCCGGTACAATATATAAAGGGCCGGCCTTGGTGCCTTAGACCCTGTTGATATAGTGAGGATAACTCACCTCATAATGTCGCACTGAAAATGATTGGCTCAAACTCTCGAATCACCAACACGAACTCCACCACCTATAGTTACCATAAAACCCTTTTTCCATAAATCTCCAAATTACCAAAATACCCCCAGAGGTCAACTGGTCAACCCTGGGTCAAGGTCAAAGTCAACAGTCAAGGTCAACAGTCCATGTTGACCCAACTCGTCGAGTGTAGTTAACCGACTCGTCGAGTTCTTCCTGAACTCGAGAAGTCGTGAAATCCTAGGTTGACTCGTTGAGTTCCCTTATAACTCGTCGAGTTCATATGTGTCCAAAGGTTGAGGAAAACCCTAGCCGACTCGCCGAGTCTTCGCCTGACTCACCGAGTCCAAGG
This sequence comes from Lactuca virosa, assembly GCF_052849685.1. NCBI lineage: Eukaryota > Viridiplantae > Streptophyta > Magnoliopsida > Asterales > Asteraceae > Lactuca > Lactuca virosa. The sequence goes on along the minus strand of NC_136426.1, from coordinate 108,092,443 downwards.
CAATCTTCAACAGACTCACCGAGTTGTTCATCAACTCGTCGAGTTCATGCCCATCTTCATATGACTCGCCGAGTCGACCTTGCGACTCGCCGAGTCCCTTCAATCCTTCATCCATACAGATGCTTTTTAAGCCATGCTAAGGCTCCATATTGTAGATCCAGCTTCCCAAGGCATGTTTATCACGTAAAGTTGCAAACTTTACGTGCATGCAAGGCTCTAAAGGCTCTAAATGACAAATCTAGGATTATAATGGAGTTTTACACTCAAAGAAGGCTTCATGCAGGACCAAGCTTGAAACTTTATGAACCTAGAACCCAAGAAGGGTCCAGATCTGAAGTTGCAACTTCAGATCTAGTTCATACACCACAATATCATCATAACCAAGCCAAAAATACCCTAAACTCCACCCAAATGAGATCTAGAAAGGAATGAGGTAAAGGTGACGACTTGATACCTTCAAATGATGTTAACTGAGGTAGATTTCTGATCCCCACAAGTTCCTTGCTTCTAGCCACTTGTTTCTCCATGCTTTCCTCACTAAGATTCACCTTCCAAAACTTATAACACACAAAGTGAAGCACACACACGAATTAGGGTTGGTTTGGTTCTCAAAAGACTGCAAGGAGGATAAAGGGAGGCTGTTGATCCTTTAAATAGGGTGCAAAACCCCGGGATTTAGGGTTTCATCTGCCAGCTCCTACTCGTCGAGTCCCCCCTTGGACTCGGCGAGTAGGTCATTAAAACGCGTGGACTAACCCGCTGCTACTCGACGAGTAGGGCAACCAACTCGTCGAGTAGCCCATGAAATCAAGAAACTTTATATTAAATCAATACCTAAAAATCGGGGCGTTACAATTCTCCCGCACTTGAACTAGACTTCGTCCTCGAAGTCTGCCGCGGTGAACAGTTCCGGATAATGCTCCCGTATATCTGCCTCTGGCTTCCACGTCCACTCGGACCCCCTACGATGTTCCCACTGTAATTTCACCAAAGGTATCTTCTTGTTCCTCAGAATCTTCATCTTTCTCTCCAATATGGCCACAGGCCTCTCCACGTAATTTAGGCGCTCATCGACCTGAATATCATCCAGCGATACTACCGCCTCCTGGTCCATAACGCACTTTCGCAATTGCGAAACGTGGAAGGTGCTGTGAATCCGACTAAGCTCCTCCGGAAGCTCTAACCTATATGCCACCTTTCCAATCCTGACAATGATCCTGAACGGCCCAATATATCGCGGACCTAATTTTCCCCTCTTCCTGAAGCGGATCACACCCTTCCAGGGCGAGACCTTCAGGAGTACCATATCACCGACCTGAAACTCTAACTCGGATCGGCACAGGTCGGCGTAACGCTTCTGCCGACTCTGAGCGGTCTGCAGTCGCTGCCTAATCTGTTGAATCTTCTCGGTAGTCTACAAGACCACCTCCATCCGACCCATCACCCTGTGTCCGACCTCACCCCAACAAACCGGGGTGCGACATCTCCGTCTGTACAACAACTCGAAAGGCGGGGCGCCAATGCTGGAATGATAGCTGTTGTTGTAGGCGAACTCTGCAAGCGATAGGTGGGAATCCCAACTCCTACCGAAGTCAATGACACATGCCCTCAACATATCCTCGAGGGTCTGAATGGTCCGCTCGCTCTGGCCGTCTGTCTGGGGGTGAAATGCTGTGCTGAAGTGCAATCGCGTGCCCAGTTCCTCGTGGAACTTCTGCCAGAAACGGGAGGTAAATCTAACATCCCGGTCGGAGATAATGGAGACCGGAACCCCATGGCGAGCAACGATCTCGCGGACATATATGTCGGCTAATTTCTCGGCCGACGAACTCTCCTGTATGGCCAAGAAGTGGGCACTCTTGTTCAATCGATGCACGACGACCCATATAGCATCCAACCCCTTTGCCGTTCTCGGCAGCTTGGTAATAAATTCCATCGTGATCTGTTCCCATTTCCACATGGGAATCTCCAGGGGCTGCAGCTTGCCATGCGGCCTCTGATGGTCGGCCTTGACCATCCTACAGGTCAAGCACCTCTCAACGTACCAAGCGATTTCTCGTTTCATGCACGGCCACCAGTAGCTCAAAATCAAATCCTTGTACATCTTGGTGGCCCCCGGGTGAATAGAGAAGTGAGACTTATGAACCTCCTCCATGACTGTCTGTCTGACTCCACCAGACATCGGAACCCATACCCGACCGCATCGGGTCAATAATCCTCGGCTATCCTGCACAAACCGGGTGTTCTCACCCTTGATCCTTTCCAACCTCCAGTTCTTCGGTCGCATGCCCTCAACCTAGGCATCTCTGATCAAACTCATAAGCGGAGAATCCACCTCTATCCTCATACATAGCGCTGGAATGGAAGACCCAGCTGACTTGCGGCTCAAAGCGTCCGCAACCACATTCGCTTTACCGGGGTGGTAAAGGATCTCGCAGTCGTAGTCTTTGGCTACATCCAGCCACCTGCGCTGCCTCATGTTCAAGTTTGGCTGATCCATGATGTGTCTCAAACTCTTGTGATCCGTATATATGGTACAACGAACCGCATATAAGTAATGTCTTCATATTTTGAGAGCGAACACTGCTCCCAGCTCCAGATCATGAGTAGGATATCTCGTCTCATGCAGCTTCAACTGCCGCGATGCATAAGATATCACCCGTCCCCTCTGCATGAGGACTACCCCTAAACCTGTGATGGATGCATCACAGAACACCACGAAATCCTTAACTCCCTCCGGGAGTGTCAAAACTGGAGCCTCACACAACCGCTGACGGAGGGTCTCAAACGCCCTCTGCTGCTCGGAACCCCACCAAAAATCCGCCCCCTTCCTCGTCAGACGAGTGAGGGGTACTGAAATCTTAGAGAAATCCTGTATGAATCTCCGGTAGTACCCTGCCAATCCCAGAAAGCTCCTGATGTCTGAGGGAGATTTCGGAACCTCCCACCGCATGACTGCCTCGATTTTGGCCGGGTCAACCAAAATCCCATCTTGGTTAACGAGGTGCCCGAGGAACTGGACCTCTCGTAACCAAAACTCACACTTCGAGAACTTGGCATATAGCCGTTCTCGTCTCAGAACTCCCAACAACTCCCTGAGATGCTCCTCGTGCTGCTCTCGAGTCTTGTAATACACCAAGATATCATCTATAGACACGATGACCGAGCCATCCAGCATCGGTCTGCAGACCCGATTCATCAGGTCCTTAAATACTGCCGGCGCGTTGGTGAGCCCAAACGGCATCACCACGAACTCGTAATGACCATAATGAGTCTGAAACGCGGTCTTCTCCACGTCCTCCTCTCTAACTCAGACCTGATGATACCCCGACCTCAAATCTATCTTGGAGAACCAAGATGCCCCCTGCAACTGATCAAAGAGGTCATCTATCCTCGGGAGTGGATAACGGTTCTTCACCGTCAACTTGTTCAACTCCCTATAATCAATGCACATCTGGTGCGAGCCGTCCTTCTTCCTGACGAAGAGGATCGGTGTGCCCCATGGAGAACTACTAGGTCGAATGAACTGCTTGCCCAACATATCCTGCAGCTGCGAAGACAGCTCCTGCATCTCGGGTGGCGCCAATCGGTACGGCGCCTTGGCGATAGGAGCCGCACCTGGTAACAGGTCGATTCGGAACTCAACCTGCCTCTCTGGAGGTATCCCTGGCAACTCCTCCGGGAACACGTCAGCAAATTCCCTAACCACTGGAACCTATGAAACTGAAATTTGATCCCTGACCTGCGTATCCACCACATACGCTAGATAACCCGCACACCCGTGCTGAATACACTGCCGAGCCCTGGCGGCTAAACAAAACCTTGATCCCACTCTGGTGCCTTCACCATATACCACCAATTCTCCCCCACTTGGGGTTCGAACTACCACTCGCTGGCCCTCACAGTCAATCATAGCACCGAACCCACTGAGCCAATCCATGCCTACAATCACACACACCTCCCCCATGGGAATCGGAATCAAATATATCGGAACGGACACCCCGAAATTACCCAACTCACACCCTCAATAAACCGAAGAAGCAGAAACCCTGTGTTCGTTGGCGATAGAGACTCGCAACGGACACTCTAACTCGCCCGCTGGCACACTGAACTCCCTACTGAATGACTAGGATACGAAAGAGCGACTCGCCCCCGAGTCAAATAAAACCAAGGCAGGAAAAGAGTTCACTAAAAACGTACCTAATCACAGGTACAACAGATAAGCATAATACAATTATAATAATTAAAATAAAAGAGAGAAACATACCAGCAACCACATCTGGTGCTGCCCTGGCCTCCTCTGCAGTCAAATGGAAAGCACGCCCTTGAGCCTTCGGAGGCTCTGCCTTGACTGGCCTCCCATCCGGTATCCTCAATGTAGCCGACGCAGGAGTCTGCGTTGGCCTGGCTGCGAGTTGTGGACAGTTGGTCTTCACATGACCAACCTGATGACAGTGATAGCATAGCCTCATATCCGATGCAGGGGCTGTCTGGCGACAATCCCTAGCATAGTGTCCCTCCTTGCCACACTTGTAGAACCCACTACCCGTCCGACAAACTCCGGGATGAATCTTGCCGCACTTTCCATAAGTGCGGCTCTGCTGGCCCCCGATCCTAGCATCAGCGGTCTTAGACCGCTTAGGCGCTGGCTGCGACTGATTCGGGGCCTACCGCTGCTCCCTCAGCTGCAGCTCAATCTCTAACTCACGCCGCCTAGCGGCCTCCTGCAACTCCAAAAGAGTATCACATCGTTGGGTAGACACAAACTGACAGATGTCAGCCTTGAGCATGCTAAGATAACGGGTCATCTGAGCCTGCTCAGAAGCAAACTCCGGGCAGAACATCGCCCTCTCTGTGAACATGCGGGTGATCTCCGTCACCAACTCCCCCTCCTATCTCAAACTCAAAAACCCTTGCGACAGTCGTTCCCGCTCGACCCGTGGAATGTATCGGGCACGGAACATATCCCTGAACTGCTCCCAAGTAACAACAACTCTCTGATCATCAATGTACGACCCAGTCGCCAATCTCCACCAGTCCTTGGCCCCGGACCTTAACACGTTTAGAGCACACCTGACCTTTTTGTCAGTAGGACACGAGCAGGTAAAGAAACACCCCTCCACATCTGAAATCCACCTCATCGCCTTGATGGGGTCCTGTGTCCCATCAAAAGTAGGGGGGCTTCGTGTTATCGAAGTCCCTGTACTGGAAGCCCCGAGTGGCTCCTCCTCCTCCCCCACCGATGTTACAGCTGCAATGGCAGCCGTCTCCGCAAGGACTGCGTATCGCTCGTCGAAGTACTCGACCATGGCGGTCTTAATAGACCCGAACATCTCCGGCTGGTGTGCCCAGAACGCAGAAGCAACCTCATCATGCAGGATCTCCCGGATCCTGGCATCCAACTCCTCAGTACCCATCTGCACCACGGGCTCAGGTGCTGTCGGCCCCTCCTGGCCTCCGTCTCCTGATCCTGATCCTGAACCGGATCCAGTCACAAAGCGTCTCGTCATCACCATACTGAAACATACCACAAGATATCAGATAATCCACAAAAATAACTGGAAACCAACTCCCGACTAAACCCTAGGGGTTGTGACTTCCTTGCTACGCGTATGGGTCATGTGCTTTCAGTAGTATGGGCCCCTAATACCTTCCACACCTACCCATATTTGTCTCAAGTATCACCACAACGCCGTAACTGAATACACAACATGGCGAGCGCTCAATCCTCTCTCCTAGAGGAATGCTAATTATCTCATAACTGGCCTCCCGACCTCTCACAACCCACCCATCCACGAAACTTCCACCAACCCTGCAACACTAGTGTATGCTAATCATACATAACGATGGACCCCATAGACTTTCGAATACCTGATTCTACCCTAAGCCCTTCATCAAACAAGAATAGGAAATAAGGCCAAACCAAACATTCTCAGGCTATAAGATCTTAGTTATGTACGACTATGATGCATACACTAAGCAACTACAGTAATGATATCAATTTCATATAAGGAAAACCCTAGGCTACCAAGCATCATGTAATCAGGCAATTCTATCAGGCAATTCCTGAAGATCCCTAGCCTAGCACTAGCATGCTGTTCTAACATATCACGTAATCAAATAACTGTGTGGTATTTTGGGGTCACTTACTGGCTCCAGCTGATCGTACACCCTGCATCCTCCTTTACTTATTTTGAAAACCATTTGAAAATTCATTTTGAAAATCTTTTCCTTGGTTTGAGACTGGAGTCACACGAGTGTTCTTCCAATTCACTCAAACCAAGGCTCTGATACCCACTTGTAACACCCAAAAATTTTATGCCAATTTAAAACTTTTTCAAAATATTTAAAAACCAATCATCATTACAAAGTTGTTTTCAAAATATCTAACATCAGAGTCTTCCCAGAAACATAAACAAATCATGAGGAGCGGTACGATCATTCCTTCGCCTAGCCGCGGTCACCTGATGTACTTGAAACAATAAACTGAAATTGTAAGCCCGAAAGCTTAGTGAGCTCCCCAAAAATACCATCTCCATACCAAAATAACCACAACAAATAACAATTTCAGATCAGCATGCATAATGAGTCTTCAGCCTGACTGGACCAACTCACAGGGCCTACAGCCTATCTGGACCACTCCCGAGCCTTCGGCATGACTGGACCGCCTCGCAGGGTCTACAGCCTATCCGGACCCCTCCCCGGATATGTTGGCCTACAGCACAAAGCAGGACCGCCTCAACCCAACCCCCAGTCAACGAACATGTGCACATAAATACCATACGCTAGCTCATATCATATAACAGTCAAACCGATCTAACATATCACTAATCATAGCAACATCCCAATAACCGGGATACAGACCTAACCGGTCACTAACATAGCATTATCCTATAACCAGGACGTTGACCTAACCAGGTCGCTAAGCATAAGCATACCATTATCCTAACTACTAGGATGTAATCAATAAACATGTCATGCCATAATCCCGGTACAATATATAAAGGGCCGGCCTTGGTGCCTTAGACCCTGTTGATATAGTGAGGATAACTCACCTCATAATGTCGCACTGAAAATGATTGGCTCAAACTCTCGAATCACCAACACGAACTCCACCACCTATAGTTACCATAAAACCCTTTTTCCATAAATCTCCAAATTACCAAAATACCCCCAGAGGTCAACTGGTCAACCCTGGGTCAAGGTCAAAGTCAACAGTCAAGGTCAACAGTCCATGTTGACCCAACTCGTCGAGTGTAGTTAACCGACTCGTCGAGTTCTTCCTGAACTCGAGAAGTCGTGAAATCCTAGGTTGACTCGTTGAGTTCCCTTATAACTCGTCGAGTTCATATGTGTCCAAAGGTTGAGGAAAACCCTAGCCGACTCGCCGAGTCTTCGCCTGACTCACCGAGTCCAAGGCAATCTTCAACAGACTCACCGAGTTGTTCATCAACTCGTCGAGTTCATGCCCATCTTCATATGACTCGCCGAGTCGACCTTGCGACTCGCCGAGTCCCTTCAATCCTTCATCCATACAGATGCTTTTTAAGCCATGCTAAGGCTCCATATTGTAGATCCAGCTTCCCAAGGCATGTTTATCACGTAAAGTTGCAAACTTTACGTGCATGCAAGGCTCTAAAGGCTCTAAATGACAAATCTAGGATTATAATGGAGTTTTACACTCAAAGAAGGCTTCATGCAGGACCAAGCTTGAAACTTTATGAACCTAGAACCCAAGAAGGGTCCAGATCTGAAGTTGCAACTTCAGATCTAGTTCATACACCACAATATCATCATAACCAAGCCAAAAATACCCTAAACTCCACCCAAATGAGATCTAGAAAGGAATGAGGTAAAGGTGACGACTTGATACCTTCAAATGATGTTAACTGAGGTAGATTTCTGATCCCCACAAGTTCCTTGCTTCTAGCTACTTGTTTCTCCAAGCTTTCCTCACTAAGATTCACCTTCCAAAACTTATAACACACAAAATGAAGCACACACACGAATTAGGGTTGGTTTGGTTCTCAAAAGACTGCAAGGGGGATAAAGGGAGGCTGTTGATCCTTTAAATAGGGTGCAAAACCCCGGGATTTAGGGTTTAATCGGTCAGCTCCTACTCGTCGAGTCCCTCCTTGGACTCGGCGAGTAGGTCATTAAAACGCGTGGACTAACCCGCTACTACTCGACGAGTAGGGCAACCAACTCGTCGAGTAGCCCTTGAAATCAAGAAACTTTATATTAAATCAATACCTGAAAACTTTGTATTGTTGTAGTTTAATAGAAGTAACTATGATTATCACATTAGAAATCATTACGTACTTGAGATTTCTCCATCTGAGCTTAATTCATATATGGAAGCTTAAACTAGGGTTTCATTGATTGCAATGGAGAAGGAAGAATGATTCCACGGTGGATATTTTAAATGAATGTGGTCAAACATGTAATTTATCAATGAAACAACTAGGAATTAGGTTGATGATTGATTATTATGATAGAATTGGTTGATCATGTGTGGAAAGAGTTGTCACAACTCTTGAATCACTAAGTCCAACTCTTTTGAATATTATGTAATTGATCGTGCCAAGATTGATTATGTGTAATAAGAACTCAATTTGTGATTAAGTCCACATTTAAAATGTTGGAAGGTATCTATGATGTATTTAGGATATTGATGCAAAAGATGTCCTTAAACCTTCCATTTAAACCTTGAATTTGAATGAATTAATGGATGCTTTGGAAAAAGGCCTTAATCATTAAGTCATTGGAAGGAAATAACTTAATTAAGTAAAGTAATGTTATTAGGACTTATTTAAGTCATTAAGATTCATTCATGAAGTATGTAAGCATTTGGAGAAAAGTACATTGCCTTCTGGAAAATTCTGCTTAGAAAATAGATTATTCTCAAGATTAAGTTTGGATCGTTCCTTTGGCTTCCAATGGCTTCCACAAATCACATTATATAAGAACAAGAACAATATTAACTTGGAAAATATTAGGAGACCCTTTATGGGTATTTTAGTCTTTTGACACCCTTTAATGTTGTAAATAGGTGGTGTTTGAGACACATAGAACTTAGGATGAAGTAGTGTGGCTTGTTAAGTAGTGGAATAAGGTGAGTACATACCTGGAGTACATGTGACCTTTACATATATGGAAATGTTTTGATATTATTACTTATGTTACTGTAAGTCCCAAATTTGCTTGACGTATCAATCAGATCCAATTAATGGTGTGGAATCCCAATCAATTGGATGCTGCAAGATCAAAATAAGAAGAAGGAGAAGAAGAATAAGATGAATCTATGATGTATTTGTTGGATTAGTGTCTAAGTCCATAACTATAATTGGTATGTACTTGACCCGACTCGGCATGGTCCATTTGGGTTGCATGGCATCAGAACATTTGGATAGACCGTTTATGAGGAAAAGACATTTTGTGACATATTAATATATTATAAGTTCTAATATATTAATATGAAATCATGTTATTTAATTAGTATTGATCAAGAATTAATTTGGACTTAATTTAGTGATCAAAAAGAGACTAATTAAATATATGGGGATTGATTGTGTAAATCATTCATTCTTATATATGTGGCCTTATGATCCAAGATTCCTTTATGTTGGGTTTAATCCATGTGGTGATCCATGGATACTCCATGGAGGTTAAAACCCATGGAGCATAAGGAATGGGTAAAGTCATGAGTTACATGGTGTAACCCTAATAGCCACACTATATAAGAACCCCTTTAGTTCAAGAAATTGGCACTAGTGATACATATTTTGAGGGCTAGCCAATTTGAACATGTATGTCTTCTTCTCATGGTTATTCCAAGAGTTCATGATGTTGTGTGAACCATTTGAGGTGTCACACTTGGGGCACTAGGCTCTCAAGCTTCATGGAGTCAAGCAACAACAACAAGGTATGTATTCTGTCTATTTTAGTATCCTAGTATCAATGTTTTGATATGCTAGTTAGGATAATACCTTGGATAATCATATTTGCATGTATAACAGAGAAAACATAGATCCAAGGTATTTAGGGTTGCATGTACACTTAGGAGTGTTAGAATGCTCAAAACCCAACAGTATTCAAGATTGGAATGATGAACAATACACAAGATTCACACACACTTAGCCCCTTCTCTACTTCCTCTCTCTAGAACACCTTAGAGTACACACACTTGGCTTGAAATGGACTAGGAACATTACCCTAAGATGTTTTTGAACTTATAAACTTGTTTTTGATGTGGTAATGTTCGTACTAATCCAATTTCAAAGATAATTGCCAATAGATTCATGTTTTGTATTAGTTTAGTGATTAGGCTAATTACATGAAAAAGTTTGATTTGAATTATCTTGTTCTTATGAGTTGCTTAGATTAATAGAAAAAGTTAATTGATTTTGTGTTTTCAATCCATTTTAATCTAAGATTTGATTCTAAAATGTATTTTTGTAACTTGTCCTCAAGTTATATGAAAAGTCACATTTAAGTTTCATAAAACTCATAAAAGTTGGCAATGGTTACAAAATGAAGAGTCTTGTCCTCAAGTTATGGAGGTTCAAGAGTCACTTCATTAAGTAATAAAATGTGTAACCTTAATTAATTCCATAAGTTATAAAATAAAGAAAAGTTACATTCTTTTATTAGTTTAAAGTCTTCCATAACTTGTCCTCAAGTTATGGAACTTGAAGAGTCTTTTAATTAAAACTACTTTAAACATATAAGTCATGGAATTAATTAGTTTTGAATAGTTTCAAAACTTGCCCTCAAGTTTTGGAATTTGAAAAGTTTCACTTATGAATACTTTAATTCCAAGTTAGCCCTTAGAATTTTAAAAGTTAAAATTCAAACCCTTATACTATTATTATAATTTTAATTATATAGATATGTATAAGATAAAGTCAATTTTACCATTAGTAGGCCTCATTCACGAAGCCGGTCTATAAGGGGGGTATAAGGTTACTGCCTATAAAATGGCAGTTTAATGGGTGTCCACTCTCACCCACCGCTTCCTTGACTGGTGGATGGTCGTTAGCCGAACGGGTAGGAAAGGACTATAATTCTCCCTTCATTAAAAGTATTAATGATAAATACTAAGTAACTAAACATTTATAAATTCCCAATTCTTAGTTACTTAGGAAAATGTGAAATTGGTGCTAGCCCATAAAATTACACTTTGTACCTTACCAAGTCGTTAGTGGAGCGTGTGTGGTTAACCGGCACACTAACATGGACTAGTAAGAGTAGCAAAGGGTAACTTAACTTTATTATAGATCGGTGGAGCGTGTGTGGTTAACAGGCACATCGATTAGGTAATATTGTTGAGGGTACCAAGTCAATTTGTATGGTTATTCACACCTTGTTTGTGATCCTCGGCATCCCAGTCACAAACTTGAGAGGGCACAATCGAGATTCAAACATGCCATTGAAAGTTCAATGTATCTCAAAAGATCTAGGAGTTTCAAATCCAATTAAAACTTAATTATATTTCGTTTTTTATGGTGGAAATTAAATCGTCATTTACCTACCTTCAACTATTTTATAACTTGGATTACGGTATCCCTCTTCCAGTTATAAATAGGTTGTTGGGTCCTAGCCTTAATATTTCATATTGGGTGTTATATTAAGGACTTTAAATCAACTATCTTGAATATCTCCCAAAAGATGATCTTCCCAAATCTCTTGAAACAAGCTTTCCTAAATGAAGATGATGTCCCATGGAAATCATACTTCTTTCACCTCCTCCAATTATTCTCCCTAACCCACAAGTTCCTGAAAAGTTTAAGGTCACTCAAGCCCTATTGGCAAGCAAAGGTCTATGTGTGATCACATCTTGGAGATGTAGTCACATATTGACAAGCCGGGAGAGTTGGGTGTCAAAGTCTAGAGGAAGTTGATGATCAATCACTTTCTAAGTCACATAGTGAGTTCCTTTGGGACTCCTATGAAACAGACTATGACAAGACCCTTAATGATCTCATCTATTTGCTAAGATCAACTTCATAAAACTTTATGGACCTTGACAATGATGACATTGGATATCCAGTAAAGCTCTCTCTTCCCAATGGAAAGGGATCGGCCATAGTCAACTCGGTTGACCAAATGGTAAAGAGAAAGGCTAAGTCTGAGATAGTCCCATTATCAATGGTCCATTGCCAAAGAAAGGGGCATTGGTTGCGAAGCTGCCAAATTTACCTAAGGATGTTAAAGTCAATAAGTTTGACTCTACTTCAGGTAAAGTCCACTATCTAACTCTGCTAAGTTTCTATTCTGAGATTCTTGATACATGATGTGACTGGGTCACATGGTGATGTTTTAAGAATCAAAGAAAAAGTGAAGAAACTTAAAGAAAGAATATGCTGAATCTGATCGCGTATAACGATTTCTATCACATAGTTTGAAGATCGGATTCTTGAGCTACTTCTTAGGAGTTATGATATTTTGCTTAGGAATAGATAACAACAAGTTTTCATATGGATTGTAAGGATGAGTTTTTCCGCAAAGTTTTAAAAATAAAAGGTAAATCTTTTGATTTTATTTATTTTAAAATATCCTTACAATGGCATTTGTGAAAACTTTTGTTGCTTATAAGATTCCATTAAGAGCAAGAGTGGAAATATGAATTTGATTCTTTCATTTGTGGTAGTGTCTAAATTTACCAAATAAGGAAAGATTCTCATCACCTAAGTTTCAGTTGGATAGAAACTTGGAATCATGCAAGTTGTATAGCATGATGAATAAGAACTTTCAAGCATTGGAAAAATTAAGACTAACTACTTGTTCACATGGATGTGTGAGTCAAGTAAAGGATCGAGTACACATTCTTGTGCACTGATCAAGCCCACCACAAATAATCGTTAAGACTATTCGTCATTATTTACTAAAGTTCAGTAAATATGGTTATACTTACAAGCTTAAGTGTAATTCTGAGACATTGGAAAAGGTTTCAATGTATGGAGTGCGAATAAGAAGAATCAACTTAGGCAGAAAGATAAAAGTTTCTCAAATCTGATAAGATGGGAGAGTACTTTAGTATCATGTTATATAATCATCTTAATGATTAAGAGACCTTATCACAATTCATCCTCTAAGTGCATTCTGGTAGCTAAGAAGAGGAGCTATGAATTGTTGAAGTGGTTAAATCAAGAAGATGATTTATACTTCGTTCCAAAAACAATTCTCAGAGTTATACTCTAAGGTTGTAACTTGAGTGACATGTCTTAAAGAAGGTTTAAAACACTTGTCAAATGTAAGAGTAAAAGTTTTCTACTCGTGTACATTTGAAATTTGTAAGTTGTGATGTTTTGGATAAAACAAAGACCAACTAAGGCCAATTGTGTGAAGTGTTTGTCCTGATTAGGATCCACACTATCTCTTGAATATCTTGCAAGAAAGTCTTATATGTCAAGAGGACAGTGGGAGTCTTAAAGGTCTTGAAAGTCTCAAGAACTAATCAAGAATAAAACCTGAAGTTCTTCACTAGCACACGACTTGAGGTTTATAACCTGTCGTGTCGACATGTCTGTGCCTATTCAAGTTGGCTTTGCATAGGAGTTCTGAGAGTTCTCAATTGGTTGCACAGCTACTTGGAAGCAATGGCAGGCCCTTGAGCTGCCAAATGGCAAGAAATTAAGATTGAGTTTAGTCCATATGAGTTTGAATTTGTCATTATCCTTGTGTTGTGATTATGGTTTTGACAAAATTCATATGGATAGGAACTCATACACCATAAAATCTAAGTGTCATAAGGTTTATCTCCGATTCATGAAAATGATGGTGAGGAAACACTTTCACTAAGTAGATTTTAGCTAGATAGCAATTGTGATATTTGCATTCTCAAAGTCGTTAGTGGAGCGTGCGTGGTTAACCAGCACACTAACATGGACTTGTGAGAAGTGGTAAAGGTCTAAACAATCGAGACTATGATTACGACATCCCTTTTCATAGTTCTTAAAATTGTTTAGACACACCTGTGAGCTATCTAAGATAAGGTGTATGATATTGATAAAGTTTTATCAAAGCAATCTAGTATCAGAAATCTGAACTTTGGTAAGAAGGTCAATAAAGTATTGATTTCTAGAAGTCCAGCTGATTTCTGATTACATGTCAAAGCTAGTGGGAGCATAAGTGTTATGCTAATAATCATCATGTTAGTGGGAGCATGATAATTATGATAAAGGTTGCAATTTAGCAATGTTAATTATAGAAAACAAAAGTTTCAATTCGTGAGGCTGCAGGGGTTGAAAAAGTTGTTTTGCTATAATTAAGGGAGAGAAAATTATACTTCATTTCAATTCTAAAAGCTTAGATTGAGGTTTTAAGTCGTATTTAGTCAAGGATATATATATGAATTTCATGTTGGAATGACTCAACATAAGAAAATTCTATATATGGGTCCATTATTTGCGTTCTAAAATTCGATTATGATTACGGCATCCCTTTTCATAATCTGAATTATGAGAACTTGGCAAATAGAAATGGAAATGTTATAGCAAAAGACTGGTTTAGTCTTTATGTGAGACATCATGACTCGAGTCCCATATGCTTCGGATATAGGATCGATTACATGTGCTATATTTATCCTTTCTAAAATTTTCCAAATGCCTGGGGCATTAAGAAGGGAAAAGGTCTAGAACTGGATATGACTAAAAGGATTAAGCAATTGTCGAGGACAATCTAAGGTTTACCAAAGATTGGTTGCTCAAGGACAGTTGGAAGTATAATGATAATTCTGGAAGGACCATATTGACATAATCTGTAAGGAGGAAACTCTTGTTCAGAAGTGATAGTCAAAATGGAATATGGAAATGTTTCAAAGTTGGAAATTATTCAATCTGTGTAAGATTAGGAAACTTAATGCAAGAAGGATGTTTCCAAGGAGTTGATCTCCTTGGAATGCTTTGTAATGGTTGTTGTCAAGTCTTTCTGACTCTGTGCATAATCATTACAGGAGGATCAATGCATATAAGTTTAGAATCTAACAGATTTCAGTAAATGGCATGAATTTGGAATTCTTGCATTTGCAGTAAGGATTTGGGACAGTGAAAGAGGATCATTGGAGTTATGTTCAATTGATCTAATTCACAAAGTGAAGATCATAGACAAACATAGTATGCATACTTGGTGTATGGCATGACTAGTGTTTAGAAAACATAGTGTACATGCTTGGAGCATGGGACAACTATTGTTTTAAATTCAAGAATAAAGTTGATAGCTGAAACAGTATACAATGAATAATATGTAATCATATGGTGATAAATAAAAGGTGTTTTATTTATGTTCATAGGTTTTGATACCATATTAGATTCTATTATTATTGTGTTTCATTTTGCATGTTTTGACTTCCAGAATAACTAGGTCGTTCTTCCTGATTGACTAAGTTATTCAAACTATCCACAGTCGGTCATATGTTGGAAGTAGATATGAATCAAGACTGTCATGGGTTGGCTTGTAGAGGTCTAAGATGTTGGACAAGGGGCTACAACACTCATGAGTGCTCATAAGTTCTGAGTATTGGATTCAACCCGCGCTCATTGGAATCACTTCATGGATTTTATCACGAGTGATCATGAGACAATAATATCTTATATTCTTCAAACCTAGAGATATGAGTTGTTACTATGAGTTGGTTGTACATTGATTGCACAAAAACGCATTCGGTAACTCGGTGTTATAAAACGTGCCTTTGTGTATGATTCAACAAGTAGTAGAACAAGCCATATGAGTCGAAGTTTATCCATTCCTTTTACCTTCGGGATAAAAGCGATATCTGTGGGCCCCTCGATGATTTGGTGATGACAAATGTAAGTGCTCGGCCGGGCCTGGACTGATTTGATTTGTTCAATTAGTCAATCGTCATAAATCGGAAATCGGGAAACAACAAATGGACAGAGAGAATGATTATAATCCATGTCTCGGTCCATATGATATCTAGAATGGAGGAATATATGATCCCTTATCTAATGGACAAGTCATTGACAAAGGTCAGAGTTCATCTACAAGGTCAGAGTTCGACAGCGGCTTTTGAGAGCTACGATTGCCAGTTGGTTCCTGAAGTCATACGCAATAATAGTTTTAGACTTATCCAAGTGGGAGACTGTTGGATTAGTGTGTAAGTCCATAGCTATATTTGGTATGTACTTGACCCGACTCGACATGGTCCATTTGGGTTGCATGGCATCGGAACATTTGGATAGACCGTTTATGAGGAAAAGACATTTTGTGACATATTAATATATTATAAGTTCTAATATATTAATATGAAATCATGTTATTTAATTAGTATTGAGCAAGAATTAATTTGGACTTAATTTAGTGATCAAAAAGAGACTAATTAAATATATGGGGATTGATTGTGTAAATCATTCATTCTTATATATGTGGGCTTATGATCCAAGATTCCTTTATGTTGGGTTTAATCCATGTGGTGATCCATGGATACTCCATGGAGGTTAAAACCCATGGAGCATAAGGAATGGGTAAAGTCATGAGTTACATGGTGTAACCCTAATAGCCACACTATATAAGAACCCCTTTAGTTCAAGAAATTGGCACTAGTGATACATATTTTGAGGGCTAGCCAATTTGAACATGTATGTCTTCTTCTCATGGTTATTCCAAGAGTTCATGATGTTGTGTGAACCATTTGAGGTGTCACACTTGGGGCACTAGGCTCTCAAGCTTCATGGAGTCAAGCAACAACAACAAGGTATGTATTCTGTCTATTTTAGTATCCTAGTATCAATGTTTTGATATGCTAGTTAGGATAATACCTTGGATAATCATATTTGCATGTATAATAGAGAAAACATAGATCCAAGGTATTTAGGGTTGCATGTACACTTAGGAGTGTTAGAATGCTCAAAACCCAACAGTATTCAAGATTGGAATGATGAACAATACACAAGATTCACACACACTTAGCCCCTTCTCTACTTCCTCTCTCTAGAACACCTTAGAGTACACACACTTAAGCTCCTTTCTTGCCGTATACACCTATGACTCCACTAACACTATTTACATGAGACAGACAACCGCAAATGGGTTCACGGACGTGAACCGGTTCACGGTCGTGAACACTTCCAACCACATGGATCGAAAACCCAATTGCCTAGAGAAGTAAAGTATAAACCATATTGTTGACTCAAAAATCTCCCCCTTGGTTTATAGCTTTCTTTTCTTTGACCCAACAAGCTCCCCCTAAGAATGTAGCTGACTTTTCTTGTCAATCTTCACTTGGAGCTTGGCTTCAGCTTTTATCTTCGATATCTTCAGGACTTCAAGATGAGCATATGAATCTTCTATGCGAGTGACTTCATCTTGAACGGATGGGAATTTCTTCAGAATTTGGCTTTGAACGAACGTTGGGTGAGGAGGCTTGATGTAGAGATTCTTGAAAAACGAACACTTTCAGCTTGAGAATCTTCAGAGAGAATAGAGAACGAAACTTCTGGATCACTTTAGCAGGTACATAGATAGCAGCAAATTGATTGAGGAGGATTCAATGCAATTCGTCACATAATCTTCAAGTCAGCTTCACCTTGCTTCTGGGGTTGAAAGATTGAATGTTGAAAGAATAATCTTCATTTCTAGTTCCTTCGAATGAATGTTCTTGAATGATCACCGATGCGTCTTGAGAAGTAACCGTTGACTAAAAAGTCCCTGTGGATCATAGAAAGAATCATAAAGACCCTTCTCACCACAGTTGTTCAAGGATGAATCCTTGGCTCAAAAAGAGACTTCTCGCAGTATCTGTGTGAACTTGGAGGAACGCAATGCGATTTGTTGAGTATCGGAGAACTACTCGTTGGTAGTTTTTTATGTTAGCCCATGTATATCCTTGATCATAAATCTCAATACAGTTATGAAGTTAACGAGTTAACTTGGCCCTTGGCGAGATGTTCAGCGATACCTATTTCCCTGTTGGGTGAATCGCCCTGGTGCCGTGACAGTTCTTAGGTAAAGAAAGCTGACAAGACCAATCTGACAATTTGTACCATTTCAGACTTTCAATTCCTTAGATACGACAGTTCTTAGATAAGAAGCTACCTAACTAGTATATTGTACGATGTCACACCAGGTATGAGCCATTATCCGTCAATTCATGGGTGAAATCTAGAACATATAAAATGTTCTCCGTCAATTCAGAATTAAATGGTTTTGGATTTTGGGTATCACTTAGAGTCATGTTGACAACGACATCTAAGATCATAAACACGGACTTTTTGGCAACCGTCAGCCGAGTTGTTTTGTACTCGAACCTCAAGGGGTACCGGTACGTGGAAATAATTTGATGGAGAAAATTTTAGATATGGGTGAAGAATGGTTGGGTTTTTCACATTGGTCATGGTGAAAATGACCTTTGATCATTAACATTTGATGCGAAGACTCCAATTAAGACTGGTATATGTCTCAATATGGTAGAGTCTATCACTCGCATATGTAGCATCTGTCAATTCCTTGTGAAAGTAGTGTGAAATGTAATGACCGTCAATTCCTTTCCACTTTCAGATTTCTTCTCCTTGCTCAGAATATTTCGATACAGTCTCCTTGAGTCTCATCTTCTCCTGAATTTACTTTTCAAGACAAATGAAATTTTGAGATAAACATAAAAAATAAAAGTAAAATACGCTAAAAAACAATATTTTTTGGATTTTTTGATTTTTCTGAAAAAGAAATAAAAACAGAAAGAAACATATTTTTTTATTTTTGAAAATTTCTAATTTCTTTTGTTTTGTTTTTGTTTTTTTTAATTCTCCCCCTAAATTTGTGCATATAATAAAATATGAGCAAATTTAATCAAAACAAAAGTAAAATAGAAAATGTAAATTTTTTTTTGAATTTTTGATTTTTCTAATTTTTTTTATTTTGATTTCTCCCCCCTTAAATTGAGCACGAGGAAGAAATAAAATAAATGCTCAAAATTAAAAGAAATTTGTCTTTGAAACGAATCATTTTAAGAAGAACTCAGGAGCATTTAAAGAATTCAAACCGAAAGTCAGCAATTGGAGACGCAGACAGCAACAAATTCAGCCTTAGTTGTGTTTCAATCTCGGAACCGATCCTAAAATTCTTCACATCGTTAAGCATAAACCCCATTTGTGATCCTTTTTTTTCTTCCTTTCCCGCAAAGGACACATACTCTCAAACAAATTTCTAAGTGCTGTACAGTTGAGAGATGTCCCCTACCATGTGTTGGGTTTTGAGCATTCTAACACTCCTATGGTGTACATGCAACCCTAGAAACCTTGGATCTATGTTTTCTCTAAAATACATGCAAATTTGATTTCCAAGGTTTACAACCTAACTAGCATGTTATGGGGTACTTGTAATATAAAATTCTAAGTAGAATAACATACCTTTCTTTTGTGGTTGATTGCTTGGAGTTTTAGAGCCTAGCACCAATAGTGTGGATGCCTCAAGTGGTGTCACAAATCACCCAAAACAACTTGGAAATACTTGAGAGAATATGATGCTTGCTAAAATCGGCCCACCCTTGTTAATCAAACACACTAGTGTCAATTCTAGAACCAAGGACCTCTTTATATACTATGGAGGATTAGGGTTACACCCTAATACCCATGACTCTTCATTTACCTAGGATCCATGGGTTAAAAGCTCCATGGACTATCCATGGACTTCTATATACTCTTAGCCCATCCTAAATAAATCTTATCCCATTCCATATATATATGTAAGAGTCCATATTTAATTAGCTTCTTTTGATCATTAAATTAATTCCAAAAATCAGTTCTTGATCAACACTAATTAAATAATATGATTTCATATTAATATATTATAACTTATAATATATTAATAGATCATAAACATCTTATTCTCAAAAATATATCCATACAAATTGTTAGGTGAAGTGCAACCAAAATGGACCATGCTGGGTCGGGTCAAGTTCATACCAAATATAGTTACGGACTTAGACACCTTATCCAACAGTCTCCCACTTGGATAAGTCTGATAACTATAGTTGCAATTATAACTTCAGGAACCAACCAGCAATCGTAGCTCTTTAAAACTCTGTTGAACTATGAAGCGCCATTTTAGATAAGTGATCATATAATCCTCTGTTCTCAAGATATCAGCCGGACAAATACATGGAACAATGTCGTACTTATTGTCTAGCAGTTGTTTCTCGATCTCAGATTTGTTTGACATAGAACTAAATTAAACACATCAATTAGGTTCTGACCGGGCCCAGAACATAAGTCAAAACCAAATCATCGAGGGGCCCATATATCGCTTCTATTGCTAGAAGGAACAAATAAACTTCCACTCATATGCTTGTACTAACTATTAGTTGAATTATGCACAAAAGCACGTTTTATGACATCAAGTTACTGATGCGTTTTCGTACAATCAATGGATAACCAACTCATAGTCAACAACTCACATCTCTAGGTTTAAAGATATATATGATATTACCATCTCACGATCACTCCAGATAAATTCCATGAAGTGATACAAGTGAGCGTGGGTTTAATCCAATACTCAGACCTTATGAGCACTCATGAATGTTGTAGCAACCATTGCAATGTCTAATGCACCTTAGACAAATCTTACAAGCCAAATTCATGACAATCTTAATTCAATACTTACTTCCAACGAATGACCGACTGTGGAGAGTTTTGAATAAAATAATTATTCTAGAAGTCAAAACATGCAAAGTTGAAACAATAGTAAATGATTAACATAAGATAGTAACACTTAACTTATATATAAACAACAACTTTTATTTAGTCATCAAATGTCAATTACATTTTACAAGTTTCAGAAATAGCTATCTAATTATTAAAACTAATATCGTCTCTCAGCCCGATGCTTCTCACATGCTGCAAATGCCTAACCCTAGTCAGTCCCTTCGTGAGGGGATCTGCTGGGTTCTCTTCTGACGATACCCTCTTTGCCACGAGGAGTCCTTCTTCTACCTTGTGTCTTATGAAGTGATATTTTCTGTCAATGTGTCCGGATCTACCATGATCTCTTGGCTCCTTGGATAAGGCAACCGCACTATTGCTGTCACAGAAAATCTCCATAGGCTCCTGTATAGCTGGTACAACTCCAAGGTCTCCAATGAAGTTCTTCAGCCATATCGTTTCCTTTGCCGCTTCACTTGCTGCTATGTACTCTGATTCACAAGTAGAATCAGCTACTGTCTCCTGCTTGGAACTTTTCCAAGTAATTGCTCCTCCATTCAGGGTAAAGACCCAGCCTGACTGAGAGCGCAAATTATCCCTATCAGTCTGAAAGCTAGCATCACCATACCCAACTACTCTCAAGTCATCACTCCCACCGAGGTAAGAACCCAGTCCTTAGTCCTCTGTAGGTACTTGAGAATATTCTTTACTGCAGTCCAGTGAGCCTTGCCAGGGTTTCCCTGATATTTGCTGACCATGCTCAAAGCAATGGCCACATCAGGGCGAGTACAAGTCATAGCATACATGATCGAGCTAACAACGGAAGCATATGGTAATTGACTCATCTCAGCTATCTGAGCCTCTGTACTCGGACTCTGAGTTTTACTCAGTCTGGCATTGTGCTGGATCGGTAACTCCCCTTTCTTGGAATTCTCCATGTTGAACCTCTTCAACACTTTATCCAAGTAGGTACTATGACTAAGTCCAATTAGTCTTTTACTCTTGTCTCTCAGTATCCTTATCCCTAGGATATAGGCGGCTTCTCCAAGGACTTAACCTCCTGCAAAGACGGGATGTCATTTCCTATGAGTAGTATGTCATCCACATACAGTACCAAAAAACTAACTATACTCCCACTAGCCCTAACATATACACATGACTCATCCTTGCTCCTCGAAAAGCCAAACTCTTTGACTTTCTCATCGAAGCAAATATTCCATCTGCGAGATGCTTGTTTCAATCCATAAATGGATTTCTCAAGCTTACACACTCTATTAGGGTACTTTGCATCGACAAAACCCTCTGGCTGATTCATGTAAACATCCTCAGCTAACTTTCCATTAAGGAAAGCGGTTTTGACATCCATTTGCCATATTTCATAATCATGAAATGCATCTATGGCTAGCAGAACCCTAATAGACTTAATCTTTGCTACTGGTGAGAAGGTCTCATCATAGTCAACTCCCGGAGTTTGAGTAAAGCCCTTCGCCACCAGTCGCGCTTTGTAAGTGTGCACCTTCCCATCTATGTCGGTCTTCTTCTTGAAGATCCATTTGCACCCAACTGTCTTACGACCTGGTACATTGTCAACCAAGTTCCAAACTTGATTGTCATACATGGACTGAATCTCGCTGTCCATTGACTCCTTCCATTTAACAGACTCGGGGCCTGCCATGGCTTCCTTGTAATTATTAGGTTCATCCAAATCTATCAGTGTATTGTCATTGATAAATGTATCACCTTCAGTAGTGATGTGATAACCATAATAAAAATTAGGTGTGTTCCTAACTCTAGTGGAACGCCTTGGAGGTACCGACTCATCTATCGGCTCAACAGGAGTTTCCTCCTCAGGTTGGTCGCTAGTGTTTGAGGTTCCTTCACCACTTGACTCTTGAAGCTCTTCAAGGTCAATTTGCCTCCCACTGTCTCCTTGGCTTATAAATTGTCTCTCACGAAAGACTCCTCTCCTTGCCACAAAGACCACATTCTCACTAGGTCTGTAGAAGAGGTAACCAAAGGATTTCTGTGGGTAGCCGATGAAAATACACTGTTGGATTAATGTCTAAGTCCATAACTATATTTGGTATGTACTTGACCCGACCTGGCATGGTCCATTTGGGTTGCACTTCACCGACACAATTTATATGGATAGTCTTTTGAGAATAGTATATTTATGATTTATATTAATATATTATAAGTTCTAATATATTAATATGGAATCATATTATTTAATTAGTATTGATCAAGAATTAATTAAGTGATCAAAAAGAACTAATTAAATATGGACTCTTATATATATGGAATGGGCCAAGTTCATTTAGGTTGGGCTAAGCTTTCATGGATGGTCCATGGAGCTTTTAACCCATGGATCCTATGTAAATGAAAGGTAATGGGTATTAGGGTTTACATGGATGTAACCCTAATCCTCCATAATATATAAAGGGGTCCTTGGCTCACAAAATTGGCACAAGTGTGTGAAAATAAGAGTGGGCCGATTTTAGTGTGCATACATATTCTCTCAAGTTCTTCCATGGTGTTTTGGTGATTTGTGATTCCATTTGAGTCTTCCACACTATTGGGGCTAAGCTCTTAAAGCTTGAAGACATCAAGCTACATCAAAAGGTATGTCATCTAACTAGAACTTTGTAGTATAGGTGCTTCATAATATGCTAGTTAGGATGAAACCTTGGAATAATTAATATTTGCATGTATAATAGAGAAAACAT
The DNA here is from genome assembly GCF_052849685.1 of Lactuca virosa. Lineage (NCBI taxonomy): Eukaryota > Viridiplantae > Streptophyta > Magnoliopsida > Asterales > Asteraceae > Lactuca > Lactuca virosa. Next base: position 108,069,063 of record NC_136426.1, on the reverse strand, counting down.
AGATCCAAGGTTTATAGGGTTGCATGTACACCATAGGAGTGTTAGAATGATCAAAACCCAACAGTGGTATCAGAGCCATTGGTTGTTTTCTGTTATATTGATGCAAATGTTTTATTTTCAAAGTTGAAAAAAAAGGAAAAAAAAACATGACGTTTGTCAAATTTTAAGATAATTACTTGTTTTTGTGAAAAACTAATTATTTGTAAAATTTGAATAATTTGTTATATGAGTTGAATTAGGTCAAATTTAGTAAAAGATAAAATGATATGATTATTTTATTAGTTTTAAAAGTTTGATCTAAAGAGTTTTTTGAAACCTCCATAAGTTATGGATATGAAAAGGTTTAAAAAAAATTGATTCAAAATTTTTTATGGAGTTACAAAACTTGGTCTTAATGTTTTAAAGAATTCCATAACTTGTTCTTAAGTTATTGAACATGAAAAGTTTCATCATAAAACAAAACATTAAACTCCATAAGATTATGGAATCCAAAAGTTATTTTTTTTTGTGTTTACTTGATTTATGAGTTAGTTTAGATTAATGAAAAAAAATTTGTGTTTTAGTTGTTTTCAATCCTAATTAATCTAGAGGTAGTTCATAAAATGTGTTTTTGTAACATGTCCTCAAGTTACATAAAAGGTCACATTTATGAATCTTAAAACTCAGAAAAGTGTCATAGGTTACATAAAAAAAATGAAGAGTCTTTTTCATTAAATAGTATTATGACTCCATAACTTGTCCTCAAATTATGGATGTTTAAGAGTCACTTCTTTAAAAGTGTTATTAAAGAATAAGAGGTTACATAAAAAATGAAGAGTCTTCATTTTAATGAACCATTAAACTCATAAGTTATGAAATGAAAATTTTTAATAGTTTCAAAAACTTGCCCTCAAGTTTTGGAATTTGTAAAGTTTTCCTATGAATACTCTAATTCCAAGTTAAGCCCTTAGAATTTTAAAAGTTAAAATTCAACCCTTATACTTTATAATATTATAAGTCAATAATATTTATATATATATATGTATAAGAGCAAGTCGTCTTACCATTAGTAGGCCTCATTCACGAAGCCGGTTTATAAGGGGGTATAAGGTTACTGCCTATAAAATGGTAGTTTAATGGGTGTCCACTCTCACCCACCGCTTCCTTGACCGGTGGAGGGTCGTTAGCCGAACAGGTAGGACAAGGACTATAATTCTCCCTTCATTATAAGTATAATGATAAATACTAAGTAACTAAACACTTATAAATTCCCAATCTTAGTTACTTAGGAAAATGTGAATAAGGTGCTAATCCATGAAATTACACTTTGCACTTTGTTTAAGCTGTTAGTGGAGCGTGTGTGGTTAACCGGCACACTAACCTGGACTTAACAAGGTAGGAAAAGGGTAACTTAATTTTTATCATAGTATCGTTGGAGCGTGTGTGGTTAACCGACACATCGATTGAGGGGTAAATATTAAGGGTACCAAGTATATTTGCATGGTTACTTCACACCTTATTTTGTGATCCTCGGCATCCCAGTCACAAAACCTGAAGGGCACACTCGAGATTGAAACATGCCATTGAAAAGTTCAATGAATCTCAAAAGAATCTAGAAGTTTCAAAACCAATTAAAACCTAATAATACATTTCGTTTATCTTGGTGGAAATTGGTGAATCGTCATTCACCTACCTTCAAATATTTTATAGCTTGGATTACGGCATCCCTCTTCCAAGTTATAAAATAGTTTGTTGGGTCCTAGCCTTAATATATCATATTGGGTGTTATATTAAGGACTTAAATCAATTTTACGTGAATTTCTCCCATTGTTGATGTCTGGTTTAGACAACAATGATCTTCCCAAACCAAGTTTTCCTAATGAATATGACTTCCCGAGTTTGGCTCATGGAAGTCATACTTCTCTTCCTCCACCTCCTCCAATTATTCTCCCTAACCCACAAGTTCAAGGTCACTCAAGCCCTAATGGCAAGCAAGGTCTATGTGTGATCACATCTTAGAGATGAAGTCACATATTGACAAGCCGGGAGAGTTGGGTGTCAAAGTCTTGAGAAAGTTGGATGTTCAATCACTTTCTAAGTCACATAGTGAGTTCCTTTGGGACTACTATGAAACAGACTATGACATGAACCTTAATGATCATATCTATTTGCTTGGTGCTGCTGAATCAGCAATGATTTGGAACGATAGTAAAGCAAATTTGATTAGAAGATCAACTTCCCAAAAACTTTATGGACAGTGACAATGGTGACACTGGAAATCCAGAAAAAGCATTCTCTTCCCAATGGAAAGGGATTGGCAATAGTCAACCCGGTTGACCAAATGGTAAAGATAAAGGCTAAGTCTGACATAGTCACATTACCAAAGGGTCCATATGTTTATTTTGCCAAAGGAAGGGGCGTTGATTGCAAAGCTGCCAAATTTACCTAAGGATGTTAAAGTCAATAAGTTTGACTCTACATCAGGTAGAGCCCATTATCTAACTCTGTTAAGTTCTATTCTGAGATCCTCATTACATGATGTGACTGGGTCACATGTTGATGTTTTAAGAATCAAAGAATAGAGAGAAATCTTAAAGGAAGTATATGCTGATTCTGATCGCGAAGGTGGATTTCGATCGCATCAGAATTTTGAGCAGTTGCTTAAGAAGTTATGATATATTGCTAAGGAATAGATAACAACAATTTTCCATGTGGTTTGTAAGGATAAGTTTTTCCGCAAAGTTTTAAAATAAAGAAAATTGTTTAATTTTATTTATTTGAAGTATCCTTACAATGGCATTTGTGGAAAATTGTTGCTTATATGATTCCACTGACAGCAATATTGGAAAATGGATTTGATTCTTTCATTTGTGGTAGTGTCTAAATTTACCAAATCAGGAAAGTTCCTCATCACCCAAGTTTCAATTGGACCGAAACTTGGAATCATGCAAGTTGAATAGTATGATGAATGAGAACTTTCAAGCATTGGAAAATCAAGACTAATTACTTGTTCACATGGATGTGTGAGTCAAGTGAAGGACTAAAGGGATCGAGTACACATTCTTGTGCACTGGTTATGTCCACCACAAAGCTCGTTAAGACTATTTGATTTACTAAAGTTTAGTAAATATGGTTATACTTACAAGTTTAAGTATAATTCTGAAACATTGGAAAAGTCTCAATGTATGGCAGAACGAATGGGAAGAATCAAATTAGGCAGAAAGATAAAAGTTTCTCAAATCTGAAAAGATGGGAGAGTACTTTAGTATCATGTTTGTGATTATCTTAATGATTTCACAATTAGTCCTCTAAAGGTCATCTTAGTGCATTCTTATGACTAAAGAAGAGGAGTCATGAATTGTTGAAATGGTTAGATCAGGAAGATGAGTCATACTTCGTTCCAAAACAATTCTTAGAGTCATACTCCAAGATTGTAACTTGAGTGATGTATCTTAAAGAAAGGTTTAAAACACTTGTCAAATGTAAGAGTAAAAGTGTCCTACTCTTGTACATTTGAAATTGGTAAGTTGTGATGTTTTGGATAAAACAAAGACCAACTAAGGCCAATTGTGTGAAGTGTTTGTCTTGATAAAGAATCCGCACTATCTCTTGAATATTTGGCAAGATAGTCTTATATGTCAAGAGGATAGTGGGAGTCTTAAAGATCCTAAAAAGAATTTCAAGAACTAATCAAGAATAAAACCTGAGGTTCTTCACTAGCACACGACTTGAGGTTTATAACCTATCGTGTTGACATATTTTGTGCCCATTCCAGTTAAAGTTGGCTTTGAATAGGAGTTCTGAAAGTTCTCAATTGGTTGCATAACAACTTGGAAGCAAGGGCAGGCCCTGTACTGCCAGGTGGCAAGAAGTTAAGATTGCATAAGTTCAGTCCATATGAGTTTGGATTTGTCATTATCCTTGTCTTGTGACTATGGTTTTGACGATTCACATGGATAAGAACACATACACCATAAAATCTAAGGGTCATAAGGTTTCTCTCCGATTCATGAAAATGATGGTGAGGAAACACTTCCACCAAGTAGATTTGAAGCAGATGGCAAAAGGTCTAAACAATTGAGACTATGATTACGGCATCCCTTTTCATAGTTCTGAAATTGTTTAGACACACATGCATGCTATCTAAGGAAAGGTGTATGATTTTGATAAAGTTTTATCAAAGCATCTCGTATCAGAAATCTGAACTTTGGTAAGAAAGTCAATAAAGTATTGATTTCTAGAAGTCCAGCTGATTTCTGAGTACATGTCAAAGCTAGTGGGAGCATAAGTTTTATGCTAATAATCATCATGTTAGTGGGAGCATGATAATTATTGTTAGTGTTGCAAGTTAGCAATGTTAATTATAGAAAACAAAAGTTTCAATTCGTGAGGCTGCAGGGATTGAAAAAGTTGTTTTGCTATAATTAAGGGAGAGGATATACTTCATTTCAGTTCTAAAGGCTTAGATTGAGACCTTAATCATCCTTAGTCAAGAATATATATATGAATTTCATGTTGGATTGGTTCAACTTAAGGAAATTCTATATATTGCGTTCTCAAAATTCGATTATGATTACGACATCCCTCTTCATAGTCAAATTTTGAAAACATGGCAAATAAAAATATTGTAGCAAAAGACTGGTCTAGAATCATGTCTTTATGTGAGACATCATGAATCGTGTACCATTTGCTTTGGGTACAGGATCGATTGCATGTGCTATAATATTTGTCATTTCTAAATTTTTCCAAATGCCCAGAGGCATTAAGAAGGGAAAAGGTCTAGAATTGGATATGACTAAAATGATTAAGCAATTGTCGAGGACAATCTGAGGTTTACCAAAGATTGGTTGCTCAGGGACAGTTGGAAGTATAGTGCTAATTTTGGAAGGACCATATTGACATATTCTGAAAAGAGGCATCTCTTATTCAGAAGTGATAGTCAAAATGAGAATATGGAGTTGTCTCCATAGGTGGAAGTTATCTGTGTAAGATTAGAAAACTTAATGCAAGAAGCATGTCCAAAGCAATGTACTTTGAATATGAGACTTAGTTTCCATGGAGTTGATCTCCATTGGAATACCTTATAATGACTGTTGACAAGTCTTTGTGACTTTGTACATATTCATTACAGGAGGGTTAGTGCATATAAGTTTAAAATCTAAACAGATTTCGATAAATGATAGGAAATTGAAATTCTCACATTTTTCGATAAGGATTTGGGAGTGTGAAATTAGAATCATTGAAATTATGTTCAATTGGTTTATTTCACAAAGTAAGGATCATAGACAAACATAGAGTGCATACTTGGTGTATGGCAAAAGCTATTGTTTAAGAAAAACATAGTGTACATGCTTGGAGCATGGGACAACTAGTGTTTTTAATTCAAGTATAAAGTTGATAAAACTGAAACAATGAATAATGAGTAATCAGTATGGTGATAAATAAAAGTGTTTATTTATATTCATAGGGTTTGATACCATATTTGATTCATTTATTCTTGTGTTTCACTTTGCATGTTTTGACTTCCAGAATAACTAAGTCGCTCTTCCTGAATGATTAAGTTATTCAAACCATCCACAGTCGGTCATATCTTGGAAGTAGATATGAATCAAGACTGTCATGGGTTGGTTTGTAGAGGTCCAAGTTGGTGGACAAAGTGGTGCTACAACACTCATGAGTGCTCATAAGTTCTGAGTATTGGATTCAACACGTGCTCATTTGAATCACTTCATGGATTTTATCACGAGTGATCATGAGACGATAATATCTTATATTCTTCAAACCTAGAGATATGAGTTGTTACTATGAGTTGGTTATACATTGATTTCACGAAAACGCATTTGGTAACTCGATGTTATAAAACGTGCCTTTGTGTATGATTCAACAAGTAGTAGAACAAGCCATATGAGTCAAAGTTTATCCATTCCTTTTACCTTCGGGATAAAAGCGATATTTGTGGGCCCCTCGATGATTTAGCGATGACACATGTGAGTGCTTGGCCAAGCCAGGACTGATTTGATTTGTTCAATCAGTCAGTCATCATAAATCGGAAAATTGGGAAACAACAAATGGACAGAGAGAATGATTATAATCCATGTCTCAGTCCATATGATATCTAGAATGGAGGAATATATGATCCCTTATCTAATGGACAAGTCATTGACAAGGTCAGAGTTCGACAGCGACTTTAAGAGCTACGATTTCCAGTTAGGTTTTGAAGTCATACTCAATAATAGTTTTAGACTTATCCAAGTGGGAGACTGTTGGATTAATGTCTAAGTCCATAACTATATTTGGTATGTACTTGACCCGACCCGGCATGGTCCATTTGGGTTGCACTTCACCGACACAATTTATATGGATAGTCTTTTGAGAATAGTATATTTATGATTTATATTAATATATTATAAGTTCTAATATATTAATATGGAATCATATTATTTAATTAGTATTGATCAAGAATTAATTTAGAATTAATTAAGTGATCAAAAAGAACTAATTAAATATGGATTCTTATATATATGGAATGGGCCAAGTTCATTTAGGTTGGGCTAAGCTTTCATGGATGGTCCATGGAGCTTTTAACCCATGGATCCTATGTAAATGAAAGGTCATGGGTATTAGGGTTTACATGGATGTAACCCTAATCCTCCATAATATATAAAGGGGTCCTTGGCTCACAAAATTGGCACAAGTGTGTGAAAATAAGAGTGAGCCGATTTTAGTGTGCATACATATTCTCTCAAGTTCTTCCAAGGTGTTTTGGTGATTTGTGATTCCATTTGAGGCTTCCACACTATTGGGGCTAAGCTCTTAAAGCTTGAAGTCATCAAGCTACATCAAAAGGTATGTCATCTAACTAGAACTTTGTAGTATAGGTGCTTCATAATATGCTAGTTAGGATGAAACCTTGGAATAGTTAATATTTGTATGTATAATGGAGAAAACATAGATCCAAGGTTTATAGGGTTGCATGTACACCATAGGAGTGTTAGAATGCTCAAAACCCAACATACACCTCTCGCTTCGAGGTTCGAGCTTGTCGTGAGACTCGCGCCTCACGAAAGCCTCGCAACCCTAAATCTTGATGTGGTCTAGATTTGGAACTTTCCCAGTCCACATCTTGTGAGGTGTTTTTGCAACCTTTTTGGTAGGGACTAGATTAAGGATATGGGCGGCAGTCTCTAAGGCATACTTCCAGAATGAGATTGGTAACGAAGCTCGACTCATCATGGAACGAACCATGTCCAACAAGGTTCAATTGCGCCTCTCAGCCACATCATTCAGCTGTGGTGTCGTAGGAGGTGTCAATTGTGAGACGATCCCACATTCCTTAAGATAGTCAAGGAACTCAATACTAAGATACTCTCCTCCCCGATCGGATCGGAGCATCTTGATGTTCCTGCCCAGTTGATTCTCCACTACCTGCTTAATCTCTTTGAATTTTTCAAAGGTTTCTGACTTATGCTTGATTATGTAGATATATTCATATCTACTGTAATCATCAGTAAAAGTCACATAATAGCGATTAGCATCCCTTGTGGCGGTTTTGAAGGGTCCACACACATCTGTGTGTATGCGGTCCAACAAACCTTCACTCCTCTCACAAGAACCAGTGAAGGGTGACTTTGTTATTTTTCCAAGCAAACAAGACTTGCAACTATCATCTAATTTTAGGTCAAATGATTCCTAAACTCCAGCCTTTTGGAGTTGGCCTATGCGCTTCTTGTTGACATGTCCAAGGCGACAATGCCACAAGGATGCTTTATCCAAGGTAATCGAAGAATTAATATGAAATACATTATTTCCTAAGTTGTCTACAATCGACACAGTTTCATATACACCATCACAAGGTAATGCTTTAAAATAAAACACATCATTATAAAAAGCATCAATAGCACCAATTTTATTATCAAATGAAAATGTGAATCCTTGCTTGTACAAACTATGAAAGGAAATAATATTTCTCACCATTTCTGACGAGTAACAACATTTATTCAAATTTAAAGTTAACCCATTATTAAGCAATAAAGAATAAACTCTAATCTTGGTCACAGGTGATGCTTTCCTATTGCCCATGATTAAGTTTATCTTCCCGTGCTCCACTTCTTCACTACTTCTTAGGCCCTGCAAATCAGTACAAATGTGAATACCACAACCTGTATCAAGCACCCAAGAGTTAGTATGCAATGAGTTTTTAGACAATATGGTATAAATACATGCATGGGTGGGTTTAACTTTCCCATCCTTTACATCCTGCAAGTACTTAGGGCAGCTTCGCTTCCAGTGCCCCTTTTCGTGGCAGTAGAAGCATTATGCTTCCTTTGGGTTTGAAGAATGAGGAATTGGACCTTTCTTGGTCCCACTTGAAGAGGAGCTATCAAGAGACTTTCCCTTGGTACCCTTCGAAGGGGTCTTTCTCTTCTTCCCTTTCCTTGCCCAATTTCCAGAACATGGGCTGTTATAGAAGTAGGTGTAGAAGTAACAACCGACTTACCTTTAAGGCCACTCTCAGCGGTCCTTAAAAGTGCTTGAAGTTTGCTAAGTGTGACTTCCTCCTTGTTCATATGATAAGTCATACGAAACTGATCATAACTTGGAGGTACGGAATGGAGAATGATATCAATCGCCATGTCCTCAGGGAAGTCCACATTAAGTTTCAGCAACCGGTCCATGAACCTTTGCATTTTCTGCAAGTGACCGGTGATGGGTTCACCATCCTTCATCCTGGTTGTTATCATGGAGGAGATGATTTCATACCTCTATTGACGTGCGCTCTGATGGTACCTTTCCATCAGATCTAGGTGCATCTCATAGGGGTAGAAATCTTCATAGGATTTCTGGAGTTTTGGAGTCATGGTAGCCAACATAATGCAGGACACTTTAGTAGCATCCCTCTCATGTGCAACATACTCCGCAATCTCCTCAGGAGTAGCAGTGGACTCATTGATAACCTTAAGCTCCCTGTCAAGGACATATTCCTTGTCCTCATAGCGGTTAATCATTCTGATGTTCCTAATCCATTCATTGAAATTAGAACCATCAAAAGTGACTTTCCCACACAAGTTCATGATGGAAAAAGAGCGTGTAGGGTTTAAGTCAGCAGCATTGTTGGAAGACATCTGAAAGAAAAGAAAGACAAGTTTTAATTAGATGAGAAGTCCTTAATAAGTCACCAAAATGAAATATTAAGGCTAGGATCCTACAAACTATTTCATAACTCGGAAGAGGGATGCCGTAATCCAAGCTATAAAATATTTGAAGGTAGGTAAATAACGATTTACCAATTTCCACCATTATAAACAAAATAAATTATTAAGTTTTAATTGGATTTGAAACTCCTAGATCTTTTGAGATACATTGAACTTTCAATGGCATGTTTAAATCTCGATTGTGCCCTCTCAAGTTTGTGACTGGGATGCCGAGGATCACAAACAAGGTGTGAATAACCATGCAAATTGACTTGGTACCCTTAATTTTATCACCCAATCGATGTGCCGGTTAACCACACGCACTCCACCGATCTATGATAAAACTTAAGTCACCCTTTTCCACTCTTACTAGTCCTTGTTAGTGTGTCGGTTAACCACACACGCTCCACTAACGACTTGGTAAGGTACAAAGTGTAATTTCATGGGTTAGCACCTATTTCACATTTTCCTAAAGTAACTAAGATTGGTAATTAATAAAGGTTTAGTTACTTTATAATTTCATTATACTTTTAATGAGGATTAAGGTCCTATCCTATCCGTTCGGCTAACGACCCTCCACCAGTCAAGGAACCGGTGGGTGAGAGTGGACACCCATTAAACCGCCATTTTATAGGTAGTAACCTTATACCCCCCTTATAGACTGGCTTCGTGAATGAGGCCTACTAACGATAAGACTGACTTATTCTTATACATACATATATATATATATATATATATATATATATATATATATATATATATATATATATATATATATATATATATATATATATATATAATAATTAAACTTTTAATATTATAGAAGTATAAGAGTTAAATTTTAAACTTTTAAAATTCTAACGTTCAATTTGGATTAATGTGTGAGACTTTACAAATTCCAAACTTGAGGGAAAGTTTTAAAACTATTCAAGACTTTTCAACTTCATAACTTATGAGTTAATGGTTTATTAAAATGAGTGACTTTTCATTTTATGTAACCTATGTGTTTTTAATATGGACTTTAAAAGAGAGACTTTTGGTAATCCATAACTTGAGGACAAATTATGGATTCCATTAAAACACATAATTGATCAAGAATTAATCATTAAACAATTCACTAAATAATTCATATGATCTAACAATAACTCATAAGAACATGAACATTCATATCAAAATTTCAAGAATCATATTAACACATATAAAACACGGAATTTTGATATTAGCCATTGTAAATGGATTAGCATAACCATTACACCATCTAAAACAAGTTTTAAAACACCAAAACAGTTTAGGGTAATGTTTCTAGTCCATTCCCAGCAGCAAAACTCGAAAAACTGCAATCAGGGGCTCCTACTCGTCGAGTGCAAGAACCTACTCGACGAGTAGGATGAATTATCACATGGACTCGTCGAGTCCCCCCATGGACTCGGCGAGTTCATGCAGCAGATAGCAGATTTTTGAGCTTTTTCAACAAGTTTGCATCAAGTATTAAGAAAACAAGCCTAGGCTCTGATACCACTGTTGGGTTTTGAGCATTCTAACACTCCTATGGTGTACATGCAACCCTAGAAACCTTGGATCTATGTTTTCCCTAAAATACATGAAAATTTGATTTCCAAGGTTTACAACCTAACTAGCATGTTATGGGGTACTTGTAATATAAAACTTTAAGTAGAATAACATACCTTTCTTTTGTAGTTGATTGCTTGGAGTTTTAGAGCCTAGCACCAATAGTGTGGATGCCTCAAGTGGTGTCACAAATCACCCAAAACAACTTGGAAATACTTGAGAGAATATGATGCTTACTAAAATCGGCCCACCCTTGTTTCTCACACACACTAGTGCCAATTCTAGAACCAAGGACCTCTTTATACTATGGAGGATTAGGGTTACACCCTAATACCCATGACTCTTCATTTACCTAGGATCCATGGGTTAAAAGCTCCATGGACTATCCATGGACTTCCATATACTCTTAGCCCATCCTAAATAAATCTTAGCCCATTCCATATATATATATATATATATATATATATATATATATATATATATATATATATATATATATATGTAAGAGTCCATATTTAATTAGCTTCTTTTGATCATTAAATTAATTCCAAAAATCAATTCTTGATCAACACTAATTAAATAATATGATTTCATATTAGTATATTATAACTTATAATATATTAATAGATCATAAACATCTTATTCTCAAAAATATATCCATACAAATTGTTAGGTGAAGTGCAACCCAAATGGACCATGCCGGGTCGGGTCAAGTTCATACCAAATATAGTTACGGATTTAGACACCTTATCCAACACCATGTGCTTGGAACATCTACTATCAACAAACCGAAGTATGATGATATTCCTCCATAGCCGCTCCAGCATAGTGCGAGATTAGTTAGACTTTGGAACCCAGTCCATTTTGAAACTTGGTCGACCTTTTTCATCCTTGCAAGGTACTCTCTCCCATGACATATCCTGCTTATCACAAACAGAAGATGTAGAAATATTAGAATCATTAGAAGATTTGGGAGAGTGAACCTTTGGAACTCATCTATAGTTGGGTTTAACCTATTTCTTGTTCAATTGGATGGGTGCCTCGACGCTTGATTTTGAACTTGACACCGATCGCTGAGATGACTTTGACCTAACCGGTCTTTGTTTCATTGGAGCATCTTTTGAATTGGACCTTTCGGCCGGCATTCCCTTCTTGACTTTGGGATTTTGATTCTTGGCCTTTTGTGCGTTCCAATCACCATTGCACGATTGTGACCTTGGAGGGCTTCTTTTGGGGTATCTCCCTCTTGGCGCGTTCCGACATCCTTGTGCGTAAAAGGGAACATATGCGCGATTAGGAAATTTTTTGGCAATGTGTCCAGGTGTTCCACAGTGAAAACATGTCTTTTTCTTCATGTAGGAATTGTTTCTTCCTGCCCCTGGTGGCGTAACCTTGCCTTGTTTTTTATTGTTCCCACATGCATACTTGCAGCAAGCCGGAGGTTTCACTTGTTCTGGTGGCTTGTATTTACCAACAGCAGGTTTAGAAGTAACTGAGTTAGAAGCAACAGATTCAGAGTTCAAGGTGTCATTGGTTTGTTCAATAGTGTTCTCCTTGTTCTCATCTTCCACTACTTTACCTGCACAAGAAGTAGAATCATCAGAAATGCTCACCTCAACATTCTCAGTTGGCCCTAATTGTTTATTATTAACTGAAGCTGGTTCAGGGATTTGGCCACACTGAGTAGGTATTTATTCCTCATTGGTCTCAAGGGGTGGGTTATAGTTGTCATTAAAGGGAGGTGGAACGCTATTATACCCTAGACCCTTACTTTGATTATCTTTGAATATTAATTGTTTCTCTATCATGGATGCAACTACCTCACTTGACACATCAAATTTCTTAAAGTTGAATTTAACATCTTTATATTTAGCTTTTAATGCATCAAGTTCGATAGTCATGTTAGGAAGCTGTTCCTTAACATATTTATAATTCGCACATTTGTTGCTCTATTCTTCTTGAAGTTTTCGGAAGTCCTTTGTTTTGGCCTCTAGTTGTGTTTTTAAGGGTTTTTGGTATTTCCTAAGGTTGTACCTTTCATATTTAAGGTCCTCGTTCTCCCTTTTTAATAAATCGATTTGTTCACGAAGAAATTTAATTGTACCTTCACAAGATTTAGAACATGAAACTTCATTGACCGGGATGTTTGAGGAACTCATTGTTTTTTTTTTAAATTGCCCTTTGACTTAAAACCTCAAAAACCTATAAAATCAAGCTTTAAAAAGTCAAACTTAGAAGTCAAAACCGAAAAGCTAAAAGTAAAATTTGAAAGTTAAGCGAGAAAGTCAAAGTTTAAAGGCAAATGTCAAACTTGGAAGTCAAAGTCAATTTTTAAGTCAAAAGTCAATTTAGAAAGTCAAAATTTTAAAAGTCAAAATTTTTGGGCAAAAAGTGTTAAAATTTCGAAAATTGGATCGAAACAGCGAAGCCTTTTGAATTAAATCCGGAAGGAGTATATCATCTCGCAAGCTAGATGAGTTGGAAGGGGCGTTGGTTGAGGAGGCAAAGGACCCGGGTTCGATCCTTGCAACCCCCAAAATCCTTTGGAATATTTGTTGCTGCGAGGATGACGTGCTGCGAGGACCAACCGCTAACGAGGCTGACCGTGAACCCTTCTCTGTCGTAAACGAACTTCGGACCGTGAACCCACCGAGGACCGTGAAAGCTTCTTCTGTTCGGGGCCGTGAAAGCTGCTTCGGTTGGCCGAGAACCCTTCTTCGTATCGCGAAAAAACAACGTTTTTCACCACATTGAAGAACTTGCTGATGTAACTGAAGAACTTGACACATTGAAGATCCGTTTTCAAAATGCTGATTTTAACTTCAAGAAATTCGATGTGTCAAGTGAAAAGGTTGCAACAATAATTGAAAATCAAATGCAGCGGAAGAATAAAAAACAAGTAGGTATAGGATATAAGAGTGTCCCTCCCCCATTCAATCACAACTATATTGCTAAACCTTTGACTCAGGAGGAGATTGACCGAGAACCATTTATGGTGTATGGTAAACCAGCTGCACAGGCGACAGAATGTAGTGCTAGGGAAATAGATACTAACATTTCTACTTCCTTTGCAGATTTTTCAGTGAGTCAGGGAAATCAAGAGGATGGAAAGATTGAGTCTGAAAATAAATTTGCGTCAAAAGTTGGTGTTTCTATTTTAAACAATGTTGATTCTGTGTCCGTCGTTAAAACTGATATTTTGATTTGTGATGATTTGGTGTCTAAGTCTAATGTTTCTGATAAATGTGATGTTGCCTTTGTTAAAACTGCTGAATCTGACACTAGCACATCCACTCCATCTACACCTATCACACAACCTGACTCATGCACTTGCACATGTGGGAAAGTTAGAAGAGTCAATAAGAGCACAAAAACAGAAAAAGGCGGTACCAGTTTTCATGATAAAAAGCAAATATGTTCTAACTGTGGAACTGCCGGCCACATTGCTCGCAATTGTCCTAATAGGGCATTTGTACATTTTTCTACACCAAGAAGAGAAAATAAGTCTCGAGGATGGTCTCTAACGAGAAAGTCCTCGAGATTTCGTCTTCGAGATGATGATTGGAATGTTCATAAGGATAATAAAAGGGTTGATCTTAAAAAGAATAAACACGTTTTTTTATAAAAAAGGCACAGGTGTTTTGACAAAATCGAATGCGGCTAAGCCAAGATCGATTTCGTCAAAGACAGCGTCTGGATCCTCGACTAATCCTAGCCGAAAGTCCAAACGCTCAAAACAAAAGAAAAATATTTCAAAATCACTTGTAAATATTTCAAAACCTAATTACTAGTGGGTGCCCAAATCTTCAATTGGCCAATCATCTTCATCTTCTGACAGTGCATCTAATAGTAATTCAAAATCAAAAAGTGAAAAAGAAAAATCTATGAATATCAAGGGTAAACCCAGGGTTGTAATGACCTGGGTCCCAAAATCTAATTGATCCCACTCATCGTACAGGAACAGCTGCGGAGAAATGTCGCTAGACCGTGGTATGTCGACAACGGTTGTTCCCGACACATGACAGGAGACATTTCCCAGCTGCACGAAATTCAAAATTTTAATGGGGGATTTGTTTCCTTTGCGGGAGGGGATGGAGGAAAGATCACGCAAAAAGGAACCATTACCAATGGAGTGCTAAGCTTTGAGAACGTCAACTACGCGTCCGAGTTGAAGCATAGTTTGTTGAGCGTCTCTCAAATCTGTGACTAGGGCTACTCCACTCACTTTACCGATAAAGAATGTCTGATTTTGAAGCCGGGCATTGTCATACCTGAAGAATGGATCCTAGTAAAGTCAAAAAGAGACGGGAACGCTTACATCATAGACATGAATCGTAATCTTGTAAGGGTCGAATAGTTGTAATTAGTCGAAGTATATGTTTTGTACCCTTCGAACATTTTATAATCTATTTTACTAGGGCATTGTATTCGAAGCTTAACGCATAGTCCTTAGTATATTTTTTGTACGCTTTCCTCTCCTATAAATAGGAGTGTTTACTAGGGTCATAGAAACGAGTCTTTACAAAATTGTAATTTTGTACTCTGTAAAACTTGAGAGCGTAATAGAACTGAAACAAGATCATATTTACATCTGTGTTCAAATCTCGCAATCCTAGATTGATCATTAAACTCTGATTCTTTTCATACTCGATTCATAGATTCATCAATTGGTATCAGAGCAGGAATCATATCTCTAATCTGATTTTCATCTTTTCAAAAGTTTTTAAATCAAATTTTTGGTTTAAGAAATTCCGCACTTTTTGAAAGTGAAAAATTCATTGGATCTAAGTCTGTGATTCGATTCTGCACTTGAATCATTGAATCGAGTGTTCTGCTAGTGATTCTGATTTGAATCATATAGTTTGTTGTAAAATTCTCAAAGTTTCTTCAAAAATTCTCAAGGAATTATTCCGTACATCAATGGCGTCTTTCAATCTTAATTCCATGACTTCATTTTCTCATCTTCTAGGATCATCCATCAAAATTCCTATGCTAATTCCTGAGTATTACGATCAATGGGCTGATCGTATGCAGGATTATCTCAATGGATTGGATGAAGAACTGTGGAATTGCATTTCTGGCAATCTCAATCCACCAATGAATGTTCAACCAATTGGATCATCTTATGGAAGTTCCGAAGTTGAGAATCAGTCTGATCGTCTGAAAAAGCTAGAGAAGAGATGCGTGAGAGAACTAAGAGGTGCTTTGCCTCCAGTTGTTTACAACTATATGAGGAGTTGTACAACTGCAAAGGAGATCTGGAACAATCTCAAGGAAAAAATTTCAGGGGAGTGAGAAGACAAAAGTTAACTCTGTGAAGCAATGCTTAGTGGAACTGAAGGACTTCAGACAGAAAGATGGTGAAACGATTGAAGTTTACTACGATCGTCTTAATGAATTAATCTATCGATGCAATCGATATGGTATCACCAGATCAGCCATCGAGTTCAACTTAATTTTTGTTATGGATCTTCGTAAGGAGTGGCGTAGTGTGAGCATGATGGTTAAGAATCAACAGAGCTTTGATACGTCAACTTTGAATGACTTGTACAATCAGCTGAAATCTCATGAAAGCGAAGTGAACGAAATTGCTGAAGAATCAAAGGCAAGTTTGGGAGGTCCACTAGCTTTGGTTTCGAAGATCTCTGAAAGGGAAGCTGAGAAAGATGTTTCGGACGAAGACGAAGGGTTTATCATGAACTCAGATGATGAGACGATTGCTTTCTATTCAAACAATCGTGTGAAAAAGTTTTTCAAAAAGTCAATCAATCCGAAGGCAAAGTCATCTGAGACAAAAGGGAATTTTATGAATAAAAGTGTTGGGGATGAGAAGAAGAAGGAAGAAAAGAAAGATACGAAGTTTGTTGAGGGAAAACAGAGAAGAAGTTAAAGGGAGATGCTGGGATTGATTGTCATTATTGCAACGGGGCTAATCATTTAGCTAATGATTGCATGCTGAGGAAGAAAGATGAGAAAAAGAATAAGACGAAGGATGAATCGTACTATGTGGAAAAGTTGGAGGAGGTGCGTGCGAAGGCAAAGAATATTTCGTTAGTTGCTCGTGGTGAACAAGAAGAAGATGGAACTTATCAAATTTGGTCATCTGGATCAGATGATGAGGAGATGCGAAATCCAACCCACGGAGCAATGTATGCAAAGATGGAAGAAGATTCAGATGAGGAGGAATACGAAGTTCATGGGAGATGATTCGTATCAAAAGCTGCTGACAAATCTCCGATGACCACGAAGGTACGTAATATTCTTGAATCTTTTAATATTCCACTACATGCTTATAATTATGAATTAGTATCTTTTGATGAAACTGTTACTCATTTTGATTCGATTGTGGTATCTACTAGCAATGAGGCTAAGAAGCTGTCTATGCAGTTGCTAGAGACACAGAAGAAACTAGATTCGAAAATTACTAAGATAGATTGTTTAGAACTTCAAATAACTAATATCATGATGGATAGGGATAATTTGTCTAGTGAAACGAAACTGTTGTTAGCCCAGAGGAACATTTACTGTAATTCGGCTAAAAGATTGTATGGGAAATTAACTGAACTTCATCATTCGTGCGAAATCAGTAAAGAACAACATAGAAAATTGCTGCCATTTTTAACTTATGAAAGAGCTACGGTAGATAACATTTCGTATGACTGTGAAAAAGAAATAGTTGAATTTAACAAAGTTCCGAATGATAAGTATAGATATGGAATAGTTAAAGTTGATGAATGTCTTGATGCGAATGAATTAGTTAATATTGTGAATGATACTTTGACTAAATATGAACAAATTCAAATTTTGAAAAAGACTGAGAATTCAACGTCTGATTCTCAATCTAATTTTGCTGATATTGAAGATAATTCTGATAATATTAGTGAAATTAGTGAGCTTGAAGATGTTGATTGTTCTCAGTTGTCTGTTGTTAATGTTGCTTCAACATCTAAAGGGAAAGAAAAAGTTAAGGATTTGATGGTTGAAAATGAAACTGATATACCTTCAACTTCGAAAGTTTGTGAAATGAACTTCGTGGATCTCAAAGACAGCCAAACTGATGATAGTGATGATGAAGATGAAGAGAAAATTTCGAAAGAAAAGAAATCTTCAAAGGAAGAAGAAATTCCTCGAATAGTTGTTGATCAAGTGTATGGTGATACACAAAAGTTCGAAAAAGTAATAAATGAAAAAGGTGAACATTATCTTGAAACGAATACAGTCGTTTATCCAAATTTCAAATGCACAGATGATGTCATTTTCCCAAATCAAGTTTTCGTCACAACTGGAAATGTTGAGAAAATCAAACCAGAATTAAAGAAGTTGGTTGAGGAGGATAATTCAAAAACAACTGAAGAAGGTTTTTTCGCAAATCAAAGCATAGTTGAAAACAACTTAACAAAGAATTCGTATGTATTTCAACGTCAAAAACCACAAAGACAATGGGTTGAAAAATCAAAAATTGAAAAAGAGAATTCAAAACCTGTTGAAAAAGAAAATGAAAAAGTTGTTAAACTAAATTCTAAGGAATTTAAAGATCAAATTGACAAATTTTCGAAGGAAAACAACATTTCGAAAAGACAAGCAAGAAAGAAAATATTTTGGCAAAATGTTGAGTCTCAAAAGATGTCTGAATCACAATCAAACAAAAATGTTTTCAAAGCTAGAAATTCCTATTTTTCAACGAAAACTCAACATTCATCTCAATCAAATCATACAAGGTCTGAAGTGAATAAGCAACCAAAGTTTTCGAAAGTTTCTTAAACTAACAAATCAAGAGCATTTTCAAATAAACCTAATCCAAATCAAACATTTGTTCAATGACAAAATTTTAAATCAACAGTTGATTCAACATATTCTTATTCTTTTCTAACAAATCCCAAAGTTGATTTTGTTCCTCAAAAGCCAAATTTTCCTAATCATACGAAGAAAGAAACTATGAAAAAGTCACGTGAAAAAGGAATGACTTCAAGAAAGAACATTGATCATTGGCTTGAAGGTAAAGGAAAGATGTATCAGTCGAATGCATATTCAAAGGAGCAAATTCATGAAGCATATGAAAAATATGTGAATACTTCTTCGAATGGAAGTTCATCTTCTAAGGATTCAAACATCTCGGTCAAAGCTTGGAAACCAGTATCAAAGGCAAAGAATGTTCATTCTCAAACTCAGAATTTGAAGGGTAGTGTCAGTGCACATTCGAAACCATCAAACACTTATGTTTCGGTTCCTTTAGATGATGAAGTGAACTTAATTGATAGTCTCAAAACCAAAGTATGTGATTGGGTTAAAAGTTCTTCATTACATTCGAAATTAAAATCTAATTTCCAAGGACCCAAAAAGCCTTGGGTACCTAAAATTTTCCACTGATTGCAGGTACTGAGTGACGAGCAATATGATAATAAGTGGTACATTGATAGTGGTTGCTCTCGTCACATGACTGGGAAGAAAGAAAATTTACGAGATTTTCGAAGTCTCAAAAATGTTGGAGTAGTTAAATTTGGGAACAATCAAAAGTGTCAAGTCAAGGGATATGGGAAGATCACGAATGGACAATTCACAGTGAATCGTGTTGCATATGTTGAAGGTCTCCAACATAACTTGATTAGTGTCTCTCAACTTGTTATGGGCACTGGCAATCAAGTTCTCTTTAACGAAGAAGAAAGTGTTATTTCGAATGTGAACACAAAAGAAATATTACTGAAATCCAAAAGGAAAGGTGACATGTTCACTTTGGACATCAATCCAATTGTAGGCAAACCTGCTGTATGCCTTCTTTCGAAAGCCACATCTGATCTAAGCTGGCTATGGCATCGAAGACTTTCACATCTCAACTTTCGAAACCTCAATAAACTGGTGGTACAAGATCTGGTAAGAGGTTTACGTGTACTTAAATTTGATAATGATTCTTTATGTGCAGCTTGTGAAGTTGGCAAGCAACATAAATAAGTGTTGGATTAATGTCTAAGTCCATACCTATATTTGGTATGTACTTGACCCGACCCGGCATGGTCCATTTGGGTTGCACTTCACCGACACAATTTATATGGATAGTCTTTTGAGAATAGTATATATTTATGATTTATATTAATATATTATAAGTTCTAATATATTAATATATAATCATATTATTTAATTAGTATTGATCAAGAATTAATTTATAATTAATTAAGTGATCAAAAGGAACTAATTAAATATGGACTCTTAGATATATATATATGTGTAGTGGGCCGAGTTCATTTAGGTTGGGCTAAGTCTTCATGGATAGTCCATGGAGCTTTAACCCATGGATCCTAGGAAATGAAAGGTCATGGGTATTAGGGTTTAACCCTAATCCTCCACACTATATAAAGGGTCTTATGGTTCATGAAATTATGCTAGTGGCTAGTGTGGATACACTAAAGAGGGCAATAACCGATTTCATAGTGTGAGCCAAGTATCCATATTCTCTAAAGGTTTTCCAAGGTGTTTTGGTGATTTGTGATTCCACTTGAGGCTTCCACACTATTGGGGCTAAGCTCTTAAAGCTTGAAGACATCAAACTACATCAAAAGGTATGTCATCTAACTAGAACTTTGTAGTATAGGTGCTTCATAATATGCTAGTTAGGATGAAACCTTGGAATATTTAATATTTGCATGTATAATAGAGAAAACATAGATCCAAGGTTTATAGGATTGCATGTACACCATAAGAGTGTTAGAATGCTCAAAACCCAACAACAAGGTCATCCAATTACGATAGATTCGAAAATTGTTGCACCTCTGGAGCTTTTACATATTGATTTGTGTGGCCCTTCGACTGTTTCAACACTCAACAAGAAACGGTACATTTTAGTTATTGTTGATGATTTTTCTAGATTTACGTGGGTTTATTTTCTCAGGCTTAAATCTGAAGTTGCACAAATCATGATTGATTTTATCAAAAAGATGGAAACGACATTAAAGAAGATTGTTCGAAAGATCAAGAGTGATCATGGAACTGAATTTAAGAACAATGTTCTTGATTCATTTTTGGTGGACAAAGGGATTTCGCATAATTTTTCATCTCCTTACACTCCACAACAAAATGGTATTGTAGAACGAAGGAATCGCTCACTATGCGAAGCAGCAAGAACCATGTTGGCATATGCGAATTTACCTCAATATCTTTGGGCTGAAGCAATATCCACTGCATATTTTACTCAGAACAGATCTTTCATACACAGGCGTTTTAATATTACACCATACGAAATTCTGAATAATCGTAAACCTAATGTGAAATTCTTTCATGTTTTTGGATGTATGTGCTTTATTATGAATCTCAAGGATCATCTTTCGAAATTTCAAGCAAAAGCTGATGAAAGGATTTTTCTTGGATATTCGCACAATTCTGTCGCATATCGTGTGTTAAATAAGCGAACACGAAAAGTGGAAGAAACTTTCAATCTCACATTCGATGATTACTATGTTAAACAAAATGAGCATAAATTTGCAAATCATCCAATTTTTCAAGACACACAAGTTGAAAATGAATCTTTACAAATGGATGATATTGATTATGATTTGATTTTCGGTATTTCAGATCATGCAATCGATGCTGAAATTCATGCTCCTGATAATCACATACCAGAATTTGCGAAGTTTACTGATGAATCAACATCAACTCCTCAAGAAGGCGAAAGTATGCAAAATAATCCAGTGGAGGGGGAGCACTTGGATTCGAATACTTTAAATGACAAAATGCATTCTTTCGAGGGGGAGAAAGAAAGATTGAATGCTAATGTTGAGGGAGAGCCTAGAGTTGAGGGGGAGCATATAGAAAATATTGCAAATAATAATGATTTTGATGATGTTTGTTCGAATTGCAGGTTCTGAGAATGATAATATATACGAAGATGCTCCTTTGGAATTTGATCCAGCATATCCACCAATGGAAAAATGGACAAGAGATTATCCGAAGGATCAAGTAATTGGGAATCCACAAGAGGGAGTATTAACAAGAGCTCAAATTCGTGCAAAGAATGAGGTATTGAAAACTCATCAAGAATTTTGCATGTTCAATGTTTTCATATCTAAATTGAACCAAAAACAATTAAGGTTGCAATGGAACACTCAGATTGGGTTGTTGCAATGCAATCTGAATTGTCTGAATTTGAACGAAACAAGGTTTGGAGATTAATTCCTAAACCTGAAAATGTTTCGATTGTCGGTTTAAAATGGATTTTCAAAAATAAAACCGACAAAGATGGAAACATTGTTCGAAACAAAGCCAGACTTGTTGTTAAAGGATATTCACAACAAGAAGGAATCGACTATGAAGAAACTTTTGCCCCTGTCGCAAGACTCGAGGCTGTTCGAATATTTCTGGCATATGCAGCTCATAAAGATTTTGATGTTTATCAAATGGACGTGAAATGTGCATTTTTAAATGGAGAACTTGAAGAGACTGTTTATGTAGAACAACCCCCAGGTTTTATTAACGAAGAATATCCAAATCATATTTATATTTTAGATAATGCAGTTTATGGTTTAAAACAAGCACCAAGAGCATGGTATGCCACTCTTACTTCGTTTTTGAAACAATCTAAATTTAAACAAGGATCTGTTGATCCCACATTATTTCGAAAGAAAGTTGGGAATCATCTAATGCTTGTTCAAATTTATGTTGATGATATAATTTTTGGCTCAACTGACCCTGCTTTGTCTAAGGAATTCGAAGATTTGATGAAAAGTAAGTTCGAAATGAGCATGATGGACAAAATCAATAATTTTCTTGGATTGAATATTCGTCAAAACAGAAATGGAATTTTCATCAATCAAGAAAAATATACGAAGAATCTGCTCGAAAAGTTTGGATTGACGAATAACACGAAGTTATGTGTTCCAATGGCAACATACATAAAGTTGACACCGTCGTTAGATAAACCAGCTGTTGATATAACTCTTTATCGAAGCATGATTGGTTCATTACTTTATCTCACAACAAGTAGACCTGATATCATGTTTTCTGTGTGTAATTGTGCCAGGTATCAATCTAATCCACGAGAGCCACATCTCACTGCTGTGAAGAACATATTTCGTTATCTTAAAGGAACAATTTCGTTAGGATTGTGGTATCCTTCGAAAACTGGATTCTTCGTCCAAGCATATTCGGATGCAGACTTGGGTGGTTGTAATCTTGATCGAAAAAGTACAAGTGGTGGATGTCAATTTCTTGATGGCAAATTAGTGAGCTGGCAATCGAAAAAGCAAACATGTGTATCCATCTCAACAGCTGAAGTTGAATATGTGGCTGCTGCTGCTTGCACTTCACAAATAATATGGATTCAAAGTCAATTACGTGATTATGCAATTAATATGAAAAAGATTCCATTATATTATGATTCTCAAAGTGCAATACGAATTTGTCATAATCCTGTGCAGCATTCGAAGACTAAACATATAGCTCTTCGTTATCATTTTATCAAAGATCACGTGGAGGATGGGAATATTGAAGTACATTTTGTGAAAACAACTGATCAGTTAGCTAATATTTTCACGAAGGCATTGGATGAAAAATCTTTTGTACGAATTATAGAAGGACTTGGAATGATCGATGGAAATTCAGTTCCATGCGAAAAAGAAGAATGATGGGAGATAAAGCATGAATAAGTGGCGCTGAATAAAAGATAACGCAAAGTCATTCAACATTCAGCGGTTACTGTTCATAGTCAACGCTTCGACCCCTTCGAATTCGCACGTTTGTCACTTATTTTAAGGGTTGATTCAGTGGTTACTGTTCATAGTCAACGCTTCGACCCCTTCGAATTCGTATATTAATCATTTCTCAGGGGATCATAAAATTTCGTGTTTTGCAACAAGTATTATTTCAAATTTTCGGAAAAAAAAAATCCAAAAAGATTTTCTTTTGTTTTTGTCTTTCAAATTTTCAAAAAATTAAAAATCCAAAAAGATTTTCTTTTGTTTTTGTCTTTCAAATTTTCGAAAAATCAAAAATCAAAATGATTTTCATTTGTTTTGTATTTCAAATTTTCGAAAACTTCAAAACAACAAAAATATTTTCATTTTTATTTTGTTGCAGAACATCATGAATATTCAAGATGGAATATGCTTGCAGTTCTAGGGTCAGGTAAATTTTTTTCGTATTAATTGATCAATATTTTTTCGCATTTTGAACTAGTTAAGTTGTCCCTAGAAGCATGCTGCTGCATGTTGTCTAAAGCCTCCAAATGACTCAATGTGTGTGTACGAAAGCCTTAATGAAATTCTTCAAACGAAAATTTCTTCCCAATCAGGCTTATATTCACATTAGTCTCTGAGCTACCTGACTCTTCTCAAAATGAGTTAAGAGTTTCCTGTTTGGTCCAACAATAACAGAGGTACTTTTCATGTCTTAAATCCATCTTTTTCACCCAAAAGTTCTTACACGGTCACACACGAAGACATATGTCCGAGAGGTCTCTGATCAAACCAATCGAGACTTAGACATATCAAAAATCTGTGTCTATGATCTGACATCATGAGACCGTGATGAAAGTGAAACCCAATTTTCATAATCTTGTTAAGGAATTGACGGGGAACTTAGTTCCAGATATTTACGAAACTTTTTGCTTCTGTACCCAAATTCGAAACTCCAAATCATATTCATTTCGAATGAGTGGTCTTGATCAAACATTCAAAACCCACGATGTTTGATACCCAACAAGATCCAGCACACAAATTTTTTTCTTGAATGTGATTTCAGTGTGAGTTTCATTCGAATATTCTCGTCATGTTAAAATTTTATCAAAGCCAACTTGTCACTGACTACACTGGTCAAACAAGTAATTTCTGTTACAATTCCTCACCTTATGTTAAGGCTGATATGTAACGAAATTTTTAAGCCACCTATGTAGCCTTACAAAAGAAGCCCTTCGAAATTTCTCTACAAGTTTTCGATTGTAATTCACGGGAACCCACACAAGCAATTGATCATTTCTCTTAATGATTAATGAAGTAATCTTTGCTCGGGATTTAAATCTGCTTTTGTGTCAATGGTTTGACATCACATTATCCCATATTTTTCTTATATTTGTTTCTCGTCTATATTCTTTGGAACACTGCACTCACGAAATCCTTGAGGTTCTGAGTAATACCAACTCAGGCTGATGATTTCGAACTTCTGGCGTATGACTTCGCTTTTCAACCCAAAAGTGAAAGAGCCCTGCCTCCATTCGAAGGGTTCTAACGGTTACAAATCATCTTGGGGATAACAATACAGGCTGTCTACATATGACGTATGGTATTCTGTTCGGTTCTCAAGGAGATGTGACAGTTACTTTTTGACGCATGGCTACTTTTACGCAGTAATGGTCCGATTTTCAAGGTGTCACGTCGGATGTCATTAAATGCATCCCGCTTCAAATTCATAAATCAGGGTTACATATAAAAGGGGGTTCAAGAGTTCATTCTTCGTTTACGCGATCAAAACGAAAAATTCTCAAATTCTCTGTTCATCATCATCTTCAAACCCTAACAATGGCGACTTCTGCTCATGTCGATCCTTCCACTGAAGATATTTCATCTGCACCAGTAATGAAGATTGAATCCATAAACTACTATGTGGATGGTGAAGTTTCTCAATACCCGGAGGAATTGAAGATGCTCATCGTGGCTTTGAAGCACTCTGTATTATCCACGGCGATGTTCAATTCCTTTTCTGTTCCATTATCCTGGCTTTCTCAAGCAGGTTCCACTGCAACTTATAACAAAGCATCTGATATGATCACTTTCCATCTAGTGAACGACAAAAAGGTTAGGCTATCCAAGAAACTCTTCTGCCAGATTCTTGCTATTCCGAATTCGCCTCCCTATGTTGATTTCACATTCCCTCAAATAGTCCACATGTTTAATGAGATGGGATATCAGCCCCCATTGTCAAAGATTAGTGACTTTAAGAAATCTGGTCTTCCTAGACTATGGAATTTGTTGTTTGGAATTTTTCTACGTTGTTTAACCGGAAGAACAGTTGGGTTAGACAAAGGAAGAATGGAGGTGTATGCAATGGTTGCAGGCATATACTATGATCTTCAAGTAGATTATTCAACACAATTATGGAAGGAATTCCAAAAGGGTGTAGAACATACGAATGCTATTCATGGCATTTCGTGTGCACGATATTGGAGTCTTATTTTGCAATATTTCTACAATAAGGAAGGGATTTTGGTACCAAATGACGAAGAAAGAGTTGTTTTTCAGTCATACCATTATCCGAAGGAAGTTGTAGATAATGTTGATGATTTCCCAACTGTGGCTCGAATTCCAGACGCAATGCTCAAACGGGTTGATCCTACGAATTCTGTTTTGGTGGCCTATTTGCAAACAATCGATTCTTCTGTTCAGACTGGGATTCTATTGCCAAGAGAAGAAAAGAAGTCCAAAAAGTCAAAGAAGATTGATCCTGCTTCATCTGAAAAGAACCAAGGATTCGAAATCCTCAAAGTCTCCAAAGAAAAAGCCTGCAATTGTTGAAATATTTGTTGTTGAGACTCAAGTGATTGAGCCTATCATTGAAGAAACTCAAGAGAATGTCATCATTCCTTCGAAAACAGGAATGTTTCGAAGAATTAAAATGAATTCCACTCATAAACGCAAGTCTCCTACACAACAAATGATTCGAAAACCCCAAATTACACATCAAGGTGTGTTAATTAGAGAAGTACCAACACCTGTTTCTCCGGTGTCGAAGAAAAGGAGGGCTGAGGATATGGCCAAGAGGTTGTCAAAGAAAAAGAAGAAGAAGACTCGAAAGTTGGTGATTTCTACTGAGTCGACTGAAGATGATAATGAACGAATTCCTGAAACTCCTGAAACAACTATTTTTGCTCAGACTTCGACTCCTGAGAAAATACTTATCACTCCACCCGAAGATTCGATTGCCAAATCAGTTCCTGAGGAGGTTCGAACTTCAGGCATCCCTGCACACGTATCTGATACGGATGCAAATGTCAGTATGGGTGAAGGAGGTTCGAAACTTGAAACTCAAGATTTTGTTACTTCTGATCCTTTCAAACATATTGTTTCAACCACAGATTCACCTACATTCGAACACATCATCAATCAACCATTCACTTCAATTTTCTCTTCTCAATCTACTAATCCACCCAAACCAACTTCACCTATTCAAGAAACCATTGATACGGAGACTGAGACTGATAATGAGGGGTTTGGTGGTACATTTGAAGAATTGGCGTTTCACGAAGAGGAAGAGGAATTTCCTGATCATATGCTGATGACCATGAAGCAGTATAAAATTCTGAATCAGAAGTTGAATTCCATACTTCAATCTCAAGCCGATCTTGGAGGTGGTTCTTCTGTTTCTAGTTTTGAAGTTGACACTATGCTCAAGATGCTCGAAGCCCGAATGGTGAGCAAAGTATCTGGAATGATTAAAGATTCTGAATCTCGAGTCTTGGAGAAAGTTGATCTCAATGATCAAAACACTGAACTTCGACTTAATTCTCAAAGTTCGAAATTTTCTAGTGATTTGAAAGAGTTGAAAAATGTAGCAAAAGAACGCCATGTGCTTTTTATTCAAGATGTCAAGAAAGTCCGAGAAGATGTCAACATGCAAATTCGTGAACTCCGCGAAGACATGCAGAAAGAAATTGGCAATTTTCAAAAAGATTATGCCTCTTTACATCAGAAAGTTGATATCATTTGTGATGCAGTCACACGATTTGTGAAGTTATATGAAAATTTGAGTCCACAACTTACTCAAATTTCAACATTCGAACAAACAAGCTTTGAGGAGATGCTTAAGATGCTTAAGGAATTGAAGGAGATTTCAGAAAGGCCGTTTACGTCTCCATTGATAACTTCTGAATTTTTGTCTCAGAAATTTATTCAGTTCGAAGCCATCCTCAACAAGCAACTTGCACCGCTCTTTCGCATATCCAGTCTTCTTCCCACAACAACTGCCCCTCCTGTTTTCACAGGGGTGTAAGGGGGAGAAAGGAAGTCAAGTGAAGAAGATGCGAAAGTAGTGGGAAAGGTTTTTTCTGCGAAAATCCCATCAACAAAGCCTGTTATTGTTTCTGCTGAACAGGTAACTTCTACTTTAGTAACAACAATGCCAACTGCAAGACCAATTTCGAAAGGAATTGTAATTGGTAAACCCTTGGAAACTGGTGGGAGTGGTTCAAAGCCAAAAGAGACAATTGAAAATCCTGCTTCAAAAGATAAAGGAAAATCGATTCTTGTTGAAAAATCGAAGGAAGAAAAGAAGGCTGAAGCTGAAGCTGAGATCGAAAAACTGAGGATCATTCAAAGCATTATGACTCAGCGAGCAAGTGATTTCAAAGGGAATGGATAAAGGTGATCCAGCTAAACACTATAACTACGAGACAATTGAGGCCAATGTTGCTTTCAATCACATGTACACATTCGAAAAGAAACCTAAGAAAAGCTATTTGGTCACAAATACTGATGCAAGTCAGCTGGATTTTCCGATAAACGAAATGATGTTTATCATGCCACGGTTCAAAGCTGAAGGGAATTTCAAAGAAAAAGATGAAGGCACACACATGAAAATTCGTTTTCATGATGTACTTGGAAAAGCCCCTGAGGAAGTATGGTCACTGGTCAAAATAAAGAAAGTGATCAGCGTGAAAAAGGATGTGATTTTCGAAAACACAGTCCAAAATATTAAGTATGTGGCTGCCAGGGCAAATGGAAATATTTGCGAATTCACAATTGCAGATTTTCCATTAATGAACTTGTATGATCTTATACAAGTTGCATTACTTTTGAAAGACAAATCATTTTCTTATCTTCAAAACACAGAACCAGAAGAATTCAAGATTGGAGTTGCTCACATCAAAATCTTCATCGAAAATTACTATGAGTGTTTGGCAATGACTGATGTGGAGTTAGCAACAGCTAAGGGAATGGAAATAAAAGCTCCAATGGCTCCTTCGAAGACTCAGGCT
Organism: Lactuca virosa; assembly: GCF_052849685.1. Classification (NCBI taxonomy): domain Eukaryota; kingdom Viridiplantae; phylum Streptophyta; class Magnoliopsida; order Asterales; family Asteraceae; genus Lactuca; species Lactuca virosa. The sequence goes on along the minus strand of NC_136426.1, from coordinate 108,040,377 downwards.
GATTTAAAGAAGTATGCTGATGGTGAAATTTGCGTAAAGCCCTTTGGATTAGTCTTCGCAGGAAAAGACAAAGCTGGAAAAGCAAAAAGGTTTTTATTCCAGGCAAGTGAAGTGGAAAGGTATTCAACGTCTCAATATACGAACTTGATTGTTCGTATGAATCACTGCAAAAAGAACAATGAAGGAGATAAGAAAGAGTTGAAGAAAATTATTTCTTGGTACACAGAGATTCGAAGGGTATTGCTGTATTCCATCACACTTCTCACTAATTGAAGACTTCGACTATTATTACAAAGGGGGAGATTGTAAGGGTCGAATATTTGTAATTAGTCGAAGTATATGTTTTGTACCCTTCGAACATTTTATAATCTATTTTACTAGGGCATTGTATTCGAAGCTTAACGCATAGTCCTTAGTATATTTTTTGTACGCTTTCCTCTCCTATAAATAGGAGTGTTTACTAGGGTCATAGAAACGAGTCTTTACAAAATTGTAATTTTGTACTCTGTAAAACTTGAGAGCGTAATAGAGCTGAAACAAGATCATATTTACATCTGTGTTCAAATCTCGCAATCCTAGATTGATCATTAAACTCTGATTCTTTTCATACTCGATTCATAGATTCATCAAATCTCCCGGAACAAGTCACCTGCCCCTTCTCCAAAGTCTCCGAGCACAATGCTATGCTATGGCACCGTTGGCTCGGACATGCAAATGCTAAGAACCTGAATCGACTTGCAAAGAACGAGATTGTACGTGGACTCCCAGTCAAAGACTTCATTACATTTGAAAAATGTGTGGCATGCGCACAAGGAAAACATCACCAGAAGCCACACCTGCCAAAACAAATCAACTCGATCAACAAAGTTCTCCAATTGTTGCACATGGACTTATTTGGTCCGGTCAACGTCCTCAGCATCAAAAAAAGTTCATACTGCTTGGTTGTGATAGACGATTTCTCGCGGTTCACATGGGTTTTCTTCTTGTCCAACAAGTCTGGGATCGCTGACCTAATCAAGAAGTTTGTGGTGATGATTGAGAACCAAACCAACGAGAAGGTGAAGGCGCTCAGAACTGATAATGGGACGGAATTCAAGAATGTCGTTCTAGATCATTTTTGTGTTGAAAAGGGGATCGTGCATCAATATAGTGCTGCTCGCACACCGCAACAAAATGGTGTTGCTGAACGGCGAAACCGAACGTTAAAAGAAGCCGCAAGGACGATGCTTTCTGACTCCAAACTTCCGGTCTTCTTTTGGGCCGAGGCGATCAACACGGCCTGCTATGTTCAGAACCGGTGGTGATCAACAAAGCTCAGATGAAGACCCCGTATGAAATTCCATACGGTCACAACCAATCGGTTGCTCACTTCCGTATTTTTGGATGTCCTTGCACCCTCCTTCACTTAGATTCCAACCCGAAGTTCAGCTCGAAGGCCGATGACTGCTACTTCGTGGGATACGCCGCATGCACAACATACATGGTCTACAACAAAAGAACAAAACAAATTGTAGAATCCTATGTCGTGCGCTGGCTTGAGGAGAACGAGACTGACGCCCGAGTCAGTCTTGACTGGTTATTCGATTACGCTTCTCTATTTCAATCATTTGATGTGTTTTCGGATGTTGTGTCAGGTACTTCCTCAGGTTCGAAGGCTATTCTTGAAGATGAAGAGGAGGATGTTGTCTATAGACCACCTGTGGTGCCCTCTACTACTCCTATGGTGGATACAACTGTTCCAAGTACTTCCTCCGAATCTCCGAGTCAACAACTAAATCCAAATGCTGATGCCTCTCCGCTCACTCCTGCCGAAACAGAGTTCATGACCAGAGATACTTCCGATGCAACTCAAACTTTCATGGAGCTTCTCTGTCCTAAGCCAATAGCGAACGAGTACATGGCAAGCCCCTTTGATGGTCCCAGATTGTCTGAGGCGGATCCTTCAACAAATGACCGATTAATAAACATCAACAACCTTCCTGTCTCGCTCGATGATATCAGCCATGAGATCCCTACGAGACTTTAACGCGATCATCCGATCGAGAATGTCATTGGGCCACTGGGATACGGTGTCAAAACGAGGAGTCAGAGTGGAGACGTCAACACATGTCTCTACTCTTGCTTTATCTCCCAGATCGACCCAAAGAACGTCCAAATGGCATTGAATGAACCTAGGTGGGTTGATGCAATGCATGAGGAGTTACATCAGTTCGAGAAACTAGGGGTCTGGCAGTTGGTCGAGTTGCCAAAGGGCAAGAAGTCTCTTGACACGCGGTGGGTCTACAGAAACAAACAAGATGATTCAGGGGTCATTATACGTAACAAAACACGTTTGGTTGTTCGTGGGTTTCGGCAAATCGAAGGACTTGACTACACTGGGGTGTATGCTCCTGTAGCGCACCTTGAAGCTATCCGTATCTTCTTGGCGTATGCTTCCTACATGGGGTTTACTGTCTATCAGATGGACGTTAACTACCTTTCTTTATGGAGCCGTGAAAGAGGAGATTTACGTTGATCAGCCTCCCGGTTTTGTCAACTCAAAGTTTTTGAATCACGTGTACAAATTAGACAAGGCTCTGTATGGGTTGCATCAGGCTCCTTGAGCTTGGTACGCTAACCTAATAGATCATTTTCTCTAGCATGGTTACACTAGAGGCACGATCGATCAAACACTATTTATAAAGCATGTTGATGGAGACATAATTCTCGTTCAGAAATATGTTGACGACATCATCTTTGGGTCGACAAGCCAGCAGCTTTGCAAGGAGTTCGAGACCGTGATGACGAAGCGGTCCGAGATGAGTTCATTCGGGGGAGATGACGATGTTTATGGGTTTGCAAGTACGTCAAAGTTCAACCGGAATCCTGCTCCACCAAGGCAAATATGTTGATGATATGCTTGAGAAGTACGGGTTTAAGGATGCCAAAACTGCCTTGACGCCGATGGCCGAACGACCCCTGTTGACTCCAGATCCTGAAGGCGAATCCGTAGATCAGACTGAATACAGATTGATGATCGGATCCCTGATGTATCTAACTGCGAGCAGGCCAAACATCATGTTCGCAGTCTGTCAATGCGCTAGATATCAGGTTAATCCTAAACTCTCCCATTTAATTGCAGTCAAAAGAATTTTTCGGTATCTCAAAGGTAGCCCAAAATTGGGTGTTTGGTACCCGAAAAATTCTGATTTTGATTTATATGCTTTCGCTGACAGCAATTATGGAGGGTGTGAACTTGACAGGAAATCAACTTCTGGGGGCTGTCAATTTCTTGGTGACCGGCTGGTGTCCTGGCAGTGTAAGAAACAACAAACGGTGTCTACCACAACGGCGAAGGCGGAATATGTTGCTGCTTCTGCTTGTTGTTCTCAAGTCATATGGATTCAACATCAATTAATGGACTACGGTTTGAATTTTCTATAAACTCCCATCTTTTGTGATAACGAAGCTGCAATCCAGATTGCTAAAAATCCTGTCCAGCATTCCAAAACCAAGCACAATGACATCAAAATTCATTTTATGAAAGATTGTTATGAGCATTCGCTCATTCGGTTAGAACAGGTTGCCATTGCTAATAATGTGGCCGATCTGTTCACAAAACTGTTTAACAAAGCTCGATTCGATGTGCTGGTTGGTTTTCTTAAAATGATTCGTTTTGAGGACTAATTTTTGTTCTAGGTAGTTTAAATTTGCGCATTTAGTTTCCATTCTCCCCTATGCACAAATTTAGGGGGAGAAATAAACAAAAAACAAAACAAAAAATTAGAAAATCTCAAAAATCCAAAAATGGTGTTATTTCTGTTTTATTTTTTTCAGAAAAATTAGAAAATCTAAAAACAGCTGGTCTGTAGGTGATGTGATGGGAAGTGATATCAATATGTGATAACATGCAATTTGAATCTGTGTAAGGTACCAAAGTTGAATTGTCTAGGCTCTGTGTTCAATGCGCTGGTAGGCACGAAAGGTTTAATTGGACTTGACTAGGCATAGATGAACTTAAGGAATCTAGAGACTTAACAAATCTTGACTTAGATAGTTTTGTTTAGTCTGACAATACGACACTTGGGTAGGTTGAGCAGGGAGATATACATGGGAATCTGCGGATTACACTAAATAATCTGTATCTAGAACTGTGTTTTAACTTTTCCTCGATGTACGGACTCTGTCCTTAATTCTGGCATTGACGGGGCGACCGGGAAATTCCGATAAATTAGGTCTGTAGAAGGTTATTTTCTTGCTTTCTTTCTCTTAGTCATATGTTGCCTCCTCTGCATGATTGAAATACATCCGACCTGGACTGAAACATATGCAATTCTATCTCTCTGCATCTCCTATCTATACAATTCTTCCTGTCTGTTAGCCATATGTTGTCTCCTCTGCGTGATTGAAACACATCCGACCTGGTACACAGCATATGCACCATTCTACTTCTAAATCCCTCTAAATCTGGTTAGTCATATATTTCACCCTCTGCGAGATTGGAAGAGATCCGACCTGGGTGTACAACATATGCATTCTAAATCTGACTTCTCCCATAATAATTGTCTGCTCATCTAAAGTAAGGAGTATTTTGGAAGTCCCTGATTATTGGGGTATATCAGGAAGCGGAAAACATGTTCCCGTACATCTAAAATTTAACAATTAATAGGTTGTCTGTAGATCTCGTTGCTCAATTTAGGTGGATAACAATATTTGTGGTCGTCGTCAGATGAATGGTCCTTATGAATTATGTCTAGGAACGTAAGGTTACAATGTCTTGTCATTTGTAGTATGTCCTAAATCTGTCACAGTCTTTCGTGCTTAAGTGGACCACAATACCGGCGATTGACCAGATCTATTCATGAAGGAGGAGGTACTAATAAACGGATTGAGGCTGTCTAAAAACTTTGATCTCAATATCACAAAAATAATATTAGCATTAGAGGAGGAGAAATTTATGGTGATTCATTTTATTTTATTTTTATTTTTAATTTAATTTAATTTTATTTTTCTAAAAATCAAAAATTAACAAAAAATTAGTTTAGTTTAAATTTTTTAGATTTTTATTTTACTTTATGTTTATTTTATTTTATTTTTATTATTTTTTTAGTCTTCAAAATGTATTGTTTTTAATTAATTGGAGTATTGGGCTTGGATTTAAGGCCTTTTGAGTTTACTATCCATGGGAATTGGACCAGGTATGGTCCATGTATAAAAGCATCCATTCTCGGCAGTAACCACTTCTTACCATCACTTTTTATTTGCGGCCGTGAACCCAAACAGATTCTCTCTCTCTCTCGATTCTAAATTCATCTCAAATCTGTTGATTTATCTGAAATTACTTGTTGCTTCTCGTGGGTATGCTCAAGGCGATCACTACCATGCTAAACTCACTAAAAAACGACCGTGTTTAATGGGATTATTGAAGAAATGGGACTTTCCGGCGTTCATGGCTCCGTTGAAGCGTTCATGGCCGGTGAACGGTTCACGGCCCTTGAAGCGTTCAAGGCCGTGAACCTTCTTTGACCGTGAACACCCATTTTGATCGTGAACCCCAATTTTGGACTTGAACTCAATTTTTCCAATCGTTTAATTCAATATAAAGCCTAAATTAAATTGTTTAATGAGTAAAACCTAAACTTGATTGTTTAAATCAATTGCTTTCTCACTTGGCTTGGTTGGTGCTGAATGGTTGCTTTGAAGATCTCTGACAACCATAATGTTGCTTCTTTTCTGATGGATCCACCAGCTACTCACAGCGATTTCAAGTCCATGATCCATGGACTGAAGAAATGCTGTTTGGCGTATGCTCTCACAGCCAGTCCTATCATCTACCAAGAGCTTGTGAAGCAGTTTTGGAACACTGTTGTGGTGCGCAAAGAAGTTGGTGATGCTGTCTCTATGGAAGCTACTGTTAATAAAAGGAAGATCACAGTAACAGAGCATGTCATTTGTGAAGTGCTCCAGATCAATGACCAGCCGGGTTTTCCAACCGAGATCTCTATGGACCAGACCGAGGAGATCGTCGTACGCATGGGCTATGAGGGTGTGTTTCCTCCATCAACCAAGAAACTATTGCCACTTTATTGGAGGTTCTTGGTCCACGTGTACGTGAGCTGTGTCTCTGGGAGGAGAGCAGGGGCTGACGAGGTCTCGTTGCACAACATGGGTGCCATTAGTGCTCTTGCTGCTGATCTAGACTTCAATTTTTCAAGATACATCTTAGATGAAATGGTTGGTAATGTGGAAGGGAAGAAGAGAGACAAATTTCTCATGTTTCCGAGGTTCCTTCAGATGATCTTCAATAGCAAATACCCGGAACTTGAGAAAAGAGGAGACACTATCGACTTGAAATCCCTTGGTTCTAGTACGTTCGGGCTTATGAAGCAGAACAGAAAGGGAAAGTTCATGTTTCAGGGCAAGTATCCATTGGTGAAATTCTGAAAATTCGCACAAGTTAGTGATTCATTCGCGACTGAAAGCTCATCAGCTCATGAAGAATCTGAAGATGATGTGATCACTGCTTCTGAAAAGGAAGAAGAGCCCGTTCATCCGGTTGCCATAGTCGCCGAAGAGCATGTACAAGTATCAAATGAAGAAGCAGGTGAAGATGAAAATGATGGTGATGATGATGAAGATAGTGATTTTGAAATAGCCTGATGGATAATGTCGTTGAAGAAGATAATGAGAGGATGATTATAATATGGATTTTGGGGGTAATCTATACGGTTTTGATGGTGACTACATTGCGTTTGATTTTGAGCATGACGACTATCACCCAAGTGTTGAGGATCTCAACTCTTTCTTTTATAATGTCGATGAAGTTGCACAACCGGCAATGGAGACAGGGGGAGTTGATGAAGTTCAAAAGGTGATGCCTCCTACTTCACTTCAGATGGCTGGTACAAAAGTTGATACGGATGCAACCATAAGGATTCCTCCCCTTCTGATTGTCACTCCAATGTCTATGCTGTCAGAGCGTGATTCTGTGATGACCCTTGCCTCCCAGCCTCCGTTGAAAAGAAGACGAGCTGACCCGAGGCCGGGAGTGCTTATTAGTGAACAGGCCCCGCCAACGCAACCTGCTTCTTCAGCTGCTACACCAACCATACCAGCCCTAGTTGATTCTCAAAAAGGTCCAAGTGGTATTATATCTTCTTATGAAGTTGGGAGCTCTTCAGCTCCTAGGGGTTCTCCTCCAAGACCTGCGCACGACGCTGATTCAGAAAAGCTCGTCGGGTTTCTTGCTCAATATGATTCAGACTCTTCACCTCGTGGAAACGGAATATCAATCGGTGAAGGAAGCTCAGGAGATGTGGACCCATCTATTACAGAACTCAAGTCGGAGATCGGGGTATTGAAGCAGACACTTATTGAAAAAGACGTTTTGATTAAAAACCTCGACACCCAAATCTCCGAGCTTAAACCAGATAATTCTCTAAAGACAACACAAATCTTTGATCTACAAACCCACCTTGGAGCCTTGACTGCCTGCTATTTCGACTTAAAGAACAAACTTGCAAAGGAATTTGGCGACAAATTCAAATCCTCTGTCGAAGGATTTAATGCAACTGAGGCTTCTCCCAACGCCCCTGCCCAGTCATTACAGCAAGATCAGCTTGTAGATCCACCACCTGTCAGAACCACACGGATTGTTGATCGTTTTGAAAAGGAGCCTTCTCAAGCCAACCCTCGAGTTATACTTAAAAGAGCTTAGAAACCGCCTGCTCCTAGAAAGAAAGCACAATGGTTCTTCATGAAGAATTCCAATGAAAATCTTTGTGGAGACCAACCCAAATTAACGGTAACCGATCTCGAGAAAAGGCGGTTCGGTGACAAGTATGGCAACCGATCAGGAATCAGAATGTGGGGATATCACGACAAACTAAAGTTATGGGTGGTGAAAAGACGACTGGTAATCCGGAGTACTACAAAGAAAAGAATGACTTTTGTTCTTGGACGAAATTCGATCTCACTGAACTTTCAGAAGCTCCATTTCTTAACCCGTCCAAGGATCCTCAGGCTACTGCTTTCAAGCTGTTCTTAGAGAATCAAGTCAAAAGATAGTTTGATGGGATGAAAACTGCGAATTCATTTGTGAGGAAAGACAAGGATGTGCTCAATCCCAGAACCGATGAGCCTACGAAGATAGTGATGTGGCCTCCAACTAAACAGAAGAAAGAGATTCCTATTATTCAATACTATCAAGATGGATCTTTGGACAATATGGAATTTTAGGCATACGATGAGGCCACAGCCACAGCAGTGATCAAGTTTCCACATGGTGTCCACCATCTTGTTGAAGCGAAGGGTCTCCTAAGGTTCATGGAACGGGACATACACACCTTGGCTCACCATCAAATTGTCTGCAAATCTGAGCTTCTGGAGCCGGCCGCCAAGGAGTTTACAAGTATGGTCGCTATAATTATTGAAAAGCAAATGTGGCTTGGGGCAATGGGAAAGTCAGACGCGCTGCTAATAGAAAAAGACTGAAGTTATGCTAGCTCAAACCAAGGGGGAGACTGTTAGGTCACACTTACAACTGTGAACAAACAGCCGCAAACACCCAAACACATGACCAAACCCTAATAAAGACCTATACAAGATAAATACCTAGCCCAAACCATCTAAATGTGACCTAACAGTTACATACCTTGATTGATTTGGGGCCTTATGGAATACTTGTGCATTACATGAAAACTATATTTTTGGGACATGTGAATTGTATGAAAGCTTTGTGATTGGAAAAAGTAAATTTTTAGAATCCTTACTTGTGCATCACATATAGGATGGAGAAATGTGTGTATCCTTGACCAATGAGTGATTCGTTTTTAGGACATAGTATGTAAGGGAAAAATTCCCTTGAGTGAGCGGAAGTGATTTTTGTGACTTATTAGCTACAAGTTTGGGGATGGAATTTGCTATTCCATTCCCTGAGAATTGTGGTAAGGGACCGATGGCTCTCTAAAGTTGAACCTAAGGAGTGATTTCTTAACCAAAGGAGTGATTCCTTTTACGTGACTTAGTTGTTATAATTTGATTCAGTAATTGATTCAATCACAACATATTAGACTAGCGTGAGGCGTCAATCTGGGTAGAGCCCTAGACCATTGTCTTATAGAATATGAAGGAATTGAATGACAGTAGAGAATGGGAATGGGTAGTTGCATGTGCATTGAATCTTATCATGATTTATTCTATTCTTAACTTTAGTTGTAGTCATTATAAATTGCTTTACAAAAAGATTAATAAATAATTTATAAATTCAAATATTTTTGGAATCTTGACTTTAGGGTTGGGAATCGCCATCACAATTCCGTTCCAAAGTTGGATTCTAGTATTACTCACTAGGTTTTCCAAACCTAACATACTATTTTGGACATGTACTCACAGATTGAGCATCGGAGATTAGGTGCATGCATTTGGACATTTTGAAGGCAATGCATGCATGGTTCATTTAAATTATGTTATGATTAGTTTCATTTATCTATATGTGATATGTGATGTAGTTGTTTATAACGATGAACAATGTTTTTTTATTGGATTTAACTTGTTCCACCTTTTATCCAATGAATATTTTCTTTTCTTTTGTTACTGTAAGTTATATGTTTTGATGTTGTTTAGTTTTACATGCATGTTATTATATAAAATCATGATTGTTATGTAGATTATATGTAAAATTTGTAATCATAGTTCATTTAAACAATTATGATAATTTTGTTTTTGTTACTTGATGATATTGTTAAATTACTTGTTTTTGTTCATCTGATTATGATTGAATCATATACTCATTGTGGATCATATGTATTTGTTTAATCCTAGAATCAGATCTGTTTGAATTGTTTTTTATTGGATCAGATGGTTAAGTTTATTATTTCTGAATCATAGATTGATGATTGTATCGTATGGTTATTTACATCATATACTAATTATTGATTATTTACTTATTATGGATCATATGAAATTTTTTACTTCTAGTTCGTTTAATAAGTTTTGATCATTTGCTTTATTAATGGATGATTTTATTATATTTCTTATTGTGGATATTATGTTAATGATTATATCATATTCTTAATTTGGTTATTATAGATCATGTTTAAATTGTTTATTATGGATCCTATATTGACATTTTTTTGTCTATGTACAAATTCTTCAAAGAAAAGGCATAAACTGTCTCTTCCAAAAGAACACATTTAGAAAGAAAAAGAAATTTTCTATGGTCTGAAACTTTATGCCACTCTCATGAAAGATAATAATATTGAATGTGAGTTATGTCTTATGAGGTGTATGGAAGTGTATCTTAGTGGTAGAACTATTAATATTGAGGTTGAATTATAACTTGAATCTAATGATCAAGCCCCACATTTGGCTAACATAAGGAAAAATATGTTGCAAAGATGTTGTTTGATTTTAATCTATGCAAACCTAGCTTTTTGATAACTTTAGAGGATTTTGATAATTTGTCAAGTTACAATAATAACAAGATTTATAGTGAAGCACATATGAAAGAAAGATCAAGTTATAGGTGTTTGATTTACCTCTTACTCGATCCGAGTCGAAGCGTTTGATACCATCAAAATAACATCTTACTCGGTCCTTATGCATCTGTCCGAGTCATCTAAATAACATAGTTGATTGTGAAATTATATAGAATTTCCCTTTTGGCCATGCCTGCTCCTTATTCCTTCTTTACTAGCCAAATGCCAACGCCCTTTGACGAAACCCTTACACAATGCTTTCCTCCTCTGCTGCCTTTCTTCTCTGACACATTTCTTCTATGGCATTGCCTTCCTTCGGTGTCGCCCTTTTTCCGTCACTTAATAGGCTAGCCTATTCCTTCAAGCAACTCTTCTCGCGTCGTTAATTTTGATTCCAGCTGTTAATTCAAGTAGTTATTCCCACCTTGCTCATTCAAGCATCACCCTCCTTCCGCCCTGTCCCTCCATCACTCCTCCCCTCGTTAGTTTTCATTCCCGAGTTTCTAAAATCATTTTTCTTGAAATCAATTTTCTTAATGCTTGAAGTCATTTCTATTTGTGGTTGATTTGATGATTAATTCATTATCTGTTTTTATTTGCAATCAGAAACCTAGAAATTAAATTGGGTATTGTTGTAATCATCCACTTTGATTCTATCTATTTTCCCCATTGCCCTCTCTTCTCTTTTATTTGATTGATTCGGTAGTCATTGGATTTGTCCTTCCCTGTGACAACCCGAAATTTCTATTCTGTACAACCATTCACTTCAATTGAAGTCAGAACTGTTTCTACTAACTTTCAAGCTTTTTTGGAATAAGTTTGAGTGTTTTAAAGTTAGTACTTCAGGAGATAACAGGAGAGAGGATGCCCTAGGGTTTATTGTGCAACAATAATATCCCAAAACTCCAAGAGTTTGGAGTTTACGGCCTAAACAAAGGTGTTTACGGCCGTAAACCCTAAAAGGGGGTATAAATATGACACTTAGTCATTATTTACCACTTTTCACATTTTCAAGATCCAAAACCCATTTCTCTCTCAAGTATCATCCGACTTTTCTTCAAGATCTTCAACTGTGTAAGTGTTTCTTGCCCTAATAAGTTGATATCTTACTTAATCTAGTGATCTTACGTGATTCCATCCATTAAATCATTCCATTTGTGTAGATCTTCAAGTGTTCTTAGTTTCACCAAGAACACCAAGAACACACACTAGTGTTCTTGGACTTTTAGCACCTTTTCAAGCTTCTACATAGTAAGTACTCTTACCCTAGAGTATTATAAGACTTGTTACACTTCCAATCATCAAGAAAACACCCAAGAAACACAAGATTAAAGGTGTTTACGGTCCAAGATGTTCTTGGACCGTAAACCCTAAAAAGGGTGCCAAAGTGTGCCCTAGTCCCTTACCAAGCCTTGGAAACTAGCCTAGACCCTTCCTTGATGTGCTTAGTACTTGAAAACATCAAAAGACCATAAACCATTTGGGTTTACGGCCGTAAACCCAAAGACAAATGGTCCAAGGACCGTAAACTCCATAAGGGGGTGAAATGTTGCCACAATCACTTCCTAAGGCTTAGACTTGAAGTAAGGATGCTTCATTATGACTTTTAGGTCTTCAAAACACAAAATGGTAGAATTACCATGAGTTTACGGCCGTAAACTCATGGGTTTACGACCGTAAACTCCAAGGGAGTTGGTCCCTAAACCGTAAACACATGTTAGTGCCATTTCACTTTCCTTTGATGAATCACATGTGATTCCAACACTTGATCAAGGTGTTTCCTAGTCCCGGAAAGTGTTTCCTTTCATATAGTTGTTTATAAACACTATATTCATGTCAATATGTGTCCTTATATGTCATTTATGACTTATTGTGTCTCGGGACTTCATTCGTGGAACTTCTCATCCTTACACGCATACCCGTTTGAATCACCCACATCAGGTGAGTTCATACCCCGTAATGAATCTTTTAACTGTTTTAACTGTTTAAGGGGGCATACAAGTTGAACACAATGTTAATTGTGTAAATGTTTGTTATAAACATCTTTCAAAATGTTACTTATGTTATTTATAAGTTTTCAAAACATTTCAAAAACTCTTTTAAAAGTTATGTTACTTTATAGTTATACAAAACTCTGTTTTTTTTTAAATACAAACATAACTTGGTAGATAAACGAGTCTTTCCAGTAACAGTTCAAGTAGAACATTAGCAAACTATAATAGGTATAGTTTAGGAGAATGCTATTCATTACTTCTAGTACAATGAAGCACATAAAGAGTCAGTTCTTACATGAATCAAACAATACCATACAGAACATATAGTGAAAAGAATCAAACAATACCATACAGAGAGAACGTACAATATACAGTACAAAACAAACAAGTTAGGTTGCTATAGCATGAGAATACATACAGGATCTAATTATACCAATGAATCACTAACTCATTGTTTTAAACAAAAGGTGATAGTTATATTGGGTATACATGATCATATACTTTAATGTGAATTACATGGCTTGCAAGAATTTGCAGAGGTCGTGTTTAGTTCCCCTAATCTCCTGACAGGGAGAGCGTATAGTAAGGGTTCTAGCCTTCACATCATAACCGTAATAAAACAAATATGTTTTTAGGTTATTAGTACATCCGCATGTCATTATAAACGACAACTGTGTACTTACACTTCCCTTTCTTTCATAAAGTGACAGTACCACTTGAAAGTCCAATTCAAACTATTTTCGAGTCAAGATAGTTTAGGGAAAATATACATTCTTACAAACGACAAACGGAACAGTCGAGTCTAGCACATAACAGAAGATGCCTTGGTAGAAGGATACGATTAAAAGATAGGACCATAATGCTAGCCTTATGATTCCTTAATGTATACACCACATGATATATATATACTAATAGGGTCCGACAGGTAATAGGATGTGTGCCCTCCGCTTCACTTCCTGTTCCTTGTTTGGTTGTGGGCTTGGAACGAATTCACCCAATCTATTTTCTACCCGATTCTATATATATGTATGCTTAGTATACATTAAGTCATCATAAGGGTACCAGGTATGGGTCAGGTTATAGCACACAGAGTCAAAGCACAGTTTTTCTAGTACAAAACATACTTTCAGTACTTTTAGTATACAAAACTAGAAACTTCCCGGTAAAGGGTTTAATCCATTTTATTAAACCAGTACAATTTAAAAGACCTTAGGTGAGTAACTCTACAATACCTTAGTTTATACACCATGTTTATGTATAAAACTAATACCCAATAGGTAGTTGGATGTGTGCTTTCCGCCTTAATTTCTGTTCCTCGTTTGGTTGTGGAATTAGGGCAGATTCGCTCAATTAACTTTCTATCCGATATTAGATTATATATAGCAGTATAAACTAAGGTATTATAAAAGTAGTCACTATAGTCGCCATTTTATTATAAGAAATAAGGGTTTTCTTAGAGAACTTCATCATTAGATATAAAGGAAACATTACAACTAACTCCATGAGTAACAAGTGAACTCACCGGGGTTATATATGACGATGATCTAACAACCAATGGAATGTGCGCTATCCGCCTTAATTTCTGTTCGTTGTTTGGTTGTAAGCTTAGGGCAGATGCGCACAATCGATTGTTTGTTTACTCTGAGTCTTATATAACTTGTACCCACTTAGTACCCATAGAAAGGGTTGTAGTGCCATTTTACTTAAACTTCCATCAAAGTAGAAAATATATGATTTTCTAGAGGAACAAGCGTACTTTTCAAAATAGAACTTACCACTTACAACATTTTACATCTACATTTTTAATAACACTTTACAACTTACTTACAGCACTAAACTCTTATGAACTCACCAGCTTAACTGTTGATCAACTCTTTCAAATAACTTGTATTCTCAGGAGACTATTAGACAGGTGCTCGTGCTGGGGATTCAGAAGATGAAGCATTATAACTTCAAGTCTTGTTTTGTTATTTGTGTATGAATTCTATGTTTTGTGAACACAGACATTGTAAACACATTCTTTCGAAAAGAAATGGTTGTTCATTACTTGCTTACCATATACATATCTCGTGATGCTAAACATGACGTCCTCCACCCCTGAACGTTTCCGCCGTTCCGATTTTGGGGTGTGACAGATTGGTATCAGAGCATTGTTTATAGTGAACTAAGTATATCAACCGATAAAAGATATACAACTATAAATACAATGGGGCTTAAGTGCTCCGAATAATGATATATTTTTAAAATATAACTATAGGTTATAAAAATTTACCTACTTTTTTATACATGTACATAATAGAACTAGTATCACGAGGAGAACAGAACTAAAGTATTTAAAGGTTGGACACTGTCGTCAACCTGAACAGTTATGTAATCATAGCTAGGATCAATATAGCTTGATCAACTATATTCATTCGAGATGTGACCGACATGTGTTTGGGAATGATGTGGTGTTGCAACAGTGTTAAAACTTACCTGAACACCAATCAAGAGAACACCAGAACAAGTACATCCAGAGTTAGAATACTATAGGAGTATTTTAGTCCATATAAATAACTTAAGTGATAACCTAAAAAGACCTTTACGGATAAGTCTATAATCTTGCAAGGCATATTCCTAAAGTTTTATATATAATTAAGATCTTATAGACTTAGAATCTGTGGCCTACGCTTCGCTATCCATTGCTCTTAAGGGTGTAGTGTTGGAGTAGGATCACTTATTCGAAGGTCTATTTAATCTTCAATTATATACAAACTTGTGTACCTTGTACAATTATAGGAGGACTCCGTAAGGATCACCCCATAAAGTTACCTTAAAACTCATAGATTCTTTAGTCACTTTCATTCTCGCACGACAAACCCAGATAGATGTAACCACTTCCTCATAGTAGACAACAGAAGAGTCCAGGAGGAACAAAAACAAGTTCATGAGAAGTTTTCAAAGAGGGATCAACCGAAATAACCAAAACGTCTTACACGTCACACTAATAAATAATAATCTGGTTAATTTAATGAGCGAGTGGAAACACTGCTCACATTATTTGTTAAGATTATTTTCTTACATGCAGCTGGTAACAGTTATTCAGGAAACAGATATTCATTCGAGGATAGTCATTTCAAATTCATAGAGTTTATTAGGTATAGACTCTTTTATGAATTGTTTCTAGAACCCTGTGGAAGTCAGGACCCGATACATCCAGAACTAGGATAACCTTGTCTTTTCAGCTTTCGGCTTGTGTCCATTTCTTTAGACTTATTCTGTCTCATCTTTGTGTTCTTTTAGCAAAGATGCCTCCTCGCAGATCTATCAGACGCACTACTCCGATAACTCCAATACCGCCTCCTTCGCAAATCGATATGGCAGCTATAAACGCTGCAGTGGCTGCGGCTGTGGCAACAGCCATGGCTCAATATCACTCCATCAGTACCAGTGGAGGTGGAACGCCTACTGATTCTACTCGAGGTGAGGTCCTCGTGCGCTCGAGAGAGTCCTCCTACAAGGACTTCACCAAATGCCAGCCATTGTCCTTTAATGGGACTGAAGGAGTCATTGCCCTCATGCAATGGTTCGAGAAAACAGAGTCGATATTCGAAATCTGTTTATGCCCAGAAGGAAGTCAGGTGAAGTTTGCTGCCTGCACCTTCTCTGTCAAGGCCCTAACATGGTGGAACAGCCATGTTAAGTCACTGACCCTATCAGTGGCTAATTCAATAGGCTGGGAAAACCTAAAAGAGTTAATGCGGGAGGAATACTGCCCGTTAGGCGAAATTCAAAAACAGGAACAAGAGTTGTGGGATCTCACAATGGTCGGCTCAGACATAGTGACCTACACTGACCGGTTCAGCGAACTAGCAGCTCTATGCCCCGGGATGATTACCTCGGAGAGCAAGAAGAGAGAAAGATACATTTGGGGTCTGACTGCTCCGACCCAAGGAAATGTGTTGTCTTCTAACCCAAGCACGTTCGATAGTGCTAAACGCCTGGCACAGCGACTCATCGACCATGGAGTCCGCCATGGTGTAAAAGTCCTTATTCCCGAACCATCAAGGGACGAGGACTATAATCAGAAGTCGGGGAACAAGAGGAAGAAGAAGTGAACAACACAAGACACCCCGCAAGAGCAATGAGCGAGTACTATGTACGCCGCTACGACGCCTATTGCTTCAGCACCTGCCAGTCGATATGTTGGAAACCTTCCGAAGTGTGGAAAGTGCAACTTTCACCACACCGGAGTATGCCGGGAACTGCAGTGTCTGAACTGCCACAGAAAGGGACACACAGTCCGTTTCTGCAGGTCACCGGCTCAACCGATCTCCCAAGTCCTTGGAGCTGAAGAAAACCAAGCCTGCTATGGCTGCGGTGAGACTGGACATTTTCAGAGGGACTGCCCGATAATAAGGAACTCAGGCGCGGATGGACGCATTCTGATGATCACCGCAGGAGAATCTACCCCGGAGTCGTCGACAAGTAGCGGTACGTTTTCCGAAATAGTAATTACTTTTAAAAATTAATTTATATTCATATAAGATTAAAATTTGGGGATAACACTTAAAAGTAACTATAACAACTCACATGTTGAAATAGGTCACAGTATTCAAGAGAACTAAAAGATCCCTTAGAGAAGCTATTATGGCTTACCATATACATCAGGGTTGTGCACAACTAAGATGTTGCAGACTTAGAGTGAGTGACTCCGCTTAGGTCCCCATTCCTTAATTGGTTGAGGATTTGAGGCAGAGTTACTCAGTCGACTGCCTTGTTCATCTTAAATATTCATAACTTATATATGGTAGGCGATTGTAGTGGTACCAAAGAGGATTATGATATAAAGTATCCCCACCAGTTAGTAGAGCACTTTTGTTTGTATGTATGCGCACATAGCGGTATGATACGTAGGAGTGTTAACTTCAAAGAGAAAACAGGAAACACGGGAACATTTACAAGAGTACATTGTCGAACATAGTAGGAGTACAGTATCGAACATACAAGGGATACATCGTCGTATATCAGACGTTTCTTTCATTTGACCAAAACTTTGTTCAGTAAAGAGTCTGTTGCTTCCATTCGTCATGAGTTGGCGTGGTCCTCACCATACTGAGTTCATATGTTTCTATCGCCTCGATCGGCAAGTTCTAGAAACTTTCGTCCTTCGTATCGAAAGTCCGACCTAAACCTCGATTTTATCTTTCGTATTCTAAACCCCGAAGTACTCATGCGAAGAGTACTTTGTCCTCACAAGCCTTATCGTCAGATATCCGCAGACCGTCACGAAATACCGCTCGTCCAGCAGACCAAGTTCGAGCACAGAGGCTAAGGACGAATACAACCCACCTATTACTATTTAGTGTATACGCGAGGGTGGTATATGATTTTGATTACGCAGATTTAGTATGTGTGTTTCCGCCCTATCTCCTGTTCCTTGTTTGGTTATGGACCTGGGGCAGAGTCGCACATCCGACCGTCTTACTAACCCTAATTATATACGACTTGTATACACGAGGTAATGATAGATGGACCAAGTACGAATCCTATCATGAACAGAAGGGCAAAGTTTCCAAGTCTACGAGTGGGTATTCTGCCAATCAGAAGAGAGCAACCCCAGTAGTAATGCTAAGAAAGCTAATTTCGGGACAAAATTCCTTCTAACGGGGGGATGATGTGACAACCCGAAATTTCTATTCTGTACAACCATTCACTTTAATAGAAGTCAGAACTGTTTCTACTAACTTTCAAGCTTTTTGGAATAAGTTTGAGTGTTTTAAAGTTAGTACTTCAGGAGATAACAGGAGAGATGATGCCCTAGGGTTTATTGTGCAACAATAATATCCCAAAACTCCAAGAGTTTGGAGTTTACGGCCTAAACAAAGGTGTTTACGGCCGTAAACCCTAAAAGGGGGTATAAATATGACACTTAGTCATTATTTACCACTTTTCACATTTTCAAGATCCAAAACCCATTTCTCTCTCAAGTATCATCCGACTTTTCTTCAAGATCTTCAACTGTGTAAGTGTTTCTTGCCCTAATAAGTTGATATCTTACTTAATCTAGTGATCTTACGTGATTCCAACCGTGAAATCATTCCATTTGTGTAGATCTTCAAGTGTTCTTAGTTTCACCAAGAACACACACTAGTGTTCTTGGACTTTTAGCACCTTTTCAAGCTTCTACATAGTAAGTACTCTTACCCTAGAGTATTATAAGACTTGTTACACTTCTAATCATCAAGAAAACACCCAAGAAACACAAGATCAAAGGTGTTTACGGTCCAAGATGTTCTTGGACCGTAAACCCTAAAAAGGGTGCCAAAGTGTGCCCTAGTCCCTTACCAAGCCTTGGAAACTAGCCTAGACCCTTCCTTGATGTGCTTAGTACTTGAAAACATCAAAAGACCATAAACCATTTGGGTTTACGGCCGTAAACCCAAAGACAAATGGTCCAAGGACCGTAAACTCCATAAAGGGGTGAAATGTTGCCACAATCACTTCCTAAGGCTTAGACTTGAAGTAAGGATGCTTCATTATGACTTTTAGGTCTTCAAAACACAAAATGGTAGAAGTACCATGAGTTTACGGCCGTAAACTCATGGGTTTACGACCGTAAACTCCAAGGGAGTTGGTCCCTAAACCGTAAACACATGTTAGTTCCATTTCACTTTCCTTTGATGAATCACATGTGATTCCAACACTTGATCAAGGTGTTTCCTAGTCCCGGAAAGTGTTTCCTTTCATATAGTTGTTTATAAACACTATATTCATGTCAATATGTGTCCTTATATGTCATTTATGACTTATTGTGTCTCGGGACTTCATTCGTGGAACTTCTCATCCTTACACGCATACCCGTTTGAATCACCCACATCACGTGAGTTCATACCCCGTAATGAATCTTTTAACTGTTTTAACTGTTTAAGGGGGGATACAAGTTGAACACAATGTTAATTGTGTAAATGTTTGTTATAAACATCTTTCAAAATGTTACTTATGTTATTTATAAGTTGTCAAAACATTTCAAAAACTCTTTTAAAAGTTATGTTACTTTATAGTTATACAAAACTCTGTTTTTTTTAAAGTACAAACATAACTTAGTAGATAAACGAGTCTTTCCAGTAACAGTTCAAGTAGAACATTAGCAAACTATAATAGGTATAGTTTAGGAGAATGCTATTCATTACTTCTAGTACAATGAAGCACATAAAGAGTCAGTTCTTACATGAATCAAACAATACCATACATAACATATAGTGAAAAGAATCAAACATACCATACAGAGAGAACGTACAATATACAGTACAAAACAAACAAATTAGGTTGCTATAGCATGAGAACACATACAGGATCTAATTATACCAATGAATCACTAACTCATTGTTTTAAACAAAAGGTGATAGTTATATTGGGTATACATGATCATATACTTTAATGTGAATTACATGGCTTGCAAGAATTTGCAGAGGTCGTGTTTAGTTCCCCTAATCTCCTGACAGGGAGAGCGTATAGTAAGGGTTCTAGCCTTCACATCATAACCGTAATAAAACAAATATGTTTTTAGGTTATTAGTACATCCGCATGTCATTATAAACGACAACTGTGTACTTACACTTCCCTTTCTTTCATAAAGTGACAGTACCACTTGAAAGTCCAATTCAAACTATTTTCGAGTCAAGATAGTTATAAACTAGGGAAAATATACATTCTTACAAACGACAAACGGAACAGTCGAGTCTAGCACATAACAGAAGATGCCTTGGTAGAAGGATACGATTAAAAGATAGGACCATAATGCTAGCCTTATGATTCCTTAATGTATACACCACAGGATATATATATACTAATAGGGTCCGACAGGTAATAGGATGTGTGCCCTCCGCTTCACTTCCTGTTCCTTGTTTGGTTGTGGGCTTGGAACGAATTCACCCAATCTATTTTCTACCCGATTCTATATATATGTATGCTTAGTATACATTAAGTCATCATAAGGGTACCAGGTATGGGTCAGGTTATAGCACACAGAGTCAAAGCACAGTTTTTCTAGTACAAAACATACTTTCAGTACTTTTAGTATACAAAACTAGAAACTTCCCGGTAAAGGGTTTAATCCATTTTATTAAACCAGTACAATTTAAAAGACCTTAGGTGAGTAACTCTACAATACCTTAGTTTATACACCATGTTTATGTATAAAACTAATACCCAATAGGTAGTTGGATGTGTGCTTTCCGCCTTAATTTCTGTTCCTCGTTTGGTTGTGGAATTAGCGCAGATTCGCTCAATTAACTTTCTATCCGATATTAGATTATATATAGCAGTATAAACTAAGCTATTATAAAAGTAGTCACTATAGTCGCCATTTTATTATAAGAAATAAGGGTTTTCTTAGAGAACTTCTTCATTAGATATAAAGGAAACATTACAACTAACTCCATGAGTAACAAGTGAACTCACCAGGGTTATATATGGCGATGATCTAACAACCAATGGAATGTGCGCTATCCGCCTTAATTTCAGTTTGTTGTTTGGTTGTAAGCTTAGGGCAGATGCGCACAATCGATTGTTTGTTTACTCTGAGTCTTATATAACTTGTACCCACTTAGTACCCATAGAAAGGGTTGTAGTGCCATTTTACTTAAACTTCCATCAAAGAAGAAAATATATGATTTTCTAGAGGAACAGGCGTACTTTTCAAAATAGAACTTACCACTTACAACATGTTACATCTACATTTTTAATAACACTTTACAACTTACTTACAGCACTAAACTCTTATGAACTCACCAGCTTAACTGTTGATCAACTCTTTCAAATAACTTGTATTCTCAGGAGACTATTAGACAGGTGCTCGTGCTGGGGATTCAGAAGATGAAGCATTATAACTTCAAGTCTTGTTTTGTTATTTGTGTATGAATTCTATGTTTTGTGAACACAGACATTGTAAACACATTCTTTCGAAAAGAAATGGTTGTTCATTACTTGCTTACCATATACATATCTCGTGATGCTAAACATGACGTCCTCCACCCCTGAACGTTTCCGCCGTTCCGGTTTTGGGGTGTGACAGATTGGTATCAGAGCATTGTTTATAGTGAACTAAGTATATCAACCGATAAAAGATATACAACTATAAATACAATGGGGCTTAAGTGCTCCGAATAATGATATATTTTTAGAATATAACTATAGGTTATAAAAATTTACCTACTTTTTTATACATGTACATAATAGAACTAGTATCACGAGGAGAACAGAACTAAAGTATTTAAAGGTTGGACAGTGTCGTCAACCTGAACAGTTATGTAATCATAGCTAGGATCAATATAGCTTGATCAACTATATTCATTCGAGATGTGACCGACATGTGTTTGGGAATGATGTGGTGTTGCAACAGTGTTAAAACTTACCTGAACACCAATCAAGAGAACACCAGAACAAGTACATCCAGAGTTAGAATACTATAGGAGTATTTTAGTCCATATAAATAACTTAAGTGATAACCTAAAAAGACCTTTACGGATAAGTCTATAATCTTGCAAGGCATATTCCTAAAGTTTTATATATAATTAAGATCTTATAGACTTAGAATCTGTGGCCTACGCTTCGCTATCCATTGCTCTTAAGGGTGTAGTGTTGGAGTAGGATCACTTATTCGAAGGTCTATTTAATCTTCAATTATATACAAACTTGTGTACCTTGTACAATTATAGGAGGACTCCGTAAGGATCACCCCATAAAGTTACCTTAAAACTCATAGATTCTTTAGTCACTTTCATTCTCGCACGACAAACCCAGATAGATGTAACCACTTCCTCATAGTAGACAACAGAAGAGTCCAGGAGGAACAAGAACAAGTTCATGAGAAGTTTTCAAAGAGGGATCAACCGAAATAACCAAAACATCTTACACGTCACACTAATAAATAATAATCTGGTTAATTTAATGAGCGAGTGGAAACACTGCTCACATTATTTGTTAAGATTATTTTCTTACATGCAGCTGGTAACAGTTATTCAGGAAACAGATATTCATTCGAGGATAGTCATTTCAAATTCATAGAGTTTATTAGGTATAGACTCTTTTATGAATTGTTTCTAGAACCCTGTGGAAGTCAGGACCCGATACATCCAAAACTAGGATAACCTTGTCTTTTCAGCTTTCGGCTTGTGTCCATTGCTTTAGACTTATTCTGTCTCATCTTTGTGTTCTTTTAGCAAAGATGCCTCCTCGCAGATCTATCAGACGCACTACTCCGATAACTCCAATACCGCCTCCTTCGCAAATCGATATGACAGCTATAAACGCTGCAGTGGCTGCGGCTGTGGCAACAGCCATGGCTCAATATCACTCCATCAGTACCAGTGGAGGTGGAACGCCTACTGATTCTACTCGAGGTGAGGTCCTCGTGCTCTCGAGAGAGTCCTCCTACAAGGACTTCACCAAATGCCAGCCATTGTCCTTTAATGGGACTGAAGGAGTCATTGCCCTCATGCAATGGTTCGAGAAAACAGAGTCGATATTCGAAATCTGTTTATGCCCAGAAGGAAGTCAGGTGAAGTTTGCTGCCTGCACCTTCTCTGTCAAGGCCCTAACATGGTGGAACAGCCATGTTAAGTCACTGACCCTATCAGTGGCTAATTCAATAGGCTGGGAAAACCTAAAAGAGTTAATGCGGGAGGAATACTGCCCGTTAGGCGAAATTCAAAAATCGGAACAAGAGTTGTGGGATCTCACTATGGTCGGCTCAGACATAGTGACCTACACTGACCGGTTCAGCGAACTAGCAGCTCTATGCCCCGGGATGATTACCTCGGAGAGCAAGAAGATAGAAAGATACATTTGGCGTCTGACTGCTCCGACCCAAGGAAATGTGTTGTCTTCTAACCCAAGCACGTTCGATAGTGCTAAACGCCTGGCACAGCGACTCATCGACCATGGAGTCTGCCATGGTGTAAAAGTCCTTATTCCCGAACCATCAAGGGACGAGGACTATAATCAGAAGTCGGGGAACAAGAGGAAGAAGAAGTGAACAACACAAGACACCCCGCAAGAGCAACGAGCGAGTACTATGTACGCCGCTACGACGCCTATTGCTTCAGCACCTGCCAGTCGATATGCTGGAAACCTTTCGAAGTGTGGAAAGTGCAACTTTCACCACACCGGAGTATGTCGGGAAATGCAGTGTCTGAACTGCCACAGAAAGGGACACACAGTCCGTTTCTGCAGGTCACCGGCTCAACCGATCTCCTAAGTCCTCGGAGCTGAAGAAAACCAAGCCTGCTATGGCTGCGGTGAGACTGGACATTTTCAGAGGGACTGCCCGATAATAAGGAACTCAGGCGCGGATGGACGCATTCTGATGATCACCGCAGGAGAATCTACCCCGGAGTCGTCGACAAGTAGCGGTACGTTTTCCGAAATAGTAATTACTTTTAAAAATTAATTTATATTCATATAAGATTAAAATTTGGGGATAACACTTAAAAGTAACTATAACAACTCACATGTTGAAATAGGTCACAGTATTCAAGAGAACTAAAAGATCCCTTAGAGAAGCTATTATGGCTTACCATATACATCAGGGTTGTGCACAACTAAGATGTTGCAGACTTAGAGTGAGTGACTCCGCTTAGGTCCCCATTCCTTAATTGGTTGAGGATTTGAGGCAGAGTTACTCAGTCGACTGCCTTGTTCATCTTAAATATTCATAACTTATATATGGTAGGCGATTGTAGTGGTACCAAAGAGGATTATGATATAAAGTATCCCCACCAGTTAGTAGAGCACTTTTGTTTGTATGTATGCGCACATAGCGGTATGATACGTAGGAGTGTTAACTTCAAAGAGAAAACAGGAAACACGGGAACATTTACAAGAGTACATTGTCGAACATAGTAGGAGTACAGTATCGAACATACAAGGGATACATCGTCGTATATCAGACGTTTCTTTCATTTGACCAAAACTTTGTTCAGTAAAGAGTCTGTTGCTTCCATTCGTCATGAGTTGGCGTGGTCCTCACCATACTGAGTTCATATGTTTCTATCGCCTCGATCGGCAAGTTCTAGAAACTTTCGTCCTTCGTATCGAAAGTCCGACCTAAACCTCGATTTTATCTTTCGTATTCTAAACCCCGAAGTACTCATGCGAAGAGTACTTTGTCCTCACAAGCCTTATCGTCAGATATCCGCAGACCGTCACGAAATACCGCTCGTCCAGCAGACCAAGTTCGAGCACAGAGGCTAAGGACGAATACAACCCACCTATTACTATTTAGTGTATACGCGAGGGTGGTATATGATTTTGATTATGCAGATTTAGTATGTGTGTTTCCGCCCTATCTCCTGTTCCTTGTTTGGTTATGGACCTGGGGCAGAGTCGCACATCCGACCGTCTTACTAACCCTAATTATATACGACTTGTATACACGAGGTAATGACAGATGGACCAAGTACGAATCCTATCATGAACAGAAGGGCAAAGTTTCCAAGTCTACGAGTGGGTATTCTGCCAATCAGAAGAGAGCAACCCCAGTAGTAATGCTAAGAAAGCTAATTTCGGGACAAAATTCCTTCTAACGGGGGGATGATGTGACAACCCGAAATTTCTATTCTGTACAACCATTCACTTTAATAGAAGTCAGAACTGTTTCTACTAACTTTCAAGCTTTTTGGAATAAGTTTGAGTGTTTTAAAGTTAGTACTTCAGGAGATAACAGGAGAGATGATGCCCTAGGGTTTATTGTGCAACAATAATATCCCAAAACTCCAAGAGTTTGGAGTTTACGGCCTAAACAAAGGTGTTTACGGCCGTAAACCCTAAAAGGGGGTATAAATATGACACTTAGTCATTATTTACCACTTTTCACATTTTCAAGATCCAAAACCCATTTCTCTCTCAAGTATCATCCGACTTTTCTTCAAGATCTTCAACTGTGTAAGTGTTTCTTGCCCTAATAAGTTGATATCTTACTTAATCTAGTGATCTTACGTGAATCCAACCGTGAAATCATTCCATTTGTGTAGATCTTCAAGTGTTCTTAGTTTCACCAAGAACACACACTAGTGTTCTTGGACTTTTAGCACCTTTTCAAGCTTCTACATAGTAAGTACTCTTACCCTAGAGTATTATAAGACTTGTTACACTTCTAATCATCAAGAAAACACCCAAGAAACACAAGATCAAAGGTGTTTACGGTCCAAGATGTTCTTGGACCGTAAACCCTAAAAAGGGTGCCAAAGTGTGCCCTAGTCCCTTACCAAGCCTTGGAAACTAGCCTAGACCCTTCCTTGATGTGCTTAGTACTTGAAAACATCAAAAGACCATAAACCATTTGGGTTTACGGCCGTAAACCCAAAGACAAATGGTCCAAGGACCGTAAACTCCATAAAGGGGTGAAATGTTGCCACAATCACTTCCTAAGGCTTAGACTTGAAGTAAGGATGCTTCATTATGACTTTTAGGTCTTCAAAACACAAAATGGTAGAAGTACCATGAGTTTACGGCCGTACACTCATGGGTTTACGACCGTAAACTCCAAGGGAGTTGGTCCCTAAACCGTAAACACATGTTAGTTCCATTTCACTTTCCTTTGATGAATCACATGTGATTCCAACACTTGATCAAGGTGTTTCCTAGTCCCGGAAAGTGTTTCCTTTCATATAGTTGTTTATAAACACTATATTCATGTCAATATGTGTCCTTATATGTCATTTATGACTTATTGTGTCTCGGGACTTCATTCGTGGAACTTCTCATCCTTACACGCATACCCGTTTGAATCACCCACATCACGTGAGTTCATACCCCGTAATGAATCTTTTAACTGTTTTAACTGTTTAAGGGGGGATACAAGTTGAACACAATGTTAATTGTGTAAATGTTTGTTATAAACATCTTTCAAAATGTTACTTATGTTATTTATAAGTTGTCAAAACATTTCAAAAACTCTTTTAAAAGTTATGTTACTTTATAGTTATACAAAACTCTGTTTTTTTTAAAGTACAAACATAACTTAGTAGATAAACGAGTCTTTCCAGTAACAGTTCAAGTAGAACATTAGCAAACTATAATAGGTATAGTTTAGGAGAATGCTATTCATTACTTCTAGTACAATGAAGCACATAAAGAGTCAGTTCTTACATGAATCAAACAATACCATACAGAACATATAGTGAAAAGAATCAAACAATACCATACAGAGAGAACGTACAATATACAGTACAAAACAAACAAGTTAGGTTGCAATAGCATGAGAACACATACAGGATCTAATTATACCAATGAATCACTTTAAACAAAAGGTGATAGTTATATTGGGTATACATGATCATATACTTTAATGTGAATTACATGGCTTGCAAGAATTTGCAGAGGTCGTGTTTAGTTCCCCTAATCTCCTGACAGGGAGAGCGTATAGTAAGGGTTCTAGCCTTCACATCATAACCGTAATAAAACAAATATGTTTTTAGGTTATTAGTACATCCGCATGTCATTATTAACGACAACTGTGTACTTACACTTCCCTTTCTTTCATAAAGTGACAGTACCACTTGAAAGTCCAATTCAAACTATTTTCGAGTCAAGATAGTTATAAACTAGGGAAAATATACATTCTTACAAACGACAAACGGAACAGTCGAGTCTAGCACATAACAGAAGATGCCTTGGTAGAAGGATACGATTAAAAGATAGGACCATAATGCTAGCCTTATGATTCCTTAATGTATACACCACAGGATATATATATACTAATAGGGTCCGACAGGTAATAGGATGTGTGCCCTCCGCTTCACTTCCTGTTCCTTGTTTGGTTGTGGGCTTGGAACGAATTCACCCAATCTATTTTCTACCCGATTCTATATATATGTATGCTTAGTATACATTAAGTCATCATAAGGGTACCAGGTATGGGTCAGGTTATAGCACACTGAGTCAAAGCACAGTTTTTCTAGTACAAAACATACTTTCAGTACTTTTAGTATACAAAACTAGAAACTTCCCGGTAAAGGGTTTAATCCATTTTATTAAACCAGTACAATTTAAAAGACCTTAGGTGAGTAACTCTACAATACCTTAGTTTATACACCATGTTTATGTATAAAACTAATACCCAATAGGTAGTTGGATGTGTGCTTTCCGCCTTAATTTCTGTTTCTCGTTTGGTTGTGGAATTAGGGCAGATTCGCTCAATTAACTTTCTATCCGATATTAGATTATATATAGAAGTATAAACTAAGCTATTATAAAAGTAGTCACTATGGTCGCCATTTTATTATAAGAAATAAGGGTTTTCTTAGAGAACTTCTTCATTAGATATAAAGGAAACATTACAACTAACTCCATGAGTAACAAGTGAATACACAAGGGTTATATATGACGATGATCTAACAACCAATGGAATGTGTGCTATCCGCCTTAATTTCTGTTCGTTGTTTGGTTGTAAGCTTAGGGCAGATGCGCACAATCGATTGTTTGTTTACTCTGAGTCTTATATAACTTGTACCCACTTAGTACCCATAGAAAGGGTTGTAGTGCCATTTTACTTAAACTTCCATCAAAGTAGAAAATATATGATTTTCTAGAGGAACAGGCGTACTTTTCAAAACAGAACTTACCACTTACAACATTTTACATCTACATTTTTAATAACACTTTACAACTTACTTACAGCACTAAACTCTTATGAACTCACCAGCTTAATTGTTGATCAACTCTTTCAAATAACTTGTATTCTCAGGAGACTATTAGACAGGTGCTCGTGCTGGGGATTCAGAAGATGAAGCATTATAGCTTCAAGTCTTGTTTTGTTATTTGTGTATGAATTCTATGTTTTGTGAACACACACATTGTAAATACTTTCTTTAGAAAAGAAATGGTTGTTCATTACTTGCTTACCATATACATATCTCGTGATGCTAAACATGACGTCCTCCACCCCTGAACGTTTCCGCCGTTCCGGTTTTGGGGTGTGACATTCCCTGGTATGATTATGAAGTTTTCTTGGTTTATTTATAAATTTCCTTGGCTGATGTATTGAACAAGCCTTTTATCAACTATACAAAGAGGCAAGAGTGCATGTGGTGTGTCTAATAGAACCATATGTACCTATTGAAAGGGTTTGCTCATAATATTTTTGAAATTGAGTTGCAGATGATTATAGATAATATTTAAAATCAACAATTTTTGCATATTATTGAGGATGGAAGGAGTGACACATTTTCTTAGGAAATGATCAATTTCTAGTTTCCCTGTTATATCTTCCTAGTATTGTGGAATCTTACAAAACTTATGATGAAGATAGATCCATTATTTTGATTTATGTTTGATTTTAGTAGAAATTAATAATAACCTTGGTGAATTGGATACAATCTCAAAGTACAATTCCATAATTGGATACAACTTCATGTTCAATGTCATTCATGGTTGGTTTCATTTATGTAGAAAAAATGAATTTGTATCGTTTGAGTTGCAAATAGAAAAAAAAGGTAAAATTGTCATTTTCATCATCTAACACGAGCATTTAGATGCATAATCAAACACCATAGTTTTAGTTAGATGTAGATTCAATCAGACTTCAGACATAGTTAGGCCTCTGACTTAGTCAAATCTGACTCAATCAAAAACTATCAAACAGCCCCTTAGGATTTCATGAATTAAGGTTTTCTCAATTTTAGTTTGGGTGTATTTTAAGACAAATTGTTTATTTGGCCGTTGTTAAAGAATCTTAGAAATGTTTGGTTTGGTAGTTATTTGCATTTTTAATGGTTTTCATGTCTGGTTGTTCAAGAAAACAATATATTTTGATAAGTTTTTGGGTTATGAACTCTATTAAGATACATTCTCAGTTTTTAGTAATGCATGGTTCATAATGCATGGTTCTGGATATAAAAGATGGTTTTGGATATTAAATTGTGATAATGGTTTTTGGATCTTAAAATTAAATTATTAATTCTGAACTTCTATTATCTATCATATAGAAATTGTTTATCATAATAATAAAAAATTATATCAAGTTAAGTTACATATCATATTAGTTGGATCATTATTTTATGGATCATAGATATGACATAAATTTATTAATATTAAATTATTAATTTTTAGGATGCTAATCTATCTTATATAAATTGTCCAACGAGAAAACTTTATAATCCATTTTGTATTTTTAAATCATAGAAATTTTTTGATCATGTTTTTTTTGGATCATAATTTATAAATATCTGGATCATTCATAGTTTCTTTGTTATAAAAGTACTTCGATTATTTACTTCATAAATAATAAAGATCCAGACTTTTATCTTGTATTTTTTTTATCATAGATAACCTTTTTACAACATAACTTTTGGATTGGAAATTTAAGATCATAAATTTCTATTAATAATAGTCATGATTCAAAACATTATGATTCATCATATATTATGGATCCTAGTCCTTGTACATCATAAATATTAGATCCTAAATTTTGTACATCAAACTATTATTCTAAGTTTCATACTATTGAAAATGTCAAAGTAGTTTATTATAATGAATTAAAACGTGTTATGATCCAAAACATGTTATGCACCAAAACCTATTATGAGTTAAAACCTATTTGAAAAAGCATTCATGATTCAAAATGGTGTGGTTCAATTAGGATATAAACCACATGATAAACTTGATATGAACAAATTCATGTAATATATGATATAATTAAAAGCATGCAACCATTTTCATCATAACTAAATAATAAGCAAATTATCTATAATCTTTTAATCAAATATATAAAATTTTAAATGCTTAAACATCTTAATACATATACAGCATGCCATCCGTTTGATATACAAATTGAGATGTATATATTGTTACATTACATTGATACTTTGATTTTGAGCTTAAGCAACATATCAACATTAAAGGGCGACCATGTTTCAATTGCAAAACAGGCTTAAACTCAAGATATGTAGATGGTGAGGCATATTCAAGAACACAAACAAGGAAGATCTAATTGTTTTCCTATGCATATACAACATTTATATCCAAGATGTTAAAACACACAGTCTGTTGCTTGAAACCAGAAGATGATTGTCACACCCCCGGCCGACGGCAGAAACACTGGGCGGTGTAACATCATTCCTTGTGTCATAGTTATTAAACATACATTGAACAATATAAAAGAATTTTATAAACTACGTACCTTTATTGATGATAGAATGTTACATTATTCCTGTTTCCTTGTAATTATCACATAGTGTCCGAACTATCGCACACGTCTTAACATATATATGTTCCATACGAACAGAAAAGATAATAGTAAAAATTCCCCGGTTCGAGTAGCAATCCAGCTTGTCAAGTTCCTGAAAAAACATGCATTTTGAAAATACGTCAACATAAAGTTGGTTAGTCCACAAGTTTTCACTATGAGTAAAAATAGTACTTTTTCCAAGTTTGAAAAGTATGGAACATAGTTTGAAAATATCATTCTGACTCATACTTGTTTCTAATATATAGTATATATCCTAGGTATAATGGTTTACTTACTAAATAAGTAGTATACCTATAAGTTTCATATACTATGGATATATGTATTTGTAACCCCATACAAATGAAGGTTGCTACGTATAAATCTTATTTCAATTCTATACGAGTAAAAACCGCTACATATAAATCTTATTTTAATTCTATACGAGTATGTGTGCTAGGTATAATTGTTTACTTAATGAATAAGTAGAATACCTACAAGTTCATTGTACTTAGAGTATAAGTGTTTGGGAAACTAATACTTAACAATAATAATTGTATATCGACAACGTATAATTCTTCTAAAATTGTGCTACCATGAGTCCATAACTGCTGCTATACGATGCCACTACCTCTGAATGGTACTACAAGTGTCGCACATTGTGATAGATTTATGCATGCTTCATCGACTTCAGAATAGAATAAATTGGGCAAGTTTGTCACCCGCAAACCGTTGGGTTGTAGTTAGCAACCACGGGTGGGGGTGTCAACCTGCATAGATCTACACACAACTTCCTTGTTTGAAAAATGGGCAAGTTCGTCACCCGTAAAACCGTTGGGTTGTAGCTAGCAACCACGGGTGGGGTGTGAACCCGCGTAGATCTATACACAACTTCCTCGCTCACACGGGATTAGCGGCTACAGGTCAGAGGATTTCCACTAAAATTTCCAATCTTAGTTGATGAATAAAATAGCTCATGTAGACTTTTTCGAGTTCCTATAGTTTTAATAGTGAAACCATATTAGTGTCTAAAACCCTAAGTTACTAGAGTATGCTTTAAATGTTACTCCTAATTTCTATAATACTTAGGCAGTACAACAACTATAACTTGAAGTAAAACCATGTTTTATCTAACATAAAACCAATAGTAGTAACATACTTAACAAGTATATATAGAACTCCCGAGTATAACTCTGGGGCTATAACACAAATAGTATATATAGAACTCTCGAATATAACTTCCGGGCTATATTAGTAACATACCAAGTTTTATCTAACATAAAACCAATAATAGCAACATACTTAACAATTAGTTTATATAACTCCCGAGTATAACTCCGAGGCTATAACACAAAATAGTATATAGAACTCCCAAGTACAACTCTGGGGCTATAACACAATTTAGTATATATAATACTCGAGTATAACTCCAGGGCTATATTAGTAACATTTATGATAACAACAAGCTAACAAGTTTAAGATAGTTGTATGTTTTCAATATATTAGATATACTTTAGGTATATATGATACAAAACAACTATATCCCGGTTAATATAACTATTTATGTTGATACAGATATACTATCATATAACTTTAATATTAACTTGTATACAATATTTAGCATGCATTTTCCCCCGAAAAAAATAAAAAGTGGTGTTGTGAAACTCACCCTAGTAGCATGATTTTATAGAATCTAACTAGAAACGGTCAGCGGTTCGTGATCGTCGGGCTCGGGACAAGGAATGCCTTTAGCAAACGAGAGAAGGAAAGAAGGTTTTGGGTAATGAGAGAAAGGGTCTCACTTGTTATTTATAGGCTGTCCAGGGCGCATTCACGTCGTGGCATACCTATGTTCACATGGTGAACTTCCATGAGTCATCGCGTAGCCTTACCACGTGTTTTCTAGCCTTGATCAATATCCTTGACTACTTTCACATCGTGGACTTAATGTTCACATCATAAACCAAGGCGGCTAGGGTTTCTGCCACGTGTCATGCTCTCAGACAGCTACATCTTCGGAAGATCATAACTTTTGCATACGAGCTCCGTTTTTCACGTTCTTTATATCCACGTGTAGTTATTTTTGAGTACTACAACTTTCTTTAGATTCCAATAGATAATTATAAGTCTATTTTAAATTCCTATTGTTATAGAGGCTATAGTGCTAGAATTTATCATAACTTCTTCATGCGAAGTCAGATTTAGACGTTCTATATATTTTTGGAATCGTATAGACTTGTAGTGTTGAATGAAAATGTCATTAAAGATTAAATTAAATTGATTATAATATGTGTGTTTTTTTAATATTTATGGGAATTATATTTGACCTAATTTTTACTAGTGTTACATTCTCCCCCCGTTGAAACAATTTCGTCCCAAAATTTATCTTGTGGACGAGGAACTGTTAATTAGTTAGGGAAAACATTGTGTATATTGCTTAGTTCTTGAGGTAACTTAAGTTGATATGTGACATAACCAATTCTTGTTATAATTTCAAAGGTACTATATATTGCAGGTTTAGTTTGCCTCATTTGCCAAATCGAATCATGCCTTTCCATGTAGAGACCTTCAACATTACTTTATCTCCAACTTGGAATTTCAAAGGCTTACATCTTACGTCAGCATAACTCTTTGAAGATCACGTGCGACCTCTAAATCGATCCTTAATTTGCACGATCTTTTCAGTTGTCTCGTGGATTATTCTGGTCTGGTACGTAAGGTATCACATGTATGTTCTCTGGCCAATTTTGTATCTCCAACTTCTGCTGATGTCTTTGGTTCTTCCCAATTTTTAATTGCTTTAATTTTGGAGAGGTCTACATGAATTCCTTTGTTTCTAATTACATGCCCTAAAAATTGTACTTCTCTAATCCAAAATTCACATTTGGAGAATTTGGCATACAACTATTCTTTTCTTAGTAGTTCCAAGATTATTTCGAAGTGTTGACCATGTTCTTCCCTGGTTCGTGAATATATCAATATATCATCGATAAATACTATCACCAATTTATCCATGTACGGTTTGCAAATACGATTCATGAGATCCATGAACATTGTTGGGGCGTTGGTTAATTTAAAAGGCATAACTAAGAACTCATAATGGCTATACCGAGTCCTAAATGTTGTTTTTGGAACATCGTCTTCTTGTACTTTGAATTGATGGTATCCTGATCTGAGATCTATCTTTGAGTAGTAGCTAGATCCTTGAAGTTGATTGAATAGATCATCAATTCTTGGAAGTAGTTAACGGTTCTTGATCGTTAATTTTTTTAGCTCCAGATAATCAAAACACATTCGAAAGGATCCGCCCTTCTTCTTAAAAAACAAAATTGGTGCTCCCCAAGGTAAAAAGCTTGGTCTGATAAAGCCTTTGTCAAGAAGTCCCTATAATTAGCTAGATAGTTCTTGCATTTCAGATGAAGCCAACCGATAAGGAGATTTCACTACTGGTGTTGCTCCTCGGATTAAGTCGATTCGAAATTCGACTTGTCAAATAGGTGGTATTCCAAGTAGATCTTTAGGAAACACATCTGTGTAGTCACATACTTGAGGTATATCGTTGATTTCTTTTGTTTTCCTTTTCTTATCTACAATGTGAGCCAAGAATCGGCTACATTTCTTATGTTGATATTTCTGAGCATTGGTGCATGAAATGAATTTGAGGTTTTTCCCAGATTTATTACCATAAATAATCAGGGCTTCGTCGTTAGGTAAGGGTAATCGTATGGCTTTTTCATAGCATAGGATTTCTTCATGGTGTGAAGATAACCAATCCATGCCGATGATGACGCCAAAGCTTCCAATGAGGTTGACATGAAAAGTATGATTATTTAGAGTTAGAAGGTAATTTTCTAAAATTTCTTGGGTGATTTCATTTTATTCGTTTTGCTACTTCTACTTTATATGCTTCTTTTAGTTTACTAGACTCATGATTTAAATGTTGCCTAAATGTTGGAGTAATAAAACTTCTATCAGCTCCAGAGTCGAAGAGTATTGTAGCGTATAAGTTATTTATGAGGAACATACCAGTTACCACATAAGGGTCATGGGTAGTGTCCCTAGTTCCAATTACGAATGCTCTTCTAAGAGAATTATCTCCCTGGTTCCTCTATTTTGGAAATTCCCTCCTGAAGTGTCCAACTTCTCCACACTCGTAACATGTTCTTCCTCCACCAGATCCTGTTCCGGTGTTTGTTCCCTGATTTACTGTTGTAGGTGTCGTGCTTTTGTAGTAATTGACAGTTTGCCCCTTCTTTTTACACTTCGTGCAAACAACATAGTCACCTAGGCGATGACGGTTGCACTGATTACACAATGGATGCTTTCCTTCATATTGCTTTGGTGGCGTGGGTGTTGTTGTTGTTGTTGTTGTTGTAGTGGCATAAGCAGTTGCCACT
Organism: Lactuca virosa; assembly: GCF_052849685.1. NCBI lineage: Eukaryota > Viridiplantae > Streptophyta > Magnoliopsida > Asterales > Asteraceae > Lactuca > Lactuca virosa. The sequence goes on along the minus strand of NC_136426.1, from coordinate 108,005,324 downwards.
TCTTGTTTCTTTTCGGATGATTGTCTTGGGATTCTTCCATTAGACTTACGCTTGTATATTCTGGATTTGGGAGGCTCAACTTTCGCTACCATGGATCCCCCTTGGATCTCTGTATTGGTTAAACGATAGGCTAAGCGTTTCGTACTGTCATAGGTTGTGGGTTTTGAAGCGATAACCATACCTTGGATCTATTGTGCTAGACCCCATATATATCATTCAACTTTCTTGTATTCAGGGGTTACAAGTGTCGGACACATCACAACAAGGTCATTGATCCTAGCGGTATAAGCATTTATCTCTGAACCCTTCATTCTTAGGTTCCATAATTCTTGTTCCACGTTCTGCACTTCATCTCTAGGACAATCCTCTTCTATCATCTTCAGATGTTTCCAATTCATGGAGTTTGCAATACTGATGCCCATTGTCTTTGAATGGTTGTTCTACCATGTTAATGTCGCATAAGAAAAAAGTACATGATGTAAATCGTACTTTGCAATCATTCGGCCACAAGTTTATTTGGAAAATGGATTATGTCTTTTCAATCTAAAGAGTCATTCCTACAACCCCTTCAACATCATAGAAGGATCTCCCTTTGTAGCTCATGAATGTTCCGCATGTGCAATCCCTTGAAACGCTACTGTTATTTCTACGGTTGTTGCTCCAATCTCTACTTTGTTTAGAGGCGTTGTTTGATTGTTCACTCGATTGAAGCTGTAATTGCGTTGGTGATGAATGCTCACTTGTTGATCTCTTACGGAAATTTGATGAGTCGTGTGAAAGTATTGTCGAAAATATAAGCGATAACACTACAATCGTCGATATTAATTGAATTCCATAACATAGTAGTCATCAATAATCGTAATTCGTAATGATTTACAAATATATGTGTTTCCGAAGGTGTTCTTAAATATCTAATAGGAATATACGTAGAGTATCATGACTGGACAATTATGGTTCTATAATAAACATCAGACATGATTGACGTTTATGAGGATTTGCAACACTTGTTTTTCCCAGGCATAAGACGTTGATTGATTTTGAGTTCCTTAGTGTTTTTCCTTTGTGTCTTGAACTGCGATCTTTCTTGAATCTTCTAGAATCTTCAAGTGTTTTAGTCTATCAACCACCGTATCCAAGTTTAGTTGTGCATCGGTTTGATCATAATTAAACATATGTGATCAGTCTATGTTTAGTTGTGGTTATGCCCATGTACAATAAAACTTGACTAAGTAGTTTGACCTAAAACATTGTGTTGTATAGTTATCAAGGGTTTGGGTTTTCTATATTTTTGGGTTATATATACATGCGTTCTCATCGCGGGCTGAGTTCATACATAACTCTATATCTTTGTGTTTGTTGTGTTCACGGGTATTATTAATTATTGTTTGTTACTTGAGGTCTACCTGATAAGGCACCAGCCAGTCAGGACAGTCGGTGGGCAGGACCATTCCAGCAACCCAATGCGACGTGTCTATCCTGTCACCGCTCCCGTAAGTAGTCCCTTAGTAGTATAATTAATAGTACTTTTTATTTGTAGGTTAAGGAATATATCTAAACCAAAAGAGTAAGCCTTAGACTATAGTCATGCTTTCCTAAGAAAGTACTAGTTCGCTATAGTCAATAGCTCTGATACCAATCTGTCACACCCCCAGCCGGCGGCGGAAACAACGGGCGGTGTAACGTCATTCCTTGTATAACAATTATTAAACATACATTGAACAGTACAAAAGAATTTTATAAACCACATACCTTTATTGATGAAAGAAAGTTACATTATTCCTATTTCCTAGTAATTATCACATAGTGTCTGAACTATCGCACACATCTTAACAGATATATGTTCCATACGAACATAAACGATAATAGTAAAACTTCCCCTATTCGAGTAACAATCCAGCTTGTCAACTTCCTGAAAACACATGCATTTTGAAAATACGTCAACATAAAGTTGGTGAGTCCACATGTTTTGACTATGAGTAAAAATAGTACTTTTTCCAAGTTCGAAAAGTATGAAACATAGTTTGAAAAATATCATTCTGACTCATACTTGTTTCTAATATGTAGTATATATCCAAGGTATAATGGATTACTTACTAAATAACTAGTATACCTATAAGTTTCATATACTATGAATATATGTGTTTGTAATCCCATACAAACGAAGGTTGCTACGTATAAATCTTATTTCAATTCTATACGAGTAAAAACCGCTATGTATAAATCTTATTTCAATTCTATAAGAGATCTTATTTCAATTCTATAGAGTAAAAACTGCTACGTATAAATCTTATTTCAATTCTATACGAGTATGTGTGCTAGGTATAATTGTTTACTTAATGAATAAGTAGAATACCTACAAGTTCCTTGTACTTAGAGTATAAGTGTTTGGGAAACTTATACTTAACAATAATACTTGTATATCGACAAAGTATAATTCTTCTAAAATTGTGCTACCATGAGTCCATAACCGCTGCTATACAATGCCACTACCTCTGAATGGTGCTACAAGTGTCACACATTGTGATAGATTTCTGCACGCTTCATCGACTTCGGAATAGAATAAATTGGGCAAGTTTGTCACCCGCAAACCGTTAGGTTGTAGTTAGCAACCACGGGTGGGGGTTTCAACCTGCATAGATCTACACACAATTTCCTTCTTTGAAAAATGGGCAAGTTCGTCACCCGTAAAACCGTTGGGTTGTAGCTAGCAACCACGGGTGGGGTGTTAACCCGCGTAGATCTATGCACAACTTCCTCGCTCACACGGGATTAACAGTTACAGGTCAGAGGATTTCCACTATGATTTCCAATCTTAGTTGATGAATAAAATAACTCATGTAGACTTTGTCAAGTTCCTATAGTTCTAATAGTGAAAGCATATTAGTGTCTAAAACCCTAAGTTACTAGACTATGCTTTAAATGTTACTCCTAATTTCTATAATACTTAGGTAGTACAACAAGTATAACTTGAAGTAAAACCATGTTTTATCTAACATAAAACTAATAGTAGTAACATAATTAACAAGTATATATAGAACTCTCGAGTATAACTCTGGGGCTATAACACAAATAGTATATATAGAAATCTCGAATATAACTTACGGGCTATATTAGTAACATACCAAGTTTTATCTAACATAAAACTAATAATAGCAACATACTTAACAATTCGTATATAGAACTCCCGAGTATAACTCCAGGGCTATAACACAAAATAGTATATAGAACTCCCGAGTACAACTTGTTGGATTAGGTGTCTAAGCCCATATAATTGGTATGTACTTGACCCTATAGTAGCATGGTCCTTTTGGATTGCCTTCACTCATGCAACTTGATAGGATGATAAGTGGAGAGAGAGTAGGATTTATTATATGAATAATGTATTGGTACTCAAAATGATTTTATTAATATATTATATGGTTAATATATTATTTGGAAATCATATTATTAATTAGTAATTATTCAGAAATTAATATAGTATTAATTTTGGGATTAAAGGAACTGATTAATATTGGAGGGACTGGTTTTGCAAATCACTGATAGTTGCAAAGTTGGGCTAATGGACTTCTTTCGGAGGGCTGGACGAAATCTATAGGAGGCCCTATAGAATTCGTCCAAGGCTTCTAATTAAGGAGGTACATGGACTGCTTAAGGCCTAAGCAAGGAAATTAGGGTTTCCTCCTGAAAACCCTAATGGCCCCAACTATAAAAAAGCCCCTTACCCTATGGATTTCGCCCCCATGAGTTTCTAAGAGATACTGTTCGAAATTCCTTCCCTCTCCAAGTCATCCTTTGCAAGAGTGTTTGTGACTCCATTAGAGGTGCAACACTTGAGACACTAAGCTTTCAAAGGTCAAGGAGTTCTTGTTATTGCTACATAACAAGTGAGGTAATGTTCCAAACCCTATTTTACATATGAATTTCAAAATTATGTATGCTAGTATTAGGGTTTATGCTTTGGATGATTATTTGCATGTATAACTTGAGAAAAACCTAGATTCAAAGCATTAGAGGTGCATGTACACCATAGGAATGTTGTAGTGCTCAAAACCCATCAGTGGTATCAGTGCCTAGGGTGTTTTTCTGTTATATTTGATGTCATTTTTGTTTGTTCAAAGCTGAAAAAAATCGTTTTTTTTACTCTGCCTGATGACCACGAGGTGGTAAAAGTCACCACGAGGTGGTGTCGGGTCTGATGGATTTATTCCGGATTTTTTGGCCTAAATTAGATTTGGATAATTACCATAAGTTGTTTTACTAATCAAAATTTTGTATTTTCTTATATGGTAATTGATATCCTAATCTAACTGAAAGATAATTGTCAAATTTTAAAATAATTACAAGATTATGTGATAAATTAGCTATTTGTAGAATTTGATTTGAATTATCTTACCATATAAAATAGATTAGGTCAATTTTTTTAAAAAGATAAAATTATATGATTAATTTAATTATTTTAAATTTGATCTAAAAGGTTTTGAAAATTTTGAAAAATTTCCCTCAAGTTTTGGAATTTAAAATTTGATTAAAATTTTAATTTGGAAATATTTAATTCTAAACCCTAGTATTTTAATAGTTTAAAATACACCCTCATTGATTGTATTAATAAATTAATTAAGTGTTTTAGTTAAAGGACAATTAATAAGTCCATAGATAGGTTTAAGTTTAATTAAATTAAAAGTCTAATTTATTAAAAGATTAAACCTTAGTATTTCAAATGTATAAAATACACCCTTATACTATATAAAATTAAAAGTCTAATATATTATATATGTATAAGTAAAAGGTCAGTCTTACCATTCGTAGGCCTCATTCACGAAGTTGGTCCATAAGGTGTGTTTAAGGAAGCGACCTGTAAAATGACCGCCATTGGGTATCCACTCTTACCCACCGCACCCTTGACCAGTGGAGGGTCGTTAGCCGAACGGGTTTGATGGGACACTTAATCCTCATTAAAAGTATAATGAATATATATTAAGTAACTAAATGCTTTTATAAATTCCTAATCTTAGTTACTTTAGGAAAAATGTGAATTTGGTGCTAATCCATGAAATTGCACATTACACCTCATTGGTCGTTAGTGGAGCGTGTGTGGTTAACCGGCACATTAATATGGGGCTAATGAAGAATGGCAATGGGTAGCTCGTAGATTATTATAGATCAATGGAGCGTGTGTGGTTAACTGGTACATTGATTAGGTGATAAATGTCTTCAAGAGTACCAAGCTAATTGGCGTGGTTATTCACACCTTGTTTGTGATCCTCGGTATCCCAGTCACAAACTTGACGGGAATAATCGAGATTAAACACGCCATTGAAAAGTTCAATGAATCTCAAAAGATCTAGGAGTTTCATCTAAAACCCAATTAGGTTAAATTTTGTTTTCGTGATGGAATTGGTAAATCGTCATTTACCTACCTTCAAATAATTTGCAATTAGATTACGACATCCCTCTTCTGAATTGTGAATTATTGTGAAGGGTTCTAGCCTTAATATTTCATTTTGGGTGTTATATTAAGGATTAAATCAACTTACTTGAATTTCTCCCTTTTTGTAGATGTGTAGTTCTGACAACTATCGTCTTCCCGAATCTTTTGGAAAAAGCTTTCCTCATGAAGATGATGTTCCACGTTTCGATCAAGGAACTAAAGATGATACTTTACTTCCTCCACCTCCTCCTATAGTTCTCCCTAACCCACGTATTCGTCGACTTGAAAAGTTCAAGGTCACTCAAGCCCTATTGGCAAGCAAACACGAAGATGGAAAGTCTATATGTGCTCACATCTTGGAGATGAAGTTGCATATTGAATGGCTGGGAATGTTGGGTGTCGTTGTCTCAAGGAAGTTGGTTGTTTACTTGGTTCTTCAATCACTTCCTAAGTCATATAGCGGGTTCATTAAGGACTACTATATGGGAGACCATGAGGTGACCCTTATTGATCTAACCTATTTGCTTATTGTTGCTGAATCAACAATGATTTGGATCACTGGTCAAACAAATTTGTCTGGAAGATCAATCTCCCAAACTTCCATGGACATTGACAATGGCAACATTGGAAGTCCAGAAAAGTTTTTCTTCCTAGTGGAAAGGGATCGGCCAAGATCAAACCGTTTGATTAAATGGTAAAGAGAAAGGCTAAATATGAGATAGTCCCATGTGTCATTCCGAAAGAGTCTGTTTGTTTCTATTGCCAAGAGAAGGGGCATTGGATGCGAAGCTGCCATATCTACCTGATGGATCGTAAGGATGGTAAAGTCAAAATGTATGGCTCTGCTTCAGGTAACTCCACTAATTAACTCTATTAAGTTCCTATTTATAGATTCTTAATACATGATGTCATAAGATTGAATTTTGATGTTTTGTAGGATCGGAAAAGAGAAAGGAAGCTTGAAGGAAGAGTAAGTTGAGTCTGATAGCGAAGAGATGGATTTCGATCGCATGGTTCGATGATCAGATTTTTGAGCTGCTGCTTAGTAGTTATGATAGATTGCTTAGGAATATTTAGTGACATAGTTTTCATTTGTACTTGCGTTGTAAGGACAAGTTTTCCGCATTTTTATAAATAAAGAAAAATTTTGATTTCGTTTTATTTATATTTCCTTGCAATGGCATTTGTGAAAATTGGTGTTTATATATTTTTAGCAATATTGAAAATAGATTTGATTCTTAGTAATATTGTTTGTGGTCGTGTCAGAAATTTACCAAATAAGGAAAGATTTTCATCACCCAAGTTTTAATTGGATAGAAACTTGGAATCATACAACTTGTATTGTGTGATGAATGAGAATTTTCATCTTTGGGAAATTAAGACTAATTCCTTATTCACATGTAGATGTGAGTCAAGTGAAGGACTAAAGGATCTGGTACACATTAATGTGCACTGGTCAAGTCCGCCACAAGGAACGATAAGACTATTCGTCATGATTTGCTAAAAGTTTAGTAAATATGGTTATGCTTACAAGATTAAGTGTGATTCTGAAAAAGTTTCAATGTATAGCAGAACAAATAAGAAGAACCAATTAGGCAGAAAGATAAAAGTTTCTCCAATCTGAAAGGAAAGGAGAGTACTTGAGTATCGTGTTTTATGATCATCTTAGTGATTATGAAACCATGTCACAATTGATCCTCTAAGGACACCTTAGTACATTTGTATTGCTAAGAAGAGGAATTGGGAATTGTTGAAATGGTTGAATCAAAAAGGGTGAGTCATACTTCGTTTCAAAATCGAGTCTTAGAGTGATACTCCAAGATTGTGCCTTGAGTGACATATCTAAAGTAGGTTTATAACACCTCATGAAATGGGGAGTGGAAATGTTTCTTACTCTTGCACATTTGAAATTGGTAGCTGTGATGTCTTGGATAAGACAAAGACCAACTAACACCAATTATATGAAGTGTTTTTTTTCTTGATAAGAATTTGTACTAACACTTGAATATTTGTTTGTCGAGGAACGTTTCTTGAAAGAGAATCTTATATGTCAAGAGGTCAGTGGGAGTCTTAAAGGTCTTGAAAATTTTCAAGAACTAATCAAGAATAAACCTAGTGTTCATCACTAGCACACGACTTGAGGTTTGTAACCTATCGTGTTGACACATTCTTGTTTCTATGCCCATTCATGTTGACTATGCATGTGAGTTCTATGAGTTCTCATTTGATTGCACAAGAAAAAGCACCTTAATCAATTAAAGTACATTGACCAGTATAGGTGAGCTGCTCAACAACCTGGAAGCAATGGTAGGCCATGTAGTACTAAGTGGCAAGAAATTAAGATTGAACAAGTTCAGTCCATATGAGTTTGGTTTTGTCACAAACCTTTTCTTGTGATTATGGTTATGACAAATTCACGTGGATAGGAATACATACACCATAAAATCTAAGTGGCAAAGGTTTCTTTCCGCTTCATAAAAGGATTGTGAGGAAACGCTTTCACTAAATAGATTTAAAGAGATAGCAGTTGTGTTAATTGCATTCTCAAATTCGATTATGATTACGGCATCCCTCTTCATAGTTCGAATTGTGAGAAATGGCAAATAATCTAAACATTTGGGAGTTACTGCTGTAAGTTCTGAAATAGTTTAGACACACATATGAGCTATCTAAGGAAAGGTGTATGAGTTTAAGAAGCCTTGATAAAGTCTTACCGAAGCATCTTGTATCATAAATCTGAACTTTGGTAAGAAAGTCAATAAGTATTGATTTCTAAAAGTCCAGCTGATTTCTAGGTACATGTCAAAGCTAGTGGGAGCATAAGTGTTATGCTAGTAAGGACATAATTATTGTGATAGTGGGAGCATAATCATTATGATAGGTGTTGCAAGTTAGCAATGCTATTTATAGGAAAAAAAGTTTTGATTTGCAAAAGTTGCAGAGTTTGAAAAGTTGTTTTGCTATAGTAAGGCAGGGGATACTTATACTTTATTTCGAATCTAAAAGTTTAGATTGAAGTATTAATCGAACTTAGTCATGAGCATATATGAATATCAAGTTGAAATGTTTCAACGTTGTAAATTCCATATATGGAAATATTATAACGAGAGATTGGTAAAGTATCATATCTTTATTATGAATCGTATCCCATATGCTTCGGGTATAGGATTGATTGCATATATTATAATATTCGTTTGTTCTGATTTTCCAAATGCCTAGGGCATTAAGAGGGAAAAAGGACCAGAACCGGATATGACTAAAGTAATTAAACAACTATCAAGGACGATCTAAGGTTCGCTAAGGATTGGTCGCTTGTGGGCAGTTGGAAGTATAATAATGGATGGACCATATTGACATAATCATGAATAAATGGGATTCTATTAAGAATGAATTGTCATATGGAAAATATGGAGATATTTCCATAATGGGAGTTGTATATTAAGAATCTATGTGTAGAAGCTTTTATGCAAGAAGGATGTTCAAAGGAATGTACTTTGAATATGAGACTTCGTATCTATGGAATTGTATTGTAACAATCTCCAGTGGAATGTTTTGTAATTGGCAAAGTCTCTGTGACTTTGGTGCCTAGACATTACAAAATGATCATTGCATGATAGCTTAGAATCTAACACATTCTAATATTGGAAGAATTTGGTATTCTTACACTTATGATAAGGATTTGGAATTGTGAAATGAGCATCATTGGAAATGTGTTCAATTGATCTATTTCACAGAGAAAGGACCATAGATAAACATATTGTGCATGCTTGGATCATGGGATAACTGTTGTTTTAATTCAAGTATTAAGTTGATTATTCGAAACAGTATACAATGAATAAGTTAAATTAATATGGTAATTAAATAATAAGTGTTTTATTTATATTCAAAAGTTTTGAGACCATAGTTGATTAGTTTATTCTTGTGTTTCACTTTGCATGTTTTACTTCCCGAATAACTAGGTTATTCAAACATCCATAGTCAATCATACTTTGGAAGTAAGTAATGAGGTAAGACTGTCATGAATCCGACTGTAGATTGTCTAAGTGTTTAGACATAGCACAAGTTTGCTGCAGTGTTCATGAGTGCTCCTGAAATAAGATTTGAGTATTGGATTAAACCCACACTCACGTGAATCACTTCATGGATTTCATCACGAGTGATTATGAGATAAAAATATCATATATTCTTGAAACAGAGACATATGAGTTGTAGTTTACAAGTCGGTTGCACATTGATGATATTTAAACGCACCAGTAACTTGGTGTTATAAAACGTATTGTTGTGTGTGATTTGATGAGTAAATTGAGAAAGCATATGAGTCGAAGTTGATCCGTTCCTTTTACCCAATGTGGGATAAAAGCGATATATGTGGGCCCCTCGATGATTTAGTGATGATAAACCTAAGCGCAGCCAAGCCTGGACTAAGTTGATGTGTTCAATTGTAGTATGTTGTCAGTCGTCATAAATCGGAAATCGGGAAACAACACATGGACAGAGAGAATGGTTATAATTCATGTCTCAGTCCATACGATATCTTACAGAATGGAGGAATATTTGATCCCTTATCTAAAGGACGCGTTAGTGATGAGATCAGAGTTCGACAACGACTTTTGAGAGCTACGATTGCTAATCGGATTTTGAAGTCGTACTTGCAGTTATAGTTATTAGACTTATTCAAGTGGGAGATTGTTGGATTAGGTGTCTAAGCCGATAACTATAATTGGTATGTACTTGACCCGATAGTAGCATGGTCCTTTTGGGTTGCCTTCACTCATGCAACTTGATAGGATGACAAGTGGAGAGAGAGTAGGATTTATTATATGAATAATAAATGGGTACTCAAAATGATTTTATTAATATGTTATGGGATTAATATATTATTTGGAAATCATATAATTAATTAGTAATTAATAAAAAATTAATATAGTATTAATTTTGGGATTAAAGGAACTGATTAATAATGGAGGGACTGGTTTTGCAAATCACTGATAGTTGCAAAGTTGGGCTAATGGACTTCTTTGGGAGGACTGGACGAAATGGACTGGACGAAATCTATATGAGGCCCTATATAATTCGTCCAAAGCTTCTGATTAAGGAGGTACATGGACTGCTTAAGGCCTAAACAAGGAAATTAGGGTTTCCTCCTGAAAACCCTAATGGCCCCAACTATATAAAGCCCCTTACCCTATGGATTTCGCCCCCATGAGTTTCTAAGAGATACTGGTCGAAATTCCATCCCTCTCCAAGACTTCCTTTGCAAGAGTGTTTGTGACTCCATTAGAGGTGCAACACTTGGGGCACTAAGATTTCAAAGGTCAAGGAGTTCTTCTTATTGCTACATAACAAGTGAGGTAATGTTCCAAACCCTATTTTACATATGAATTTCGAAATTGTGTATGCTAGTATTAGGGTTTATGCTTTGGATGATTATTTGCATGTATAACTTGAGAAAAACCTAGATCCAAAGCATTAGGGTTACATGTACACCATATGAATGTTGTAGTACTCAAAACCCATCACAACTCTGGGGCTATAACACAATTTAGTATATAGAATTCTCGAGTATAACTCCAACACTATATTAGTAACATTTATGATAACAACTAGCTAACAAGTTTAAGATAGTTGTATGTTTTCAATATATCATATATATCGTAGGTATATATGATACAAAACAACTATATATCGGTTAATATAACTATTTATGTTGATACGAATATACTATCATATAAACTTAATATTAACTTATATACAATATTTAGCATGCATTTTCCCCCCGAAAACATTAAAAAGTGGGGTCATGAAACTCACCTTAGTAGAGTGATTTTATAGAATTTAACTAGAAACGGTTAGCGGTTCGTGATCTTCGGGCTCGGGACAAGGAATGCCTTCAGCAAACGAGAGAGGGAAAGAAGGTTTTGGGTAATAAGGGAAAGGGTCTCACTTCCTATTTATAGGGTGTTCTAGGCCCATTCACGTCGTGACATACCTATGTTCACGTCGTGAACTTCCATGAGTCATATGGTAGCCTTACCGCGTGTTTTCTAGCCTCGATTAGTGTCCTTGCTACTTTCACGTCGTGGACTTAATGTTCACGTCGTGAACCAAGGCGGCTAGGGTTTCTGCCACGTGTCATGCTCTCAGACAACTATATCTTCGGAAGATCATAACTTTTGCATACGAGCTCCGTTTTTAACGTTCTTTATTTTAGATTCCAATAGCTAATTTTAAGTCTATTTTAAATTCCTCTTGTTATAGAGGCTATAGTGTTAGAATTTATCATAATTTCTTTATGCGAAGTGAGATTTAGATGTTCTATATATATATTTTTGGAATCGTATAGACTTATAGTGTTGAATGAAAATGTCATTAAAGATTAAAATAAATTATTACAATATGTGTTTTTTTATATTTATGGAAATTATCTTTGACTTAATTTTGTCTGGTGTTACAATGATGGACTGATGAAAGTTTTGCATTTTGTTATGGAATAAAGAACTCTCCAGTTGGAGCTTACAATAAAAATTTGTTATAAAAATACAATTTATAAAAGTTATCCTAATGAATAATGCACTTACTTATTAATACAAACTAAAAACGCATACCAGATTATAGAAGATGTCTCATCCACACATAATTGGGGTTCCTTAAGTGATATATGATGATGAATAACACCATCATATGATAGATTAATGATCATGAAATCAAAATATCATATTTACTATTATATTTACCCGTTATAAACTTTCAAAATATCATATTTGCTAAAGCTTTATTTTTAAATTTTTTTAATTATTTAAATCCTAATTTTTATCAGTTATACCCTTCATAAACATTTAAAATATTATATTTATCCAAATTATTATTTTAATCATTTACTAAAAATTATATCAATTTAACAATACTCATAAATGACATCCATTAGAATCATATGATAATTAAATTTCCATTGACAAAAATATGTTCAAACTCAAACATAGGAATAATAACTTAACATTAGCTTTTATGTGAAGATAACTCAAATGTGATTAAGGTGCAACAATCTTCCGCTACTCGTAATGTCGTATCCGAATAATAACGAAGGACATTATACATATGATAGTGAACTCCAACAGCTACAACCATACACACAAAGCCATATTTTAATTATAAACAAATCAACACTCTTAACTCTACCTTTTCAAAGAAGAAAACCATTAAAAATAAATTAAAAATCCTTCTTAAGAAACCTAAAATAACAAAACAAAGATATCAAGATATAAATAGCTGAAGAAAACCATTAAAAATAAATTAAAAATCCTTATGTAAATTGGGTTAATTGGCTGAAGTTTTACTTTTTTTTTTCTAGCTCTTTGTTACATTTTAATAGAAACTTGTTTGAAAAAATAATCGGTGTCATCTAAAAACATTGACATATCTGTATTTATCATTCTATTATTAATGAAATTAGAAAAAAAAACATTTTCTCCATTAGATATAAAAAACAATATTACATTGATGAATTACAAAACAACAGTTCTAAAATCTTTCCAGAATAACTAGTTTAACTTCGAGACACCCAACATAATATTTTAACATTAAATCTGATTTGTTTATTATACGTGCATTTATTTGGACACCCAAAGTCCCAAATCCAATAACAAATTGTATAAGAAGTCTTGTTGAATATTTATCGGGCTTCACAAATTACAAGAGAGCCATGCCCATTATCAACTAAAATGGGCTTCTCCAAAATATCACTTCGTTTTGTTTTTAGAATTTGGTTGATTAAGACATTTATTGGGATGGAGCCAAGTGTGTAGAGACAACAAAGATATCTCCACAGAAGGTTCAAGTGAGTAAATAACATTTATCTGGAGTGATAAGGGGAGCTACTATTTATAAGAAGGGAAGGGCTTTGCATTATAATGTATTGACCTATTCAATATAATATTATACTTAATATAATATTAGAGCTTGTGTCGAGTCAAATCTCATTTTAAAGTGCATGAATAAGAAACCGTTACTTTTCTATTCGGTTGTCCTTCCTTTCTATCATTCATTGTCTATTCTACACTTCCTTTTGGCAAGGCTTTGGCAGGCTTGGTAAACAATTGCTTTTGTGCCGGAAATGGGTTAACCCATTCACCATTAATGTTTTTAACATTTAATTAAAACTAGAAAGGTGACCCCCGCGTTGCGGGGGTCGGAAGGTGTCACTTTTGATTGGAAGTATAGTACATTGTTCTAATTGGTAGCTACAGTAAAGTATGTTGCTTGAGTCAATTTTATTTTACTTTGCTGCTTTACAAATGATCTTCTACCACTCTTTGCACCTTCAATATAATTCCGGTCATACTGATAGTCAACGTTGATTGCATCCATCTGCAAACAACATAGAACCATCAATATAACATATTTCATACGGACAACAGTAAAAATTCGTACAACTTGACAGCAACAGATTTTGCTAGCAACAATTTTATCACATAATGTCATTTTGACATCAATTTGTTCTCAAATGTTTTACTCCTCTTCCTGGAAATGAAATCGAACCCGCATAATCTCCTACAGAGTACTGGCTATTGTTTCCCTTCCTCTAGTCTCATATACGACAGATTCCACACACCTGACCAAGTGGCTGATACCACTCTAAATCTTGATTTGAAGTAAGCTTTGTTGTCTGGGTTTACTGAAAGGTAATTTGCTATTAGAGAACAAAATTTACAACTATAGAACAATAATAAATAAAAAGCGCAAAAGAATATTCAAAAAAAAAAACTTACAAACAGAAGTTTTAAGTGTTGAAATCTTCATTAAACCTGCAACGAAACGAAACAAACAAAAAATCTGTGAAATATGAAATCAACAACAACTATAAGTATACTTGACTGGGTGAAGTTGAATCCATAACGATGGAGTGTGCCTAGAAAGAAGTAAAAGCAATGCAATTGAAACGAATCAGCTACAAAACTTGTAGTAAATCAAACTTGTAGAGTTTGTAGTATGATTCACATAATCGAGATGTAAGTTATCATGATTACAAATCTAGGGATTAGAGGGATCGAGACACTAATGGTCATCGAACTAACCTCTAAAACTCTGTCAGCCATTGGTCTTGAACAACCTGATATCAAAATGAACCCCTACCATATGTCCGAGTGTTTGCCTAATGAAGCAAAAACATAATTGGGTTATTCTACAAAAGTGCCAATGTATTTACCATGTTGTAAGAAATATAAGTTTAATCTAGGTAGAAGAGATCGATGATACACTTTTCCAAGTACAAACACACTCTTGTCCAGATTTTTCGTTGAGGAGTTTTGTCGAGCAGCTGGTGTTCAAAACTTAAAAAAGCACAAAGAACAGAATCAATAAGTTTAGAAAACAGTAAAAATCGTGAAATTCAGAAACAAATGATGGAATCAAACTGCTCTTACACTCTTTCCTGTCTTCCCTCACCTTCTGTCTCCCCCTGAACCAAATTAGTTGATGGCAGTTGGGTTCGATCACCATCAGTTTCCAAGTACAAACACACTCTTGACCAGATTTTTCGTTGAGGAGTTTTGTCGAGCAGCTGGTGTTCAAAACTTAAAAAAGCACAAAGAACAAAATCAATAAGTTTAGAAAAGAGTAAAAATCGTGATATTCAGAAACAAATGATGAATCAAACTGGTCTTACACTCTTTCCTGTCTTCCCTCACCTTCTGTCTCCCCCTCCCTCACCTTTTGTCTCCCCCTGAACCAAATTAGTTGATGGCAGTTGGGTTCGATGACCATCAGTTGCAGCAACAACAATCAATTGCAATAACAGTGTGCATCTTGTATGCTTCATATAACCTGATGCAGTTGTCGACTGTAAAAAATAAGTGAAAGACCCTGAGATGAGCTTGCTGGTCCAGCTGAGTTCATCGGTTTGGTATTTAAGTGAGAGAATGATGAGATCGATGTTGAATATGAACAATCGATTGGGTTATCCTACAAAAGTGAAAGAAGACGGATATGGGTGAGACGTAAAGACGTAAAACAAGAAGAGAACAAAATCAAACGAAAAATCAAACACCCAACAGAAAATAAGAATGTTCTCACTCCATGTTCATTGATAGTTCAATATTTATTAAGGTAAGAAACATTAGACATCCCAAACCATGGACCTGGAGCAACAAACATAGATACATGGCATACCTTCAGGTTTGCAAATCAATGAAAACAATAAGCACAATAGGACATAATGATCTAACGTTTAAAGGAGAAAATAACACATTTTCTTGTATAAGGATGTATGAAAAGCCTTGGGCTCAATAAGAAGTGTTCCTGAAGCAAAAGAGAAACAAAAATTAACATACATATAAATAACTATAATTATTATTTATTTTTCTTTTTTATAGATTTTTAACAATAAATCTTTTGTATTTATAATAATTACCAATGAATCCAATCTTCTTTTGCTTCAAAAAACCATGTCAGCCAATAAAATATAATTATATTTATTTTTTAACTACTATTAAATAATTATTGGATTGTTTTTAATTTTTTTATAAAGAATTTACCATATGGTCAAGCTTTCTCTCCATATCAGCACTGATAAGAGTTTGATAACCCCCCCCCCCCCCCCCCCACGACCACCTTAACAACATATCCGTCCATTTGTCTGGAAGCAAGCAAAGAGAGTCGACTCAATAGCTATTTCAATATAAAAGCACAAAGTTATTATAAAATGCAATATTTAAAAGAAAGGTCATAAAATGGGAATGTTAATCAATAATTGAGGATATGTTATGGGTACCTTATCATTTTGAGCTACCGCAACCAAAATTAACAAATCAAAATCAATAAGAAATATATTTCATACTCTCATCCTTAATGTATCAGCTGATATATTATACAACACTCTTCTGTGATATGTGTGCAGGTTGAGATTTTTGTTAACATAGGAACATAAACATTTTTTATTAATTGAGACACTAATTACATAAATCTGATATATATATATATATATATATATATATATATATATATATATATATATACAACCTACAACCATCACAACCCTTCAAGATGACAATTAATTTTAACCGCTATAACTACCTTTAACCACCGTATAAGTGACTTATATAACAACTAACTGATAACAAAATTTAACAGTCATAACCAAGTATATTAAATGTCAAGATTACCCTTCAACATTACAAAGAACAAATCATCATTTTAACCAATAATTGCTGGTGCTCTAGTCCAATCCAAAAGATAAGGGTGTTATGGTACAGGAAGTCTAATTAACGCATACTAAAAGGAAGCTAGTTTTCATATTACAATATAGAATGTTCTTTAATATTCCCATGACGATTATACAAAACGACAGTCGTACATAGAAAGTCAGATATAAAATAAAAACTATAAGTTAATGAAACAAATGTTTAAAGTTTACCTCTTTTGTCCAAAGACAGGTTTCCATCTGCTAATGTTTTAGACATGTGTTGAAAAACCCCAAATTAAGATTTCAACACTGAAAATAGAATCGAATAGCGACTCTTCACTGCTGTTGCCCAAATTGTGCCTACATATACGTTTTTATCAAGACTCCATTATATTTTGTGAGTTTGGTTATTCAAAAAATCAAATCAATCATTATATTGAATAAAAGTTAAAGTTTATAAATTAAACTAACCATTGCTGGTAAGCTTGTGGTTTGAGACCCAAAATTGCAAGCCTTCCATTTGACCTGCATCATACTTCCAATTTTTTGCTTCATAATAATTATATTAAACTAATAGAAACTTCAAAAAATATTTTCTTTAACATTCAAAGACTGGCTGGAAAAAGAAACCTTATGAGCTGGTTACAATCGTTGTGAATGCCTCAAAGATATTTCATCGAACATGTGGTAAGCAAAGCTGATAAGAAGTGCAAATTCCAATCTCAGAAACAAAGTAGAGAAGGCAGACAGAGTTGGTAGAAAAAGAAAGTGTCGATTGAAGTCAAAATCAATTACCCAACTGAATCCATTGTACTCATCTGCTCCCTTCACAATTTCTTTTCCAAAACCCATGGCGTGTTTCTAGGTCTGTAATCATCAAAATTACAGAAATCATTTTACAACATTGTTTTATAAACTCCCATGTATATAGATTTTATGTTCCCAACAACTTCTTTTTGTTGGCAGGTCAACGAAAGGGATTCACATTGTGCATTTTTCTTTCTTACCACGTCGAAATGAGTTAAAGTTACTTTTTTGTTTTCATATAAAATAATATTTCAGTAATTAAAGTGAAGCTTTTCTAGAGCAATTGAAGTTGTAAGTCTAGAAGTAAGCATGGCAAAAACTTCAGGGTCTGGTCTTGGAACAGGAAGAATGTGTTTCTTACTTTCATTTATTTCTTTATTATAGTAACATACTTTTAATCCCTTCTATTATAGGATTGCACTTTAAAATCTAAATATTAGACTGTTGCAGTTTAGATTGGTAACTCATCTAATAGCTGATTGAAAAATTTTGAAATTAATTTGAGTAAATACATAGAAAACAATTTAATAAGTCAATAAACTTACTTTTGCGGTCTCTTGAAGAGCTATGAGACTTTCTTCAACATGTTTCCTCTTTAAAGACACATTATCAACTTCTTGTAGCAATTTTTTAAAAAGGCTCTCCCTGTTAAAAAGTGAAAAAGATATAAAATCGTTAAATTTATTTAAAGTAAATTTATGAAACCAAGTAAGTTGAATCTGCCAGATGGAACGACAACATCACCACCTCCAAAATGGAAACCATTTGCAGCTGCGTTGCCAAGTTGCATGGCATCATCTTGTATTCTGCATAAGGGAAGAAAAAACAAAACACCCATTAATAAATTAATATTTGATGGTGCTTTTTTATTTACCCAATGATTAAGTAGACTTGCATGGGATGGAGGGTGGTGTTTTTGGTTTAGATGTGTGTACATAAAGTCAAAGTGGGATGCTCTAATTGGTAGATTTTCAAAGTACAACGTTCTAAGTCAAAAAGTACGATGTCGGAATTAGTAAGTGGATGTATAGCAACACAACTTTCTTTATTATGTTTGTTATAACATCCTACTTTCTTTTATTTCTATTATGATATTATACTTTTTTTTTCTTATTAAAGTACTGTACTTTGAAATATCAACCTAATTATAGCAGTGTACTTCCACTTTGAAAAAAGCTACTCAATTTTAAAACGAAATTTGCTTTGTAATTAGATGATATTGCTATAATATGATAGATTTTGCAAAGTAATCTCTAGAAATGTTGAATTTCACCAAAGAAACACCAGGGGCAAAATGGTGAAAAGTCGAACTGGATAGGAGAAAGCCATCTGTTCAATAAAAAATTACTATTTATGTGAGGGAATGACCATTTCACCCTTCTGTTTAGAGTAAATGACCGTTTTACCCTTATGTTTAAAAGTGATGTTGAATAACAAATGTGTAATTATGTGTAAAATTGACAGTTTAACCCTTCTGAAAGTACCTTAATGCCCTGAAATGCAGCCCAATTCTTCAGTACATCTGGATCAACTGAGATGACAGCCACCAAAGAGAGTTCAAGCTATCGCTTATCACAGAAAAATAGTGAACATGTTATATTTAGATTAATATGTTTCATAAAGCAAAGTGGTGTTCATTAATAGTGAACATGTTATACTCACCACCATTTGCCATCTGCAGTTCCATGTTTACCCAACACCCAACATATCACCTGTTTTTAAAATAAAATAAAATAAAAAAAGATAAAAACACCCAACATATCACCTGTGCATAAAATCGTTCCCTAGAACCTTGAAATAAGAACCAACTTGGAGCTGCAATTCGGCTTCAAATGGTGTAAACATATTTTCTTACATAACAGGTCCTGTGTAGAATAAAAGATTACAGATCTTATTTTGTTGCTCCTTTGTAGCTTAAACTAATAGCCAACTCATTTGGTAAAATGTGACAATACTCGTCAATTATAATGGAAAAAGTAACCCATTGGACACTAAGTTGACTGCAACCTCGTAAAATTACACAAACTTAAATGACATTCCAACATACCTACACCAAATCCTAAGTGACCGTACAATAGGGTATCTCAATGTCCTGTTTAAATCGACGAACCAAAAAATTACTCAATTCCAGGCGTAACCTAAAAACACAGAAACAAATGAAATAAATTAAAGATTGGGATGGATAGGTCTAGTATGAAATAAAAACTTTAAAATTGGATCGGATAAAAAAATGGAATCTGAAATTGATTGTTACTTAGATGCAGAAATCATCGAAAATACTAAACCCTCCCGAACTTGAAGTACAACAGAACGATTGTTTTTTAAACTGGGATTGTTTTCTTACGAAAAAGAAAAAATGAAAAATGAAATAGAATGAAAATCCTTGATGTACGGGTTCTTGGCACCAATCGGTAGAAATGGATTTGTTTTCAACAAAAAGAAAAAAAAATGGCAAATCCTTGTTGAAAGCTGAACAAAAAAAAAAGAAAAAGAAAAAATGAAAAATGAAAAATGATTCCATTCCATCTTTGTGTCCAGCAATTCAAATGATATCAACTCTGGCACATAAGTATAAAGATCCAATCTACTATAATTGAACACTTTAAATCTTTATACCAATTCACTTGATAAATAACTTCTTAAAATGTACCTGGTTTTGACAAATACAATTACAATCTGTCCGAAAGAGCCATAAAATAGAATCAGACTCCGATTTTGACTTTTGACTAAAAGTCTATCCAGTTTCTTTAACCCAGAAGTGAACCTCATTCTTTGATCTTTGAACAACTATTAGCTTTAAATGTAGGGAATATCGAATAGAAAGAACTGACCCTTCACTTATTGTATCAGTTGTTGAAGCAAATTGAGGGGTATAAAGGGAAGTTTTCCAAGAAACAACCTAACACATGAGAACAAACTCATACATTTAATACGAAACAATCAAAGGGAAATCGATGTAAGTTGTTCTATATGTACCTGTTTAGAGCCGGATGAGATTAATTTTTTTTCCATCATCATAAAATAAACCCGTTAATCCATTGTTTGTGCATCTTAGAGGTGGATGTTGGTTGTTTCTCTTTTGACAGCTGTGTTCCTTGTTTCTCCTTTGACAGCTGCACAGATCGCCATGTCTGAAGAGATTCTGACGAACAGTATTCTTAATATAACAGGTATTTGCAATAAATCTATTAAAAGCATTTGTAATAAAACTATTAAAAATCTTGATAAAGACCTGCAATTCCTTACAGAGAAATCTCATCCACAGCAAGGAACTGTAGCCCTGTGTAATCCCTTTGGGGATATAACGGTGGTGTTCTCGAATAGCAAAACTCACTGAAAAGCAAAATAAATATAAATCAAATGACATCTGAAGTGTGTTACTTAAAAATTAGTGGTCAGCAGATTTAGGGGGAATTAGTTATCCTTGTAGGTATGTCGGTCAATTTCTATTCCATAGAAAATTTATTAAATATAAGCGAATAAATGAAGCCACCTAAGAATGAAATCGATTTTAAAATCGTCGGCATCAGACCACCTTTTGATGAAATCGACATCAAAACACCTTCGATAATCCATTGTAAGTCGGGGTCTAATGGTTCTGGCCGGGGCTGCTGAGCCGCTTTGCTTGTCGCAGTCAGACCCCCATCCTTTCAGCATATAATTTGACGGAAGTTTGGAGGCAAAACGGATGGAAAATGCTAAAAAAAAATATCAAGTTGCAGCTTTCAGTTTTGTTGGATGCACGGTATGTACAATATTGCTCTGTAGAATGATTAGGAAGTAAATGAGCATTTTACCCTTATATTCCAAACTAAATTTAGTCGTGTAGATTAACTGATTAACCCATTACAAAAGGTGGACTGTAGAGACGTACTTTGGTTCTGTGTCGGTAACCGAAATTCCAAGAACGAATGAATTTTTACTTTTGGGTAACTTGTGTCAAAAGCTATAGCTATACTCCAATCTCCAATTGCGTCAATGACTTCACCCAAATATTGGTTTGCAACAGCATGATTGCAGAAACAAACAGCTGCAAATGAGTGTGATTGTATACTCTTTGATATTGCAACACTATAATGATCTACTGCTTCTGTATGCTTACCATTCTGAAAGGCTTCATTTCCTACATTCTGATTAACCCAACTAAAAGAAATTAAATTCACACTGAGTGTTAAAACAAAGACGAATGTTAGCTATCTATAATTCCATACCTTGCAGTGTAAAACCAATGTTTGAAGAGTATTTGTTGGACAGATTTGCCCTTAATGTTGAAGAGTATTTCCCATAGAGTGAAGTGTACCTCAGTACCTGGGATTCAAAAACAAAAACCAATATTTCATTCTTTGATTTGTTTGTTTGAACAAATCTCATAAACCAATAGATGATCAGTATTAGTTAGAGACGACATAAAAAATATGAGAAATCAGTAAAACTTTTAACAAACAGTTGGTGGGCAAATGTTTCAAATCTCATAAACCAATAGAAGAGTATTTGTTGGACAGAATAGCACCATTCTGCAACAACACATCTGCTGCTGCTGCTGCGACTGAACCACCAACAGCCGCCCAATGCAACGCCGTCAGCATCACACCGTCACCCGCCTGCACATCCCCACCATGCTACATCGCCAACAAAAGTAGCCCATATTTGAGAATGGATGTAACCGATGAAAGCATACCTCGATAATGTACTGAGCAACATCGGGGAAGTTATTGACGGACGCCCATTGAAGGGGGTAATAGCCATTTGCATCAGGTTGAGAGAGAGAAACAACATCATCTTCGACGAATTTTCGCAATTTCAGCAGATCGCCATAAGCAGGAGCGCTAAAGACGTGAAAGACTGATAAAATTTCGATCTCTGATGAAGGCATTTTTTTGTATAGTTTGGGGTTTTGATTTGGGAGTGCTAGAAACAACTTCTTGAGATGGGATTTGAAGGAGAATCACTCCTTTGTGGAGTGGTTGAAGATTGCAACTTGAAATTGGGTTTCTTGCAGAGAAACCCTCACAGAGGCTGGAAGGGTCGAGATGAAGAAGCGGTGGGAGATAAAAGGAAGACGGTGGAAGGATCCGGAAGTAAAAGGCGTAAGTATGTAGTAACCGATGAACAGTATCCTGGTGAGGTACTGTTTAAGGTACTAAATTGAAAAAATAAACCTAAACAGAAATACGAAAACTACATGGACTGAAATAGACAAAAAAGGAGCGATTTTACTGTTGCTAAGTTTCATAACTTTAATATATATAATAATGGGGCATTATGTTTACATAATTAAATAAATAGATAATATTTAAATAAATAGATTAAGAATGATTGAAATTTTCAACTAATCAATTCATTTAATATAATATTTATATTTAGTTTATATTTAACTTAATATTAAAAGTCAACAGAATAACTATGAGGCCAATAGGCCAATGACCGACGAACCCTAATCTCATTGTAATTCTAACACTCAGCCACTAACCACTTGTTCGTTTTATTGTTTGTTTGGTTGTCAAACCAACAAATGATATTAAGGCTGCAAAAAATGTTACATAATATAATATTGTGTATACTATATGATAGTATAGAAGAAGTTGGCTTCGAGTCTGCAATGATACAAATCAAATATCAAATGCCCCTTTTGCATAAAACGTACAAGTCTTAAAACAAATAATTATAAAATAAATGGATGAATTTTATGTTTAATAAATTAATCAATTCTTTAACATGCACTAAAAGTAGTTGAAAGAAACAAAAAGAAGTAATATCATATATATTTTGTGTTCATTCCATCAATTATACAAGTTACTTTTATGATCTGATGACAAATTAAATTCAAATCTAAGTTGTATTAGGAAATATTAACAAGTCCTAGCATTTTCTTGTTTATCAAAACATCTAGTTTCAACAAACTCTTTATCTAAACATAACCTTACTAAATCAATTTATATGAACTCCTAGAATGTATTGAAAAGTTTCATGAAGTTTAATATAAGTTTACAACAAAATTAAATTATTTATTAGAATTAATTCAATGTTTGTTATTTGTTTTAATTCATAAAACAATTACAAATTTATGAATTAAATAAGAATACAAGTACTTGTGACAAAAAAAAATATAATAAAAGATGAAACTTGAATACTAGATCAAAAAATCATATCTAATGTCAAATCATAGAAATCAACCTCATAAAAGATGAAATCCAAACAACAAATCCATAGTTACTTTTTAGCCTAACAAATTTATAGTTACTTTCTGACCTAACATGTCTAAGACTATTTACATAGTTACTTTCTAGCCTAACATGTCTAAGACTATTTACAGGTTCACACTAAAATCAAATTATTAATTATACTTACAAACGATTAAAATAAGTGTTTGTTGAATCTATATGTCTAAAAATCATTATTGAACGACATTGTTAATGATATGTTGTACTATAGGGTCACATATTCATTAAGTTGACACATTTTGTATGTTTATTATTAATATGATTATTAATAAATAATATAATTTCTTGTATTTAATTACAAAATAATTATTGTTTTGTGAAAATAAAAATTATAAGAGTATAACTAGTTATTATTTCATATGATATGAATTAATAAGTCATGTACAACCTTTTGGACTAGTTGGATTCTTGTCTTTTACCTAAGAACAAAGTTTATATTTTATAAACTTTGAGTTTATAATAAAATAAAAGAATCATTCTCTCTTGAAGGGTATGGCCGAAACTAGGTAAGGGCATGAAAGGTTGCTTGTCAACCTCCCTTCTTTGTCTCTCATGCCTCTAAAGTAAGGCGATTACTTTGTATTATTTAATGGGGTTGCTTTTGCTTTTGTATAGGTATATAAGAGAGTGCTTTGCATGAGTTTTTGGCTAGTTTTCTAGTGAATTCTGTACATTCCTCTCTATGGCTGAAACCACCTCTTTCTCTTTGTTGTACTTTGAAGATTGTTGCAAGATTAGACGCCCTCTTGAGTTGTCTAATTTAGTTCTTATTTGAGTTAAGTACTTAAAGGCTTAATACACTCAAGAATACAAGAAGGAACTAGCATTCCATGTATATTACTCTTGATGGTGGATACACATAGAGAAATCATATTCTTTGATTTTTCTATCTTCATCAACACCCCAAAACCAAGTGGGTTCAAAGACTTCAAAGGTTGTCATTCTAAAAAATCTTTGGTTGTTTTTATTTCATTCTAATCTCTATAAATAAGCCATTGATGGTTTGGTTTTGTTGTAAATTAAAAATACACTTATTATTTTTATAAGACTTCCGTTATGGTTTTTGTGAAAAACAAACTTATATTTTATATCAAAATCCATCAGTGGTATCAAACCCATTTTTTATTTGTTAGAATGGTTTTTTATGTTTGATAATATTTGGTTTTTGGAAAACAAGCATGAATTTCTTTTGGTTAAGAAAAATTTATATTTGATTTATTTGACAACTTCTTGGTTAAAATTGTTTATTTTTAAATATAACCATTTTTCATGCATTTGGTTATATAAAAGTTTCCTTCGAAAAAATAAAGAGTTTTTTGTTATTATATTTGATATGTTGTTGTGTATAAACAATACATTTGGACCTTTATGTTGTTGTTGGTTGATATTTATTTATTCATAAGATGTAATAGATAAATACGTATTTTTTTCATTTGTTGGTCTGTAGTAATAAATTAGTTAAACTGGTTGTTTTATTTTAAATGTAATAAGATGAAGAGATGACCATTTTTAAGGTGACTTAACCATTTGAGACCATAATCCCAACCATGAGCTTCTACTTTTGGTTTTGGGCTTAATTATAGTCTTAATGGTTTAAGTGCAACAACCTTTACAACATGAATATTGAAGTCCTTTTGCAAGCAAGACTTGACTTGGCAAGTGGGAGCTTGAAGACCTTTTTAAGTGTCTCTTAAGTCCTTTAGAAAATGCTTAATAATTCGTGTGATGACTCACAAAAATTATTACTAGACATGGCATGGTTTATACACATTAAAATGTATGCATGTGATGTTTATTTTTATGTTATTGTGTGTTATGTTTTTTGTATGAAATGAGTTTTACATGTCAAAAACATTTTAACATAAGATACTATCACTTGGAGTTTGAGTAAAAAATATTTAAAAGATAACATAAGATGTTTATAAATGGATATTTATAAAAACGTTTTTATCGGTTACAGGTTAAAATGGATTTTTTTTGTTAAAAATAGTTTTATTTTAAAACTTATAAATAAACAACTTTAAAATATTTGAAATGGTTTAAAATACAATGTTATATAAACTCAATGTCTTTATAATAAATAATGAGTTTTTATTATAAAGATTAAAATCGGTTTATAGCGTTATAACAACAAATAATAAAACTAGTGATTAATTTTTGCGTCAAAACTTAATATATGATATTAGTATTTTAAACATAACTCAACATGTTAATATTATGTTTTATGCATGCCAAATGAGATTTAAAACATAAGTATCATTCATGTTTTGGTTTATCAAAATATGAGTTTTATCATAAGATGCATAAAATTGAGTTTATAAAATAAAATGAGTTTATTTTAAAAATTCATGAAGTCATAAGATTTTGATTATTAAAAGGAGATTTAAAATTGTGATTTTAGAACTCATCCAAAACTTAAAGTCTTAAATATAAAATGATGTTTTATTAAGACTATTACCGGTTCCTAAAACCGATCTACGACTAAACTTTAAAATGTCGGATTTTAGTTTATAATTGATTGCAACTAATGGAAAATAAATGAAGTATTATTTGGCACCTAAATAACCTCATAACAAGTGGTATGAATTTTACAAAAGAGTACTTGAATTGTTGGATGCATGCAATATTCATGAGACCATGTTTTTATAAATTGTAACTGTAAAAACATAAAACCTTTTCTAAAAATGCTAGTCATTATCGTCCTTTTGAAGAACACTCGGTATCATTTGTATGGTCTTCCTGTCATAGAGTCACGTGGTCATTAGGATTGTCTTAGGGTGTTCGGGGTAGTATTGTAGTTTCTAGTGTCTAAAGGGTCACCTTGTCACTGGTTAGTTGTAATACTACAAACTGTTTCAAGTAGGATGACTCGATCATAATCTTGTGTGATAAAGGTCACCTAAGCATAAAAGTTATGAGGCATAGATAGGATGAACATGCCAAGTTAAGCAATAGTTGTTTAGGAAAGCAATAGTTGTTTAAGATCCCACAATCTAGGAGTTACATATTGTATGCAATTGGTACTACCTAGTGAGTTTGATTAAGTTAATGAGATAAAGGTCACCTAACCATTTACTTGTTTCGTTACTTGGATCCTAGAATTTAGTAAATTAATTTTTTAAGAAACAATAAAAGGTATTAATTTTTAAAGACTTAATATTGAAAATACCAAATGAAACTTTGTTAAATTCTATTAATAATTGTCAATACTCTTATGCCACATAAAACCTCTCTCTTGTTGAGTTTCAAGAGACAGTAACATTTGATGATTATAATTTCTATAACTAGTATAACATCTTGAGGTTCTTACCTTAAGAATAAAGAGAAATTATATATAATGAAATATCCCATACTTGAACAACCTCTTCAAACCAGTCAGTCTGATCATGATACTTTGATGGAAGTATTAGTGTGATAATATTGATGTGTCTCACATCATACTAGAGTAATTGACCTTGACTTACAGAAAGTCTTGGATAATTATGAAACATGTCAGATGTATCATCAAGTAAAGCAGATATTCAATCAGAACAATAGAAAGTGCTTCAAATATGTTCAACCATTGAATAAAGGAAGATCTAAGAGATTGTGTACAGAAATAGAATTATTTTTCAGTCAAGGGATATACAACACAAACCCAGAAATCAAGAAATGGTCTAAATGATTAATGTTGTTTCTATTTTGGAAGAAACTGGACATTAAAAGAGGATCTGCTTCTCTAATCTCATCGAGCTAAAGAATTCTGACTTCGACAAGACTTCAGATAAATATATGATAGAACTATTTATTTTTCCAGCATTCACTTGAGTATGTTATACTTCAGGTGACACTAATAATTGATATTTTGTGCTAATGATTGGAAGAAATAATAAACTGATTACAAATGAATGGTATTTCGTGTTGAAGATATAACAAGTGTTGTTATAGTCTTTCTTTAAACAATAGATGTTTTGTACCTATTTTATACGAACACGTAACAGTTGTAAATTTATGAATAAATCTAGATTTTCTTATCGTTTAATGGATGTTCATATTCATGATCTGAAACGATGTATTTCGTGTTAAAGAATATTTTCTCATAATGTCATTTATTAAGTAAATCTATAAGCTTTCATTAAATTAATAGTTCTAAAGATAACACCTATATAATCAAATGATATTTGATTGAAACTTATCTATGTCAGAATCATCATGACTATATAAATATGAAACACATATACCAACTTCAAAAGTATGGAACTTTTGAAGGAAAATGAGTTTGATTCATTTGATATATGTGAATCCTATTTATATCGGAAGATGATTTGCAAGTGTCTTTATCTATTAGTAGTTAAAAAACAAAAGGCTTGACAAAGGAGTATACATAAGTGATGTGTGTAATCTTTTCAATCCATGAACAAATTTGGTGATATATACTTAATCAATTTCACGGACGACTTTTATTTGTTTTTGTTGAAACTTTTGATTTGCTCAATTTGTTTCATAGTGAAGATTGAAATAACACTTAATGAGACCATCATTAACCTTTCATTGTGATAAAGAAAATAAGTTTTGTAAACCAAGTCTTCTTGGAACATCTTTGGAGTTGTGGAATCGATTCATAAATCATTCTGTCCAAAACCACTCACTCGTCATTAGTATGGTTCTTGTGTCACAAGATCACCTAGTCACTTGGATCTATCATTTGATGTTCAAGGTAGCCTTTGTATTCTCTAGTGCGATAGGGTCACCTGGCTAGTAGCTGAATGATGATAGTACATGTTTTTGAAGCGGATAAAAATAGACCTTACAGTCTACTATATGATATTTTTAAAAGAACTATTTAATTTATAAATTTTTTGGAATTATGCTCACTGCAACAAAATATATATATATATATATATATATATATATATATATATATATATATATATGTTTCCAACCAAACAAGTCGATTAAATACTTTCATTAGGCTAAGGATGTAATGGTTTATCCTTATCTAAAAGGTATGGAGTTTTTAGAGCTTATGTTAGACAATACGCTAAACCACTTTAGCATCTACTAATTTTATTTATGTAAATTGTCCTAAATGATTGCTTAGGATGAAGTTTCTACCATCCCACTAATTTTAATTCTAAACACAAGTACTTCAAAATTCCTCTTTCTGAGTGGAAGCAAATTGGAACTTAAAGAGTTAAAGATCCATAAACTAAATGCATCATAGTTTGGAACTAGCATGTTTTCAACTATTGTTGAATCCGCTCAATGGTTGATCAAAAACTAATAGAACACATAGAGATGCATTTATGTATGATTATCAAGTATGTGCTTGATTAATCTTCCTAGAGATATTATGAATATAAAGAGTAAGTGAGTTTTTAGGGAAGAAAACATACATGAATGAAAATCTTTCCAAGATTTAACCTAACATCTCAAAGTAAGAATCTTCTTTTTTATAAGATAATTACATAGTGTGATTTAATTATAAATCAAGAAGTCTTTTGTTTTTTCTAAAAAGCTAGTGGGAGCTCAGTAACATTCCTAGTATTATATGTAGTCGGCATACTAATTTTTGGAATAAGGATCTATATAGATAGATCATGGCAACTTAAAAGATTAAGTAAAATTACATTAATTGTAAAGGATCTTATAGATCTTAAGATATAAGAATCTTAGAGAGTTATTCTTGTCAAATACCACATGAAATGATTTTTCGAAAAATCCTAGTGCAAATGTTTGAACTAGATAATATGATTGTATTCAATATGCTGCAGCAATTGGATTAATCATATATGTCATGATTATGTATAAAGGCCAAATAAGTTGTATTCGTGGAGCATGTCGAATGATACCATTATAATCTGAGAACAAGTCATGGTATAACTTTTAGGAACATTCTAAAGTACTTGAGAGGACCATATAAATATTCCTAATCTGCAGAATATTTGAAAGAAAGCTATGTTTAAAGTTGTTGCACATGTGCTAAACTTCCAAATAGATTGAGATGATTCTCAATCACAATCAGGAATGTCCTCATTATGAATGAAGGAGAAAGTTACATGTATAGTGTTTCCATGTAAAATTTAATTATAGTTACACATAAGAGTTAGAGTACATTGTGGTTTGGAGAATCACATAAAAGATGCTTAATGTATAGTTCATTATGACTATGAATAATCTAATTACGCAAGTATTGGTATCTAAGTCATATTTAAGCATCTAATACATTATCAATAGTTTTCTTTATATATAAGTTATATATATATATATATATATATATATATAACTGAATATGCTTGTATTCGTAAAGTTTATATAAATCAAGTTTGTCAAATCTACTTAGCATAGCTCCTTCATTAGTTAAAGCATGAAAGTCAAGATGGTGCTATAGGACCTTGTTGATATAAGTAGATGTATTTGATTGAAATTTAGTATTTGGATATTGGAACAATACAAACAACATATGTTGTAATGACTTGATATATTGGATATGAGTCTTTCATTGAATAACTGTTGTGTTGTATATTAGCATGTTTAAATCCTTAAATAACTAGGTTATTCTAAATATCCATAGTCGTTCATAGTTGTAGGAGTATCTATGAGGTAAGACTAATTTGGATGGATTGGTTGATTCTCATGGAGATGAAAATAGCAAGAGCTATTACCAACTTCATAGATACTTGATTATGACAATAACTATCGGACCTGACCCGCATCAAAATATCTTATGAATCGTATTCATGAGTGATTTTTTGATCAAGGTTGTATCTTTGTATTCTTAGACCTAAGATACATATTTTGGACTTAAAGTGTACGAATTGTTGTGCTTTGACATGGTTTAACGTTGTTCCGTAAAAGTCAGTCATAAGGGAAATCGTTGGGTATGACATGAACTACATTGATGGGTGTATGTAGTCAAGATATGATTTGTTCCTCTTATTCGTTGAAATTTGGACATCTAAGTCCTTACTCAAAGTTGAACACTAAATAAGATTGATCGCAATCTATATCTCAAGTTCAACATGACGTCTGAGACAAATGAATAATTGATACCACACCTTTAGTAACAATTGTAGTTTAGAGCTCCTGGAATTGGCTGTTAATAAGATGAAACCCTTCATATGTTATTAGGGCAGTAGCTTGTTGCTAAACGACAACTACTGTCTATGTCAATCTGTAATGAATCTTGTGCAAGTGGGTATGCCCAAGAATCATTATTGAGTGACAATGCTAATAATATATGATCCTATAGGGTCACACATTTATCAAGTTGACATCTTTTTTATATTTATTATTAATATGATTATTAATAAATAATATCAATTGTTGTATTTAATTAGGGAATAATTATTGTTTTGTGAAAATAATGATTATAAGAGAGTATAACTAGTTATTATTTCACATGGTATGAATTAATAAGTCATGGACAACCTTTTGGACTAGTTGGATTCTTTTGTCTTTTACCTAAAGACAGTTTATATTTTATAAACTTTGAGTTTATAATAAAATAAAAGAACCATTCTCTTTTGAAGGGAATGGCCGAAACTAGGTAAGGGCATGAGAGGTTGCTTGTCAACCTCCCTTCTTTGTCTCCCATGCCTCTAAAGTAAGGCGATTACTTTGTATTATTTAATGAGGTTGCTTTTGCTTTTTTATAGGTATATAAGAGAGTGCTTTGCATGAGTTTGTGGCTAGTTTTCTAGTGAATTATGTACATTCCTCTCTATGGCCGAAACCACCTCTTTCTCCCACTTATTGTTGTCTTTTGAAAATTGTTGCACAATTACAAGCCCTCTTGAGTTGCCTCCTTTAATGCTTATTTGATTTAAGCACTTAAAGGCTTAAGACACTCAATAATACAAGAAAGAACTAGCATTCCAAGTGTCTTACTCTTGATGTTGCATACACATAGAGAAATCATATTCTTTGATTTTTGCTATCTTCATCAACACCCCAAAACCAAGTGGGTTCAAAGGCTTCAAAGGTTGTCATTCTAAAAACTCTTTGGTTTTTTTTTTTCATTCTAACCTCTATAAATGGATCCTTAATGATTTGGTGTTGTTATAAACTAAAAATAAACTTGTTATTTTTATAAGACTTCCCTTATGGTTTTTGTGAAAAACAAACTTGTATTTTGTATCAAAACCCATCAGTGTTTCCAAATGATCTTGAGGGGCAAAGCAATCTTAAAAATGACCCCCTTTTGTCTCCGTGAGAAGATAAAAAAGGACCCTAACTTCTCTTTTTATGAAATAACGAAATTACTCAATAACTATCAAGGAAAAAACAAACGCCATGTGTTTTTCAAGTTATTAAATACACGACCCATGTAACCATCAAAGCATATTACCTTTTTCCACAACCCGTTGCCATTTTCTGTTGAAAATCACCAAAAGACAGGGGCACATGTTTTTTTGGGTGGTAAAAAACATGGTCGTGTTTCTTCAAAACACTGCTACAATCCTAAAATCTTCAAATACATGATAATGTATTTTGTCATTCATTAACATACAAGGCCCGTGTAAAGTTTCTGTTTAGCTAAATACATTTCTTTAAAACTTCTTCATTGTTTGTCCGTTTTGCTTGAAACCTTGCCCGAAACCTCCATTCATCATCTTAAGGCCAACCATGTCTCCAAATAGACATACACCTCAACGGATAGTTCAAAGGGTCCCACCTATAACCACAAAATATCCATGAGTTAACTAAAATGCATGAAGTTAAGACTAAATTGCTATGCAATGACATCAATTAATCACGGTAAAAGATGCTTAAATTGCATCTAACACACTCCCCCTCCCTTTTTTTCTTATTAAAGTGGAACTCGAGATACTTATAAATTAAACAGTTTCAATATATTTTAATAAATAGGTTGACTCGAAACCAACCCATGTCACTTATTGGCACATGTATTAATGGGTATTTAGATATATGATAGGGTCAAATGATTTTCTTATACTTTAGGTATGTTCAACAATGAGCTTAAGAAAGATTTTATATGCTTTTAACTTTTTTTTTTTGAGAAAAATTTGAATTTATGAAATAATTTTGTTCGTAAGTATACGTATAAAGCTTTTAGTTTAAACAAAATACTAATAATCCAAAAACTACTTCAAACAACCTTTAAGATCTTTTAAGGGATTTTAACTTTTATATATTATGTTTAATGTCATTATACATGTTTCATAAATTTATAACTACTTTTATTGATCATTATATATATATATATATATATATATATATATATATATATATATATATATATATAGTTTTTAATTTTAAACTTTTAGCAACCAACTAACGACCAATTTGTAACATCCGTATCCCGAGGTAATTCAAATTTTGAAAATTCTAAGTATTTAGGGTTGCCACGGCATGGGGGAAAGCGCCACGACGTGGAGTTTCAAGAAATATCACGATCTCATTTAAGGTCGCCACGGCGTGGCAGCCTATGGCCACGACATGGTGGCGATTTAAAGAGAAACCCTAATATATGGGGTTTACACCCTATTTAAGGGAATGTGATGGCTAGGGTTGCTCACCCTCAACCTCCTTCACACTCTCTCAGCCTCCAAGAAAACCCTAACTCCATTTTTGCTCTCTAAGCTTTTTGTGTTGATTTTTGGGGACTATAAGAAGAAGAAGGTGGCATATAGACTTGGATTTAACAAGAAACTCTTCTCATCATCTTGTTGTGCATATTCTGGACTCTTTTAAGTCCCCAAGTTCCAAGCTTTTTGGTTTATTGTGCATAGATCTAGGTTTCTATGTATTATTCTTCATGGTGGGACATATTGGAGTGTTGGGATTTCATAATGTTGCCAACTTTATGAATCCCCATAGTCCCTTTATGGTTAGGAGTGTTGGACTTGGAGTTTTATAGAGCTTTGAACTATTACATGAGATCTTGGCCACTTTTTCTCTATTTTTCCCTAATAAGAGTCCAAGACATGCATTGGACATGCATGTCTGGAAAGTATGGTTTTTTATGTGATTATAAGGTGCTAGAAATGTTCAGGAATGGGAATCTAGTAAACCTTCAAGGAAAAGTGCTTAATAGGTTAAGTCAAGTAATGTCTCTGCCCTATTTATAAGTAGATGTGAGATCTCTATCTCTTGGAGGGTCTAAAGGGATAAAGTTGGAAACTTTGTCCACTTGGACCTTAGAAAAGACCAGATCTGACTTTTGGAGACCTTGAAGTTAGAAAGAAAAGTGACTTAATGGTTTATGCTGCCCATATCAATCCACACGGCGTGGCTCAGGTTGCCATGACGTGGCAACTAGGTTAAGACCCGTTTTTTTGTCGTTTAGAGTCAAAGACATGACCAAGAAGGGCTAGGTAATTGCAGCCTGCTGTAGTGGACTTTAACTTTGACTTTTAACTGTTTACTAGGCCATAGAGTTGACAGTTGGAGCAACGTTCTCTCAGTTATCTTTTAAAACTGTGAAGTGAGTTTTCCTCACTGTACTTGCGGGTGTGAAGTGAGTTTTCCTCACTGTACTTGCGGGTCGAAGGCACCAATGCCGGCCTAGTAGATTGTGTATTTTGGTTTGGAATATTGTTATTCTATAGTGATATGTTAAGATCTACATGATTATACGGTTGATGTTATGTGTTTTATCAGTTATATATGTCGACATATTGTGGTTGGGTTGGAACTGTACTGCTTTGTGCTGCCAATCAACAAACTCGGGCAATCCAAGCGAAAGGTTGTGGGCCAGGGCAATCCAACCACAAGATTTTGGGCTAGGGGTAATCCAACCAGAAGGTTGTGGACCCAGTATGTATCAGACAATCCAACCGAAAGGTTGTGGGTCAGGGCAATCCAACCGGAAGGTTGTTGGCTTGGGGTAATCCAACCAGGATGTTGTTGACCAAATATGTGTTTTGTATATGTTCTCTTGTGTGGTATTTGAAGAAAGTCACTAAGCTTTAGCTTACGGTTTAAGTTTTATGTTTCAGGTACTTCAGATGATCGGGGAAAAACAAATGCATGATCGTGTATATCCTTCTGGTTTTATGATTTTGGAATTTGGGATACTTTGATTTGTGATTATTACTTTTGGGAACGTTTTGTAAACAATTATGATTTTTGGTTGAATTTTAAAAATAAAAAATTTACCTTGATTTTTGAGATATTACACAATTTCACTAAACATTCTCCCATGGTGTTGGTTAAGAGAATGCAATTTCTATAAGAGAGTGAAAGTGGTCTCTTGAGAATTTCCTATGTCATTTATCGTTATTAGTCTTTTTGAAGTAGTTTTCTTCTAACTCTAGGTTTGCTGATATCTATTTTAATTTTTGTAATTTTATTGTTATACTATCTTTTCCATCAAAATGGTGCTCGGTTTTATAATGCAAAATTAGTTTTTTCAAATTTTATGTTTATATATTTATTTGACGGTATAACTATATTTTAATTGTAATAACTATTAGTTGTAATATCATGTTATACATTAAACTGTATTAATCACACGTAATAAAGATCTAATATTTATCCTATGAATTAATTTATAGTTATTTACGAAAAGATGTAATATAAATTGTAAAAGAAATAATAAATAGAATGGATGTTTTTGACACTCTATATAAGTTATAAATAGAATTTTGTAGAAATATGTTTTTGTGTAAAAAATGGTATATAAGGTTGACAATTAATCACGAATTGCATAATATTTTTATGCAAATTTGATGCAAAAAATGATATTGTGAGTTGGAGATGATTTAGAGAAAAGTTTCTTAGCAATATATTATATAGCCTCCACAAAAATTATCAGGACATTTTTTATTACTACATAGAAAAGAAGTAGAAAAAAATAGAAGACAAGAAGGCTTTTTATATCAAAATTACCAACAATGAAAAACATATGATAAACATAAGATGTAACGAACTATACAAAAGACGAAAAGACTTTATATATAGTACCTTTAAGATCTTTTTTTAAGATTTAGTGCTTCCAAAAAATGTGCTGCTACCTTATGCCTTTGCTACATTTAAAATAGTAAAGTCGAGAATTATTGTGTGGATAAAATAAAAGGACATATATGTATTTAGAAGATGCAAGTACTTTGTTGTGTCAGGGACCACAATGCTAATAATTGAATGTGAAGGGGTAGAAATGGTCCACTAAAAAAAGTGTTGTATGGTCTCAAAACATCAGTTTCATTGGGCTTGTGTGGGTGGGGTTACAAACTAAAACGACATGTCCAAAAGATGTATCATATATGCATCTGTCAATTCACTATTTCACCTCACACCATCCGTCACTTTTATCACTTCACGAATTTAATTATTGTAAATATTTTGGAAGACATTTAACAGTATAAGAATCAAAGTTATTAAGATCCAGATTTTATATATATGATGGTTTTCTGATTAGCAAGATTATGATCGTGAAAGTAAATTGGAAATTGGATTTTTAAGATCTTATCAAAAACATTTTAAAACATTAAAAATATTTCTTTAATCTGGTTAACAATAAATAGTTTATAAATAGTTTATAACATAAAAAATACATCTTCAATAATAAACAAACAGTGAATATTGTTAACATATTTTTTACAATATTCATATAGTAATACATGCACAATGTTAAAATATTCAAAGTTTAATATTATGAATGCTTGGTATCATGATTTCTAATATTTTTCGTGGTTCTTATTTGAACAATTTTCTATAAAAGTATATATATATATATATATATATATATATATATATATATATATTGTAATGAAATATAGGAAAAATTATAAAAAAGTCCTTATATATTTGTCTCATGATCGATTTATACTACAAAAATACCCTTTAATGACACGCATTGCGTGTCGTAAAAGTCACAGATGACACACAAATGCGTGTCAATGAAAACCTTGTCATAAAGGAAGACAACACACATTTGCGTGTCGTAACCTTACGACACGTATTTATGACACACAAATGCGTATCATTAAAGCTACTGTCATAGATGAAGATGACGCATATTTTTGCATATTATAATTTTAAATCTTTAAAGAAAATATTATATATTTATTTACTAATTTTCAAATTAAATTAACATTTAATGTCTCATAATACAAAATAAAATATCATATACAAAAAATACATTCCATTGCATAAATTTAATGTCATACAAGTAATCATTCCAATAATACATAAATGTAATACATCAAATGTGAAGGAGATGAAAGTCATCAACAAATAGTAGTAGAACCAAATGAACTTGATGACCACATTCACAACATTCGAGCTACTTTGCTTGACACTACACACATCAACAAGACCTGCAAATTTGAATCATGCAACCATTAGATTCACATATTGAGAAATCAAAGTATACTATGTTACCCAAGTAAGAATAAAGATGCTATATTTACTGAAAAGCAAGTGCAATGTTGTAAGAAGAAATGAAAGATGGATACCCTTTCAGCAACATCTCCTGCTAATGGAGACATCGCCAGTAAAAGGACACTTCTTGTCAATTTAAGTACCTAAAATAACCAAAAGGTACAAGATTTAGGTAAAAAGAGTGATCAATTCAATTTCGTCTCTTTTGTTTCATATTCGTCCAAAGGATATCAAACAACTTTCTATAGATTCGACAACTCTATGATAACAAACAAAATGATTAAACATATAAGACTTTGGTGAGAATACCTTTGATAGCTTTTCTTGGTGTTTTGAATCCAAGACCAACACTCTTCCAGAGTTAGCTCTTTACCCCAAGTAATCACTAAGGGTATTAGAATATATATATATATATATATATATATATATATATATATATATATATATATATATATGTTATGATTTACTACAACAAGAAAGAGACATAGTGAGTGTTGCATATTCCAACTGTGAAATAGTGAGTGTTAAATATATCCCTTATATGCAACATTTCCTTAATACAAAACACAAACAAACTTAGTTCTTTGATAGGGTAAAAGAGTAAAAGGGTAAAATGGTAAAAACCTTTTCCTTCAACAATTCAGACATAGTGAGTTGCATATTCCAACTGTGATGCAACTGTATCTTGCAAATGCACACCTTGATCATAGTTTTTTTTTTTAAATCATCATTGCTACATTTTCTTAGTTCATAACCATTCAAAAATACGCAGTCTCATCTGGGCTGTTATTAAAAACATGTATAAAAACTACAAACCTTAATTGCCGAAAAAATTATATTTTAATCTGATGTTCATGAAAAGAAGCATGAAATTGCCACCTGTACCAATTCATATCTTCGCAATTTGAAGACAAATTGAGGGATAATTAATAAGAGAGGACATAGGACAAACGAGGATGGGTTGTCAAGCCACCTTATGGGGTCAAATTCAGCTTATATATGGTCAAACAAAAAAAGTTAAATCAATTAAGGCTGCATAGCAAATTAGCAATCAATATATATATATATATATATATATATATATATATATATATATATATATATATATATATTCACCAAAATCTAGACCATTATATACAAATTATAAGTATTACGGATGCAACCTTGACCTGCGGATTCAGGTTCCCGTAGGTATTTGACCTAACGGGGCGGATATTCCCATCTTAACTGGTAACGGGGCGGGGACGGACATTACTTTTCATACTCGAAACGGGTACGGGGCGGGGAAGGGTATGACACTATCCGCTCATTTAATACCCTTCTAAATGCTTATGTTAGAAATGATATCAGAGCCAAGAAAAGTTTTTGGAGTGGTTATGCATGATATATTTATTTCATATTTATTTAATTTGGGTTTAATATTCTCTAAGAAATTTACAAGTTTTAATAAGTATGATTCAGAGACAAGACCAGTGATTGGTTGGATTAGCGTAAAACGCGCAGATAAGGACGTAAGTCGCGGTGCCGGACCACAATCATCGTCGAGACGATTCGCCTCTGTTCATCGTTATTAAAACAAGTAAGTTTTCTTATAGAATTTTAAAGCCAAATTAATTGAATATGAGTAAATTTTCACGCATACTATCCAAAAAATATATTCCTGGTAAAAATATCAACAATGAACAAGATTATGATAATCAAATAAATTGTATTGAAGAAACCGTTAATGGCATAGAACAAAGTTTGAATGATTGGACAATACCTAAAACTAATGTTAATACAATATATAGAATAGGAACTTTTGACTATTTTCAAGGTTATTCTATTAAAATGACAGAACAAACTTTGTCTATTGGTCAAAACCAACAAAATTTACATTTATTATCATCACGATCTATTCTAGAACATAGAATGAAATATAAATTTTTACATGTTGGTTTAGTCCAAATTGCTATCAAGCCTTTATTCAGACTTGGAATAGATGCCCCTGTTCTCCTTATTTTAAGAGACAAGAGACATAAAGATTTTCAAAATTTTATTTTAGTTATGGCTGAAACAAATATTGCTAACGGACCTATTTATTTCAATTGTTATCCAAATTTTTCTGTAGGGTTATTTGATAAAAATATTTTAGATACTTTAGTGTTGACTGTAGAAACAAAAAATTTAGAATTTAAAGATGATACGAAGCCTTTAGCAATAATTTATCGTGTTTGTTACAAAACCATGACAACTACACTTGAACCGAAAACACGTTTATCGAGTCCTAAAAATGAAACAATTATTTTTGAAGCAAATACTAACCATACCAAAGTTTACACACCAAAAAGGTTAAAATGGTCTGATATAACTCAATCATGTAACTGGAATTTACAAAATGTTATCGATCCAAAACCTCTAGACTCTTCAAAACAAATCTCAAATATTATAGAATATAATGATGGTTCAGTAGATATAAATTTTTCTTCCTTAAAAATTTCATCATCCAGATTATCGACTTCTTTTATCCGAGAAACAGGTTCTTCAAAATCTCCGTTATCAAAGTCAAGATCTTTAAAACTAAAAACTATTGACTATACTAATTCTATTCCCAAACCATTATATCAAGATGACCAAAATAGTGAAAATAGTTTTCCTAGTCCTACTAAATCAGATTTTATTGATGAACTCCAAAATTTTAAGCAACAAATATGAGTTCTAAAGTACAAATTAATTGTTCAAAAAATAATAAGTTTTGGGCTAATATGTTAAAAAGACATTGGAAGATAAATTCTAATATATGCAAAACCATTCAACGTTTAGAAGAAACTAGAATTCATGAAGATTATAATTTATACAAAATACTTCCATATACTAATGAATATAACAAACAAATAGAAAAAATTTCTAGGCTAACAATAGGAATAAAAAAATACGAAAAATCACGAAGTCATAATTTAGAATCAATAAAACATATTTCTTCAATCCTAACAAAAACAACCTGTTAAAATGAATTTCTCAAATTTAGAATATTAAGTTGACTTTGATTACTTAAAAAATATTGAGTATTTCAAAGATTACAATAATAAAAAAAGAGTTTGGCACGAAGAAAATTTTTCATACTACTTAAGATTTCTCCATTTAGGCCTTTGGGAAGATTATGTTTTATCAAACAAAATTCATTCTTCTTTTTTTCAATGGTTTGAGTTAATTTATGCCCCTAAACATAAAATAAATTACCCATTTAAAAATAATTCTGTCACTCCCATTTTAGAGAAAAAATATAAAGATATTATTTCTAATAAAGAAATTATTGCTAATTTTCCACCAAAAGGAGAAATTATTATTAACGATATGTTTATTGCGACTCCTTTAGTTCAAGCCCCAAATCAATTAACTACAGAAAATGGTCTTCAAAAAATCATTTACCAAAATAATTATGCAAACGAAACCTTATTTAGTATTACCGAGCATTTAGTTAAAATTGAAGAAAAAAATTTCAAAGACAAGAATGATAATAAGCAAGATATGGCAAGCACTAGCAATATAAGTTTTGTTCCTTGTCAAATCGATGGTAATTTTAATCTAGGAAATACGGATTTAATTAACGAATTAGAAAAAAGACTTTCAAAACTCCATATCTGAAACACTAACAGTATTAATACCCTTACAAATGATGAAGCTGAAAATAGTGATATTAATAGTGAAACAAATTTTGAAACCCTTGCTCAACAATTTGATAATTCAAATGATGATATTAGTCAACTCACTAATGATTTTTCAAATCTTAATAAAATTCATCAATCAAAGCGAAGCTCTTTCGGAAAGAATCCAAAGCCAACCATAAGAAATTATTGGAATAGGCCCTCTCTTCCAGATGTTCAACTAGAAGAACGGACTTTTCAATTTGATCGTTCTCAATATGATGGTAATTCTGTTTATGAATGGAATGTTGATGGCCATTCTGAACATCAAATTATGAATATTGTACAAGAAATGACTATGGCTGCTAATGCTTATAAAGCTCATAATAATACTCAACTTCAAATTGTTAATATTATTACTTCTGGTTTTACTGGTAGTCTCAAAGGATGGTGGGATTTCTATATTTCACAGGAAGAAAAAGATTATATTTTATCTGCTAAGAAAACTATTATAAAACAGGAAAATGATCAACAAATACAAACGTTTGAAGATGATATGGTTAACACTTTAATTTTTGCTATTATCAAAAACTTTGTAGGAGATCCTACTACTTTTCAAGAAAAAACTTCAGAAATTTTAATGAATTTACATTGCAGAAAACTTACTGATTTTAGATGGTATAAAGATAGTTATCTTGTTAAAGTTTTTTCAAGACCTGATTGTAAAGAGTCTTATTGGAAAGAACGTTTTATAGCTGGCCTTCCAAAACTCTTTGCAGAAAGAGTTAGACAAAAATTAAGAGAAAATTTTAATAATACCATCCCTTATCAAAATTTAACTTATGGAGATCTAATAAACTACATTAATAAAGAAGGATTAGCAGTTTGTACTGATCTTAGGTTTAAAGAAAAGCTCAAAAAAGATAGAATTAACAGTAAAAATGAATTGGGAAATTTTTGCCAACAATATGGTTATCAGCCCTTGAATGGTCTGTCTACTTCAAAATCTAAAGTATATAAGAAAAGACCTTCAAAATATTTCAGAAAAAAGAATTATAATCTTCCAGAAAATTATAAAAAAGGCCAAGATTATGCGTCAAAATCTAAAAAACCTTATAAACCAAATTATAAAAAATCTAAGAGAAAATCAAAAGATATTATTATTTGTCATAAATGTGGGCGTATTGGTCATACAGCTAATAATTGTTATGCTAAGACAAAAATAAATGAGTTAAATGTTTCTGATGATTTAAAAGAACAAATAAGAAAGATTATTTTAAATACTGATTCAGATTCCGATGAAAGTATTTCTGATTTTCAAACAAATGATTTAAATATTCTCGAAAATACTACGTCAAGTTCAGAAGATTCTGATGTTTGCGAATGTATTGGTAAATGTCATTGTAAAAATTTAATCAATGTAATTACTAGTAGTTCTATTAACGTTCTTTCACAAGATGATAAAGATCTTTTAAACTCTCTTGATTCTATAAAAGATAAAAATATCCAAGAATTATTAATAAAGCAGATGCTTAATAAAACTAATAACATAACTCCTGATAATAATGAAAATTTTAATTTAAAAAATATATATGAAAGATTTACTGAAGCAAAGCCAATCTCTATGCAAGAACTTCAAGAAAAATTAAAAATAGTAAAACAAGAGATAAAAGAAATAAAAAATAAAATTTTAATTTTAGAAAAAGAAAAACCTTCTATTTTTAAAAACAAAAATATAGAAATTAATAAAGAAGAAGAAAATAAAATTGAAAATGTAACTACTGGAAAAATTATAAATAATCAAGTTTCTCAAAAATGGAACACTCAAATTACTTTAGTCAAGGATAATTTTAAAATCAACCTAACTGCTTTAATTGATAGTGGTGCTGATATGAATTGTATTCAAGAAGGAATTTTTCCTACACAATTCTATGAAAAAACTGCATCTAGACTTACTGGTGCCGGAGGTACCAAATTAATTGTAAATTATAAAGTTTCCGATGTTCATATTTGTAATAACCAAGATTACTGTTATAAAACTCACCTAATTTTAGTAAAAGATCTATCTTCTCTTTTAATTCTAGGAACACCTTTTATTACAAAACTATATTCTTTTATGGTTCATGATGATGGTATAAGAACCAATGTTTTTGGAAAAGAAATTATATTTAAATTTTGTGAACCTCCTCTATATTCAACAATTAATGTCCTTAATTATAAAACACAACAAGCTAAATATTTTATTAACGAAATAAATAATGTTCGAATAACTAATCAATTAAAAGACAATAATATTCAAAATAAAATAATAGGTTTAAAATTAAAATTTGAAAAAAAATGTCTGTTCTAATATTCCTAATGCTTTTTGGAATAGAAAACAACATATTGTAAAATTACCGTATATAAATTTTTTTGATGAAAAGGATATTCCTTCAAAATCTAGAGCCATTCACATGAATAGTGAAGTAGAAAGTCATTGGAAAAATGAAATTCAAGATTTAATAAATAAAAAACTTATAAGACCTTTTAAATCACCATGGTCTTGTTCAACATTTTATGTTATGAATGCCGCAGAATTAGAAAGATGATCACCAAGACTAGTTATCAATTATAAACCTTTAAACAAAGTTTTAGAATGGATTCGTTATCCTATTCCTAATAAACGAGATTTGCTAAAAAAACTTTATGATTCAAATATATTTTCAAAGTTTGATATGAAATCAGGATTTTGGCAAATACAACTTCATGAGGAAGATAAATACAAAACTAGTTTTAATGTTCCCTTCAGGCATTTTGAATGGAATGTAATGCTTTTTGGATTAAAAAATGCCCCTTCTGAATTCCAAAATATTATGAATGATATCATAATTCCTATAAGTAGTTTTGCTATTGCTTATATTGACGATGTCCTAATTTTTTCAAAATCAATTGATCAACATTTCAAACATTTAAATCAATTTTATGATTTAATTTATCAAAATGGTTTAGCTGTCTCTGCAGCAAAAATGCATTTATTTAAAGATGAAATTCGTTTTTTAGGGCATGATATTGTCAAAAACACTATTAGACCTATTACAAGAAGTTTGCAGTTTTCTACTAAATTTCCTGATGAAATTAAGGATAAAAAGCAACTTCAAAGATTTTTAGGATGCTTAAATTATATCCATGATTTTTTCAAAGATTTAGGGATTATATGTAAACCACTTTATAACAGATTAAAAGATAATCCTGAACCATGGACTAAAAAACATACAGATATAATTAAATATATAAAACAAAAGGTTCCTACTTTGCCATGTTTAAATTTACCTCATCCCAATGCCAATATCATAGTTGAAACCGATGCTAGTGATATTGGATTCGGAGGAATTCTAAAACAAAAATTTGTTAATTCAAAAGAAGAACAATTGGTTCGATATTACTCTGGTGCATGGAATGATACACAAAGAAATTATTCAACTGTCAAAAAAGAAATTTTAAGCATTGTTTTATGTATTAAAAAATTTGAAGATGATTTATTTATGAAAAGTTTTTTATTAAGAATAGATTGTCAATCTGCAAAAACTATTTTAGAAAAAGATGTGAAAAATATTATTTCAAAACAAATTTTTGCTCGATGGCAAGCCCTTTTAGGTAACTTTGATTTCGAAATA
The DNA here is from genome assembly GCF_052849685.1 of Lactuca virosa. Taxonomy (NCBI): domain Eukaryota; kingdom Viridiplantae; phylum Streptophyta; class Magnoliopsida; order Asterales; family Asteraceae; genus Lactuca; species Lactuca virosa. The sequence continues at coordinate 107,961,087 of NC_136426.1, read as the reverse complement.
GAATTCATAAAAGGCGAAAATAATTCGCTTCTTGACTTTCTTTCTCGAGAATTTTTGCAGGGAAAATGAGTTCATCGTCCTCTTCCAAACATGATGACAAGAAGCCCGTCTATCAAAAGCTTGTTCCATTTCAAAATCAAAATCGTTTTTCTCCTTTAACTCCTACTTCTAAGAATTCACAACTTTATTCTAATATCCTTCAGTCAAAACTTGTTACTCCAAAAGTTACTTCAACAAACACGATAAGCCCTTTTGTAAGACCTTTTACTCCTCAAACTCAAAATTCTGTGACTCCTAGCCCTTCTACAAAAACTCCTTATGTTCTTAATCCAAATTTCTTAAGAGTTCAAATTCTTGAATATTTTCAAATCCATAAGTTACATCAAGGTTTTCATATTCTCACAAATCATCTTTTTGGTCAAGGGAAAACCTTTTATGTTGATTCGTATAAAACTCGAGAATATTATCAAGCTATTTTGCAAGAATCTGGTTCGGTCAATTTTGTTCATCGTTCTAATTCAAAAGAAGGAAACATTGATTTTAGCAAAGCTCACATCATCAAAATCATTTCTCCAGAAAGTTGGGTTCCAAAACCTTCATTCTGAAAAACCTCTTATAAGTTATCCTGCTTATCCCAGATTTTCTTACTATGATTATCAAGATGCCTGGACTAAGGCGTTCTTTATTCGGAATTATTCACACTCATGGTTTATCTTCTTTGATTTGAACTTCAATTGTGAATACCCAAGATGGTTTATCAATTGGTACAAATATATGGGAATTCTTCCAAATTGTTTACCAAAAGAAATTTACGATGGATATCTCAAATTTAAGGAATTGTTTATTCAACAAATTCTAGAATTTGAATATATGCTACAATTCACTATGCTATTCAGAGTTCCATGGATAATGTCTTGGACTTTTCATTATCAAGAAGCAAAGGATTCCTCTCCTCCCTGGCTTAAATTTCGCTCAAAATGGTGGGATAAAATGAAGATTTCTCAAGCCAGTAAACAAGCAGTAATTAAATATTATCAAGAAATATATATTCAAAAACTAGAAGTTGAAGCCACTTTTATCAAAAGTCTTCCTCAAAGTGATGTGGATCTAATTTCAAGAATTAAGGATGCTGCTACCTCTTCTCCTGAAGAACTTCAAAACTTACTTCAAGAAATTCGCCAAACTCCATCAGTTTCTGACGATTCTCCAAAATCTATAAAGAATGGTTTATTTCAAGACGCTCAAGACCCTTTTAATGATCCTTATGAAGAATAAGAAAGTCTTAAATTTGGTGTAATACCTTCAATGTAGGGTATTTCGTTTCTTCTATTTATCAAATCCATTATTTTCAAATACGAGTGTGTATATACGGTGTAACTATACACTATATGTATTTATAGTGTATAAAACAAATATTATCAAATTTATTATCAAAATTATTTATTCTCATCAGCAATAATATTATGGAGACAAAAACTTTACAAGATGCTCCATAATAGATAATATGAAGACAAAAAACTTTAGAAGATGCTCTATTATGACATGTTTTATCAAAAGGTGATATTTACTGATTACAAAAAACAATTTCTTCAAAAGATGAAAATGACAACCACTTACAAATTATTGATTGGCCATTGAATCATACGGCAAGATTTCACTACAAGATTTCAAGGTTTTGAAGACTTCAAGAGCAATATAAATAGACATCATGTGTTAGAAAAGAAGGACAAGCAAAAAATATTCATTCTCCAAAAAATGTTCATTCTATGTCTAAAAAATCTCCAAGAGTCTCTCTTTCTACTAGCAGATGTTCAAAGTCTCTAGATTTTCAGATAATTCTTTCTCCAGATGTATGTACTGATTGTAATTCAAGCTTAATTCAAGAAGGTATTATCTAAAATATTTTATTCAATTGTTGTATTGCTTCTATTTCTCCATGATAGTTTCATTTCGAGTTGTTCTAACCATTAATTCTATAAGATTTGAAATATTTGTTAAAATAGTAGTCGTTTTTAATAATCAAATTAATCAAATTCATGCTTGAATTATTTAATTATGTCTAACAAAATCTTGATGAATTGTATTCCTAATAGAGATATTCTTTTAAAAATACAACAAATTCAAGAATCTATAAATAATTCTGAGCAAAATCTCAAGGATTCTTACAAACCTAATAATCTAGGTACGATTTTAAACAATAACCATATTCATGATGTTAGACAATTCATAAGAGCTAGTATTAAAATTCGTTACAAGCAAATACGTTATCTAAAAGCAAAACTATTTGTATTTTAAATTATCATTTATGTCTTATAAATGCTTATGATAGAAATGCAAATACGTTATCTAAAAGCAAAACTATTTGTATTTTAAATTATCATTTATGTCTTATAAATGCTTATGTTAGAAATGGTATCAGCAAATACGTTATTGGAAAAATTATAAATAATCAAGTTTCTCAAAAATGGAACACTCAAATTACTTTAGTCAAGGATAATTTTAAAATCAACCTAACTGCTTTAATTGATAGTGGTGCTGATATGAATTGTATTCAAGAAGGAATTTTTCCTACACAATTCTATGAAAAAACTGCATCTAGACTTACTGGTGCCGGAGGTACCAAATTAATTGTAAATTATAAAGTTTCCGATGTTCATATTTGTAATAACCAAGATTACTGTTATAAAACTCACCTAATTTTAGTAAAAGATCTATCTTCTCCTTTAATACTAGGAACACCTTTTATTACAAAACTATATCCTTTTATGGTTCATGATGATGGTATAAGAGCCAATGTTTTTGGAAAAGAAATTGTATTTAAATTTTGTGAACCTCCTCTATATTCAACAATTAATGTCGTTAATTATAAAACACAACAAGCTAAATATCTTATTAACGAAATAAATAATGTTCGAATAACTAATAAATTAAAAGACAATAATATTCAAAATAAAATAATAGGTTTAAAATTAAAATTTGAAAAAAATGTCTGTTCTAATATTCCTAATGCCTTTTGGAATAGAAAACAACATATTGTAAAATTACCGTATATAATTTTTTTTGATGAAAAAGATATTCCTTCAAAATCTAGAGCCATTCACATGAATAGTGAACTAGAAAGTCATTGTAAAAATGAAATTCAAGATTTAATAAATAAAAAACTTATAAGACCTTCTAAATCACCATGGTCTTGTTCAGCATTTTATGTTATGAATGTCGCAGAATTAGAAAGAGGATCACCAAGACTAGTTATCAATTATAAACCTTTAAACAAAGTTTTAGAATGGATTCGTTATCCTATTCCTAATAAACGAGATTTGCTAAAAAAAACTTTATGATTCAAATATATTTTCAAAGTTTGATATGAAATCAGGATTTTGGCAAATACAACTTCATGAGGAAGATAAATACAAAACTGGTTTTAATGTTCCCTTCGGGGATTTTGAATGGAATGTAATGCCTTTTGGATTAAAAAATGCCCCTTCTGAATTCCAAAATATTATGAATGATATCTTAATTCCTATAAGTAGTTTTGCTATTGCTTATATTGACGATGTCCTAATTTTTTCAAAATCAATTGATCAATATTTCAAACATTTAAATCAATTTTATGATTTAATTTATCAAAATGGAGTGGTTATGCATGATATATTTATTTATAACGTATTTCTAACGTATTTATAACCACTCCAAAAGCATTTATAAGACATAAATGATAATTTATAAGACAAATAGTTTTGCTTTTAGATAATTTATAAGACAAATGGTTTGTAAGAATCCTTGAGATTTTGCTCAGAATTATTTATAGATTCTTGAATTTGTTGTATTTTTAAAAGAATATCTCTATTAGGAATACAATTCATCAAGATTTTGTTAGACATAATTAAATAATTCAAGCATGAATTTGATTAATTTGATTATTAAATCATAAAATTGATTTAAATGTTTGAAATGTTGATCAATTGATTTTGAAAAAATTAGGACATCGTCAATATAAGCAATAGCAAAACTACTTATAGGAATTATGATATCATTCATAATATTTTGGAATTCAGAAGGGGCATTTTTTAATCCAAAAGGCATTACATTCCATTCAAAATGCCCGAAGGGAACATTAAAACCAGTTTTATATTTATCTTCCTCATGAAGTTGTATTTGCCAAAATCCTGATTTCATATCAAACTTTGAAAATATATTTGAATCATAAAGTTTTTTTAGCAAATCTCGTTTATTAGGAATAGGATAACGAATCCATTCTAAAACTTTGTTTAAAGGTTTATAATTGATAACTAGTCTTGGTGATCCTCTTTCTAATTCTGCGGCATTCATAACATAAAATGCTGAACAAGACCATGGTGATTTAGAAGGTCTTATAAGTTTTTTATTTATTAAATCTTGAATTTCATTTTTACAATGACTTTCTAGTTCACTATTCATGTGAATGGCTCTAAATTTTGAAGGAATATCATTTTCATCAAAAAAAATTATATACGGTAATTTTACAATATGTTGTTTTCTATTCCAAAAGGCATTAGGAATATTAGAACAGACATTTTTTTCAAATTTTAATTTTAAACCTATTATTTTATTTTGAATATTATTGTCTTTTAATTGATTAGTTATTCGAACATTATTTATTTCGTTAATAAGATATTTAGCTTGTTGTGTTTTATAATTAACGACATTAATTGTTGAATATAGAGGAGGTTCACAAAATTTAAATATAATTTCTTTTCCAAAAACATTGGTTCTTATACCATCATCATAAACCATAAAAGGATATAGTTTTGTAATAAAAGGTGTTGCTAGAATTAAAGGAGAAGATAGATCTTTTACTAAAATTAGGTGAGTTTTATAACAGTAATCTTGGTTATTACAAATATGAACATCGGAAACTTTATAATTTACAATTAATTTGGTACCTCCGGCACCAGTAAGTCTAGACGCATTTTTTTCATAGAATTGTGGAGGAAAAATTACTTCTTGAATACAATTCATATCAGCACCACTATCAATTAAAGCAGTTAGGTTGATTTTAAAATTATCCTTGACTAAAGTAATTTGAGTGTTCCATTTTTGAGAAACTTGATTATTTATAATTTTTCCAATGACATTTACCAATACATTCGCAAACATCAGAATCTTCTGAACTTGACGTAGTATTTTCGAGAATATTTAAATCATTTGTTTGAAAATCAGAAATACTTTCATCGGAATCTGAATCAGTATTTAAAATAATCTTTTTTATTTGTTCTTTTAAATCATCAGAAACATTTAACTCATTTATTTTTGTCTTAGCATAACAATTATTAGCTGTATGACCATTACGCCCACATTTATGACAAATAATAATATCTTTTGATTTTCTCTTAGATTTTTTATAATTTGGTTTATAAGGTTTTTTAGATTTTGACGCATAATCTTGGCCTTTTTTATAATTTTCTGGAAGATTATAATTCTTTTTTCTGAAATATTTTGAAGGTCTTTTCTTATATACTTTAGATTTTGAAGTAGACGGACCATTCAAGGGCTGATAACCATATTGTTGGCAAAAATTTCCCAATTCGTTTTTACTGTTAATTCTATCTTTTTTGAGCTTTTCTTTAAACCTAAGATCAGCACAAACTGCTAATCCTTCTTTATTAATGTAGTTTATTAGATCTCCATAAGTTAAATTTTGATAAGGGATGGTATTATTAAAATTTTCTCTTAATTTTTGTCTAACTCTTTCTGCAAAGAGTTTTGGAAGGCCAGCTATAAAACGTTCTTTCCAATAAGACTCTTTACAATCAGGTCTTGAAAAAACTTTAACAAGATAACTATCTTTATACCATCTAAAATCAGTAAGTTTTCTGCAATGTAAATTCATTAAAATTTCTGAAGTTTTTTCTTGAAAAGTAGTAGGATCTCCTACAAAGTTTTTGATAATAGCAAAAATTAAAGTGTTAACCATATCATCTTCAAACGTTTGTATTTGTTGATTATTTTCCTGTTTTATAATAGTTTTCTTAGCAGATAAAATATAATCTTTTTCTTCTTGTGAAATATAGAAATCCCACCATCCTTTGAGACTACCAGTAAAACCAGAAGTAATAATATTAACAATTTGAAGTTGAGTATTATTATGAGCTTTATAAGCATTAGCAGCCATAGTCATTTCTTGTACAATATTCATAATTTGATGTTCAGAATGGCCATCAACATTCCATTCATAAACAGAATTACCATCATATTGAGAACGATCAAATTGAAAAGTCCGTTCTTCTAGTTGAACATCTGGAAGAGAGGGCCTATTCCAATAATTTCTTATGGTTGGCTTTGGATTCTTTCCGAAAGAGCTTCGCTTTGATTGATGAATTTTATTAAGATTTGAAAAATCATTAGTGAGTTGACTAATATCATCATTTGAATTATCAAATTGTTGAGCGAGGGTTTCAAAATTTGTTTCACTATTAATATCACTACTTTCAGCTTCATCATTTGTAAGGGTATTAATACTGTTAGTGTTTCAGATATGGAGTTTTGAAAGTCTTTTTTCTATTTCGTTAATTAAATCCGTATTTCCTAGATTAAAATTACCATCGATTTGACAAGGAACAAAACTTATATTGCTAGTGCTTGCCATATCTTGCTTATTATCATTCTTGTCTTTGAAAATTTTTTCTTCAATTTTAACTAAATGCTCGGTAATACTAAATAAGGTTTCATTTGCATAATTATTTTGGTAAATGATTTTTTGAAGACCATTTTCTGTAGTTAATTGATTTGGGGCTTGAACTAAAGGAGTCGCAATAAACATATCGTTAATAATAATTTCTCCTTTTGGTGGAAAATTAGCAATAATTTCTTTATTAGAAATAATATCTTTATATTTTTTCTCTAAAATGGGAGTGACAAAATTATTTTTAAATGGGTAATTTATTTTATGTTTAGGGGCATAAATTAACTCAAACCATTGAAAAAAAGGAGAATGAATTTTGTTTGATAAAACATAATCTTCCCAAAGGCCTAAATGGAGAAATCTTAAGTAGTATGAAAAATTTTCTTCGTGCCAAGCTCTTTTTTTATTATTGTAATCTTTGAAATACTCAATATTTTTTAAGTAATCAAAGTCAACTTGATATTCTAAATTTGAGAAATTCATTTTAACAGGTTGTTTTTGTTAGGATTGAAGAAATATGTTTTATTGATTCTAAATTATGACTTCGTGATTTTTCGTATTTTTTTATTCCTATTGTTAGCCTAGAAATTTTTTCTATTTGTTTATTATATTCATTAGTATATGGAAGTATTTTGTATAAATTATAATCTTCATGAATTCTAGTTTCTTCTAAACGTTGAATGGTTTTGCATATATTAGAATTTATCTTCCAATGTCTTTTTAACATATTAGCCCAAAACTTATTATTTTTTGAACAATTAATTTGTACTTTAGAACTCATATTTGTTGTTTGAAATTTTGGAGTTCATCAATAAAATCTGATTTAGTAGGACTAGGAAAACTATTTTCACTATTTTGGTCATCTTGATATAATGGTTTGGGAATAGAATTAGTATAGTCAACAGTTTTTAGTTTTAAAGATCTTGACTTTGATAACGGAGATTTTGAAGAACTTGTTTCTGGGATAAAAGAAGTCGATAATCTGGATGATGAAATTTTTAAGGAAGAAAAATTTATATCTACTGAACCATCATTATATTCTATAATATTTGAGATTTGTTTTGAAGAGTCTAGAGGTTTTGGATCGATAACATTTTGTAAATTCCAGTTACATGATTGAGTTATATCAGACCATTTTAACCTTTTTGGTGTGTGAACTTTGGTATGGTTAGTATTTGCTTCAAAAATAATTGTTTCATTTTTAGGACTCGATAAACGTGTTTTCGGTTCAAGTGTAGTTGTCATGGTTTTGTAACAAACACGATAAATTATTGCTAAAGGCTTCGTATCATCTTTAAATTCTAAATTTTTTGTTTCTACAGTCAACACTAAAGTATCTAAAATATTTTTATCAAATAACCCTATAGAAAAATTTGGATAACGATTGAAATAAATAGGTCCGTTAGCAATATTTGTTTCAGCCATAGCTAAAATAAAATTTTGAAAATCTTTATGTCTCTTGTCTTTTAAAATAAGGAGAACAGGGGCATCTATTCCAAGTCTGAATAAAGGCTTGATAGCAATTTGGACTAAACCAACATGTAAAAATTTATATTTCATTCTATGTTCTAGAATAGATCGTGATGATAATAAATGTAAATTTTGTTGGTTTTGACCAATAGACAAAGTTTGTTCTGTCATTTTAATAGAATAACCTTGAAAATAGTCAAAAGTTCCTATTCTATATATTGTATTAACATTAGTTTTAGGTATTGTCCAATCATTCAAACTTTGTTCTATGCCATTAACGGTTTCTTCAATAGAATTTATTTGATTATCATAATCTTGTTCATTGTCGATATTTTTACCAGGAATATATTTTTTGGATAGTATGCGTGAAAATTTACTCATATTCAATTAATTTTGCTTTAAAATTCTATAAGAAATTTACAAGTTTTAATAAGTATGATTCAGAGACAAGATCAGTGATTGGTTGGATTAGCGTAAAACGCGCAGATAAGGACGTAAGTCGCGGTGCCGGACCACAATCATCGTCGAGACGATTCGCCTCTGTTCATCGTTATTAAAACAAGTAAGTTTTCTTATAGAATTTTAAAGCAAAATTAATTGAATATGAGTAAATTTTCACGCATACTATCCAAAAAATATATTCCTGGTAAAAATATCGACAATGAACAAGATTATGATAATCAAATAAATTCTATTGAAGAAACCGTTAATGGTAATTTAATTTGGAGCCAAGAAATGGTGTCATAACCATTTCTATATATATATATATATATATATATATATATATATATATATATATATATATATATATATATATATATATATATATATATATATATATATATATATATATATATATATATATATAGGAGTAGGATCAAATGAGAACACTTAAAAGGTTGAGAACGCGAGAACAGATCTAAGCCTTCTAAATTTTAAAATCAAAGGTTAATATTAACGGACCATTTATATAAATTCTGAAAGTCATAGGATTAAACTGTAACTTCCTACTTACCTAAAAGGGTACTATAGTCATTACGTTTTATCTTATTTTTATCAACTCCTAAAATCTCTCTCTCTCACACACACACACACACACATTCTCGCTCTCTCTCTCTCTCTCTCTCTCTCTCTCTCTCTCGTTTCCTTTAAACCCTAATCGATGGAAGCCAGGACTAAAAAAAACGTCCGCCTCTTACCTCTCATCTCTCCACTGTCGACTTTTGAGTTTTCTTCAACCTAGCCGCTGCACAAGATACAAAAACACCACCACTGCCATCTTGATGGTTGAACCCGCCAGCAACACCATCGTCACCATCATCATCACACAACAATCATCTCCACACCTCTATCAACAGATGGGTCGATATCGTTCAAGAGAAAGAGAAATACAAAGACATATTACATATCAGAAGCCTACAACTTGATTTTATTTCATCGGGTTTCATTGAAGATTCTAGACCTGTAAATCGATTTCAATTTGCAAGGTATGGTCTCGATTTTGCTTGAATGCTGTTGTGAAGATAAACGCTGATGATGGAGGCTATGTCGATGGTGATGATAATGACAGGTACAATTAGGGCTTCTTTTATCTTTCATTTTTTCATAATCAATTATGCAAACATATTAGGCAGAGCTTGAAATTGTGTTTTCAACAAAGCTTCAATTCTGGTTGATCGAATTTGAGTCTTTGATGATATTTATTCTCAAACGAAGGATTGTTTTGGTGTCAGTTAGGTGAGCTTTAATCTAATTGGTTTACATTGACGATATCATTACGAGATATTTTTAAAATTTGTCAACAAATTTCGATGATATGTTTTCGTGTTTGTCAAAATCGAAATCATATGGTCAAATTAAAATGTCACTTTTAATGGTGATAATATCTTTGATCTGATTTATATGGTGCTCAATTCTTTCGAATTAACCAATAAATGAATTACATGGTCAAAATTTGAAACGAATATATTTAGCAGGAGGCTTAAATTCTTTTGGCTGTTTCTACACGTAATTTAAGTTTTTATGCCCTATTTCTTTCAATTAGCATACGTTTTTAATATCAAAGTTAAAGTGATTTTGAGTTTTAATTTCTTTGATGTCATAATTTTAGATTTAATGGAATAACTTTTAAATATAAAGATCAAGAGGTAAGCTTTGAGTTTCAATCATTAATGATTATAACATTTCATTAACGATTATAACATTAGTTGTAGATTTTGGATGCTCTGGATAAGAGAAAAGCACCAATTTCATATGGGTTTTATGGAGGTCCTTTGGAGTTGTTTGAGAAGATGAAAGGTGAAGAATTTGAGCTAGAAGAGAATGAAAAATTGTATTATGTTCTATATTTTTTAGATGTACGTTATATTATTTTTTGATGAATTCATTTATGTTAGAATGTATATTTATTTATGAATAACAGTGTATTCATTTGTAAATAGCAGTGCATTCATATGTGAATGAATGTATTTATTTATGATTTGAGGTATTCAATTATTCATTTGTGAATAGCAGGGTACTCATTTGTTAATAGCAGTGTATTCATTTGTGAATAGCATTGCAATCATATGTTAATGAGTGTATTTATGAAAAAATGATAATTTTTATACTCTTTATTTCAATCGATTAAAAAAAGGAATTGGATTACTTGTAAATTGATGTGTATTTATTTGTGATTGGAGTAGTATCATGTTTTTTGAAAGAAAAAAATCATTTGTGAATACAAATGTATTGATTTGGGGTTAGATTTCTATTCATTTTTTTGAAAAAAAAAATGAAACAGGAGTAAAATTTTGATTTTTTTAAGAAAAAAAATATTTTTATTTTCAGTTTTAAAATTTTTTTTGGTAAAAATATTTTTTATATTCCATTAATAAGAAGAATAAAAACTCGAATATTTTATTCTTTTTTAGTAACTAATCCTAAATTTAAGGGATTTGATTGACTTTTATTTTATTTTAATTTAATTAAAATATACAATTACTAATATGCCCTTATATATTGATTGGCCCAGAACTGTTCTCGCGTTCTCAACCTTTTAGGTGTTCTCCTTTGATCATTTCCATATATATATATATATATATATATATATATATATATATATATATATATATATATATATATATATATATATATAACACCTGTTGTTTTATTGAAAATAGTGGATCAAAGAAGTAAAAAAAAAACTTTATTATAACGTTATTAATAACCCCATTAATATAAGATTAATGCATTCAAACTTATCTTTTTTTTTTTTAATGAATCTGCAGTGCACTCCCTTTTAATTGTAAGCTCCTGACGATGTGGAATTTTAGGATTAATTACAAAATTAAAAAACGCATCCCACAAAAAAACCAGGAAGGAAGCCTTTGTAAGTACCAAGGAACCATATCGTATCTTTGTATTCTGTTTCAATGTACGTATGAATTAATACTTCATACTATTTTGTTAAATTGTGTTGCTTAACAACCAATTTACTAATAAAAGTGTTTAAAAAATCATTGTTTCCAAATCATTTTTTAAAATCAGAGTCTCCCAAGATCCAATCAGTAGTAAAACCAAGGATGTGTACGGTCACGCCATCGCTTTGCCACGGTCCTCTGAAGAACCTGAAACCATAAACAAAAATGTAAGCACGAAGCTTAATGAGTTCCCCCAAAGTACCAACACACAACAGTCAACATATTCAAATAACAACATGTACTGGGTCCACAACTAAAGACTGGATTACCCCTGATCCGACAATATGAGTCTGCCTATCGGGCCCACAACTCATATTTGGATTACTCCTGAGCCCACATCATAAGTCTGGCTTGCCTATCGGGCCCACAACTCATATTTGGATTACTCATGAGCCCACATCATAAGTCTGGCTTGCCTTCGGGGCCCACAACTTATGTCTGGCTTGCTCCCTGACCCAATTAGTCATCTGATTGGAATACCAATGTTCAGCCCTCAGTACGAGTCTGGCATACCAACCGGTCCTCAGCTCGTATCTAGAATGCTACTGAGCCCTCAATATGAATCTGGCATGTCCTTCCCGACCCTCAGCTCATATATGGAATGCTCCAGGGTTTGTTAGCTACAGCACAAAGCAGTGCAACCTCAAACCAACACAACATGTTGACATATAACAGATAACAAACATATGCAGATAATCAGGCAGACAAGATCACAGGTAGTCCTACAGATCTACCAGACTAACATATCGGAAACTAGCATAATCATGCAGATCTATTCTATACTCAGTTTATCAATGTATAGCAGCATATCAATCCAATGGGCCGGTCTTGGTGCCTTCGACTTGTAAGTACAGTGAGGAAAACTCACCTCAATCCGCTGATAATCAAATAACTGCTCGGACCGCCGAACCGGATAACTTCGCGCCAACTAACAATAAATATAATCTTAATCAATAAATAACCCGATAACCCAAAATACCCTTAGGTCAAACTTGGTCAAACCTGGTCAAAGTCAAATTCAACATTCAAGGTCCAAAAGTCAATATTTCTTCCCAGCAGAGTACGCCCTGCGTACCAAGAGAGTATGTCCATTTGAGTGAGTGTGCGGCCAGGGTGTGTGGCCAGGCTGTGTGTGCGGTTGCACACAGGAGTGTGCGGCCGTACAGAGGGTGTGTGCGGCCGTACACAGGAGTGTGTGGCCATACACTCCTCATTTGTGTCCGAAATGTCGATTTTGAGGTGTTCTTGAGGTGTTCTTGTGCTAATACCAAGTCCTACTATTGAATGAAGGCTAAACTCTTCACTTTGGAGAGTTTTAAGGTGTGTGCGGCCACCTCATGAAGGTGTGCGGCCGTACACCTTCAAAGGATGAAGAACACGAAGAACACTATGAGTTTTTGGCTTGGATTCAGGTGTCTTACCAATATAACAAGCTGAATGATGAAGTGGTTCACGTTTTTGAGGCCTTTAGAGTGTTCTTGGATGAAGTTCTTAGAGAAAGTAGTAGAGTGCAGCCAAAGGAAAGGAATGAGTGAAGGGGTCCCCTTATATATATAAGGGTGAGTGCGGCTGGAGGGTGGGTGTGCGGCCGCACACCCGTGTGTGCGGCCGTACACACCTCTCATGAGGATGTATGGCCCGATTTTTACTTCGAATGATATGTTGGCTCATTCCTAATCTCATTCCCAACTGTACTCATTCTTAGAACACTTAAATGGACCCTTAAATAGCGTAAAATGATGATAAGAATCGAATTTAATATGGATTTAAAGATCAATTGTACGGGATAAAAGTTCCGGGTTGTCACATCATCCCCCCGTTAGAGGGAATTTCGTCCCGAAATTCGAATATAGAATACAAATCATGAACTAGGGAAAGAGATGCGGATACTTCTGTTTCATCTGGTCTTCGCGCTCCTAAGTGAATTCAGGTCCCCGCTTGGCATTCCAGCGAACCTTCACTATCGGGATGCGACTTTGTTTTGTTCGTTTGATCTCCCTATCCATGATTTCGATTGGTTCTTCCACAAAGTTTAGATTCTCGTTGATTTCAATCTCGTCGAGAGGGATAGCAAGAGTCTCGTCGGATAAGCACTTCTTAAGGTTCGAGACGTGGAAGACGGGATGAATGTTACTAAGCTCTTGTGGTAAACGAAGTTTGTAGGCTACGGGACCGATCCTAGCGAGGATTTCGAACGGTCCTATGTACCTCGGGTTTAGCTTTCCACGCTTTCCGAAGCGTATCATGCCTTTCCAGGGTGAGACTTTTAGCAGGACACGGTCTCCAACCTGAAATTCCAAGGGTTTTCGTCGTTTATCGGCGTAGCTCTTTTGTCTATCGCGAGAGGCCTTAAGTCGTTCTCGGATTTGTACAATCTTTTCTATGGTTTCGCGGATGATTTCTGGACCAGTGAGAGTACTATCGGGGACTTGCCCCTTGGCTAGCTGCGTGTCGCCCACCTCGGCCCAGCACAGAGGGGATCTGCACTTGCGGCTATAGAGAGCTTCGAAAGGCGCAGCCTTGATGCTGGTATGGTAACTGTTGTTGTAGGAAAATTCAATCAAAGGAAGATGAGTGTCCCATGACGCGCTGAAATCGATAACGCAGGCTCTCAACATAACTTCCAATGTCTGAATTGTTCTCTCACTCTGTCCATCATTCTGACGCTGGTAAGCTGTGCTCATATCCAACTTAGTTCCAAGAGCCTTCTACAGGGACTGCCAAAATCTCGAGGTGAACCTGCTATCTAGATCGGAGATAATGGACACAGGTACACCGTGCAGTCGAACTATCTCTTGGATGTAGATTCGTGTGAGTCTCTCCATTTTGAAATTTTCCTTGATTGGCAGGAAGTGAGCGGATTTAGTTAGTCGGTCAACTATTACCCAGATGGCGTCGTACCCACTCGGAGATTTGGGTAATTTGGTGATGAAATCCATAGTAATCCTCTCCCACTTCCATTCAGGTATCTCTGGTTGTTGGAGTAGACCTGAGGGTTTCTGATATTCGACCTTCACCTTGGCGCAAGTCAGGCACTTGCCCATGAAGGTAGCGATCTCTGCTTTCATGTTCGGCCACCAATACAGTCTCTTGAGATTGAGGTACATCTTGTCCGAACCTGGGTGAACGGAGTATCTGGTCTTGTGAGCTTCGTTCATTACAGCCTCTCTGTAACTACCGAACTTTGGGGTCCAGATCCGGTCCATGAAATAATAGACTCCGTCTCCCTTGATCTCTAGGTTCTTTTCCATTCCTCTTCAAGGCTTCACCCGACATGTTCTCTGGTCTTAGTGCTTCCAACTGAGCCTCCTTGATTTGCGCGGATAAATGGGAATGGATAGTCATGGTCAGTGCCTTCACTTTACGACCTGAGTACTCTTTTCGGCTGAGGGCATCTGCTACCACATTGGCCTTGCCGGGATGGTAGCGGATTTCGCACTCGTAATCGCTGAGTAGCTCGACCCATCGCCGTTGTCTTATGTTCAGCTCCTTCTGGTCGAAGATATGCTGCAGACTTTTATGGTCAGTGAAAATAGTGCACTTGGTTCCGTAGAGATAGTGTCTCCATATTTTCAATGCCAAGACCACTGCTCCCAATTCTAGGTCGTGCGTTGTATAGTTGACTTCGTGTACTTTCAGCTGTCTTGAGGCATAAGCAATGACTTTTCCCCGCTGCATGAGCACACAGCCTAGGCCCTGATTGGATGCATCACAGTAGACAAAGAAGTCCTCCGTCCCTTCGGGTAGATACAAGATAGGTGCGCTGCATTGGGCCCACTTCAATGTTTGGAACGCATTGTCTTGCTTCTCACTCCAACAAAAGGGTACGCCTTTCTGAGTCAGAGTGGTTAAGGGTTTGGCAATTCTGGAGAAATTCTGGATAAACCTGCGATAGTAGCCAGCGAGACCCAAGAATTGACGGATTTCTGTGGGTGTCTTCGGTGCTGACCAGTTCTCTATCGCCTTGATTTTGGAGGGGTCCACGTGTATGCCTTCCTCGCTTACCACGTGACCTAGGAAGGTTACTTTTCGAATCCAGAATTCGCACTTGGAGAATTTCACGTAAAGCTTCTCCACCCTTAGAGTTTTCAGCACCAATCTCAAGTGCCGTTTGTGATCTTCCTCACTTCTGGAGTAGACAAGTATATCGTCGATGAACACAATGACGAACTTGTCCAGGCAAGGACGGTACACCCGGTTCATCAGGTCCATGAACACAGCCGGTGCGTTGGTTAGACCGAAGGGTATAACTACGAATTCGTAGTGACCATATCGAGTCCGAAATGTTGTTTTAGGAACATCACCCTCATGGACTCGTAGCTGATGGTACCCTGATCTTAAATCTATTTTCGAGAAGTAGCTGGCTCCCTGAAGTTGATCGAAGAGGTCGTCGATTCGAGGAAGAGGGTAACAGTTTTTGACTGTGAGCTTGTTCAGCTCCCGATAATCGATACACATCCGAAAGGATCCATCCTTCTTTTTCACGAACAAGATCGGGGCTCCCCAGGGTGAGGAACTCGGTCTGATGAATCCTTTGCTGAGCAGCTCATTGAGCTGACTAGATAGCTCCTGCATTTCTGCTGGTGCTAGGCGATATGGAGATTTAGCTACGGGAGTAGCTCCGGGGACTAAGTCGATGCGAAACTCGACTTGGCGTTCAGGAGGGATTCCCGGAAGATCTTCGGGAAAAACATCGGGAAAGTTGCAGACTTCGGGGATGCTCTCGAGGTCTTTAACTTCCTGCTTTTCGTTAATGACGTGGGCTAGGAATGCATAACACTCCTTCCGTAGGAGTTTCTGGGCTTGGATGCACGAAATGATGCGAAGGTTTGAACTGAGTTTATCGCCGTAGATTACAAGAGTTTCATCCGAGGAAAGGTTGAGACGGATAACTTTTTAGTAACAAAGGATATCAGCATGATTGGGGCTCAACCAATCCATGCCGATGATGTCATCGAAGCTCTTTATGGAAACTGGCATAAGATCGATGGGAAATGAATGTTCGTTCAGAGTAAGGGTACAACCCACGAATATGTCATTAGTGCTCTCTTTCTCACCGTTAGCCATTTCGACGGTAAACGTTTCGGTTAAAAGTTGGGATTTATGTTTAAGGAGATGTTTGAATGCATGACTAACAAAACTTCTCTCCGCACCAGAATCGAAAAGAATGCATGCATAAGAGTTGTCGAGGAGGAACGTACCCGAAACAATTGTGGAATCAGCGACTGCCTCTTCTTGCCCTATCGTTAGCACTCTCCCGATGTTGCCAGTTGTTGCTCCTTTGGGGAAGTTCCTCTTGTAATGCCCGACTTCTCCACAACCATAACAGGCTTGACCGATGCCTGCTCCAGATGCCTGATCGGTTGGTGGGACTGGTGCTTTGCAGCCTCGAGCCAGGTGACCCTTCTTACCACAGTTGTTGCAGAGCATTTCACGACAGGGACCAGGGATGCGGTGATGATAACTGCACTTATTGCACCAAGGGAGGGTACCCGTATACCTATTGGTAGGTGCTTGAGTTGCAGGAGTAGCGATAGGGGTAGTAGCAGCGTGAATTGCTACCGTATATTGCTTCTTTGAGGGCTCCTACGAAGACTGACCCTTTATCTGCTTCCAGAATTTTCTCTTCTCACCACCCCCTTTAGCCGGTTCAGGAGTGGCTGTCACTTCATCGAGATCGACTCCATGATCGATCAGAGTCTGCGCCAGACACTTAGCGCTGTCGAAAGTGTTTGGCCTAGCAGCCAAGACATTTCCTTTGGTCGGCTGGGTCAGCCCCCAAATGTATATTTCAATCTTTTTGCTTTCCGGGGTGACCATCCTCGGACAGAGAAGTGCTAGGTCTTCAAACCTAGACGTGTAAACAGCAATGTCGGAACCCTTCATCTTTAGGTTCCAGAGTTCGTGCTCCAGTTTCTGCATTTCGCCCCGTGGGCAGTACTCAGCAAGCATGAGCTCTTTCAAGCTCTCCCAACCTATAGCATTTGCTATTGGCAGGGTTAGGGACCTGACCCGGCCATTCCACCAGGTCAATGATTTGTTGGCGAAAGTGCAAGCGGCGAATTTCACCTTGTTAGCTTCGGAACAAGAGCAGATTTCGAAGATGGACTCAATCTTTTCGAACCATCGATTCAGGGCAATAACACCTCCAGTGCCATCGAAGGATGTGGGTTTTGCGTTCATGAAGTCTTTATAGGAGCACTCCTTCTGGTGTCCTTGACCACCTTCCTGATTTTGGGGATGAGTACCACTTCCTTGCCCACTAGATCCGCCAGAATTAACTTGTGCCATCGCGGCAGTCACAGCAGCAGTAACAGCTGCTTGGAACATAACGGGATCGAACTGAGGGGGCGGTGGTGGTGGTGGAGCGTCGTCATTCCTTCTGATAGGTCTTTTTCGGGGAGGCATCTTGTTCTAAAAAGAATCAGGAAGAAGAGGGTGGTAAGTCCTCTGAATCGAACCAAGAGATATGAAACAAGAATATACTTCATCCTGATGATAAAGTGTTCTACCAAGCGATAAGCAAAGGAAAGTTACTAATGCAAGTAAGTTATCGCTAAGAAACGAATAGGTAGCAACACTAGGAATAAATTTTTACAATGTATTCGGCTTTGACTAAAATACTCCTATAGTATTTTAAGTTGTATAAATACCGGGTAAGTTTTCGGCCTGTTGCAACACCAAAGTCACTCCCAAGCACATGTTGGTCATGTCTCGAATGAATATAGTTGATCAGGCTATATTGACCCTAGACATGATTACATAACTGCCCAGGTTTAACCGCAGTGTTCAACATCCAATATACTTTTGTTTTGTTCTACTCAAGACACGGATTCTGGTACTCGGGTATACTTGTATATTCTTTGTAAAAATACTTATATTTTAAAAGTATACTTTTAGTTCAGAGCACTTCAGCCCCTTAGTGTTTATAGTTGTATACCATATAAGGTTCGTTATACTTAGTTCACTATAAACAATAGCTCTGATACCAATCTGTCACACCCCGAAACCGATGGCGGAAACATTCCGGGGCGGAGGACGTCATGCGTAGTATCACAACAGTTGTATCATAATAAGCGAAGCAAACACAACCATTACATTATAATATGAATATTTACATTGTTCAAAAACATGATTTGTACATAACAGTATATAGCAAAAGTAAAAGACGTGACTTCAGAATGTTCCGTCTTCTCCAAAAGTTGACAAGAGTATCTGTCTATTGATGCCCTGAGAATACAAGCAGTTTTAAAAATATCAACATAAAGCTGGTGACTTCATAAGCGTTTAATTCTGGTGAAGGAAATGTTTCTTTGATTCTTTAAAAAGTTGTTTCCCAAGAAAACCCTATATTTTCTTATGAAAGAGGTTTGATTATCCATTAGTTATACGATAAACAGCCTGTTTATGAAAGGTTAAGTTATCCCAGGAAAACCCTCTATTTTCCTTAAAAGTTGATAGTTGGTTTTCGATTCTGATACGAGGTGTACAAGTATCTACCATACTTGTATCGATAGATGTATTTTCCTTGAAAAAAACTGGTTATTCGTTGTCAGAAGTATTAGCCTTATTACATAAATAAAACTAATAAAATAGGTAGTGAACTAGATCCTAAGGGCGTTACTGATGCCCTCTAGTAATCAAATCGGATATTACTTTGAGGTTAGTTCACTAGTTTCATTATTACAAAAGTAAATTCACGTTACCTAAGTTGTGAGTGCCATAACCGTACTTGGACTGGATAAGGCACGAAACGGGGGCCAATATCTTTTATGACTTTGTCACCCCTGAACCTAACGGTTCCGCTGTAGCTAGCAACGAGGGTGCGGGATAGTCAGTCCCATATAGATCTATACACAATAGTCACGCTCTCCCTCCAAGATATTCTGGTTATAAGTCGTAGTCCTCCACTCACGAATCCGATGGAGTGTTACCAAGGACATGTCTCAAACTTAGCCTAACAAATTTACAAGTAATAGTACGAAAATTCTGCTTACGATTTACATGAATCCTTTATAAGATAATATATGTTATAAAATGATTCACAAGTTATAACATGATTCACAAGTTTCTTGCTTTAGATTTGAAAACTGTTTCTACGAGTTGATTTCTTAATCGATTGGTAAAACGGTTTTCTGAGTTAAAAGCATACTGAACATAAAATCATTCTATGCAAAACGAGAAAATTTGAGCACAAGTTCCTTTGTACTTTTGCTTGTATTCCCCCCCTGAAAACATGAAAAACTCGGAAAAAGCGTAGGGGTATGAACTCACCGTTTGACGTAGGATCTGGGTGTATGATTGGTTACGAATGCTGAGTGTTAACCAATGTTTCGTACGCAAGTGGATCCTATTAACATGTGATAACACATATGTGTGTTAGAATTTGGGTGTTTCATGACTAAACATGACAGAAAACCACCCTAAAGACTTGGAAATGCTTGTCGGGACCCTATATGATCAAATAAGGGGAGTTGTACGGCCATTTGAGTGAGTGTGCGGCCAGGCTGTGTGTGCGGTTGCACACAGGAGTGTGCGGCCGTACAGAGGGTGTGTGCGGCCGTACACTCCTCATTTGTGTCCGAAATGTCGATTTTGAGGTGTTCTTGAGGTGTTCTTGTGCTAATACCAAGTCCTACTATTGAATGAAGGCTAAACTCTTCACTTTGGAGAGTTTTAAGGTGTGTGCGGCCACCTCATGAAGGTGTGCGGCCATACACCTTCAAAGGATGAAGAACACGAAGAACACTATGAGTTTTTGGCTTGGATTCAGGTGTCTTACCAATATAACAAGCTGAATGATGAAGTGGTTCACGTTTTTGAGGCCTTTAGAGTGTTCTTGGATGAAGTTCTTAGAGAGAGAAAGTAGTAGAGTGCAGCCAAAGGAAAGGAATGAGTGAAGGGGTCCCCTTATATATATAAGGGTGAGTGCGGCTGGAGGGTGGGTGTGCGGCCGCACACCCGTGTGTGCGGCCGTACACACCTCTCATGAGGGTGTATGGCCCGATTTTTGCTTCCAATGATATGTTGGCTCATTCCTAATCTCATTCCCAAATGTACTCAAGCTTAGAACACTTAAATGGACCCTTAAATAGCGTAAAATGATGATAAGAATCGAATTTAATATGGATTTAAAGATCAATTGTACGGGATAAAAGTTTCGGGTTGTCACACTATGGCACCGAAGGCTCTCGCATCTCAACTTCAAGGACATCAACAAACTTGTATTTGGCGATCTTGTCTGAGGACTCCCTCTTCTGAAGTTTGAGAAGGAACATCTATGCGCTGCATGCGAACTAGGAAAGCAAAGTCGCAAAAGTCACTCGACTATTGTGAACACCAAAGTAATCGAGCCGCTAGAACTTTTACACATTGATCTTTGTGGCCCATCTTCCATCAAGAGCATTGGTGGTAATAAGTATATTCTAATGATAGTTGATGATTTTTCTAGATTTACTTGGGTTTATTTTCTTAGACAGAAATCAGATGCAACTTCGAGACTTAAGGACTTCATCAAGCAGATCGAGCTCAAATTGTGAAAGCCCATTCCGAACTTACGCAGTGATAATGTTTTAGAATTAAAAAACCAAGTGTTCAAAGATTTCTTGACTGAAAGAGGAGTCTTTCACAACTTCTCTGCTCCTTACACTCCTCAGCAGAATGGTGTAATTGAAAGACGAAACCGATCTCTTTGCGAAACTACAAGGATTATGCTATCATTTGCGAACCTTCCATTATATTTCTGGGCTGATGTGATCGGAACTACCTGTTTCACTTAGAATCGCTCCCTAATCAATAAGAGATTTCTTATCACTCCTTATGAGATTCTGAATAAACGAAAGCCTAATGTTAAGTTCTTTCATGTTTTTGGTTCCAGGTGCTTCATATTTAATTCAAAAGAACAACGGAACAAATTCGATGTAAGGGCTGATGAAGGAATCTTTCTGGGGTAGTCTTTTACTTCTAAGGCATATAGGGTTCTGAACAAGAAGTTCAAAAGGATAGAAGAAAGATATTATGTCACGTTTGATGATAACTATCTCAAGAAGTATCAAAAGATTGATTGTCAAGCTGAGGAAATCTTTCCTTCAAAAAATCCAATGATTATTCCTCTGTCAAATCTTTATGAGGAATTCATGAATTTGTTTGCTGAGACCGAAAAGGCTATTTCTTCCGAATCAAATGACCCATATAATAAGGAAGATGAATTGAAGAAAATCATCGACGATGCTGCCAAAGATCTTGGAAATGAACCACCTACTCCGAAGGGTTCTGATATTCCGAAGGACTCTGAAATTCCAGCTTCACCACAAGCTCCTAATGCACATGTTCAGGGGGAGGGTTCTACTTCAACCTCCATATCTGATTCACCTGTTCAGTGGGAGAATTCAAATCCCGAAGTCACCAATGAAATTCCGATCTAGGAAGAAAATCTGATTCCGAACGTAGGGTCACATGCAAATTTCCAGAGGGAGAATGAAAATGAAAATAATGACTCAGATGTTCAATCATAATTTGAAGATGTAAATGCCGAATTGGATCCTACCTATGATCCGAACTACCCTTCATTGGCGAAATGGACCAAGGATCATCCGAAATCTCAAGTTATCGGAGAAGCAACTTCTACAGTTCTCACTAGATCTAAAAAAAAAGTGAATTAAACTGCATTATTTTCAAAAATGGAATTTTGCATGTTTAATTCGTTCATCTCCAAAATTGAGCCAAAAACTGTAAAGATTGCTTTTGATCATTCCGATTGGGTGCAAGCAAGGAAGGAAGAGCTTAATGAGTTTGAACGCAACAAAGTATGGATATTGATTCCAACTCCGAAGGATGTAGCTGTGGTCGGATTAAAATGGGTATTTCTGAGACCATACTTCTTTTTGGGGAAGTACGTTCTTGGAGTAAAAGGTATTCAATCTTTCACGTTCATTTCTGATGATCATTTGTGGATCATCTTCCGGGTGGAGTGGAGCAAACTTAGTGTAGAATTTGCTGTATGGAGAGAGAGGCAGATCAATCTGGTTCGAATCTTGGTTGGGAAGATCATAGTACATAAATGGTACTATGTCTAAATCATGTATGATCCCTTCTCGGCAAAGAGGGGAAAGCCCTAGCATCGGGTGAGGATCATCTTTGAGAGCTTGGATCCGGATGCTTTCCTCAAGAGCATGATTTATTTCTTCCTGGGACCAACCACTTCTCTCATTCATGGGAGTTCCGGAGTAGGGAAATTCCGAGATGGGCTTCTTTACCTTGTCTTGCTGTTTGTTGAGGACCGAGAGAATGTGTTTGATGTGTGTAAACTCAACTAGTTTTAATCCTACTTTTAATTATAAAATTAACACACAAAGGCAGTGGACCTGTCAATTGTGGTGTAGCTAGATAAGTAGGGTATCGAACTCAGGGAACAGAAATATTAAAACTAATAACTAGTATTATCTAAACAAGTAATAGAATTAGGGTTTTCTCTAGTTTTACAAGACTAGAAACTTACTAACACTTAAACTAAATAACTAGCAACTAAAGCAAATAATTACCACTAAATTCAATAGTTAAGAGGACTTGTGTTTAGGTTCGACTCATTTGTTCCCATGGATGATTTTATAGTAAATGTATCGGATTAATTCTTCATTGGCTACCGACTAAGATGATTAGATTCACATTCGCTAACGCTAATCCTTAGAAAACAGATTAATTCAAGCAATGACCAGTTGTCTAAATTAATGAATTTCCTAGTTATTGATTCGGGTTAAGTAAGACTTGTAATGGTTAATTAAATTGGTCGTTCAATTAACCTCTTGTTGATGGTTCGTCATACAAGCTCACACATTAACTTACCTATCTTCTAATTAATTCTAGTTTCGTGTTCATTATTCCTAGACATACAACTATGTGGTCACATAAATCATATGAAATTAATAACTAAGAGATGTTCATACAACTTAATTACTGATTTATTAACAGAAGAATAGTTATGATTAACATATAAGGTTCTTTAACAAGCTTAACAAAACATAATCACCAATTAAATTAATCCTAACCAATTAAAATCAATCCATGTTCACAAAATCATCTACCCTAAACAGAAGAATAAGGGTTTAGTTCATAATTGCAGTAAACATAAACTCAAAAACGAAATCAAAGAGTTTAAACATGATTCAAATCAAAAGATTACTAAGAAAGAACTAAAATTGCCTTAATTCTCTTCAAGATTGAATGTAGGGTTGATTCCTCAGCTTCTCACGACCTAACAACACCTTCAATCGTAAATTGGCCTCCTAGGGTTCCAGAGAAGTCCCCCATCTCAATCCCCAAGTCCTTATTTATATTATTCTGGAAACAGAGGTGACTCGTCGAGTCCAGTGACCGACTCGACGAGTCCGTCACTTAAAATCCGTGTACGGCAAGGACTTCTAGAGGTTCGCGAATCTTCGTGGGAACTCGTCGAGTCAACGCCAGACTCGCCGAGTCCCTTGTGGTTTTTGGTCCTTTCTTCTTTTGATCACTCCAAAGTTTCCCGATAGCTGCTCCTGCTTCCTTTTGCTTCCGAGCTTATCTTTTGGACTGAAAATATAATTCAAACATAATTAAGTACCCTTTGTCCATAATATGCAATTAATTAGCTAATAAATGATAAAAATCTATACTAAATATAGGGCTAAACATGCACATATCAAAATACCCCACACTTGACTTTTGCTTGCCCCCAAGCAAAACTGAATTTTAAACATACTAGCATCACATAAGACAATCCCAATCGAACCCATCCATTATGCCAAGACCGCAACGCATGCATTTGTGTCTAAATTTTTTCTTAAGGACCCCCCTCAATTCTAAATACTAACAATCCTCATAAACACTCGCCCACTTCTTTCGAACAATGCTCATGTTATGCATCCCTCCGAATCCATCCGCAGAAAACCTCCTAACCTCAAGGTATTTTTGGTTGAGCAACCCAAGCATACATAAACTAGAAAATTACGATTCTTGATACCCTAATACAACTTTTTGGAATTCTTCTTGATAATTTGACTTTATTTTCCTTGAATTTACCGTCTTCTGATTTTTCGGTATCTTCAACTTTTGAACTTTTGAGATTTTGATCTTTTGATCTTTACTTTGATTGCTCCAAAATTCTTCAAACTTTTCTTGTAATTCTCTCTCTTTTTTTCACATGTAACTCACTTTTTTTTTCACTCAAAACCCTACATGCTTAAGCAGGGGCGCTCAACTTCAACCCTTATTGGTTAAAAATAATAATTTTCCTGGATACATTTCAAGTACACGATGCTAAACATTTTGCATCCCTCAAACTAAGCAATGTTGTGTTTTTGTCCCATGATTTCACTAGAATAAGAGAGGCCACAAATGCATTATAACGTATATAGGTTCAACTAAACATTTGGGTCTTCATAGAATCATCAAACATAGTACTAGCATGAACCCTAATTGCTTTTACCAATATTTTCTAAATTAATCCTAGCAATTTTACGCAAAAATGTTTTTTAAATTTTCAAAATTTAACTAAACTTTTAACTAATGTAACCAACCCCCTACCCCACACTTAAATTATGCAATGTCCCCATTGCATATTATGCATGAAAAGAAAAATGCAAAAACAAAGAGGGAATTGGAACAAACTCCCCTGGGATGGTAGTTGCGAGGTTGATCGTCTTCATTTAAAGCTCCATCTTCAATCGACTTTAGACATGGGAACAACTCATCCATGTCTCGGGTGTCAAATCTTGTGTGGTAGCAGCTCCAAAAATGCAGGAAAAACTCTCAGAAATCTCCAGAAATTAATCTTCTTAATAAAAACCAATTGCCGTGGGAATATAATCGTCAAGTCTGAAGCTAAAAAGTGAAATACGTAGAAACTCGTCGAGTTAGTAAACAGACTCGCCGAGTTGAGTCGTGAAAGTGCAGAATCCGTGTTTCCACCCTTGGACTCGTCGAGTCAGTATATGCACTCGACGAGTCAGTCGCTGGGTGAAAATTTTCTGTTTTCTGCTCCAGGTCTTTTTGATAAATCCTAACCACTTCAAAATTATATTAAATCTAATATTCTTCTTCAGTAATTACTCTCATTTGAATGCTCCTCATGACCGGACTCAATACTTGGACTTCATTCTCTCTTTCGCTTAGACTCGAAACTCCTATTACTCTCGAGAATCTTTGTAGGCAACCCTTTTTCAAATTCTGAAAAGACACTAAACAACCCATGAGAAAATAAACTACTAAAATCCTAATTACTAGAAGTTCCAACAAACAAAATAAAAACAAAAACAAATTGTTCAACACAAAACACAAATAAAATAAAAAAACAAATCATTCTTCATCTTCCTCCTCCTCATCATCATCATCATCATGCATTGCCCCGCTCCCACCGGCTCCGCTTTGCCTTGCGTTCATCCTCTCCTCCCAAGTTGGTATATAAGGAAATTGGCCCCCGTCCACATGGTGGATGTTGAAATGGTTAAACAATTGGATGAAGGACCGATTGGCAAAATTCACACCCCTTCCCAAATCATCTTGATATTGTCTTCCTTAAACATTAAACCACTCCGGGGGTATTTCATCTTCCACCGGAATAACGGGTGGATCGGGAGGTGCTTGCCCGCGTCTTTGCCTTACTCTCCTACCCGGCTCCTCGGGTCCGATCACATCATCATTATGTGGAATAGCATAGTGTCCCCCTCCATAATCCTCAATAATTCTAGCCCTTCGAAAAATAATAGGATTAAAGGAAGGGGTCGGGACCATTGCCATTAAGTTCCAAGCACCACGAGTCATCAACCCATAAGAGTGGGCTAAACGCGTCACAAACATCCCACCATTGATTTTTGAAGTTTTTTGGTCTTTGACTGCCCCTTCAGCTAAATATGAAGCCACGCACCATGGAATGTTGCAAAAGGTGTTGGGTGTAATGATGCTCCAAAGATAAAAAACATCAAGGTTAGAAACCTTGTCATCATCTTTTCTTTGGTTGATGGTGGTTGAAATAAGGCGGTGGATAAGGCGGTGCGTAGGTGATCGTATGCTCCCCTCTTGAGCCGATTTGGGGATGTAAACCTTGTTGGCAATGGTGTTCCACCAACTTGTGCTTGTGACACCATCCGGGAATACTTTATGGCAATGCTCCAAAAAGATACCAAATGCAGCCGTGTGGATCAATTGTTGGTCATAAATTCCCAACCTCCAAGCTAATTCCACCATAGAACAATGGCGGACCTCGCCCCCAAGACAAAAAGTAATATTCCCGGGGTTATAGTAATCATCCCCACCCCGAAAATGTATTGTGGAGAAGAATTCCAAACACAACTCTTGATAGACCGGCTCCTGGATACGAAAGATGCGACTCCATCCATCACACGTGATGGACACGCCATTATGCACAAATGTCTTGACTATATAAGGAGCCAACTCCTCTTCGTATCTAACCTGCCCCAACCACTCCTAATTAATTGCGTTGGGCACATATATCTCCTTTTTGCGGATTTCTGCAAGCTTCTTCTTCCACTTAGTCATCGTGGATTTGGACTTGATTTGTGGAAAATTCAACCAAGGGAAACCCCCTTGGCTTCCTCGTGAGCTTTGACCCCGTGAAGGCATGTTCCTGCATAAATAAGTAACAAAAACAACCAGAAACGAACATAACAATTAGAAAATAAAATCTGGGCTACTTCAGACATGACTCGCCGAGTCCATAGACCGACTCGACGAGTCATTCGAACTGCGCGAGTCTGTTGACGAGTCTGTCAAATTTCATCCATAAAAATCAAAATTTATTGCAGGGGTTTGTCCAGGGATGTAATTAGAGCATAGTAGTATAAGAAAATTCATCAAAAACATTCTAATTAGGTCAAAGTCGAAACCCTAGAAATTCTAAAATTTCATAAACGGGTTTTCTACCTAATTAACACTTCTAACCTTCTAAAAATCGAAGCTTTGACAGAAATAGAGAAGAAATTTAGTACCTTTCTTGCAGAAACTTGAAGAAATTGGAAGAAAATGGGAAGAAAATTGATGAAAGCTTGAGAGAGCGAGAGAGCATGTCGAGTGACGGAGAGAGCACGTCGCGTGTCGGCTGGTTGAATGAGAAGTGATTACCAATTAGGGTAAAAACCCTAATTTTACAGATATGTAAAAATTATTATTTATTTTTTCAGTAAAATAAACGGACTCGTCGAGTCAGGGTCCGACTCGGCGAGTCTGGTCGCGATTTTGAGATTCCGAATTTCGAGTTGACTCGTCGAGTAAGTCACCCAACTCGCCGAGTCACTCGTTAGTTTTGAAAATTTTGATATAATTTTTTTTTCCTTCTAAAAATATATTCAAACCACCCCACACTCAGACCATGCTGGCCCTCAAGCAGTCATTTCGGACAATTAAGAAGATGAAGATAGATAAATCCTAAAAATAAAAAAATAAAACTAAAGAAAAATGTAAAAGAAAGCAAACTCTAGTGACGGGTTGCCTCCCGTTAAGCGCTTCTTTTTGAGGAGTCGTTAGCTGGACTCCTTCCCGCTCTACGTTTCTTTGTAAGTCCCCAAAAATGCTTGTGTATCGATCAGATCCAATTGATGGTGCGGAATTCCAATCAATTGAATGATGTCAGATCAAAATAGAAGAAGGAGAAGAAGAAGATGATGAATCTATGTATGAATTGATTAGAATGAAGATCCAGGTACAAGAGATTCACACACACAAAACTTCTCTCTAGTTTCTCTCTCTAGAATACCTTACCCGCTCTTGTTCATTCTCTACTCCTCACCCCTAACACGTATATATATACTTGCGGAACATGGGCCGTAAATGGGTTTTCGGCCGTAAACACTCATTGGGCCGTAAATACAACTGCAAAAATAATATTACACGACCAAAAACTATTAATGCCTAGAAAAGTAAAGTATAAACCATATTTTTGACCCAACAATCTCCCCCTTGGTTTATAGCTTTCTTTTCTTAATTGACCCAACAAGCTCCCCCTAAAAAGTAGTTGGCTTTTCTTGTTAATCTTCATTGGGAGCTTTGGCTTCAGCTTTACTCTTCGATATCTTCATGACTTCAAGATGAACATATGAATCTTTAATGAATGACTTCATCTTGAGCAGTTGGGCTTTTCTTCAGAATTTGGCTTTGAACGCACGTCGGGTGAGGAGGCTTGATGTACTGATTCTTGAAAGATAGCGCTTTTAGCTTGAGAATCTTCAGAGAGAACATCAGAGAGAACAAATCTTCTGGATCACTTCAGCAGGTTCAAGATAGCAGCAGACTGATTGAGGAGGCTTCAATGCAATCCGTCACCTAATCTTCAAGTGCAACTTCACCTTGCTTCTGGGGTTGAAAGATTGAATGTCGAAAGAATAATCTTCATTTCTTGCTCCTTCGAATGAGAATTCTTCGATGATCACGGATGAAGCATTGGCTTAGAAATCTTCGACACAAACTCCATGAGTTTCATTTTCACCTGAATTCACTTTTCAAGACAAAACAAAACTAAAAGAGAATTTAGCACACAATATTTTGGGTTTTTCATATTTTCTGAAAAAAATAAAACAGAAACAAAAATATTTTTGGATTTTTGATTTTCTTGAACAAGAAATAAAACAGAATATAACACTATTTTTGATTTTGAATTTTTTTTTTAATTCTCCCCCTAAATTTGTGCATAGAGGAAAACTATGAACAAATTTAACAAAAACAAAAATATTTGGGATCAAAGTTGTCAAGCAATCCAATATCGTTTATCAGCACACGCCTGCATGTCTAGATCTGGTCAATCACTGGTATTGTGGTCCACTTAAACACAAAGGATGTTGACAATTTGGACATATTATAGGTGACAAGTCATTGTGATATATATTCCTAAATGGACATTTAGCTGACGACGACCAAGGATATTGTTGTGAACTTAAATTAAACAGCAAGATCTATAGACAACCTATTAAATGGTTCAATTTTAGTTGCACTAGAACGTGTTCCCCACTTCCCGATATACCTCGGTAATCAAGAACTTCCAAAGAACTCCTTACTTTAGGTGAGTATTCAATCATTAAGAAAGAAGTCAGATATAGAAGTGCATATGTTGTATCCCAAGTCGGATGTCTTCCAATCACATAGAGGGAACAACATATGACTAACATAGATAGATGGATTGAGAGGTAGAATGTTGCATATGTTGTGTCCCAGGTCGGATCTTCCGATCACGCAGAGGGGAGAGCATATGGCTAATAGATAGAAAG
Organism: Lactuca virosa; assembly: GCF_052849685.1. Classification (NCBI taxonomy): domain Eukaryota; kingdom Viridiplantae; phylum Streptophyta; class Magnoliopsida; order Asterales; family Asteraceae; genus Lactuca; species Lactuca virosa. The sequence continues at coordinate 107,931,247 of NC_136426.1, read as the reverse complement.
AATTTCATAGATAAGGAGGTGCGTAGAATTAGAGGTGCATATGTTGCAATCCAGGTCGAATATGTTCCAGTCACGCAAAGGAAGCAACATATGACTGACAGATAGAAAGCAAGAAAATAATTTCCTATAGACCTACTTTATCAGAACCCCCAGTCACCCTATCAGAACCAGAATTAAGGACATAAGTCCGTACATCAAGGAAAAGTTAAGCCACAGTTCTAGATAATTAACTTTTAGTGTATCTCGCAGGTTCCCATGTTTATCTCACTGCTCAATCTACCCGAGCGTCGTATGGTCAGTCCAAATGAAACTATCTAAGTCTATATTGTGTAGTCCTTTGATGGTCAATCAATTTCTAGTCCATTTGAATCCTTTGTGCCTACCAGCACATTCAATACAGAGTCTAGACAATAGTGCATTACACGGATTGCATATTGCCCTTTAGCACTAGACTTCATATCACTTCCCAAACAATACCTACTAACGAAAAACTATAAGAAAATGAAAAATTGTCTTTAAAACGAATCAGAGTAAGATAAACTCAGGAGTATAGAGAAGAAAACGCAAACCGTAATTCACCGATTGAATTTGCATCCAGAAGGTCTGAGAGCAGCACGCATAATCTCAGAACAGATCCGAAAATTCTTCATGTCATTAAGCACTAACCCTATGTGTGATCCCTTATTTTCTTCCTTTCTTGCAAAAGGACACATACTCTCAAACAAAGATCTAAATGTTGTACAGTTGAGAGATGTCCCCTATCATGTGCCTGGAACAACCACTACCAACAAACCGAAGTCTGATGATATGCCTCCATAGCTGCTCCGACACAGAGCAAGATTAGTTGGTCTTTGGAACCCATTCCATTTTGAAATTGGGTTGACCTTTGTCATCCTTGCATAGTACTCTCTCTCATGACATGTCCTGCTTATCACAAACAGAAGATGTAGAAATATTAGAATCGTTAGAAGATTTGGGAGAGTGAGCCTTTGGAACCCATTTGTAGTTGGGTTTAACCCATTTCTTTTTCGATCTGATGGGTGGCTCGGTACTTGATTTTGAACTTGAAGCCGATCGCTGAGATGACTTTGATCTGACTGATCTTAATTTCGCTGGAGCATCTCTTGGATTGGACTTCTTGGTCGGCATTCCCTTCGTGCCATTGGGATTCGGATTCTTGGCCTTGTGGGTTTGATTCTTGGCCTTCTGCGCGTTCCAGTCACCATTGTCTGAACGTGACCTAGAGGGGTTTCTTTTGGAGTATCTCCCTCTTGGCGCGTTCTGCCAGCCTTGTGCATAGTAGGGAACGTATGCACGATTAGGACAATTTCTGGCAATGTGTCCAGGTGTTCCACAGTGAAAACATGTCTTTTTCTTCACTGTGAAGTTGTTTCTTCCTGCCCCTGGTGGCGTATCCTTGCCTTGTTGCTTGTTGTTCCCACAAGCACACTTGCAACATGCACTCTGATTTGCTTGTTTTGGTGGCCTGTATTTACCAACAGCAGGTTGTGTGACTGGTGAGGGTGGAGGTGAAGTGGATGTGCTTGAATCAGGAACATCAGAATTGTCAAACAAAAAATCAAACACATCAAAGAAATTTGAGTTATCAGTCTTTGACATAGAATCATCAGAATTTGCAGAACTAGAATTAGTTCTGTTCTCCTTATCCTCATCCTTTACTACTTTACCAGCACATGAAGTAGATGTGCTAGAAACAGGAACATCAATATTTTCAAACAAATCATCAAATATGTCAAAAAAATTTAACTCAACATGATCCGATGCAGAAGCATCACAAGATGTATCATCAATTTTAACATCAGAAATAATAGAGTTTTCATTCGAAACAGAAACATCAGGTTCAGACTCAGTTTTGTTATTAGAAACAGATCCTTCAACTTCGTGCTTTGACTGATCTAAGGATTGCTATGCAGGGGAAGTAGAAAGGTTAGAACTTTCAACATTAATAAATCCTCCTGAAACAAAACCAGATGCCTTGCCATAAACCATGAATGGTTCGTTGGCAATCTCCTCTTTAGACAAAGGTTGATACTGATATGTGTGATTAAAAGGAGGAGGTACATTATCGTATCCTAAACCCTTTTGCTGGTTTCGTTTGAACTGCAGGCAATGGTCAATCATGTTGGAAACTACCTCGCTTGATACATCAAACCTTTTAAAATCAAATTTTGCAGTTTCAAATTGTCTCTTTAATGTATCAAGTTCAGTAATTAACTCATCATTCTGTCTCTTGATATAATCATAATTTTCACATTTTTCACTGTAGTCTTCCTGAATTCTCTTAAAGTCCTTTATTTTTGTTTCTAACTGGGCCTTTAGGGGTTTCTGGCCTTTCCTGAGTTGATATCCTTCATATCTCAGGTCCTCAACTTCTCTTTTAAATAAATCAATTTGTTCCCGAAGAAACTTAATCGTAGTTTTACAAGATGGATTACATGAAACTTCATTGACTGGAACGTTTGAAGAACTCAATTTTTTTTTATAAAAAAATATGCCCTTTGACTAAAAACTCAAAAGTCAACCCGAAAAGCTAAATTTGAAAATTTAAAAGTTAAACGAGAAAGTCAAAGTTTAAAGTCAAAGGTCAAACTTTAAAAGTCAAAGTCAAAATTTTAAGTAAAAAGTCAAAAATAAAAGTCAAAAATTAAAAACTAAATTTTTTGGTTGAAAATGGAATTTTAAAATAAAAGATTTTGAATTTTGGGCTAAAAATGACAAAGTTGCGAAACTGGGTTCGAAAAGGAGTGTTTTTGAATAAAGAATGCGAAGAAAAGGAACAAAGGTGATGCTGGAGGAGTTGGTTAAGGCGTTGGGTTTATGAACCAGAGGTCTCGGGTTCGATACCCGGCACCCTCAATTTCGCTTTGATATTTTTTTTAGTAAAGCGCTGATGCAAGCTTCGGATGTGCGAGGCCGAGATTGCGATGCGAGGACGAAATGTAATCCGAGGCGACAACCGTAAGCTTCGACCGTACACGTGCGAGCCGTAATCTCGGACCGCAAACTCCGACCGTAAACTCCTCGGAAACCCTAGCCGTAAACTCCGGCGACCGGAAACTGTTTCTGGCCGTAAACTCTTCGCAGATTATGTGAAAAACAGCGTTTTTCACCTCTTTTTGCTCCAAAACTCGATCGAAAACTCGTTTTTATCAAAAACGTGAAGAACCCCCCCTAATTTTCAGAGATCTATCCAAAAACGCAGGAATCTTTCGAAAATAAGATCAAATAAGCTCCAGATCTGACAAAATTGAGTGATACAACCAAGCTCTGATACCAATTGTAAGTCCCCAAAAATGCTTGTGTATCGATCAAATCCAATTGATGGTGCGGAATTCCAATCAATTGAATGATGTCAGATCAAAATAGAAGAAGGAGAAGAAGAAGATGATAAATCTATGTATGAATTGATTAGAATGAAGATCCAGATACAAGAGATTCACACACACAAAACTTCTCTCTAGTTTCTCTCTCTAGAATACCTTACCCCCTCTTGTTCATTCTCTACTCCTCACCCCTAACACCTATAATATATACTTGCGGAACATGGGCCGTAAATGGGTTTACGGCCGTAAATGGGTTTTCGGCCGTAAACACCCATTGGGCCGTAAATATAACTGCAAAAATAATATTACACGACCAAAAACTATTAATGCCTAGAAAAGTAAAGTATAAACTATATTTTTGACCCAACATTCTTCGTTTTCCTTCATCGGGAATTCACGCTTAATCTTTTGTTGTTTATACTTTGTCTTGTAAGCGTGTATCTTTCTCTTATATGCCCGTCGCAATTCTTCTTTCCTTTTCCTCGTGGCATCTTCTTTAATTGCATACTTGATTTGTTTCCCAACCTTCTTCTTCTTCACCCCGTTCCTTGGACCCATCTTTTGTACTTCTTCTTTGTCAATCTCGATTTCCCGTACGGTTGCCACTTTATCATCACCTTCGTCACCTACTAAAGAATCCGGTGGTTCAAATGTAAATACTTCATAATTAGTAGAAACTCGGGCTCGAGGTATGGTTCTTTTGATTGTAGTTGACTCGATCTCTTGATTAGCCATGTGTGACTCAATGGATGAGTTATTCATGTCATCATTCCAAGACTTTGCATTCTCCTTTTCTCCCAAGCTTACCTTCTTATCAAGTTGAATTGCTTCCTCTTTTTGCATCATTGTGTCAAGGTAAGCCATTTGTCCATGTTGGAAGTCACAAAATTTTTCAACAATTTCACTCTCTTCTATTGGACTTTCCAAAGGATCAGGACAAGTGTGCATGTCAAGGCCAGAAAGGGAACTTGTAAGTAGCAGGACAAGATCTTCATCATTTTTGAAGTTCTCGATTGGACTTGTCGAGTCAGTCGATGCTACTCGGCGAGTCGGTGAGGTTTCCACAATTTTTATTATTTCTTTTGAATCAGCTTCCTCTAGCAACCTTTCTATCTCCTTTAAATCTTTTCCAGCATCGAAATTTCCTCCAGAAGGTGATAGAAATTGATCTGGATTTTCTTCTTGTAAAAGCGCAAGCTCTCTTTCTAACACTTCATCATCCAAATCGATTGAGGAAACTTTTTCGTCTTTTGTCCTTTCATGCTTTTTCTCTTGTTCTGCTGTAAACACCACTGAATCGTTCCCCACCCTTAGTGTTAGTGTAGATTCGCACACATCGACTAATGCACAAGCGGTATTCAAAAATGGTCTCCCAATAATGATTGGAACTTTAGGGTCTTCTTCCATGTCAAGCACTACAAAGTCCACGGGGAACACAAACTTATCGACTTTGATGAGAAGATCTTCGCACACACCTTTTGGATGTATTATTGTCTTATCGGCTAGATGGATCTTCATATGAATCGGCTTTGGCTCCGACAAATTTAGCTTCTTGAAGAAAGAATATGGCATTAGATTAATACTTGCACCCGAATCGGTCAACGCATTAGTCGCAATTATGTTCCCAAATTAACAAGGTATGGAGATGCTTCCCGGATCACCCCTCTTTTCTGGTAGCTCATTCAACACTAGTTCAGCTACTTCTGCCATATCTTTTCTAGACGCAAAAAGACTCTTCAACAAGCTTGCATATTTAAGCGTTCGGAGTATCGTTTCAACAAATGGAATGTTGACTTGAAGGGCCTTTACATGCTCCAGAAACTTCCTATACTCTTTAACTTGATCATCAGGTATGGCTCGAATCGGAAATGGCAAAGTTGGCCTGGAAGGATTTAAAGAATAACCAGTTTTGTCATCAGGCCTTGGACTCGTCGAGTCCACGACTGGTACTCGGCGAGTCGAGTCGGGTTTTGCTGAATTCGAGTTACCTGTTTCTTCTGCTTGCACCTTTATTGAGGCCTTCTGGGTAGGGGTCAGAGGAGTGAAAATTTCTTCATAACTAATTATTATATCATTCAAATGCTCCATTCTTGGATTCTTTTCGGTATTGCTTGGAAGATCACCCGGTTATCTTTGATTGATTTGTTGGGCCAACTGCCCTAGCTGTTCCTCAATGTTATGAATAGAGGCTTGCTGATTCCTAAGCAAATTTTGTTGATCTTTCATCATAACTTGATGATCCTTAAGCATTATTCATTGCTCCTTCAATTCAACGTCGGTATCATTGTGCCTTTTTTCGGACGCATCTACAAACCTTGTGAACATTTCCTCCAAATCAGCTCTCTTTTCCATAACCGGTTCCTCCTTTTGATAGAAATCCCTTTCTTTTTGCTTGTATTTCTCCTCCTTTGCCTTTTTGTACTCATCATACGGGAGCCATTCCTTCTTGGGTTTCCGCCAATTATCATCAAATCTATCGCCACTTGAATAGAATACTTGAGCTTTCTTGTTTCCATTCTCATCCAAATCACAATCTCTAGTAAGATGAGGTCCGTTACAATTCTCACACCCAACCCGAATAGCATGGATTGTTTGATCCATCTTAGTCATTCTTCGATCTAAACTTTCTAGTTTAGCCATCACTGCCGCCATGCTATCGTTAACAGTCTTCACCACCCCCTATTTAGCTCATTCCTTTGGTTATGATATTCTCTAGAGTGCTTAGAGAATTCTTCAATTAACCCCTTTATAACCGGGGGTGGCTTCTTTGTGAGCGGTCCTTGCGAGTCAAGTAATTGCCTTGTTGTCACGTTTACTCCATCATAGAAAATGGATACTTCTTGTTGGCTATTAAGATCGTGATGTGGGCAATTCCTTAGTAGGCCTTTGTACCTCTCCCACGCCTCATAAAGTGATTCTCCGGCTTGTTGCTCAAAATTAGCTATAGCTTTCTTCAACTTGGCTATCTTTGATGGCGGGCAAAATTGATCAATAAATTCTTCTTTCATTTTAGCCCATGTAGTGACGGATCCGGGAGGTAATGATTTGAGCCAATCCTTTGCAGCACCCTTGAATGTAACTGGAAGCATACGAAGCAGCTGGATTTCGCGAGGCACATTTGGAACATTAAAATAATCAGCTACATCGTTGACCTCATCCAAGTGTTTATAGGCATCTTCGTGATCTTTTCCGTAGAAGGGGATCTCCTTTAGTTGAGCAAGTATGTGACCTTTAAGCTCAAAGGTAGCAGTTGCGGGAATTGCGGGTTGCACAAGTCCCGGCCCGGTATCGTCACGTATTCTCTTCTTCCATTCTCCCATGGGAACTTCATCGATGTTAGCCATGGGGTTAGCTAGTTCGCCTTCAAAATCGCTTTCTTCTTCGTATTCGGATTCGTAGTCGTATTCGAATTCGGCCTCTTTTGGATTATCTTCAATATTCTCTAACTTGCTTTCTTCGCTCTTTTGACTGCTGGTCTCTCCTGCCTTCTTGTTATTTTTCTTCCCAAAAACTGTTTTCAAGCTCGTCAAAGGTGATTTCTTAGGTGTATTAGAGCTTTCAACCTCCTTGCCTTTGTTTTTCCTTAAAGCGGATTCTAGGTCTTCGTGTGGAGGAACCAGGGGTGTGTTGGATCCTCTGGTCATATAATGCCTGCAAAACAAAATAAGAAAAACGCGTAAAAGGAATAAAAGTTAAATAAAAGACGAACCGTGAAACAGCGATGGACTCGCCGAGTCGCTTCGATTGCACTCGGCGAGTTCAGAACAAAAACAGCAAAAATTGTAAACAAACTTCCTAAAAGCTAAAAACTGAAATTCAATTCTAATCCTAAATTTACGAAAAGCAGTAACTTTGTGCAAGAGAAATCTCACACAAAGGATCGATAACAATAGTAATCAATTTAAATTTAGAACCGTTCCCCGGCAACGGCGCCAAAAACTTGATGTGTGTAAACTCAACTAGTTTTAATCCTACTTTTAATTATAAAATTAACACACAAAGGCAGTGGACCTGTCAATTGTGGTGTAGCTAGATAAGTAGGGTATCGAACTCAGGGAACGGAAAAATTAAAACTAATAACTAGTATTATCTAAACAAGTAATAGAATTAGGGTTTTCTCTAGTTTTACAAGACTAGAAACTTACTAACACTTAAACTAAATAACTAGCAACTAAAGCAAATAATTACCACTAAATTCAATAGTTAAGAGGACTTGTGTTTAGGTTCGACTCATTTGTTCCCATGGATGATTTTATAGTAAATGTATCGGATTAATTCTTCATTGGCTACCGACTAAGATGATTAGATTCACATTCGCTAACGCTAATCCTTAGAAAACAGATTAATTCAAGCAATGACCAGTTGTCTAAATTAATGAATTTCCTAGTTATTGATTCGGGTTAAGTAAGACTTGTAATGGTTAATTAAATTGGTCGTTCAATTAACCTCTTGTTGATGGTTCGTCATACAAGCTCACACATTAACTTACCTATCTTCTAATTAATTCTAGTTTCGTGTTCATTATTCCTAGACATACAACTATGTGGTCACATAAATCATATGAAATTAATAACTAAGAGATGTTCATACAACTTAATTACTGATTTATTAACAGAAGAATAGTTATGATTAACATATAATGTTCTTTAACAAGCTTAACAAAACATAATCACCAATTAAATTAATCCTAACCAATTAAAATCAATCCATGTTCACAAAATCATCTACCCTAAACAGAAGAATAAGGGTTTAGTTCATAATTGCAGTAAACATAAACTCAAAAACGAAATCAAAGAGTTTAAACATGATTCAAATCAAAAGATTACTAAGAAAGAACTAAAATTGCCTTAATTCTCTTCAAGATTGAATGTAGGGTTGATTCCTCAGCTTCTCACGACCTAACAGCACCTTCAATCGTAAATTGGCCTCCTAGGGTTCCAGAGAAGTCCCCCATCTCGATCCCCAAGTCCTTATTTATATTATTCTGGAAACAGAGGTGACTCGTCGAGTCCAGTGACCGACTCGACGAGTCCGTCACTTAAAATCCGTGTACGGCAAGGACTTCTAGAGGTTCGCGAATCTTCGTGGGAACTTGTCGAGTCAACGCCAGACTCGCCGAGTCCCTTGTGGTTTTTGGTCCTTTCTTCTTTTGATCACTCCAAAGTTTCCCGATAGCTGCTCCTGCTTCCTTTTCCTTCCGAGCTTCTCTTTTGGACTGAAAATATAATTCAAACATAATTAAGGACCTTTTGTCCATAATATGCAATTAATTAGCTAATAAATGATAAAAGTCTATACTAAATATACGGCTAAACATGCACATATCAGTGTTGCATGCTTTCATCAACAACAAAATTTGGAGGAGAGGAAACCAGGGGCACTTCCAGAATATCATCAGGCTTCCGAAGGGCAGAGCCTTCATTGATAGGAGCAATTCTTGGTAAAGGAATCGAAGGCAGCATCGATGTGGTAGCTCGGAAGGCGTCAACTGTTAGTTTAGTTTTAGCCTTAGCCACTTCTTGGCTTCTTTGAAGAACATCAGCCACGGTTGATGGCCATGAGACTGCCGACCATATTCTTTGCTCTTTCTCGGAAAGTACTTTTGTTGGGAACTTCTTCGGAGCTGGAACCCCTATGATGGCGTTTGTGACATACTTATCATCTTCATCGTCATCATCATCATCATCATCATCATCATCATCATCATCATCATCATCACCATCATCATCATCTGGAGAACCTGAGAGAAATTGTAAAGAATCATAAGAGTTTTCATCTCAGAGTCGGAAATCTGAGACAGGTTTCCAGGGTTGAGGTCTCCAGCTAGGTCCTTCTCCCTCTCTTGCAACGGATGACCCCGCAACCGGTGCAGGCAACGTAGAGGCTTCGAGATCCGTAAACTTGTCAAACACTTTTTGAAAACTCTTATTCATCTGTAGAGTTAGAGCGTCATAAGCTTCAGCTGTGGGAGCCTGAGCTTTGAGATGATCGAAGAGTTGGCCAAGAATCGAGAGCATTTCATCAAACTTGTTATTCAGAACATCCACAATGTTCTAGGATGCCTTGAGAAGCTTGATAATTTTTTTTGTATGATCAGGTTCATTTCATCTTTCTTTCAGATCTCCTTCTCTAGTCGCTGGATCTGTTTTTCATGACGGATGTGGGTCTTTTTGACGAGCTCTTTTGTAGCGCCGATCAAATCATCATGAACATTCAAAATTTTGGTGATGGTGTCGAGGTAATGATCGAGAGTAGCATCATACTTTTTTTCAACCTCCTCGATGGTGTGCTTGAGTCAAAGGGAAAGGAGTTGATCGAGTTGGGCTTCCCTTTCAGCAGTGGATGGTCCGGACTTGGTGGCTTCGGACAAGGAGTGAAAGATTACATCTAGCTTGGAGTCTAGACCAGAGACCTTGGCATCAATCTTGGAGTCTAGTCCGGCCATGGAGGTTTCACTTGATTCGACCTTATTTAGAGCATTAGAGACATTGTATTGGAGTTCCAAAAGGGCAATGGGATCAACATAATGACCAGTTGATGATCTTGTATCCGAAGTGGAGGTCCGAGACTTTGCTTTATCATCTTCTTGGTTGACAGGTGGTTCGGAGGGGCCAACCTGAGTTGAATTGGTTGTATCATCTTCTTTGTGAGGAGTAGATTCTGTTTTATCTCCAAGATGCACATGAGCTTGATCGTTAATCTTGATTTCTTAATCGACCGACTCGGAAGAAGAGGAGGAAAGCCCAAATTCATACACTTGCCTTGAAGAAGATGACGTGGAGAGGAGATGAAGTGAGGAGAATAGTGGTTGAGTAGCAATCGAAGTACTATCTTCATTAAACAAAACTTCACCCGAAAGTTCTTCATCGGGATTAGGGAGCAAGGCGTCATGATGATGAGTCTTGGGAGGATCGTCCGAGACGATGTTGTGTTGTGTTTCTCCTGAGGCGAACTCTAAATCAGTGATATCATCAGTTGGAGCAACAAAGGGTAAGTTTCTGTAAATGGCCCTGTTTCTCATCGAAATGAGAGTTGATTTAACCTGCGATCGTGTAAGTTCAAGATGCCTCGAATGTGCCCTGCCAACAAAATCTTTCCAAAGAGGATCATTAGCACCTGGTCGTCCTGTACCCTTACCAAGTATCAGACCAGTTGTGGCTTCCAAGGTAGGAGGGACAGCTCCTGCTTCGGAAAGCTTAGGGTTCAAGACAGGAATCTCGGACCGTGCTTATGACGAAAAAAGAGGATTTTCCAAGTTGACTCGTGAGTTTGTTCCAAGGGTGTGCTAGGAACTTTGTTCAACACCAGCAACACCTTGTTGGGAAGGTGAGGGTGGATTATGTGGAGACTCCCCGTGAGTGTGTGATTGTGAATTTGAAACTCCAAAGGTTACTTCAGAAGAGTGGGTAGGAGGGGTGAGTGGATGGCAAGAGTCAGCCGAAATTTCTTTGGTTCCTGCCTGTTGAGAGGAGGAACCAACTTTGGTTCTCTTTTGGCTTTTGGCTATGAAGGATAGGATTTCATCTTGGCTGAATTATTCTTCTTACCTCTTGATGGAACAGGCTTAGCCACATCCAAGACGAGCTCAACGGTGACCGGGGTAGATTGTGTAGGGCGGTACACAATCGAGGTCGCCAAATGGTGTTTCAAACAGATGGGCTCAGATGGGAGAGTGGCTAGCATATGTTTAGGCAATCTCCTAAGAGGTCCAAAATAGTCTTGGTTTGGAAGTCGATAAGTTTTGATTGTTTTAAAAGTTAGAAATACCTCTTTAGGAATAGTATCGACTGGGATAGGCTCCTTTCATTTCTTGTAAAGTTCTTGACTAGTCAGAGCCCAGAACCTCAGACTCGATATCTCTTGTGGTTTTCTGTTGACTGAGAACTTTCGAAAGTCCTACCATAGGGCTTCTGTGATGTCGACGACGTTGGCTTTTTCGGTGAAAATGTTGTAGGCGACGTACAGCCAGTCCTTGCTTAGTGTATCAGTTCCAACGTGCTTGGCGGAGAGGCATCGAAGCAAAAAGTGCATCAACACAGTCCACAATCATGGAACAACCGATTTCTAGAACTGTTTAGCCTTGAACTCCCCTGCATAACCAATATCGTTGAGAAACGACTAAAATTCTTACGGTGTTGGTTCCTGAACGCTGAAACCTTCAGGATTTTCGGGCATTCCAATCGCATTCAGGAAGGTCTATTTGTGAATAGCAATGATTCGATCATCAGAGATGACCGTTTCAAGGATGTCTTCTTCAATTCTGATTCTCTCAAACGCCGTGTGGAGAAGACGAAGAGGAAGGGGTGGATCTGGGATCTTGGTTAGTGGAACTGAGATGGGGTGTCGAGAGATGAACTCGATCATGACCCGGATGGACTCATCGTAGTCCATGGGGTCCAGTGAAAAGAGATGTGTTGTGTCCCTGAGGAAAGGTTCAATTGAAGATGATGATGCATACCCTTTTGAGGTCTTCTTCTTAGGAGCGGACTTGCAAACTTGGGGAATAGATTGAGATGAATCCATTGTTGCAGGTTTTGAAGCTTTGAAGAACACTTTAGCAGAGGGAAAGGAATATGAGTATTTTGGGAGTGTAACGGGTAAAAGAGGTTTTGGGGTTCTTTTAAAGGTTCAAGAAAGGATGGGTCGGGTTAGAAAAGCAATGATGAAAACCGAATTTGGAAACGGATCACATTAAATGAGTTGTCAATTTTGGATTGAGTTGACCTGCAACGATTAAAGTAACCATTGACGGTACATGTAAAATGGAAACCGTCACACACTGATGGGATGTTTGCTTTTTAGATACGTGTGCAAAAAGGGTGCGGAGTTCTAGGATTGAGAGATATCATCATTAAAAAAGTAACCGTTTGAGTTATTTAGGAGAAAAACGTTTCGAAATAGAATGATGAAAACCTTTTGAACTTCTTCTAAAAGAATTGATTTCGGAGCCATAAGGTTCTGAGGCATTTTGAAAATGAATATCTGACCAGGAAATATCAGAGATGAATTTATGATACGGTCTCGGAATAGGAAAAAACGTTCGACATAAGTTTTATGAAGTGATCGTGGAGCACTAGGGGTCCGAGATGGATTTATATGATGATCTCGGAGCACAAAGGTTCCGAGATGGTTAGACATAAGATACTTCCAAGATTAGAATGAAAACTCTTGTACATAATATAGAGTACGAGATTACACAGACTCGGACTGAATATTAGAGGTAATAGATAGGAAGATCTTAGTGGACTTTTGTTAAACAAATTTGAGATTCGAAGACAAGAAGGATCTGATCTCGAACATAGAATGAGATGAAAGATCAATACCGTTCCGGAGTTGAATTCTGAGATGATCTTCTTAACAAACTTATGAAGTAAGTTCCGATGCGAGATTAATACCAATGTGACTATATTGGTCATGAACTCCATATGATGAAGTGAGCTGTATAACTTAGAACTACAAGAGGTGGTTAGACAAAAAGACACGTAAAATGACCCTATTTATTCCGAGAGGTAACAGTTCCAAGATGGGATAAAATTTGACTCTGGAACTTTTTTACTTTTTGATGTTGCCATCAGAGAGAGCAAGCCTCTTGAAAGAGTTTAGGATCAGGCATCATAATACCCATTTTGTTCAAAAAAACCATTGAATTTGGTTTCGTCCAATATCTTGGTAAAGACATCAACAATCTCATCGTCAGATGGAACAAAAATAAGTTCAATGTTACCATTTAAAACACAATCTTAAATGAAATGGTATCGTATGTCGATGTGTGAATCACAATAGATTGGGATTTGTTGAAACCGATAACCATAGTCCAAGTGCTGTGATTTCATCCAAAGAACTTTAGATGTGCAACTAGCAGCAGCAATGTATTCCACTTCAGCTGTTGAGAGTGCAATGCAGTTCTGTTTCTTAGATGACCAGCTAACCAAACGACCACCCAAAAATTGACAGCCACCATATGTGCTTTTTCTGTCCAATTGAAGACTGCCATAGTTCGAATCAGAATATGCTTGAAGGAGGAAACTTTCATTTGCTGGGTACCAGATTCCGAGACTATTTGTACCTTTGAGGTATCGGAATATTTTCTTACCAGCCAAGAGATGAGACATCTTTGGATTAACTTGAAATCTGGCATACAAGCATGTTGAAAACATGATGTTCAAACGACTTGCTGTAAGGTAGATTAGTGATCCAATCATTCCTATGTACTTTTCATGAACAGCAAAACCTGAAGGGTCCGAAAAAATTTTATGTCCGAAACCCGTAGGTACCTTGGCAGAGGCACAGGTGTCCACTAAGTATTTCTTGAGAAGTTCCGAGATGTACTTTTCTTGGTGAATGAAAGTTCCTCTATTGGTTTGTTTAATTTGAAGACCGAGGAAAAAACTCAATTCACGATTCATACTCATTTGAAATCTATTGATCATTAACTTAGCAAAGTCAGCAACCATTGATGAATCCGTGGATCCAAAAATGATATCATCAATGTATATTTGGACAAGCATTAGATATTTTCCATTTGACCTTCTAAACAGGGTAAGATCGAGACTACCTCTTTGAAAACCAAAGCACTTAAGGAAATCGGTAAGAGCCTCATACCAGGCGCGAGGAGCTTGCTTAAGGCCATAAACAACTTTTCGGAGTTTGTAGCAGTAGTTCGGATATGAGAGATTGACAAAACCGGGAGGCTATTGGAGATATACTTCTGTATCTAGTTCACTATTTAGAAAAGAACTTTTGACGTCCATTTGGTAAACCTTAAAGCCTTTGTGAGCAGCATAAGCAAGAAAGATTCTGATAGCTTCAAGACTGGCAACATGAGAAAAGGTCTCATCATACTTAAGTCCTTCGATCTGTGTGAATCCTTTAGCCACAACTCTTGCTTTATTTCGAATGATAACTCCAACATCATCTATCTTGTTTTGGAGCACCCATCTCGTACCTAAAATGGGATGATCATGTGGTGGAGGAACAAGAGTCCATACTTCATTTCTATCAAATTCTGTCAATTCTTCCTACATGGTTGGAATCCAGTCAGCATGTTCTAGTGCTTCCTTGATGGATTTGGGTTCAACCATGGAGATAAATGTCGAAAAATGACATTCATTTTGAAAACTTGTGGCAGAGAGAGTTTGTATACCGGCGCTTGGGTTTTGAATAACTTGGTTTGGAGGATGATCCTTGGTCCATATATGTAATCTCGTAAGCTCTTGTGCAGCAGAAGATCCAATATCAGCAATGGGGTTGTGTTGCTCCCCCTGAATAGTTTGAACTTGTGGATGATGCTCCCCATGAACTTCTGAACTGGATAGGCTGACTTCGTCTTCAGGTGGGAAATCAAATAAATTTGCATCATCATCTTTGTTAATCGGATTAGAGTCAAATTCAGCAACTGCATCTTGGCATCCATCCACATTTGATTCAAGCGAAGGTTAACCATTCTCCCCTTCAACCCGTGAAGGTTGAAACGGTTCGGAATCAAATGGAGGAAAGGTTAGTGTAGGACTTGGAACAGTTTGGGAAATAGGAGCTATAGAGGATGAGGTTTGTCTTAGTCAAGATTCCGAATCAAGAGCTGTTTCTGAGGGTCCGAAATGGGTTTCAAAGTCAACTTCATGAATTATTTGAGGGTTCGGACATTCTGGTGGAGGAGCATCGGACTCCAAAATGTGAGTTGTAACATGGTTGGGCCAGAATTCTGAATGAAATTATCATCAAAGGTGACATCAAAGCTTTCTTCTAGAATTCGAGTACGTCGATTAAGAACTCGATAAGCCTTTGATTTTGCAGAGTCACCAAGAAAAATTGCTTCATCAGCTTTAGGTTGAAACATTGTAAGCTAATCACGGTTGTTTTTGATGAAGCATCGACATCCGAAAACGTGAAAGAAAGGAGATACTTGGCTTTCGACTGTTCATTGCTTCGTACGGTGTCATGTTGAGGCGTCGATTGATAATACTCCTATTCTGAGTGAAGCATGCAGTTGAAACAGCTTCAACCCAAAGATAGAGTGGAAGATTTGGAAAGTTAAGCATGGATCGAGCAGCTTCAACAAGTGTTCTGTTGCGTCGTTCGATTACATCATTCTGTTGTGGGGTATATGGAGCAGAGAAGTTGTGGTCAATACCTTTCTCGGTGAGGAAGTTCTCGATGGTGGCATTGGTGAACTCCGAACCATTATCACTTCGGATTCGCCTTACTGGAAGTTTGATGAGAATTTCAATTGATTTGATAAAGTTGATGAGTTTGGATGTTGTTTCTGACTTGAGCCTTAGGAAGAAGACCCAGGTGAACCAAGTAAAATCATCCACAATCACAAGAATGTATTTTTTGTGATGTATACTCTCTACTATTGAGGGTCCACACAAATCAATGTGCAGAAGTTCTAACGGCTATGAGATAGATTTTTCAATGATAACAGGGTGACCCTTCTTTGATTGCTTCCCACACTCACATGCATCACATAAATGATCATTTTCGAACTTGAGGAGTGGCAAACCTCTTACCATCTTACCCGAAACAAGATCATTCATATATCTGAAATTTAAATGAGCAAGCCTTCTACGCCATAACAAACTGACGTCTAGAACAACTTTTGAAAGTAAGCACAGATGGGGCTTGCCAATGATCATGTTGATGTCAAGACGATACATGTTATTGTTGCGATTGGACATGATTAAACATTCCTTCCGGTATTCTGTCATGACATAATTGTGTTATTGTAGATTTCGAGGTGTGAATTGGTGTAGGAAGGTTAGGTTTGTAAGCTGGTGGGTTTTCTGAAGATTTGTTGAATGGTTGAGGATTATATTGGTGAGGAGCATGGAAACGGTTGTGATATGGCTTGTTAAAAGGACGATTGTATTTCATGGAAAGCAAAGCAAACTCCTGTTGGAAGCGGAGTTCGAAGTCGATTTCATCAGGGTTGAGGTCACCATTTAATTGATAGTTGCTGTTTGTAGGAACAGGTAAGACTAGAGGTGAGGGTTGAACAGGTGGGATATATGGAACAACAACTGCGAAGGGGTCCGAGACAGCGAGTTCGGAATCTGAGGATCGTAAGAACTAACTTGTGACAACTGGAAAATTTTGGAACAAGCAAGGTCTAAATTGTAACTGTGTGTAAGTGAATCCACAACGTAAATTTGTGGCGATAAAGCTTTGAAAATCATATTTGTAAATAACACTTGAACGTGAACAAAATAGGGGGTTTTTGGTTAAGAGAAGAAAAGAATAGGAGTTGACTTCGTGATTTAGATGTTTCCTCCTTTCCAATACAAAACTATACCCAACAAATATCCATGCTTTAACCAACAGATAACAAAGTAAACATCCCATCACTTTACCTCCTTATCTTAGGCCGAAATCACCACCTAAGCTCCCCATTATTTCCATTACTACTTTCTGTTAACTTCATTTCCTCTTAAATAACCAAGTCCAAGCTTCCAAGGATTAAATCTTCAAGCTTATTCTTAGAGTTGTGGTGAGTTTTCTTGTTAATCTAGTGTTTTTATACACTATCATGTTAGTTTCATCATATTTACACATATTATTATGTGTTAAAACTCTTAGGATAATATCACCTTCAAAGAGTTCATCAACCACATTCAAGTGTTTTAGGCTTGGTCATCTTCACACCATCTCTTCAAACAACCCACAAATCCACTCAAGGTGAGTTCATACCCTCACATTTTCGAGTTTTTCATGTTTTAGGGGGGGAGATATAAGTAAAACTTGGTTTACCACATAAATAATTGCAATGTTTCATCTTTATGTTAAAAAATAAGACATTATTTGCATGAGTTATGGTTGTTACTAGCTTTTATACCAATATTGGTGATATATTAGTTTTCAAATGCAAGACTAACAAAAACAAAATGTAATCCATGTCATAAAATCATAAGAAAAATTATGATTTGTAAAACTACAAGGTTTTTGGAAGCTTTTTACCAAAATATAGCTTTTCCAACAAAAAGGAGTACATTCTAGTTACTTCACTATTTTTAGGGTTACCACCCAGGAATATGATGTTTTAAAACATACATTTTGACACTAGACAACTACTATGTATTTATATAAAAGATTATATAAATAGATTCAACAAACAAACAAAATAACTATAATTGGTATAGTTTGGGAGTCACAAAACTTACATTTACATTTCAGAAGAAACATATAATTATTTAAAGGTATAATTATTTCATTTAAAAGAAAAAGGAGCTTTTAGTTCACGTAAATCGATTGATACTGGTTCTGAGACATTTGGCTTCACCGTACCTACCAGAGTACACATTAAAGTCCTGAATTATAACCAGAGTCTCTTGTAGGGAGAGCGTGAGACTTGTGTATAGATCTATATAAGATTGACAACCCCGCACCTCAACTGTTAGCTACAGTTAAATGTTCAACCGCAAACACTCCTCATTTCTCACTTTTCACACCGAAATCATCCTCAATATGCTCTCAAAACTCATAAAGAACCTTCATATCTTCATAACATTTTGCCCAGATTCCTTCAAATCTTCATAATTTCCTCAAGAACATTCATACCCATCTTCAAATCTTCAAGTTTTCACCAAGAACACCTTAAAATAATACCTAAGGCTTTTTGTAAGTATTTCTTACATAATTTAGTGTTGTCTAACACTTTAAATTAATATTTTATTAATTTAAATATGATATCGTGTATAATTATTATTGGATTTTATGGAGGAACACACTAACATTTTCATTTACAAAAGAAAATATTGGATTTTATGGAGGAACACACTAACATTTTCAAGGAACAAAGGCAGATTACTAAAAAAATGCTTATGAACTCACCAACTTAAATGTTGATAGACTTTCAAAATCGCTTGTATTCCCAGGGAACCAGTAGACAGGTACACTTACAGGTTTTGAGAAGACGGAGCATCATAGCGTCACGTCTTATAGTTTTTGCTAATACTATTTTGGTGTTATACAAACAATGTTATAAACACAATGTAAACTTTATATTGTCAATACAATGGTTATTGCTTTGATTACTATTATTCAGTTGTTGTGATATTGTACATGACGTCAACCGCCCCCGAACGTTTCCACCGTTCCGGTTTGAGGGTGTGACCGATTGGTATCAGAGCATTGTTTATAGCGAACTAAGTATATCAAACAACACAAGATATACAACTATAAATGCAATGGGTCTGAAGCGCTCTAACTAAAATTATACTTTTAAAATAAAAGTATGTATTAAGAAGTATACGAACATGCATACATACCAGAAACAGTATCACAGTAAGAACTACATAAAAGTATTTGGATGAGTTGGACACTACGGTTATACCTGGATAGTTATGTAATCATATCTGGGATAAATATAGCCTGATCAACTATATTTATTTGAGATACGACCAACATGTGTTTGGGAGTGACCATGGTGTTGCAACAAGTCTAGAACTTACCAACTCTATATACCAGAAGAACTCTAGAACCAAACATAAAGTTAAAATACTATATGAGTATTTTATGGCACTATAACACTAGCACAACAACATCTAGGCCTCGATAGATATATAAACTAATAGTCAACAAGGGCCATCTTACCGGAAACAATCATGTGAAAACAAAGGACCCTTACTGGTAGATCTATAATTGCTAAGTGTATACGTTAGCGTTATATATAATTAAGATTTTATAGACTTAGAATTTGTGATTTCGCTTTACTTCATGTTCCTTGTTTGGTTGTGGACTTAGAGTAGGATCACTTAGTCGAAGGTTTATTTGGTCTTGGTTATATATAATTTGTATACACTATGTGATTATAGGAGGACCCAGTATGGGTCACACTATACAAATTCGTTACAAGTGTTGCTATAAATTTCATAAATTGAAATTGCGATTTTTTACTTATATTAACTAGACTTCTGTTGTAAATCAATTAATAGAACACTATAAAAGTCAAAATATGATGCTTTTAGGACTAAGATATATTTTGTTCAATATCACTTGACTCATAACTACTATAGAGAACTTATCGTCACTTCCTCTTTAATCATTATAGAGAAAGATGCCCCCAAAGAAGTCGAAAATGAACAAAAACAATGCGCCATCAACTCCACCACCGCCACCACCTCCACAGTATGACACTGCTTTTTTCCAAGCAGCAATAACAGCCGTCGTGGCAGCCGCCATGACACAAAAAGACGCAAGTGGTGCTAGTGGGGCGGGTAGTGGTGCCAACCCTTCTAACCACGGAGATAGCTATGGACACCCAAGGGAGTGTTCCTATAAAGACTTCACGAACGCCAAACCCAAATCCTTTGATGGCACCGTAGGTGTCATTGCTCTAACACGCTGTTTTGAGAAGACCGAATCGGTGTTTGAAATCTGTGCGTGCCCTGAAACTAGCAAAGTGAAATTTACAACATGCACTTTCATGGACAGAGCCCTCTCTTGGTGGAACGATATGTCAAGTCATTAACTCTCCCAGTAGCCAATGCTATGAGCTGGGAAGAATTAAAGGACCTAATGCTAGCAGAATACTGCCTGAGGGGCGAGGTGCAAAAGCTAGAGCAAGAGCTCTAGGGTTTGACGATGAAGGACTCTGATATTGCTGCTTACACTGCTAGATTCAATGACCTGGCTATTCTGTGTCCCGGGATGGTCACCCCGGAAAGTAAGAAAGTGGAAAGGTACATATGGGGACTATCTCCTCAGATCCAAGGAAACGTAATAGGTGCAAATCCACTTACTTTCGACAGTGCCAAGCGTCTGGCACAGACACTCGTGGATCATGGAGTTCGCCAAGGCTTCATGACAGCCATCCCTGAGCAACCCAAAGAAAAGGGTAACAAAAAGAAATTCTGGAACAAAATAAAGGGGTAATCGTCACAGGAGTCCTCAAAGAAGCAGCAAATTGTGGCAGTCCATGCTGCTACTATTCATGTTGTTGTTCCTGCTGCTCCAACACCTCCCAGTCAATACGCTGGAAACCTCCCGAAGTGCAACAAGTGCAATTTCCATTATCCCGGACCCTGCCGGGAGATGCATTTCAATAACTGCAACAGGAAGGGGCACACTCCCGTTTCTGTAAGGCACCAACACAACCTACCACCCAGGTCCCCAGCAGAGGAGTAAGCCAGGCTTGTTACGGGTGTGGCGAAACAGGACAATTCAAGAGGGATTGGTCGAAAGGAAAGAATGTTAGTGGTGTGGGAAGAGTGCTAGCAATAGGGTAGGAAGAAGCAATAGCAGATCCCACGGTGGTCACGGATACGTTCCTTCTCGATAACTCTTATGCATGCATACTCTTTGATAGTGGTGCGGAGAGGAGTTTCGTGAGCCATAAATTTAAACATCTACTCAAACAAAAACCACAATCACTAAACGAAACATTCACCATTGAGATGGAAAACGGGAAGACAGAAAGCACTAACAACATATACATAGGTTGTACCCTCACTCTAAACGACTATTCTTTCCAAATTAACCTTATGACGGTCTCAATAAAAAGCTTTGACGTCATCGTAGGCATGGATTGGTTAAGTCCTCACCGTGCTGATATTTTATGCTACGAAAAGGCCGTTCGCCTTAATCTGCCAAGTGGCGAAACCCTCGTCATTTATGTCGACACACCCGGTACGAACTTTCGCATCATCTCTTGTGTCAAAGCCGAAAAATACCTATGCAAGGAGTACCACACATTCTTAGCACATATAGTAAATGAGAAGCAAGAAGTAAAAGACATCTAGAGCATTCCCAAAGTCTTTAATTTTCCCGACATTTTTCCCGAAGATCTTCCAGGAGTTCCTCTTAAACGCCAAGTCGAGTTCCGAATCGACTTGATTCCTGGAGCTACCTCCACAACCAAATCCCCTATCGTCTAGTACCAGCAGAGAAGCAGGAATTATCCAACCAACTAAATGAACTGCTTAGCAAGGGATTCATCAGACTGAGCTTCTCATCTTGGGGAGCATCGATCCTGTTCGTGAAGAAGAAGGATGGATCTTTCTGCATGTGCATAGATTACCGCGAACTAAACAAGCTCACCATTAAGAAACGATACCCTCTACCGCGAATAGATGATTTGTTCGATCAACTCCAAGGAGCAAGATACTTTTCAAAGATCGATCTAAGGTCGGGGTATCACCAACTATTAGTCCAGGAGGATGATGTTCCCAAAATAGCATTCTGAACTCGTTATGGTCACTACGAGTTTGTAGTAATGCCCTTCGGACTAACAAATGCACCCGCGATATTCATGGACTTAATGAATCGAGTATACCGTCCTTGTTGGATTTTGAGCATTCTAACACTCCTATGGTGTAAATGCAACCTTATAAACCTTGGATCTATGTTTTCTCTATTATACATGCAAATATCAATTTTCCAAGGTATTGTTCTAACTAGCATAATATAAAGTACATGTAATATAAAAACTAGTAGAATTACATACCTCTTTGTGGTGCTTGATTTCTTCAAGCTTTAAGAGCTTAGCCCCAATAGTGTGGAAGCCTCAAATGGAATCACAAATCACCAAAACACCTTGGAAGAACTTGAGAGAATATGTATGCACACTAAAATCGGCCCACTCTTATTTTCACACACTTGTGCCGGTGAAGTGCAACCCAAGTGGACCATGCCGGGTCGGGTCAAGTACATACCAAATATAGTTATGGACTTAGACATTAATCCAACAGTCCTTTCCTAGACAAGTTCATGATAGTATTCATAGATGATATACTTATCTACTAACGGAGTAAGGAAGAACATATCCAGCACCTGAGACAAGTTCTAGAAACATGAAGGGCAGAGAAGCTATATGCAAATTTCTCAAAGTGCGAGTTTTGGATTTGGAAGGTAAATTTCCTTGGTCACGTGGTCAGCAAAGACGGAATACACGTGGACCCCTCCAAAATTAAGGCAATTGAGAATTGGTCAGCACCAAGAACGCCAACAGAGATCCGTCAATTCTTAGGACTTGCTGGCTACTACCGCAGGTTTATACAAAACTTCTACAGAATCACTAAGCCACTTACCACACCGACTCAAAAGGGTGTAACCTTTAGCTGGGGAGAGAAACAAGAAACTGCGTTCCAAACGCTGAAGCAAACCCTGTGTAGCGCACCTATCTTGTCTCTTCCATAAGGGACATAAGAATTCGTAGTATAGTGCAATGCATCTAATTAGGGACTAGGCTGTGTACTTATGTAACGAGGAAAGGTTATTGCCTATGCCTCGAGACAGCTAAAGACACATGAGGTCAATTACACCACCCATGACCATGAGTTGGAAGTAGTAGTGTTTGCTCTGAAGATCTGGAGGCATTACCTTTACGGTACAAAGTGCACCATTTTCACCGACCACAAAAGTCTTCAACACATACTTGACGAAAAGGAGCTTAACATGAGACAACGACGATGGGTAGAATTACTTAATGACTACGAATGCGAGATTCGTTATCATCCCGACAAAGCCAATGTAGCAGCAGATGCCCTTAGTCGAAAAGAGTACTCAGGTCGCAGAGTAAAAGCACTAACCATGACCATCCATTCAAATCTGTCCACATAGGTCAAAGAGGCTCATCTGGAAGCCTTCAAGCCTAATAATGTGGCGGGTGAAGCCTTAAGAGGAATGGAGAAGAACTTAGAAATCAAGGGTGACGGAGTTCGTTATCTCATGAATCAGATCTGGACACCGAAATTTGGTGGCTACATATATGTTGTCATGAACAAAGCCCACATGACTCAATACTCCGTTCATCCAGGTTCAGATAAGATGTATCTAGATCTCAAGAAACTCTATTGGTGGCCGAACATGAAAGCAGAACTTGCTACCTATGTGGGCAAGTGCCTAACTTGCGCCAAAGTCAAGGTAGAATACCAGAAGCCCTCAGGTTTACTACAACAACCGGAGATACCTGAGTGGAAGTGGGAGCGGATTACAATGGATTTCATAACCAAGTTGCCCAAGACCACGGGTGGTCATGACACCATTTGGGTAATCGTCAACAGATTAACCAAATCCGCACACTTCCTACCAATAAAGGAAACAGACAAGATGGAGAAATTGACCAGAACTTACATTAGAAAGATAGTACGACTGCATGGGGTGCCAATATCTATTATCTCTGATAGAGACAGTAGATTCACCTCACGGTTCTGGCAGTCACTACAAAAATCTCTGGGAACTAGGCTGGACATGAGTACAGCCTACCACCCACAAACCGACGGGCAGAGTGAGAGAACTGTTCACACCTTAGAAGACATCCTGAGAGCTTGTGTGATCGAATTTGGTAAAGCATGGAATACCCGTTTGCCACTGGTCGAGTTCTCATACAACAATAGCTATCACACTAGCATCAAGGTTTGCCTGTTCGAAGCCCTCTATGGCCGCAAGTATAGATACCCTCCGTGCTGGGCTGAGGTGGGTGACACGTAACTAGCTAGAGGGCAAATTCTTGACAGCACTCTCACCGGCTCGGAGATCATCAGAGAAATGACAGAGAAGATCATTCAAATCCGAGAACGACTGAATGCTTCTAGAGACAGACAAAAGAGCTACGCAGATAAGAGACGAAAACCCTTGGAATTCCAGGTTGGTGACCGCGTTCTGTTGAAGGTCTCACCCTGGAAGGGCATGATATGTTTCAGAAAACGTGGAAAACTAAATCCAAGGTACATTGGGCCGTTCGATATTCTTGCTAGAATCGGCCCAATAGCTTACAAACTCTGACTACCCCAAGAACTTAATAACGTACAACCTACCTTCCACGTGTCTAACCTAAGGAAGTGTCTATCTGACGAGACCCTTGTGATTCCACTCGATGAAATCGAGATAAACGAGAGTTTGCAATTCGTTGAAGAACCAGTAGAAATCATGGATAGGGAAGTCAAGAAAACGAAACAAAGTCGCATACCGATAGTGAAAGTCTGTTGGAACGCCAAGCGAGGACCCGAATTCACTTGGGAGCAAGAAAACCAGATGCAACGAAAGACCCACATCTTTTCCCTAGTCCATGAGTACTCACAATAGAAATAATTTCGAGACGAATTTCCCTCTAACGGGGGGATAATGTAACAACCCGTTGTTTCAAGTCAATAAAAGTTAATAAAAGTCGCATTTGTTCAAATAAAAGTCTAACACTTACAGTAAATCATGATAACTCAAGATATATATATATATATATATATATATATATATATATATATATATATATATATATATATATATATATATATATATATATATATATATGGTTTTCGGTTTTGGGAATCTAATCCCTTGCCAAACCTAAATCACTTCCTTTGTGGAAGTGATGGCCTAAAACACATGCTTTATGGAATCCAAGAACCGAAATCACTTCCTTGTGAATAGCCATGACTGAAATCCCATTTGGGAATCAAGTTAGGACCGAAATCTCCTTGTTAAGGCCCATTAAGGCCGAAAACACCCCCCCCCCCCCTTATATATATGTTCAACCACAAACACTCCTCATTTCACACTTTTCACACTGAAATCATCCTCAATTTGCTCTCAAAACTCATACAGAACCTTCATGTCTTCATAAGACTTTGCCGAGATTCCTTCAAATCTTCATAATTTCCTCAAGAACATTCATAACCATCTTCAAATCTTCAAGTTTCCACCAAGAACACCTTGAAATAATTCCTACGACTTTTTGTAAGTATTTATTACATAATTTAGTGTTGTCTAACACTTTATATCAATATTTTATTAATTTAAATATGATATCGTGTATAATTATTATTAGGATACGACTATTCACACGAGTTCTAACCCGAGGATCATCGCTACCACTTCGTATCCAAACAAGAACACACATTCGAGGTGAGTTCATACCCCTACATTTTAACTATTTTTCAACGTTTTGGGGGGGGGGGGGGGAATACAAGTAAAACACAAGAAATCTTGTGTTAACTTTTAAACGATTTCAAACCGTTTCAAACTATTTTAAACTGTTTCAAGCTATCCCAAATTATTTCAAATGTTTCCAACTATTTTATTGATAATATATATATATATATATATATATATATATATATATATATATATATATATATATATATATATATATATATATATAGCATTCAACAGGCTTAGGACTGGTGTTTTCGCCTTAACTCCTGTTCCTTGTTTGGTTGTGGGTTAGGGTAGAATCACCTGTCCGACTGCCTTTTTAATCTCAATTATATATGCCGTGTATATATATATATATATATATATATATATATATATATATATATATATATATATATATATATATATATATATGAGTATAAAACTTATTTAAGTAAAACCTAACCTCTTTGTAACATGCCGATCAAAGGGGTATTTCCATAAATATTTTCAGTACACACGGTACATACATATAAATTATAATAGGTATAGTTTATGGAACATACATACTACTTTACTAGTTCAATGAACAATACAAGAACATACATGATAAATTATAATAGGTATAATTTATGGAACATTTATACTATTTTACTAAGTTCAAAAATAAAATACATATATAATTAGATAAGTATAATTATTTTACACTACGAGTACACTACAAAAAGGGGAATACATACATATACAAGAACAAGAGAACATTTACACACTATACGTAAACAATTTAATACAGTATTGTGAGCCACTACTTCATCATATCTACAAGAGTATACGCTAAAGTCCTTAATTATAACCAGAGTTTCCTGGAGGGAGAGCGTGAATTTGTGTATAGATCTTTATGGGACTGACAATCCCGCACCTAAACTATTAGCTACAGTTAGGCCGGCAGGCCTGGGGTGACAAATGTCATAACATTCCGACTCCTGAAGAACGTCGTGCGGGCCACTAGTCATTTTAGCATGGTTATAAGATCACTCACAATAAGCATTAACTAAAAATTTTGGTTTACAGAATAAACATAACTTCAAGGGTTTCATTTTAATAATAGAACTACATTACACTACTATACACTACAGCTGGTGGATTCCACACACATACATACAAAAGGGTTTTCATACAAATACAATACAATACACTATCTTCCCAATACAACACACTATTTTCCTAATACAGTACAACATACATTTCTTGGAAGCATTCATTTATATGGCTTTATTTAATAATAAGACTACTGTATAATATTTCAGAGTACAATAATAAACATACATTTTGGTCTTAAGGCCTAAGTCTACATTTCATTTACAAAAGAAAATATTGGATATTCTGGAGGAACACACTAACATTTTCAAGGAACATAGGTAGATTACTAAAACAAAAATGCTTATGAACTCGCCAACTTAAATGTTGATACATTTTCAAAATCGCTTGTAATCTCAGGGAACCGGTAGATAGGTACACTTACAGGTTTTGAGAAGATGGAGCATCTAGGCATCACGTCTTATAGTTGTTGCTATACATTCGTGGTGTTATACAAACAATGTTATAAACACAATGTAAACTTTATATTATCAATACAATGGTTGTTGCTTTGATTACTATTATTCAATTGTTGTGATACTCGATATGACGTCATCCGCCCCGAACGTTTTTGCCATTCCGGTTTGGGGGTGTGACAGGCATGGGATTGGTGGGAAGAAATAGGACTTGAGGTGGGTGATGATGCTGTTGATGCTATGATGTGGCGTAACTACCCAAAAATCCTAGTAAAATTTTTCATTTAATAATCAGAAATCCCATTTAATAATTAGACAATCCTTTCAATTTTTTTCCAAGTTTCCAATACATTATCAAATTATTCAGAAAGTTCATAGTGTCCATAACAACTAGAGTGGAAAATTCTTGAGAGTGCACGTTCCGCCATCAAGATGGGCCCTTTCCCTTAGACCCCGAAGTACCTGAAATAACCAACAAACTGTAAGCTAATGCTTAGTGAGTTTCCCCAAATATACCCAAACATATAACCACATAATGTCATGCGACATTCACATAGGATTGCCATGGACTCCCTCCATGGCCTTCATCCGAGATGCCATGTGCTACCCCATGGTCTTATATCCTTGGTCCATGGGCTCCCCCATGGTCTTAGTCAATTTCCATGGGCTCTCCCATGGTCTTTACATAATCACATAACACATCAAGTAATACATTTATTGCACATACGATTATCAAACGTTCATAACAAGTAATGGGCCTGCCTTGGTGCCTTCGAACCATTGGTATGGTGAGGAGACTCACCTTAAAAATAGCCAAAACCTACGAATGTTGCGGCTGCTGCGAAACGGCTCCAGACACTAAACCAAACCCACAACTAAACTCAATAAATAACCATGGCTAAATTCAAACTCTAGGCCCCCAAATGGCCTAACTTACCAGGCCCACCAATTGTCCAAACCTATTGAGCTCACTAAGGCCCAAACCTATTGGGCCCACTAAGGCCCAATATACTATCCTAGGCGCAAAAGTGAAAGCCCAACATCACAAGAAGTCCAACACTCAAAAGGAAACCTACAGTAAAAAACAAGCCCAACAAACAACACTCAACCCAATCTCAAAGCTCAAGAGTCCAAAAGATGGCCCAAGGAAAAATCCCACTGATGAACCGAACGCTAAGCGTTCCCTTGTGGAACATTGGGCGTTCGTCACCAGCCAACAGATCGCGAGCCTTCGCCGAAACATAGGGTATTCCTCGACCCTATGCTAGGCGTTCGCACACTGTCTTCCAAAAATGGTCATTAAGCACTTAATTCTTTAAGCCGCATGACCAAAACATAGATCCAAGTCCTAAAGGGCATCTAGAACCATAAAGTTACTGACTTGGTGACTTTGCATACTTCAAAAGGTCCCAACTTCAAGATATAGCATTCAACTTCCATAAAAGGGCTTAATCTCATACATGGGGCTTATACATCTCTAAAGATGCAAACTTTATGAGTCTAGAACCTTAGACCTCACTAAGGGACCAAAAAGGGACTAAAATCCATTAAAGCTTAGATCTAAGCTCCTAATGAGCAAGGTTAGAGCTTTATACCTCAAATGAATTGGAAATAGAGCAGAGAAAGAAGATCTATAAGCTCCTACTTGAACCACCACCTTGCACAAAGCTTCTCTTCCTTGATCGGGCTTCAAACACACACCAAAACACACACAATGAGCTCACAAGACTCTTGGAGGTCTATGGTTTCGGGATTAGGGTTTTGAGACTATGGAGGCTGGAAATGAGGCCAACACCTAGGACTTAAGGTGTTTAAATATGTCACAAACCCTAAAAATTAGGGTTTGAGCTCCCCAAGGGAATGCCCTGTGTTCGAGCTCCGCCACCAAAAGTCCAAACTTGACGGAAATGGCCCCTCCCCCCCCCCCTCAAAATTGCAAAACAAGGCCAAAAAGCAACAACCTAATATATAAGGGACCAAAAATGAATAATACCTGGATTAAGCGGTAAAATTCACCCCCACTAGAATTAGACTTTGTCCTCGAAATCTCCCGCAGCAAATAACTCAGGGTAATGCATCCTCATCTCGGCCTCAGGCTCCCATGTCCACTCCGAACCCTTCCGATGGTGCCACTGAACCTTGACCAACTCAACCACCTTGTTCCTCAAGGATTTTGTCTTCCTATCCAATATCACAACCGGTCGCTCCATATAATTTAGACGCACATCCAGCTGAATGTTGACTAGTGGTACCACCACGGACTCATCTGCCATACACTTCCGTAACTGTGAAACATGGAATGTGTTGTGAATCTGACCAAGCTCCTCAGGCAGATCTAACTGATACGCAACCTTTCCCACCCGAGTGATAATCCGGAAAAGACCAATATATCAGGGGCCCAACTTGCCCCGCTTCCTTAATCAGATGTACCTTTCCAAGTTGACACCTTCAGAAACAGCATGTCCCCAATTTGAAACTCCAAGTCCGATCGGCGTCTATCCGCATAGCTCTTCTGTCTGCTCTGCGCTATCTGAAGCTTGTCGCGAACTTGCTGAATCAACACGGTCATCTTGAGCACCACCTCAGTACTACCCATGACACTCTGAACGACCTCCCCCCAACAGATCAGAGTACGAAATTTCCTCCCATAGAGCATCTTAAAAGGAGTTCGACCAATACTGGCGTGATAGCTGTTGTTATATGAAAACTCTGCCTAAGGAAGATACGTATCCCAACTCCCACTGAAATCAAAGATACATGCACGAAGCATATCCTCTAATGTCTGGATAGTCCGCTCACTCTACCCATCAGTCTGCGGGTGGAAAGCCATGCTGAAGTACAGATAAGTCTCCAACTCCTCGGGAAACCGCTTGCAGAACCTGGAAGTGAACTGGACATCTCTATCAGAAACTACCGAAACCGGCACTCCATGTCATTCCACAACCTCTCGAATGTAAATATCGGCCAACTTCTCCGCATAGATAATTTCCTGAATCGGTATGAAGTGTGCGCTCTTGGTCAACCGATCCACAATGACCCATATCGAATCCACTACGTGTATAGTCTTCGGTAACTTCATGATGAAATCCATGGTGATTTCCTACGATTTACACATGGGGATGGGTAGCAGCTGAACCTTGCGGTGAGGCATATGATGCTCGGCTTTGACCTTCCTGACAGGTCAAACACCGTTCAACAAACCAAGAAACTTCCCGCTTCATGCAGAGCCACCAATAGCTCAATATCAGGTCTCGGTACACTTTTGTGAGCCCCTGGATGGATAGAAAACTTGGACTTACGCGCCTCCTCCCAGATGTTTTGGCTTACTCCCCCAAATGTTGGAACCCAAAACCTGCCACGCTAGGTCTACAACCCCCGACTGTCTCTGACAAACAAAGGAATCTGCCCTCGAATCCGCTCAGTCATCCGGTTCTCCTTTTTCACTCCCTCCACCTATTTCTACTTGATCATATCCAATAAAGGTGAGATCACCATCATCCTCAAGCAGACATCTTAGATCGGAGCATTCGCCGTCTTACGGCTCAAAGCATCGACCACCACATTGGCCTTTCCTGGATGATACAAAATCTCGCAGTCATAATCTTTTACCAAATCTAACCATCTCCTCTGCCCCATATTCAGATTCTGCTGATCCATCAAATACTTCAAACTCTTGTGATCGGTGAAAATGGTACATCGGACTCCATATAAATAATGCCTCCAAATCTTGAGGGCAAACACCACGAACCCCAATTCCAAGTCATGAGTGGGGTAATTCGCCTCATGAGGCTTCAGCTGCCTCAAAGCGTAAGCAATCACATGCCCTTTCTGCATCAGTACACCTCTCGAACCCGTAATGGAAGCGTCGCAATATACCACAAAATCATCCAATCCCTCGGGTAGCGCCAAAATTAGGGACTCGCATAATTTCTGCCTCAAGGTCTCAAATGCCAATTGTTGATCTGAACCCCACTGAAAAGTCACACTCTTCTTGTTCAAGCGGGTCAAAGGTTTGACAATCTTGGAGGAATCATGGATAAATCTCCGATAGTACCTCGCTAAACCCAAGAAACTTCAGATCTCAGATTCGTTCTTCGGAACCTCACAATACATCACCGCCTCGATCTTGGCCGGATCCACGAAGATATCCTCTTGGTTAATGATGTGCCCCAGAAACTGCACCTCACGCAACCAAAACCCGTATTTAGAGAATTTGGCATATAGTCTCTCCCTCCTCATGGTCTCTAACACCTCTCTTAAATGCTTCTCGTGCTACTCCTTATTCTTAGAATAGACCAAGATATCATCAATGAAAACGATCACAGACCAGTCCAACATCAGCCTAGAAACCCGGTTCATGAGATCCATGAATGCCGCCGGAGCATTGGTGAGCCCAAATGGCATCACCACAAACTCGGAATGACCATAACAAGTTCTGAAAGCTGTCTTCAAAATATCTTCTTCCCTAATCCTCATCTGATGATACCCCGACCGAAGATCAATCTTGGAAAACCAAGATGCGCCTTAAAGTTGATCAAATAGATCATCAATCATCGGAAGCGTATAATGGTTCTTTACTGTCAGCTTGTTCGGCTCCCGATAATCAATACACATCCTGTGGGACCCATCCTTCTTTTTCACGAATAGGATCGGTGTTCCCCAGGGGGAACTGCTCGGATGAATAAATCCCCACTCTAACAGCTCCTGAAGCTGCATAGACAACTCCTTCATCTCAGGCGGAGCTAGACGATACAGCGCCTTGGCAAGTGGAGCTAGACGATATGGTGCCCGACTGCCCACACGCATAACATGCCGAGACTGCCGCCCGATTGGCTCCACTGTGCGGCTTTCCGCACTTGGGACATCAGCCCCGGCTCTGCTAGCCCCTACTAGAAAGATCGGAGGTCTTAGGCTTCTTATCGTGATCCTCTACTGTCTGCACCTGCTTCGGTTTCCGCTTCGTCAGGAGCTCCAACTCAATTTCCTGTTCCCGGGACTTCTCCACCATATCATTCAGGGTCTTACACCCTGAAAAGCTCATAAACTCTCGTATATCATCCCTCATAATGGAATGATACCTCGTCTTCTTCATCTCCTCATCAATTACGTACTGCGGAATCAACAATGCCCTCTCCCGAAACTTGGCGGTGACCTCCGCCACAGTCTCTGTAGTCTGCTGTAAATTTTGAAACTCTATCACCAAATGCTACACCTCGATGGCCGGTGCAAAATCCTGATCAAACCTCCTCACAAACTCCTCCCAAGTCATCTCAGCCACACCCACTGATCCTACCTTGCGGGTAACCTCCTCCCATCAGTCTCGTGCTCGGTCCCTCAACATACAAGATGCGAACCCCACCTTTTCCGCCTCGGGGAAAAAGCTCGTGCGCTGGGCATTCTCTATGTCTGCTACCCAGCATCGACTAGTAATGGGGTCCCTAACCCCAAAGAACTCAGGCACACCATACGACTTGAACTCCCGGAACGAGGGAGCTCGGGTCCCAACCTGGCCTGCAACAATCTTGGCTCGAAAATACCTGAGCCTCTATTCCATGATCTCCATGATGCCCTCCTTGACGGTACCAAATATCACCGGGGTAGCGTCAAGGATGCCTCACATAACCTCTGTTGCGATAAGATCGCGTAACCGCTCATGAAGAGGCTCTGCACCAGAGCCTGAACCTGATCCTGATCCTGAACCCGAACCTCGCGTGATCATCACCATCCTCAGCTGAAAATACCACACAGTATATAATCGATAAGGAGGTTTGAGGGAATTTCCATTAACCAGACTCCTTAGAGTTTCCCGGTCTACCCTTGTTTCGGATACAGGTCTTGTGCTTCCAGTAGTATGGTCCCAATACTACCTTCCACGCCTACCTATACCTTCCCCAAGGCCAAACCCGATACCTCTAATTCACCCAACCACAAATAAACATGATCTATAGAACACAACACTACTCAGATCCTAGACTATTCTAGGATTTCTCAATCCTTACCGAACAGAAACTTAATTCAATCATTACAGGTTGCCCTATGCATGCAAGTTATACACAAATAGAATCAGATAGACTGTCAAATAAAGCTTCTACCCTAAACTACAACCAAACAAGGAACAAGAATAAAGCAGAATCCATCATTCTAGGGCTATGCAATCCTAAACATATACAACTTTGAAAGCACACACTTATCAAATAATCAATTCAACATCAACTCCCATATAAAACTTAGCATGGCTAATACATTAGGAACACTTACTTGAGCTCGGCCGATTACACGCATTGCACTATCCCCATTTTACTTAACAAGACCGTTTTCAAGAAAAACTTTAACTTTTGGTTTCTTTTTGAAAGAGGGTTTACCATTTCCTTGGTTTGAGTTCTGACACACCCGAAAGTGTACCCAAATCCGAGAAACCAAGGCTCTGATACCAACTTGTAACGACCCAAAAATCCAGGTAAAAATTTTCATTTACTAATTAGAAATCGTATTTAATAATTTGACAATCCATTCAATTTGTTTCCAAGTTTCCAATACATGATCAAATTATTTAGAAAGATTAGAGTGTCCATAACAACTAGTATGGAAAATGTTGGAGAGCGCCATCAAGCCTGGCCCTTGCCCTTAAACTCTGAAGTACCTGAAATAACCAACAAACTATGAGCTAACACTTAGTGAGTTTCCCCAAACATACCCAAACATATAACTATATAATACCATGCAACATTCATATAGGATTACCATGGACTCCCTCCATGGTCTTCATCTGAGATGCCATGGTCTACCCCCATGGTCTTATACCCGTCGGCCATGGGCTCCCCCATGGTCTTAGTCAATTGCCATGGGTTCCCTATGATCTTTACATATTCACATAACACATCAAGTAATACATGCATTGCACATACGATTATAAAACATTCATAACAAGTAACGGGTCGGCCTTGGTTCCTTTGACCCATTGGTATGGTGAGTAGACTCACCTCAAAGATAGCCAAAACCTACTAATGTTGTGGCTGTTGCGAACCTATTGAGCTCACTAAGGCCCAAACCTATTGGGCCCCTAAATGGCCCAACTTACAAGGCCCACCAATGGTCCAAACCTATTGAGCTCACTAAGGCCCAAACCTATTGGGCCCACTAAGGCCCACTATATTATCCTAGCCTAAAAGGGTAAGCTCAAAATTAAAAGAAGTCCAACACTCAAAAGGAAACCTACAGTCCAAAACAATCCCCACAAACAACACTCAACCCAAGCCCAAAGCTCAAGAGTCCAAAAGATGGCCCAAGGAAAAAGCCATTAATGAACCGAACACTGGGCAATCCCTTGTGGAATGCTAGGCGTTCGTCACGCTAGGAAATCCCTTGTGGAGCACTATCCGATGTGTTAAGTCGCTATATAACTTTCTTGTGTGGTGACTTGGAGGACTGTGAGGCAATTCTTAGGATAAGTATGACTAGGTGTGAAAGGTAGTAGAGACCTATACTACCGGAAGCAAATGAATCATTCTTAGGATAAGTATGAGTAGGTGTGAAAGGTAGTAGAGGCCTATACTACAGGACGCACATGAATCACACGTGGATCAAGGAAAGTCACAAGGTTACTTAGTCTCTTAGGAGTTGAGCTATTTTTTTCATTTCCATTATTAGCTTTGTTTCGGTAATGACTACGAAGATAAAT
This sequence comes from Lactuca virosa, assembly GCF_052849685.1. Taxonomy (NCBI): domain Eukaryota; kingdom Viridiplantae; phylum Streptophyta; class Magnoliopsida; order Asterales; family Asteraceae; genus Lactuca; species Lactuca virosa. Next base: position 107,896,829 of record NC_136426.1, on the reverse strand, counting down.
ATTAATTCCGAACTTAGTGGTCATATTGAATTGAGTCCAACTAATCAAAATAGTAAGTTTGACGTAGCGCCCGACTTTAGATTGAAAGAAAAGTTAATCAAAGAGATCAATAGAAGTATCAGGACCGTCATTAAAATTAATCATGTTGTAGCTAGAAGTGCTACATGCTAGAATGTGATTACATCACATTAGAACATGAAGAAAGGCATCATTCATGCTGGAGTCCGAATGAAAAGAAACTTAAGGCTAGCCATTATACGATGGAAGGTCATTAGGGCATGACCATTCGGTCTGTTAATGTAGTTGAAGTAAAGACCTTGTCCTTGATTAAGTCCATTGTTTAAGGAGTTGGAGTCTCCGATAAAGATCGAATTTAGAATGAAGAGTAGGTGCAAGATTTAGCACCGCCAACAGTCAATAAGTCCAAGAGTTATGATTATTACGTAATATTTAAAGGTAACATACGAAGTCATTATACAAGTCCTGTTTTACTGATGTTTCCGAGATGTAATTATTCTAATGGGAGATAATTGTAACTCCTATAGATTCGGGCTAGACGATTAATATATAATAAGCAATAAAACAAGCTTTTGATAGAAGACTATTTAGGATAAATAATATTAACCAAAATTGTAGTATATGTGACAAGGATTCCGTAAATATAAATAACGATGAAATCTGACTTCGTATGAAGAAGTTATGCTTCTTTGAAGTTTCATGATTAAACTGACGCGATTATGCGTACCGTAAAAAGTGAGTTTTAGATGGGTTGCTTATTAGCCTGAGAAATCTAAATGAAATTCATAGTAATCGTAAAACCGAGAGAGTGCATATAGAGAACGTCCAAATCTGACTTCATATAAGGAAGTTATGATTTTTCAAGTTCTCAGCGCGACTGTGTTACCACAGAAACTGAAATTGAAATCGGTTGATTGTTAGGAAAAACAATCTAAACAGACTCTAACTGTCCATGTCTGTTAAAAATATAACTTTAAAAATAATTTCAAAATTGTCCGACAGAGTCTAAATGGAACTTGTAGATCTCATTGATAGCTACGCGTAGATATAAAATACGCCGAAGATAGAGCTAGTTTGAAAAAGATATGAAGTTTTAAAGACTGATAAAATTTGCGCGCAGGCGCGCACCGACAAGGTATGAGTCACGCCTCTGACATACGACATGATTTTGACATGTGTGACCACTCAGAAGAGGCCACATCATCCAATCCGACCATTCGTGTAGCGCGCACTCCAACCTTAGCTACATATAGTTGTGAGTTTCAGTCTATTTCTCACACAGTTTTCTCTAATTCACTATGGAAATACTTTATAGCTTTTAGCCCTTTACTTCTGAGTATCTGACCACTTCGGCGAAGCCCTGCGGTGTCAAATAGCGGGTGAATAGAAGCTCCCAGATCAGAGTTCTGCCCGCATAATTCCCAGTCTTCGCTAAAATCTCTATAAGTTAAGCTACACTTATTTTATTCAAGTGTAATTTTTAATTATAATCATATTTGTTATTATGAACCTATAGTTAAGATTTATTAGTGATCCCAAATCATTATACTGATTGATATACTTACGAGAGTCATGTCTAGGTTGGATTTAGTGAGGTTTTAAAGTGGGATTTCGAAAAAAGTATACTCTGTATACCAAATGGACCTTACCTCCGATATGATCCTTCCTGGCTGTTCCTTAGTTGGTAGATATTGATACTTAGGATTAGTGAGGAATGTAGACTATCAATAGTCACTAGGAATATAAGACTAAGACTTAGTAACATGAACCTAGGTCTCATCGAAGGTAAAGCTAAGTACTAAAGCAAAGCATTGCCCGAATTTTCAGTCACCCACTTTATCGAGTGAGTGTATAATTACTTTCATCTTACACATAGATATGAAGTATTTAGATAATTTAATGCTATATGTGCTTACTTGCAAAGATCTTATGTGATAGATAAATAATTAAAAAGAAAATTTTGATATGACTTATGTCGTATATGTATTTTCATGAATATAATGCATTGGATAATGAGAAGATTAAGGAGATTTATAACCTGTAAGTGATGGACTTCATGCCTATTTAATGTACTCTACCCTACTAACATGTATTTCGGAGAACTCCCTGTAACAGTACTATCAGCAAAGATGATTAAGATGATCCTTAGGAATCAAAATAGAAAGAAAACTACTAACATGTATTACGGATAAATACCTGAAACAATACTATCAACAACGATGACTATGATGACCCTTAGGATAGATCCTTAAGAAAGAATAAAGAAGAAAATGGGAATGAGTAATCAGGTTAATTGTATGATAATTAAACATATTAACTACATTATTGTGGGTTGAAAACCCTATGTACACACTAGGTTCGCCAACCTGAACCAATCAACTTCTTTGTATCACAGATAGCAGTACAAAGGTATATGAATGTTAAGAGATTTAAGGAGATGTAAACTGATAGTCGAAGATATTGTAAGGCCTGTTTATGCTTATGTTATGTATCAGTTATGACATCCCAAGATTTTATAAATCAATGAAAAACATTTCTTCGAAAATACTTTATAGGACCAAATTTTGCATTTTTAAAGGGACATTGTTTTAAATGAGCATAACTAAAAAGTTTTAAAAATGGACTTGAAAATGGGGATGTCACATTTGTCCCTTTTGAGAGTATTAAAAGAATGGAGGGAATAAAGTTTGCAACTTTATTGATCTATGAGCCCCCATAAGTGTTTTCTGTGTTAGATCTGGACTCTTATGTCCTTTTAGATTCATGAATGGGATTTTGACCTCATTTTGACCATTTATAACCTAAAATGGTGTGAAACATGTATTAGACATGCATTTCCATAAAGTTATGATTTTTATGAGTTATTTATGAGCATGCATTCCCATAGGCTTACAGTTGCTATTTCATGTTTTAGCTCCTGGTCCTTCATGTTCGAAGGGCAAGAAGATGGCTTGATTAGGAGATCTGGATATTCTCGGGGACATGAAATCTATTTGTATTTATCTTTTGTGTTTGATTTCAAAAAAGGAACTTAGCTTCCGCATTTGACGAAGTTTTGTGATACTCATATGTGTTTGATTGGTTTTAACGGACGATTACTCATATGTGTGAATGATGGTATGTGCCCATACCATTTTGAAGCACATGATGGGCATTATGAGTTGGAGGAATCACGAAGGGGCCCGAAGTACAAGTGGGATCCGGTGTTATATGATGGAATATTGTGACATCCCCATTTTCACGGCCAGAAAAGACCGATTTTGTTTATGCTTTATAAAAATCAGAGTACTTCTTTTAATAAAAATCTTGCGGAATTTGTTCCCAGAAAAACATGATAAATACGTTATCAAAGAATTTCCGAAGAAATGTATTTTTATTCATTTTAAAACATTTGGGATGTCATCGTTAATACATAAACATAAGCATAAACAGAACTTACATTCATTTACACTAGTGATCTACATCTCTTTTAAATCTCTCAGTGTAATGTAACTTCATATCGACACATGTGATACAAATAAACTGAGTGGGTCAGGTTGGGAAACCTGGTGAGTACATAGGGTTTTCAACCCACAATAATATAATTATTATATTTAAACATCAAACAATCAACCCAATTACCCATCCCCATTATCTTCTTTACTCTTAAGGATCTACCCTAAGAATCAGTTATTCCTCATTCATTCATTCCTAAGGATCATCCTAAGGAATCGGCACGAAGTCCATCGTTGTCAATGACACAGCTGTCAAGCACAGCTGCTAGTTCTATCACTTAGGCACAGCTGCCAGAATTGTGACATTCTATGTGAGGCGTAGCTACCAGTATTGTCCTTCGAGCACAGCTGCTAGGGTTATCTCGTTTATTGACAATATCGTTTTCGAGAGTCCACTCGCAATACATGTCAATGGGTTTTTAGAGTACACCGGTGAACACATCGTTCACAACACCTACAGGTTGCGAGCCTGCCAGTGTTCCACTGGACTGTCTAGAATAGTCCGTGGTTGTCATCCATACTCTGCTAGATGAGGGGGCCATCATTTGGGAAAGGCTTCTCACATCGTCCACCTCTCACACTTACCTCGTGGTCTATAACACCTCTCAACTCATCATCCAACTCATATTCCATCTATTACATCTACCCATGTTTTACCCAACATATTCTCGTAGATATATATATATATATATATATATATATATATATATATGTATATATATATATATATATATATATATATATATACAGTTTAAATCATTTAAAACATGTATAAAATCGTTCATCCAGCATAGATATCAAGTATACAGATAATATGCACACATAGCACGTAATTTATTTAAAATACTTCATATCTATGTGTAAGATGAAAGTAACTATGCACTCACTTGAGAAGGTGGTGAATCCGAACTCAGACAGCGCTTCGCTTCTTAAAAATAATTTCCTTCGACGAAACCTAGTATTATTACCACTAGAGTTTAGTCTATTATTCGCCGAGACTAATTAATAGTCTAGCTATTATTACTATTATATAAGCGTTAAACAATACTTATATAACCCATAATAATAGCCCAAGTACTTATTATAAGTTCCTAATAACGCTACTATAATTAAATAAACGATATATTAAAAATAGCGTAGGCGTTGCTCACTTACAGCGGGTTTTATAGAAAACCGGGTTTTGCTTGGAGCAGCGTTCCCGAGCCGAAAAGCTCTTCTTCTCGGAGCCGTCGAGCACTCCGGGGCTTCCGCCTCGTGCTAGGGAGGTTCCCTAGGCTTTTCGGGGGGTTTCGGGGCTAGAGAGAGGTTCTAGAGAGAGAGTAAAGAGAATAAAGAATGGGAAATGTATGAAGAAAATGAGGGTGGGAGAGGTTCTATTTATAGGGTGAAAAATGGCTGAACTTGGTGCCACATGTCACCATCTAGTGGCAAGACTTGGGGAGAAAGCAATGGCCAAGATTGTGCCACATCACCCATTTTCGCACAGCACACTTCCGACTTCTAAAATCCGTAACTTTCACATACGACCTCCATTTTTGACGTTCTTTATATCCACGCGTAGGTAAAAATAAGATCTACAACTTTCATTTTGACTCCGTCGGCTAATTCTCGACCAATCTTAAATTTAACAGTACGAAGATATTATACTGTTAAATGTCCGCGTAAAATTCATAACTTCTACATACGGACTCCGTTTTCGTCTGTCTTTTTACCGTTAAGTTCCTATTAATGAGATCTTAAATTCTCCTTTAGGTCGCGTAGGCCAAAAACCGCTCGATCTAAAATTCGAGTTTCGGGTCGTGCACTGCTATGCCAACTCTTAGAAAATTCATAACTTCCTCATACGAAGTCAGATTTGGGCGTACTTTTTTTGTATGTTCTTGGTTTAACGTTTTCTACCACTTTCATTTAGATCGCTAAGGCTAAAAGTCGCTCTATCGTAAATTCACTATTTATGTCTCCCGGTGCCGTGCCGGTTCTGCCGTAAAACTTCAACGGGTCATAACTTCTTCGTTATAACTCGGAGTTCGGCGTTCTTTATATGTACGGAAACCTTGAGACGTATTATACAACTTGGTTAAGATTATTTATTCTAAATAATCTTTTGTCAAAAAGTCATTTTCGACCCCTATTATCTCTAAATTGACTAGCCCGGATCTACGGGCGTTACAATTATCTCCCCCTTAGGATGATTACGTCCCGGAATCATCAACGAAACAGGGCTCACATGATGACTCCATACGTTATCTCTTCATCCTAATTCATATCTTCGATGTTTTTTCGAACGAGTATCTAACTCTTAGACTCCTTGACTACAGGCGGTGCTCGATCTTGCATCCGCTCTCTATCTTATGTTAGACTTCCAATCATGATCTTCATGTCACGATCTCGATCTTTATTGGAGACTCCTTATTTAACAAACTTGAGATAAGTTTCTTCCTTCGATTATCATAATAGACCGATAGGTCATGTTCTAATGACCTCTCATCGTATGTTGCAATGCTTAGACTCATGTCTTTTAGAGTCAAATTCTGGAACAGACTATACCTTCCTTCATGTTCTTATCACATCTTAAAAGGTAGCATTTCTAGCTACAAGCAACTGTCGTCATACGTGCACTGATCGCTTTGATTATCTTTCATTTCAATCTTCCGGCTTAAGTCAGATGCTACATCGAACTTGGTTCTCTGAACCTCGTAACATACTCATCATAGTAGGACTCGATTTGATATGAACACTAGGGTCGGAATAACAATCATCTTCTTAGTCATTACCGAAACAATGGTAATGACATACCTGAACAAAACGGAATCAACTACTAGCTTCTCGGTAACCTTGTGACTTTCCCTGATCCAAGCGTGAGTCCTGTGCTTCCGGTAGTATATGCATCTACTACCTTTCACACCTACTCATACTCGTCCCAAGTATTGTCTCGCAGTCCCCAAGTCACCATACAAGAAAATCACATAACAATTTAACACACCAGATAACAAAACCAGATAACAAAACGAAGGCTTTATTATTTCTTGAAACTATTACATAGGTGTTCGAGTTCACCCTATATTGTGCCTCTAACAGGTTACATTATACGATACTATCCCTTGGTTACTTCATAACTCGATCTTTGGATATTAAGCCTTCACTCCTGAATCCTTGCATTGTTATCTGCTTCGTCAAGGATCATTTGAAATGCTCTCGCCTTTGACTTTGGCGGCGCATTTGGCTTTGTAGCCCCTTTTCTCTTTGGGCAGTCTTGCTTGAAGTGACCTTCCTCGTTACATGCGTAACATACCCTTTTGTTGAATGTACACTCGTTGGCGTAATGCCCATGCTTTCCACACTTGAAACAAGTCACCTTTTCACCGCATGTTCCAGAGTGTTTCTTTTTGCACTTCTCGCACCATCTTGCTTCACTTCCTCTTCCTCCTCCATACTTCAGGAATTTGGTCTCCTTGTTGGACCTTGAAGATCCTTCATACTTCCTCTTCTCACCAACTTCAGCTTTCTCCAGACCCTTTTCCCTAATCTGAGTCACAACATTCCTGGCTACCCAGATGGCGGCTTTCAAAGTGGTTGCTTGCTTGACCATTGGACCAAAGTCCGCTGGTAATCCATGGGCAAACTTGTTGACCTTGGAGAGCTCAGTTGGAACTAGGTAAGGAACAAGCTTCATATTCTCCGTAAAACTTGCAGCATACTCAGTGACACTCATCCTTCCCTTCTTCAGATTTTGAAACTCATTGTTGATCTCTAGGAGATCCTGCTCAGAGCAGTACTGCATTTTCAGTTGCACCACGAAATCTTCCCAAGACATCTTGCTTGCTTCTCCCTTGGGCATCGTGTTAGCTAGTAGCTTCCACCAGCTCAGTACTCCAGACTTTAATAGAGGGATCGCGAGAGCGGTCTTCTGTTTGTTGCTACACTCGCAACTCTCAAACATTGTCTCCATCTCGGAGATCCAGTCCATAACTTCCACCGGTGTTGGGATTCCAGAAAGACTTGGGGGTTTTGATGCCATGAAATCGTTGTACTTGCATCTACGTCCGTCATTTCCTCCATCCTGATCGTTTCGTCTAACTATCGGTGGGTCGGCTCGACCAACCGTCCCACTGTAGTTCCCTCCTTCTTACTGCCCATCACTGAGCTCGGGCTGTTCAATAGGCACCGTAAGTTCCTCTCGATTTTGTTGAAGTAAACGCCTTGTTTCCTCCATCTGACGATCCAACATCATTTGGATCATCGCTTGTACTCCGGCCATGGTTATTGGCTCAGCAGCGGCTACCACAACCGGTATTTGCTCAATCACTGGGGGGGGGGGGGTTGGTTTCTGTTCCCATTAGCATTCCCGGCTCCACTGCGGGTTCTTGCCATTTTGATCTATACACCGAATAAGGTGAATCTAGATCTTTATTTAGGATAGTCGTTTAAATCGTCCTTATCACTCCGAAACGTTTACATGTTAGTTCTAATATCGTAGTCGTACGTTTAGAATCCTAAACACATAAGGTTTCCAGATCCGGTCGGCAACAGACCATAGATCCGAACAAATAACAACATATGAGGCATAAATCATTTAGCACATAAAGCATATTAGGCATACTTTCCTAAATAAGCTAGTGCTCACATCTCACAATCATCGCTTAGCATTCTAAGTTTAAGTCTAGAAATAAATCCATATTCCTAGTTCGCTTAAACTAATGTTCTGATACCAACTGTGACATCCCCATTTTCACGGCCAGAAAAGACCGATTTTGTTTATGCTTTATAAAAATCAGAGTACTTCTTTTAATAAAAATCTTGCGGAATTTGTTCCCAGAAAAACATGATAAATACATTATCAAAGAATTTCCGAAGAAATGTATTTTTATTCATTTTAAAACATTTGGGATGTCATCGTTAATACAGAAACATAAGCATAAACAGAACTTACATTCATTTACACTAGTGATCTACATCTCTTTTAAATCTCTCAGTGTAATGTAACTTCATATCGACACCTGTGATACAAATAAACTGAGTGGGTCAGGTTGGGAAACATGGTGAGTACATAGGGTTTTCAACCCACAATAATATAATTATTATGTTTAAACATCAAATAATCAACCAAATTACCCATCCCCATTATTTTCTTTACTCTTAAGGATCTACCCTAAGAATCAGTTATTCCTTGTTCATTCATTCCTAAGGATCATCCTAAGGAGTCGGCACGAAGTCCATCGTTGTCAATGACACAGCTGTCAAGCACAGCTGCTAGTTCTATCACTTAGGCGTAGCTGCCAGAATTGTGATATTCTATGTGAGGCGCAGCTACCAGTATTGTCCTTCGAGCACAGCTGCTAGGGTTATCTCGTTTATTGACAGTATCGTTTTCGAGAGTCCACTCGCAATACATGTCAATGGGTTTTTAGAGTACACCGGTGAACACATCGTTCACAACACCTACAGGTTGGAGCCTGCCAGTGTTCCACTGGACTGTCTAGAATAGTCCGTGGTTGTCATCTATACTCTGCTAGATGACGGGGCCATCATTTGGGAAAGACTTCTCACATCGTCCACCTCTCACACTTACCTCGTGGTCTATAACACCTCTCAACTCATCATCCAACTCATATTCTATCTATTACATCTACCCATGTTTTACCCAACATATTCTTGTATATATATATATATATATATATATATATATATATATATATATATATATATATATATATATATATATATATATATAGTTTAAATCATTTAAAACATGTATAAAATCGTTCATCCAGCATAGATATCAAGTATACAGATAATATGCACACATAACACGTAATTTATTTAAAATACTTCATATCTATGTGTAAGATGAAAGTAACTATGCACTCACTTGAAAAGGTGGTGAATCCGAACTCAGACAGCGCTTCGCTTCTTAAAAATAATTTCCTTCGACGAAACCTAGTATTATTACCACTAGAGTTTAGTCTATTATTCGCCGAGACTAATTAATAGTCTAGCTATTATTACTATTATATAAGCGTTAAACAATACTTATATAACCCATAATAATAGCCCAAATACTTATTATAAGTTCCTAATAACGCTACTATAATTAAATAAACGATATATTAAAAATAGCGTAGGCGTAGCTCACTTACAGCGGGTTTTATAGAAAACCGGGTTTTGCTTGGAGTAGCGTTCCCGAGCCGAAAAGCTCTTCTTCTCGGAGCCGTCGAGCACTCCGGGGCTTCCGCCTCGTGCTAGGGAGGGTCCCTAGGCTTTTCGGGGGGTTTCGGGGCTAGAGAGAGGTTCTAGAGAGAGAGTAAAGAGAATAAAGAATGGGAAAGGTATGAAGAAAATGAGGGTGGGAGAGGTTCTATTTATAGGGTGAAAAATGGCTGAACTTGGTGTCACATGTCACCATCTAGTGGCAAGACTTGGGGAGAAAGCAATGGCCAAGATTGTGCCACATCACCCATTTTCGCACAGCACACTTCCGACTTCTAAAATCCGTAACTTTCACATACGACCTCCGTTTTTGACGTTCTTTATATCCACGCGTAGGTAAAAATAAGATCTACAACTTTCATTTTGACTCCGTCGGCTAATTCTCGACCGATCTTAAATTTAACAGTACGAGGATATTATACTGTTAAATGTCCGCGTAAAATTCATAACTTCTACATACGGACTCCGTTTTCGTCTGTCTTTTTACCGTTAAGTTCCTATTAATGAGATCTTAAATTCTCCTTTAGGTCGCGTAGGCCAAAAACCGCTCGATCTAAAATTCGAGTTTCGGGTCGTGCACTGCTATGCCAAATCTTAGAAAATTCATAACTTCCTCATACGAAGTTAGATTTGGGCGTACTTTTTTTGTATGTTCTCGGTTTAACGTTTTCTATGACGTTCGTTTAGATCGCTAAGGCTAAAAGTCGCTCTATTGTAAATTCACTATTTACGTCTCCCGGTGCCGTGCCGGTTCTGCCGTAAAACTTCGACGGGTCATAACTTCTTCGTTATAACTCGGATTTCGGCGTTCTTTATATGTACGGAAACCTTGAGACGTATTCTACAACTTGGTTAAGATTATTTATTCTAAATAATCTTTTGTCAAAAAGTCGTTTTCGACCCCTATTATCTCTAAATTGACTAGCCCGGATCTACGGGCGTTACAAATATCATCTTATTAATATAGTAGTATGTAATCATTCCTAATGTTAACCACACCTTTTGTATTAAGCAATGACGCAAATGAGAGGTAGAGCTGCAGTTGGACTAGGGGAGCCGATGGTGGACGCGCCTCTAGATTTTAGAGAGGTGATTGTTATTGAGGTTAGGGAGGTAGCTCAATAGCTTCTCTCTGAATTGTTTTCCCAGATCATGATTGAGTTGTTGGAAACTGTAACACAGAGGATTGTTGAAACTACTCGGGGACTAGGCGCAGGCTAAGGAGTGAGTTGTCAAGACTTATTTTCTTGTCATCCACCACAATTTGATGGGAATAAGGCTCTTGTTGCTAGTATGAAGTGGATTACAGACATCGAGGATGATTTTCATACCAATTATTTACTAGAAGGGGCCAAGATTTGCTATGCTACAAACCTGCTGAGAGATGCGACCAAGGATTGTTGGAAACTTGTTGATAACACCCGTTCACATGCAGAGGTTATGACTAAGGAATGGAATGAGTTCTCGGCATTGTTTAAGGAGGAGTTTATTCAAGCTATGTAGATCAAACAATTCAATAAGGAGTTCATTGCTTTGAGACAAACTACATGTCGGGTTTTAATTCAAAAATAGTTTCTTAAACTCATAAAATGTCAAATGGAAGACTTAAAATTTCAAACATAATAAACAAGTTACAACCCACCAAGGATCATCTTACGAGTTATAGAAAGATAAAAATACAACCATAGAAGAGATAAAGAAATAACAATCTTTGTTGTTCTTTGGGTCCTCAATGGGAGGCTTGAAGTTGATGAAGAATGTAGAACCTTTAAAACACCAACAAAATGTCAACTTGACATCAAGATGCTATTGGTTTGGTTAACTCTTAAGCTTGGAAGAAAATACCCAAGTATTACTTCCAAGAGAGAAAAAACAAGTAGTATTCAAACACTTTTGACAACACAATACGGAGAGTGCATGGGAGTGGGAAAAGCTACGGTTTTGGTGTTTTATCTTAACCAAAATGAAAGCCTTTCCATGTTTAGTTAAATTGGAAACCTTACCTAAAGTTCCTTAACCATTAAGCCCTTATGACACAAGACATGGATGTCACCATGCAAACCATTCTTGTTTTGTTTAATTAAACAATTCAAAAGTTCATACTCTTCCAATAAAAGAGAACCTAAGGTTTTGTTTATAAAAGAATCAACATTTTTATAAATCTCATAACTAGCTTATAAGATTTAGACTTTAACTTTTTGGTAAAATACAAAAGGATTCATCTAGTCCAAAGTATTGTACATGCCTAATTAATTCATGCCTTATAAATTAATGTGTTACTTGTAATTGTAAAATAATTATTCCTATGAAATAAATATTTTCCCAATTTATTTATAAGAGCTTATTGAATATTTTACTAAAATCTATTTCTAATAAATAATCAATTGTATCAAGTTGTTGTTAGTGTGACCATTACGATCACATGTTAATTAGTAACATCATTTTAATATGACTCTTGTGCATACAAAATCTTTCAATCCTCCACTTGCGCAAAACTCATATTAGATTCATATAGATAATGATGAATGTTTAGCAAGATTTCACTGCCCCAATACCATACGAATTTGTGTCATTATATCAACGCTCAATTCCACAGAAGCTCTAAGCTACAATTGGTGCATAAGGTAAATTTATCAGTTATCCCTTTGCTAGAGACATCATGTTGTACATGAGATATAGATCACAGTCAATCTCATATAACTGTTCAACTTTACATCATGCCATATATATCTAACTCTAAAAGAATAAGAGGAACAAATCCTATATTGACTACATACGCCTTCTGCATGGTTCACATCATACCTGATAATAGATTTTATAACTGCGTGATTATAGAACATCATTTGACTACATCAAAGCATAACACTCCCAATATTCGAGTTGCATATATGCATCTCGGGTGTTAAGGATATATAGATATTACATTTTTATCAAGTATCATTCATAACAACGATCTATGAAATGATCTTGAGCGATCCATGAAATTATTGACTTCCTTTCATTGGAACCGATTTCGAGATGAAGAAAATGATGATTAATGTTGTAATATTCGTTTAATATTTTAATATTTAATAAAGTAAATTATATTTAATATTTAATATTATGCTATTATTTTATATTTAAAAATAATATTTTAATTATATATAATTATACTTATATGTATTTATTATCACATAATTATTAATGTTTAATATTTAAGATATATATTACAGATACATAAAATAATTGTTGATGTGGAAATATGACCACTTTTGAAAGAATATGAGTGATATTACATTAGTGTAGAAATAATTATAACACATGTTTGAGGGTTGAATGTTGGAAATGTGTCTTTCCTAAGGGGTTGAGGGTTCACGTCCATTTTGGATAATGAAATAATTTAAGAGTATGATTTAATGGGTGTGTGTAATAGTCAAATAAAAAAAAAAGAACAACTTATGTGATATGTTTGAAAAATAAATAACATTGCATTCACGTAAATGACCTAAGTAGTTTAGATTTTTTTTTTTACTTATGAGGTAACCTTAATAATGACATTGTACCACTTACTTTTTTTGTTAACTTAAACAATAAATTATTAAAGGATTATCGACGCAAAAATCTTAAAATTTGTTAAAAAAAAAAAGATATAGTTTATCCTAAAATAATTTTAGGGAAGTTTTTTGGTTTCTTTCAACTGTTACCTTTGTAAACTGTGATAGGTTATCATAAAATAAAGTTCACAAAAAAACCATTACGTTTGAAAATTCTTTTATGTTTTTATCTTAACTGTGTAATTCTTTTTCATATAATCATATATTATATGTATTCATGCAAAAATATGAATTCCTTTATAGATTTTTATACTAAAAAGTTATTTAATTCAACATTATATATATATATATATATATATATATATATATATATATATATATATATATATATATATATATATATATATATTATATGTGTATTTTTTATAAACGCTTTTTTTTTTCTTTTTTTAATTTATAGGGCTTAAAATGAAAAAAAAATGTATTTAACTTTTATAAAATGGTGAAAACTAAAATTATTAGAAATGTTTTTCACATTTTTATAACTCTAAATATATAATTATGTATTTTTTAATGTTTTTTTGAAGTAAAAATATAAATTTTAGAAGTATAAATATAATTTTAAGAAATTCAAATACACATTTTATGACTTTATAAGTATAAATTCATATTTTTATATTTTTTAGAAGTAATTTTTTTTTTGATGTATTTAGAAGTAAAATATATATATTTTTATAAATATAAATATGTATTTTAATGTTTTTAAAAGTAAAATATATATCATTTGCATCTTTAGTAGAACTTTAAATATGTTTTAGAAGTATATGAATACGTATTTATAATTTTATAAGACACAAAATACATATTTATACTTATAAAGACATAAACATGTATCTATATTTCTAAAAGATTTCTAAAAATATAAAAAATATAAGAATGTTTATTTTCATCATTTTATAAAAACATAAATACATATTTTTATATTTTTAGATCTAAATTACATTTTAAATTTTATAAACATATATATATATATATATATATATATATATATATATATATATATATATATATATATATATATATATATATATATATATAAACACATGATGTTTAATTAAATAGTTTTTAGGTATATAAATACATAAAAAAAATATGTATTTCTGTATAAAATCATATAATATAAAATAAAACGTAGTTAGGATAACAAACATAAAAGAATTTCAAATCTAAACGGTTTTGTTTTTGTGTTAATTTTATTTTATGATAACTTGTAAATGATAATAGGTTATAAGAATAATAGCATAAAAAACTAGTAAATTTCGTTTTTAACGCATCCAAAAATGATTTTCAGATAAAAACATTATTTTTAGACAAATTTTAGGATCTTGTGTGTGTTTTTTTTAATAACCCGTTATCAAATGGGGTATATATTATTTATTTATTATTTCATCATTAATGGACACTTAAATTTCATCTGAAAGTCAAACAATAAATTCAAATAATTTTACATCTGATCAGGTATTATGAGAGCATATATGATAATACTTCTTAGATTTTTTTTCTACTCAAATAAGCTTGGTAAAATTAAAAAGAAATTATTATAATTTCTTCTTTTTAATTTCATAGTTTTTCGGTTTGTTTTTATATATACAAGCTTAATGCTTTTTCATAATTGGATACTGTTATATTACTTTTACTTTGTTAATTAGAAACAAAAAGTTATTGTTAGAATCTATAAATTAGTTTTATGATTTTTTCTTTGTTATAGTGAAGATTTATATTAAGTCTTTTAGTTTGTTGATACGATGACGATTCAATACAAAACGGCGTACGAATTTCTAACAAACTGTTTTTACAGAAAATTACCTTTGCCTTCGTATATTGAAAAAAAAAAGAATCGTAAAATCAAGAAAGGGACAATGCATCATATTGTCTAGTGGCTTTTACATAAACTTAGAAAATGACTTGATAAATTCTTTTCTTGATACATAAATAGCTAAATTTAATACCAACAGACGGATTTTAATGAACAAGGTATAATATTATTGTACCATTGCAACGTAGCTAGCAAACAAATTTTAATACAAAATGAAGATAAATGTTGCCCATCATCTTTGAGGTTGGGAGTTCAAATCTAGTAGTCTGGGATATAGGATATAGGTGGTAGAATTAAGAGTAGTTTGTGAGAGTAGATTAAATTAGTTGTTCCAAAAAAAAAAAGATTTAGTACAAAATAAGATGGTATTTAAATTTTAATATC
The DNA here is from genome assembly GCF_052849685.1 of Lactuca virosa. Lineage (NCBI taxonomy): Eukaryota > Viridiplantae > Streptophyta > Magnoliopsida > Asterales > Asteraceae > Lactuca > Lactuca virosa. Next base: position 107,881,317 of record NC_136426.1, on the reverse strand, counting down.
TTAAGTAATATTTGAAAATTTCTTTTATTGTACTGAAAAATCATTAATACAACGTTCAATTACGATCTCTTTAGTGAACTGCAAATCTTATATCCAATTAAAGAATTGCATGTATAGGTTTTGATACATTAGAATACAATTCATCAAGTAATACATTAATACTTGACTTCCAGAAACTCCTAGAGATTTAAAAGCTAAAAAAAATTGAAAATATTAAAAAAGACGTTTACCTATATATTCAAGATGTATCTTAAGTAAACATCAATGCAAAATGACGCCGGTTTGAGTGGTATACATAGTGAACTAAAAACTATAACTTTAACAATGAACTCGTACGTAAAATGATAATAAAAATCTGCATATTTTTTTAAAATAAAAACTATAAATACACCATAAGTCGGTGCTTTAATTTTTTGTGAGGTGGTCTATTTATGAGTTACTGACAACAATAATATCAGTACTACAATGTGTCATAAGTACTTATAACTCATTTACCTTTGGAAGCCTTGAATGGTGGCCTCGCACCTAGTTTCTTTTACCACTTTAATTAAAAGAAAAATTACATGATATCCTTAATTTCTTGTGTTGCTTTAGTATTTTCTATATTTGTTGATACTATAACTAACAAATTTAATTCGTATCATAGGCGATTGCCACGTTTATTTTTCATATGGATACATTTTCGGTATCCTTTTTGTTTCACTATTGTAATTGATGCATATAAGACTAGCTTTTCATGTAATTGCCCTTAAAAGTTATGATATGCCATGCAATTCAATGGCTATCGTGTAATGGCAGGGGTTCCATGCATACCAGATTATCATTAGCATATGAGTAGGGTATCAGTAGCACATATGCTATGCTCCATTGAGAGTTCAAGTACGCATTTCAGTGGCATTATAAGGGTTCCCAGTTGGTCGAAGATATATAGAATAAGATGTATATTACGTGAAATATGTAATGAAATGTTAAAAGATCAAATGTAAATTAATGTTTTAATAATTATCATCTACTGATTTCAATTTATTTTTTTCTTTTGTCGTAACTTCGATTATGTAAGACAAAGATTTGTCATACCCTCATAACAAAACTTACCTATATAATCAATTGTCTGACAAAGACTAATTATGTGTCATTAATTGGATTGTTATTCGTGCTCCTTGTTTAATACAAATTTCCCATATTCGACCGGGACAGAAGATTTTTAGCTCGGAGGAATATGAAGAATGCGCAGAGGCAGTGGCGGATGTACATTGATTTAAGTTGAGCGCATGGCCCTACATACCAATTCTTATTAATTTGGTATTAAAAAAAAAAAAACTCTAATATATGTGTTGTTTAACTCCTGGACCCCACTTGTCAAGAAAAACCAAGACACTTGGTAGCTTGGAAATAAGAAAAACTAACTTTTCATCTCATCTATATAAACCAATTGCAAATTAGTATAGAGTAGATAAAGTTTGAAGTATTTGTAGATCATTTTATAACCAACTAGACGTTTACCCATAGGTTGCACACAGTAAAAATTATAACAAAATATATTGACAATTTTAGATTTGAACAGAAAAGTTATCTTGAATAAGTATAAGTCAGTCATAACAATAGATATTATGTATCAATAAAAATTTCATCCAAAACTCGAACATAATAATATAGTTACACTTTTTAAGTCGAGTATATATAGACGGTCAAACATAAAAAATATAAGGAAATAAATTTACATTAATTCTCTCAAAATTTAAATTTTTAAAAAACTAACACCTATTAATAATAACACAAATGTTAGCTTTAAGAAACTTATTGTTGTGTTTTTTTTTTTTTTTTTGTGAGATTCATATTATTAAAAAGAAAATAAAATTCAACGATTTTGCAATATAAATTTTTAATCGAAAATAACTACTAATTAGGAGTTGAAAATATGTATTATTGAAATAATACTTCAATCAAATTAACCTACATATAGTATTTCAAGTTTTTGAAATGAAAGAGAAGAAATGTAAAATGAATTTTTTATAAAATTATAAAAAAAAAACTAAAATAAATTATAACTAATAACAAAAATCTAAAATAAAAATATAACTTCCCGAAAATATAGACCAAAAATTTTCAATTTCTAAATAACCAAACAATTATCCAAACATCATCATAACCATGGTAAATCAAAATGTGTTATCTAGATCATAAAACATCAGAGTAGTCATAAGAATGCAAAACAAAATAGTGTGCACTGCAATCATCCCAAGTTTTTCCCTTTTGCACCAAAAGTATCTAAAACTTCAACCGTAAACCGTAAGCATGAAGCTTAGTGAGTTTCTTTCAAATACAACATACCACACATATCAAACATATAATGGGCCCCACCCGATGAGTGTAACAAGCCCCACCTTAACTCGCATAACGGGGCCCACCCACTATGTATAACATCCCTCGCCCTAACTCGCATAACGGGCTCTGCCCACCTAGTATAACAGGCATCGCCCTAACCCTAACTCGCATGATGAACCCCGCCCACAGAGTATAACACTACAAGGAAATGAGCAATTAGCGGCGACAAAAGTCGCCGGTAAAGGATCGAGAAGTTGCCGCTAAAGCTAATAGCGGCGACACGTCGCCGGTAAAGAGTCGCCGCTACTGCTTCGTAGCTATTGATCAGATTGTCGCCGCTAAAGACAAATGTCGCCGCTAATACTTCGTGTCGGCACTAAAGAGAATATTGCCGGTAATACTCACGTCGCCGGTAATAGTGTCGCCGGTAATAACGTTTTTCATTTTTTTTTATATATTTGCGATTTTGGGTATAATTTATTCCAAATACTGTTATAATTAATTATATACCAAAAATTACATAACAACATCAAATTAAATACCAAATACTGTTATAATTAATTTAATACCAAAATAAAACAACCAAAAGTTTGATAATTCTAACAAGTAGCAAAGTAAGTTTTACAATTCTAACAAATAGCAAAGTGTGATAAGTATAACATACAAATAAAGCTCCTCCCTACATATCATCATCTTCGTTCCCATCATTTCCTCCTTGATTATTCTATGATTGAAAAAACGAATAAAGCTCCTCCCTACATGCCGGGTCGTTGAGGAATGCCCGAAGATTTTCCAACTACATAATAAATAACAACATATATAAATTATAAGTTAAATTTTCCAACTAGAGACGAAAACACAATTACCAAATCCACATGCATTTTATGACGCCAAAGTACATTGCTATTTTTAAACTAAGAAAAAAAAGCAAAGTACATTGTTATTTCTTGCATATGGGACAAAAACTCAAATACCAAAGATTTTAGCAAATATTCACCAAAAACCAAAATGACCAAATCAACATACATTTTATGATGCCAAACTACATTTCTATTTTTAAACTAAGCCAAAATAACCAAAGTACATTGTTATTTATTGCACTTGGGACAAAAACCCAATTACCAAAGCTTTTAGCAAATAATCACCACAAAACCAAAATGACCAAATCAACATGCATTTTATGATACCAAAGTACATCGCTATTTTTAAACTAAGACAAAAAACCAAAGTACATTGCTATTTGTTGCACTTGGGACAAAAAACTAATTACCAAAGCTTTTAGAAAATAATCACCACCAACAAAAATTACCAAATCAACATGCATTTATTGAAATTAAATAATCTTGTTTTACCTGTGATATTTGTGATGATTGTGGTGGTGGTTGCGACGGCTGTGAAATCAGCGGGAGAGCAGAAGGTTTACGGCCGATGCCTCTGATATGGCCACGTCGCTCTCCTAATACTTTCTCAAAAGCGGCTCTTTCTTGAGCCGGTGTTAACTCACTTTCACCTTAATATAGATAATTTTTTAATTTTATTTTTTAATTTTATTTAGACCAACTAAACATACTTTCACATATATAGATAATAACATCCTATTTATACATAATACACAAATTTCACATTCATATACCACATATACAATAAACATACATACATTCATATACACACATAATAACATCCTACTTATACCAAATACACATAATTTCACATAATAATAACATACTTCTACCAAATACTCATATACCATATATACATCAAACACACATACATTGACATATATACACCAAATTTACATAGATTCACATACAAATATCAAATATACATACATATGATAATTTTCAAATAATTGAGACACCTACACATATTTTGCAATTAAACTAAAATTTCACAACAAATAGAAGTAAATAGAACCTGTGGTGGTGGAAATCAATGAAAATGGTCCAGTGGTGGCGGTAGTCTCGGGTGGTGGTCGGGAACGTAGTAACACAATCAACAAAACTGAAATCGACAATTTTGTACAATTAACCACTCCAATAAGCTTAAAATCGATGTTACAAGACAAAAGGGACCGAAAATTGACCTGGAAATAGCTTGGTGTCGCCGGAAAAAGTTTGGTGTCGCCGAAAAAGCTTGGTCCTCACCGGAAAATCTTTCTCCACCAGTGGTATCTTCTTTGTGGACAATTTCACCCACCCAAAATTGATAATTCTCACTGGTATCCCACAATAATCGGCGAAGTAAGATGCAGATGAGAGAAGAGAAACATGCGAAGGGAGTGAAACAGAAAGAGCAAAAGGAAAAAGATCGAATTTTTTGGGGTAAACTAGGTCTGCCTTTAGCGGCGACACCTTTACCGGCGACAAATTGGGCTTTAGCGGCGACAACTATCAATAGCGGCGACTATCAGGAGGGAATTATTACCGCTTCATTTTTTTTTATCTTTAGCCGCAACTATTTTAGATCTTCAGCGGCGACAAAAGTCGCCGGTATTTCCTTTATGCGTTCCACGAGCACCCTAGCCGTTGGATTAGAACCACGATCGGACGATTCGTGTTTGCCAGAACGTCAAAGAGCGGATCGGTGTCATTCAGCCTTTAGTGGCGACACCAATAGCGGCGACATAGGCCTTTAGCGGCGACTTTTTAATTTGTCGCCGCTAAAGCTCCCTGTCGCCGCTATTGGTGTCGCCGCTAAAGGCTCTATTTCTTGTAGTGTAAAGGGCCTCGTCCTAACTCGCATAACAGGCCCCGTCCAACGTACAAACATACAAGTATAACAAAGGTAATAACATACAAAATAACTATCGAGCCCCGCCCAGTAAGCATACAAGCACATACACATGCAAGAGTCATGCAGACAACTAGCATCCTAACATAACAAACCATGGGGGTGGCATTGGTGCCTTCGACCTGCTACACACGGTGAGGAAACTCACCTCTAACTGTTGATACAAATGTATAAAATTAAGAAGTCAAATAAGCAACTAATAATATTAATGTTACAATAGTTGTTGCAAAAAATCTATTTTGAAACGTAGCAGAAATACCTTAAATGCATAGAAAAATCCTTGCATAATATATGTAGGTTTATTTCCGACTCTTGGCTTGGTGGGGTTCAAATCCCACATCACTCTACCCCGTGGGTACCTGTGTCAACAATTGAATTTGATAACTATAAATTAAAAGTATCATTTGATATAATATAAATAACTATATACCTATTAAACTCATCTAAACTTAGATACAAGTAAAAGATATTCCTCATTAACTGGTTGTCTAGGGTATCTGACATAAAATCCCTACTCTAACATATACAATAAGGAGACTCTCACATCATCTGCGTATTGTAATTGATTAAATGAGTTATTAAACACCTACATAATGTCAGCAACTTTCAATGAATGTGAAGGCAACAAAAATGGAAAGACATGATATCCGAATTGTGTCGAAGATAAACTAGTGGGGAAATAGTTTCTGAACCGCAAGCCATTAATAATGCAACAAGCTTTCCTGTCAAAGCAAACCCGGTAGTCATGTACCGAAAATAGAAGCTCATCCAGGTTAACCCGAGAATAAGTAGTGCATTCCTTATACATAAGATAATGACATAGTAAAGGGTGAAATTTGATACCCATCGGCATGTTAACTTAAGCACCAAAACAGGATTCCCTAAACATGGTTTCACGTTGTGGTTTGTATTGTAAATAGGCCATGAATTTCCGTACCAATTCAGACCTACAGGTTGTAGTGACAATCACTTTCTATGTTCTGTCATGCTATAATGCAAGGAATTATAATTAAACATTTGTTGCATGTTCCGATCCAAAGAATATGTTCTGGAGTACATTCTAGAACTACAATCTAGAATATTCCAGACTTCAATGATTATATTCCGAACAAACACACTCCATAATATCATTCTGGAACATTTATATGCATTCCGACCTTCTTCTGTATATTTCTGGCATGATATTCATATTTTAGAGTCGTTCCAGACTATTTCTTCATTAGGATGTTTTTTTTTAAATTTTGTTCTAGCGCACACATATACTCCTACAATAGCCTGAAAACTACTAAAAATCGAAGGAAAATGAATAATATTTATGTAACCGCATGAAATATTACGAATAAACAAAAATATCTGTTTTTTAACATATATATATATATATATATATATATATATATATATAATTATAAAAATAATCAAAAGATACCTACAAAAAATGAATCTCTTCATTGCTATAAGAAGACATTGTTTGAGTTTGATATTGTCCGAAATGATGTCAAGAATTAAGGTGAGTTCCAAATGAAGTCCGAAAAAATGTGGGTTCGAAATGTTATTTATAGGGGGCCACACTACCTAGTTAGATCACTGTACCCGTTTCCCCATTTCGAAATACAGGTCCAGAATGTGCATTCCAGACCGAGTGGTCACTTTCCAAAATTAATTTTATTGAGGTTATTTAGAAAAAACCATTAAAAAGTGGTTAAATTACTAAAGAGTAAATTACACGAATGGTCCCTATGGTTTGGGGTAATTTGCGCGCTTGGTCCCTAACTTATTTTTTTAACTCGGAAAGTTCCTACTGTTTGTTTTTGTTACGCGTTTGGTCCCTGTCTTACCTAAAATGACTATTATTTAAGTAGGAAAAAATTATGGTATAGGTAAGGTAAGGTGAGGAGGGTTGGGGTTGGGGTGTGTTTATTTAAATATTTTAAAAAATCAAGGGTAAAATAGTTTTTCTAGGTAAGACAGGGACCAAGCATGTAACAAAAACAAACAGTAGGGACCTTCCAAGTTAAAAAAATAAGTTAGGGACCAAACGCGCAAATTACCCTAAACCATAGGGACCATTCGTGTAATTTACTCATTACTAAATTTTCCATTTTTATCCTCTTAATTATACTTTAATTATAATTACTTTTTATGTATTTAGTAAATAATAATATTAATTAAATACTTAATGACAATTCATTTATAAAATATAAATCTTATATAGGTTATATAAAAATTTTAGTAATTTTATATTTTTATAATTATGACATATATTATTTTTGTAGTTTATGTTTATAAAATCAAGACCGACATAGTTTTATTATATTTTTATTTGTTTTTGATATTTTATATATAATATACGTTTGAAAAATGACCAATTAAATAAATGATTTTTATACAACACTTTAGATCGATGATGACAGGTTGGTACTGAGTTTTTAAAAAAGCTATTGAAAGAGGTTAACCATTGGAGATGTCATTTATTTAGAGGTTAAAATTAGTTGAATGATATTTTGACAATTTTTGAAGTCATGAGATAGGCTAACCATTGGAGAAACCCTTACGTGTGGAATATTTGAATAACCATATATGTAACATGTGCATCATTTGAACTGGAAGCCATATACTTTTTGCTTGACCTAAAAGATTTGATGGTAATCAAAGGAGTAAAGAGAATTATGAAGAAAATAAACTCCCGATGCAAAGAACATCAAACCATGAGGTAACATAAGATTTCCAAGGAGATGGGTGAAATTGTTCAAACGCTAGCATTTAAGTTTCAAAGAAAACATAAAAATGTTAGATATGGGGATTCAAATATCAATAAAAGTAGTTGTATAATTTCATAGATCGTGTAGAAAAAACTTTTGAAATCTGAAATTCGACCCCATGTGTAACACCAAGTTCTAGGCATAATTACTTTCATGGTTTTGGGCATTTAAGACGTAAATATAAGGTTTTGTAGTTGCCATGTCATAGTGATGATAGCAGCACGACGTGGTGGCACCTGATGGAAATGTTCATTCATTTAGGGTGCCACGACATGGCGGCCACCTGCATGCAAAATCCTAATTTCTAGGATTTATGCGCCTAATTAAGGGATATGATGGCTAGGGTTTGCACACCCTCAACCTCCATCACCTCCCTTTCATCCCAAACAAACCCTAGACTCCATTTTTGTGTTCTTAAAGATTAAGTGTTGATTTTTGGTGTCTTGAAGGAGAAGAAGATGTTCCTTGAGTATATATCCAACAAACAAGTTTCGTCATCACATCATTACACATATTCTGAATCATTGTAAGTCCTCAAGTTCCAATCTTTATGTGTTTTTCTTCTAGATCTATGGTTCTATGCTTTTTTCTACGAGTTTAGGAAAGTTTGAATGGATAGATTTCATAAAGTTGGCAACTTTATGGATCCTTGAGGTCCACTTGTAGTTCTTTTTTCTAGATCTGAAGTATTATATATTTTTGATCCCATGCTTGAGGTTTTGACCACATTTTCTCTATCTTTGTGACCTAGCTTAGGAAAGACATGCATTGGACATGCATGTCTACAAAGCAATGATTATTATGACTCATGGGGTGTAGGAAAGTCTTCTAGAAAGTATGAATGAGTAGCTTGAAGGATTATGAGCTTAATGCATTATGTTGGTCAGATTAGGTTCCACGACATGGAGGGCTAGCCAGCACAACGTGGTGATAGGCAGTCTGCACGACTGTTTTGTCATGAGGTTGCCACTGCATGGCAAATTATTAGCCACAAGGTTGTGGATGACTGATGGAGTTTTAACCGTTGACCATTGAATTTTTGACCAAGTTGAACTTTGTCCAACTTGATGGTTTTTTGGCTATAGATTGAGGATTGGTCCCTGTTTGTTGTATAGGTGACTCGTAGTACCAGTTTTTAGACTCGTGTGAGCTGTACTGTTTATCTGGTAAACTGTGAGGTGAGTTTTCTTACTACACTTTGTATTGTAGTATGTATCCTTGTGTGTAGGATGATGGTATACTATAGTGATCTGTTATATTGGTATATTTTTTATGTTTACCAGTATTGATGTTTATTGTTTGATTGTTTGTTTCCATATCTCGACATATTGTGGTTGGGTTGAGGTGGTCCTACTTTGTGCTTTAGGGAAAGATACCTAGGTAGTCTAGGTGTACTATAGGCCTTGCGAGGCAATTTAGTCAGACTGTAGGCCTAATGAGAGAAGTTTAGGTATATTGTAGTCCTTGGGAGGCGGTCCAGTCAGATTGTAGGCTCATATGTGCAGGTATTGTATGTGTATTATTGTGTGGGTGTATTTTGGGGGAACTCACTAAGTTTTGGCTTACAATTGTGGATTTAAATGTTTCAGGTACTTTAGACGATCGCGGGAAGGCGAATGCGTGATCGTACACATCATCTGTAACGCCCGTAGATCTGGGCTAGTCAATTTAGAGACAATGAGCATCAAAAATAAGTTTTTGATGGAAGATTGTTTAGAAGGATTACTCTAAACCAAGTTATAGTGTATGTTACAAAGGTTCCGTACATATAAAGAACGCCGAAATCCGAGTTATAACGAAGAAGTTATGGCCCGTCGAAGTTTTACGGCGAAACCGACACGACACCGCGTAACGTAAAAAGTAAAATTTTGATAAACTAATTTTTAGCCTTATATATCTAAATGAAAGTTGTAATATACGTTAAACCAAGAGTGTGCATAAAAGAACGTCAAAATCTGACTTCGTATGAGGAAGTTATGATTTTTCTAAGATTTGGCATAGCAGTGCACAACCCGAAATTCGAATTTTAGATCGATCGATTTTTGGCCAACGCAACCTAAATGAGAGTTGAAGATCTCATTAATAGCAGCGCAACGGTAAAAAGACAGACGAAAACGGACATCGGATGAAGAAGTTATGAATTTTTAACGGACTTTTCCTGTCCCGGCCTGTTAAAAATATAACTTTAAAAATAAAGTCAAAATTAGCCGATGGAGTCTAAATGAAAGTTGTAGAGTACGTCTCCGCCTACGCATGGATATAGAGAGCGTAAAAAATAGAGCTCGTATGAACGAGTTACAAATTATAATAGCATATTTACGTATTAAAATAAAGTATAAATCATATATATGTACACATATATATACATATGTATATATCATTAGAAAGGTATCGACGATGCGGTCATTATAAGACTAATGTTGAATACTTTCGACATTAGTTTAGTACAAATATCGTTCAATCTATTAAAAATAGTATTATAAAGGTGTGTTTAGTTGTTTATATAACTATAAGGTCATTAAGTAACTATGAGGGTAGTTTTTGAAAATTCAATTACTATAAATAAGAGCCTTGGGCTCTCATATTTCTTGCACCATTCTCTTGATTCAAGAGTCTTTCTCTTCTTATCCTCCGAGCATTTCGGTCCCTCGTGATTCGACTTCTCTTTCTGTAGTTTTAGTATAGTAAGGTGAGCGCTGAAGCACTGCACGAATCTTTCTTAGAAACCCCCTTGTAAGTAAGTTATGCTTACCCTATTTTTATATAGCTTATATTTAAAATTAGTATTGTTATTATGAACTTATAATAAATATTTGGGCTATTATAATGACTTATATAAGTGTCGTTATAATATCTTTTTAACTACTCGCGGTACGAGGAATCTGGTTTAAAGGGCCACATAGGGTTGTTGGATTTCAGAAGTGCTATATGCCAAAATGGTCCTGCCCTCCGATGTTTTATGTCTGGCCCCTGTCTGTACATAGTGGTTGGAAAATATTGTTTAACCGCTTATATAATAATAATAATAATAAGACTAATAATTAGTCACGGTAAATATTAGACTAAAATCTAGTGGTAATAATACTAGGTTTTGTCGAAGGAAATTATTTTTAAGAAGCGAAGCACTGTCTGAGTTCGAAATCACCACCTTTATAGGTGAGTGCATAGTTACTTTCATCTTACACATAGATATGAAGTATTTTATATAAATTACGTGCTACGTGTGCATATTATCTGTATACTTGCTATCTATGATGGATGAACGATTTTATAGATGTTTTAAATGATTTAAACTGTATATGTATTTTATATCTACACAATATGTTGGGTAAAACATGAATAGATTAGAGATGAGATAAATGATGAGCGATAAAAGATGAGATGAATGATGAGCGATGATATATGAGTGGTAAATTATGGTGAGAAGCGATGACCTAAGCGATGAGCCAAGGAATGAGCCAAGTGATGACCCAAGCGATGACCCCATCATCTAGCAGAGTATGGATGACAACCGTGGACTATTCTACACAGTCCAGTGGAACACTAGCAGGTTTGCAACCTGAAGGTGTTGTGAACGATGTGTTCAACCGGTGTACTCTAAACCCTGGCGACTATGCGACTTAGTGCCTGTTGTATAAACCTTGGCGACTATGAGACTTAGTGCCTAAACCCTGATGACTATGCGACTTAGTGCCTGTCGAGTAAACCCTGGCAACGATGGATTTCGTGCCGATGCCTTAGGATTATCCTTAGGAATGAATGAACGAGGAATAACTAATTCTTAGGGTAGATCCTTAAGAGTAAAGAAGATAATGAGGATGGGTAATTGGGTTGATTGTTTAATATTTAAACATAATAATTATATTATTGTGGGTTGAAAACCCTATGTACTCACCAGGCTTCCCAACCTGACCCAGTCAAGCTTATTTAAATCACAGGTGCCGATACGAAGTTACATTACACTGAGAGATTAAAGAGGTGTAGATCACTAGTGTAAATGAATGTAAGTTCTGTTTATGTTTATGCTTATGTTTCTGTATTGACAATGACATCCCAAATGTTTTAAAATGAATAAAAATACATTTCTTTGGAAATGCTTTGATAACGTATTTATCATGTTTTACTGGGAACAAACTCCGCAACATTTTTATTAAAAGAAGTACTCTGATTTTTATAAAGCATAAACAAAATCGGTCTTTCTGGCCGTGAAAATGGGGATGTCACATCATCCTATTGAGTTTTACTTGATAGATGTCATTGATACTCTGATTTTTATGATTATGTTTTGAAATAATGATTCAGATACTTTTTGGTTTTTATGGAAATGTCTTTTAAAAATAAAAAAAATTTATTGTGGTTTTTGGGACATTAAAAGTTGGTTTCAGGGCCCCGGTTTGATGGATTTGGATGAACACTTGTGTGATTCCAGACTCAAACTATGGATCTGCGATGTGTACACTCAACTAGAGCTCAAGAGAAAGTTATTCCCCAAGATACCCTCACTCGTTGTATGTATATTGGTGATATGTTAAAGTGTTAAAACTCCATAATAGTGCATAGGCTAGGGATCTTTATGAATTACGTGTTAGAACTCCATGATAGTGTATAGCCTGAGAATGCTCGATTTAGCCTTATTTCATATTCCTTGTTTGGTTGTGGAATTAGGGTAGAACCAACTATTCTACTGTCTATTGAATCCAATGTTATATATTAATAACATGTGTAAGGAGACCATACTGTTAGTGAAGGTTTCATGAGTTATGGGTGTAATTGTTAGAGTGCTAGCAGAAGTAAGGAACTGATAGTTACTATTGAGAGTGTGAGTGTACGGTGAATGCGTACTGTAGTTGCTTTGGACCTAGTGGCATAAGAATTTCATGGTGATCCTTCGAGAAAAATGCAGGTAGGTATGGAAGGTAGTATGGGCCCGTACTACTAGAAGCACAAGACTAGTACACATATCAACTAAGTCACGGGTTCCAAGGGATGAGTAGTGGAGTAGTGATGTGTTAGGGTATAATGTGATTTTATGACGTGTTCCAGTTTATTTTTACTATGGTGATTACGAGAGTTTCAAGGTTAGGTGCATATAACCCTGAGAGGCTAGGTTTGGTTGACGACAAGATATGTGAGTTGATCCCTACTTAGGTGAGTCTGGCAGTTAGGGAGGTGATCCTAGAGGTTTTTGGGTTCTTCAAGACCACTTTGATTGAGATGTTTAATGAGAGTTATGATGTTGTCACTGATATTGTTGTCGCCGCAACGACTACAGCTATCGCAGTTGCCAGACTTTAGGGAGGAGGGTCTATGTAGTACCGGGTGTTTCAACAACATGAAGCCCCTGGAGTTCAATGGGTTTAAGGACCTAATTGTTGCTATGAGATTGATTTTTTATGTTGAGGGGTGTTTTTATACATGTTCATGTCTGGAGAACCTGAAGGTGAAGTTTATGCTGAACCTTCTTTGGGTGGGGGTGAAGGACTTGTGGAAGTTTTCCAATCAAGGCTTTTCTATTGTGGAGCGGGCCGTTATGACTTGGGAGCTATTCAGTGAGATGTTCCGTACTGAGTATGTTCTAGTGGCTAAGAGAGAGATTAGCTCAGGAGTATCTATCGCTAAAGCAGATGATAGAATCGGTGATGGAGATCACTAAAGTGTTTATAGAGAGATCCCTCTTTTGCTCCGAGTATACTACTTTGGAGAAGATTCATATGTCACAATACTTGAGCATGCTTAAGATTAAGATTTAGGAGTTTGTGTCGAATCAACTGTATTGTTCCCTTTCAGAGTTGCAAGATTTTTCCCAGAGCAGGGAGATTGAGATTCATACTCAGATGAGAGAGAAGATGTAGGCCCCAGTTAGACTCAGACTGCAACTAAGTGGTTCAAGCCCATTGATTCCTACTATGGAGATCACAAAGGTCGCACTTGTGGTAAGTGTGGGAAGGTGCATGAGGGTATATTATGTTTAGTGATCGGGTGCCACAAATATGGCAAGGACGTTCACTGTGCCAGAGATTATCGTCAGCAGTAGCAACAACCCCCGCAGCAGGGCACTTGAGGTTGTTACCATTATGATTTGGTTGGCTATGTGAAGGAAAACTGTCTATTACTTGCTGCTAGGCCCGTGCAAGCATCGAGTCCTACTACTACTCGGATTATGGATGGCCTTCAAGGGAGGGTGGACGCCCCGTAGGCCAGAGGCCGTGCATTTTAGCTGAATGCGGAGGTTGCCAGGGCGGCATCCGACATTGTTACGAGTATGTATTCATTTATATTTCTGTCGAGTTATTTTTGGTATGCTTATATTTATGTTTCTAATAAGGGATATTCTTAGTGAATTCATGGCCTGATCTAGTACTTTTTGACTCAAGTTCGAGCCGGTCTTTTGTGTCTCAGTCTTTCAGTAGGGATTTTGATATAAACATTGGGGAGTTGGAGTGTCTGTTGCGAGTTTCTATCGACAACGAACATAAGGCATCTGCTTCGAGCGTCTTCTTTGACTGTACCTTAGAGATATTCGGGTTTCCTACCCAATTTACCTAATTCCCATCCTTATGGGGGACGTGTGCATGATTTTAGAGATGGAATGGCTAAGCAAATTTGGAGCTTTGATTGATTGCAATAGGCAGCTAGTGGTAGTTCGTACCCCAAGTGAGGGAGAACTAACCATCTATGGTGAGGGTACTAGGGTTGGTTCAACTTTCTATTCTGATGCTAGGGATAACAAGTATCTACAACATGGATGTTCAGGTTACCTCGCGTATATAGTTGATACACGAGTTGAGGGGAATTGTCGCACCCCCAAACCAGAATGGCGGAAACATTCGAGGATGGAGGACTTTTAGGTAAGTATCACAACACATGCAATATAGTAATCAAAGTACAAACAACCATTGCATTAATAAGTATAAGTTTTACATAAGTGTTTAAACATTACATATTCAAACACTAAAGTAGGTACAATAGAAGACAAGAGTCGCGGTACGGTACTAGGTAGTCTTCTCAAAAGCTTCTGGAGTGTACCTGTCTACTGGATTCCTGAGAATACAAGTTATTTGAAAAGAGTAGATCAGCATTTAAGCTGGTGAGTTCATAACTATTTTAGTTCTGTTAAGTATACCCTAAGTTCTTTGAATGAGTTCACTGGTTTCTCCAGGAAATCCTATATCTCCTGAGGTGATTAACTGATAACCTCAATAGTTTCCCTCTGTAATTACTTAGTTTATACTGATTATACATAACATAATATTGAATTGATAGTTAAATGGGTGTATCTGCCCTAAGCCCACAACCAAACAAGGAACAGGAAGTAAGGCGGAAGTCACACATTTCACTGTCAATCGGACATTACCTATGTACGACTCTGATGTAATAACTAATGAATTATAGAATTAACCACTAAAGGTCTTTTATGTTATACTAGTTTACAAAGATTGAGTGACTAAGTTTCATTTGATAAGTGGTTTAATTCCATAAACCGTTTCCTTTGTATAAGTGGTTTAATCCCATAAACCGTTTCATTTGTAAAAGTGGTTTAATCCCATAAACCGTTTCATTGGTAAAAGTGTTCTTAGTTATATCTGTTCTACAGTAACAACCTTAGTATTAATCATGGAGAGTATTCTATTATCCATAATACTGCCTTGTGGTTTTAAATGTTCAAAACCAGAAGTACAATACTTGATTTCATGATATATAGCTCTTACTGTAAGTAAAAGCTACTGAAGGTATATCTGGTCGGGATGTAATTAACTTTTCTTACTGTTATAAGAGAAGTATATTACTTTGTAATTCACTCGTTGTTTTATCCATGTGAGTCCTATTAACCATACTAATATAACGGAAATGCTTGCAGCGACGTTCTTCAGGCGTCGGAACGGTATGATATTTGACACCCTAGGCCTGCCGGCCAAACTGTAGTGAACAGTAAAGGTGCGGGATTGTCAGTCCCATATAGATCTATACAAAAATTCACGCTCTCCCTACAAGAGATTTTGGCTAATAGTTCAAGACTTAAAAAGGTCGTACTTAGATAAGCACACCATGAAGGGTCTCACAAATTTATTGTTTCAACGAGATTTCCGATGTATTATTGTTATTACCCGATGAATGCTAACTCTGGTACTTTGTATCGTACCCTTGGTTAATGCAAACCTGGTAAGATGTATTATTACCTCGAGTTTGCTAACTCGGGTACTCTGTATAGTACCTTTGCTAATGCCAACCCGGCAGAATGTATTATTACCAGTGATTGCTAACTCTGGTACTCTGTATATCGTACCTTTGTTAATGCAAACCCGGTATGATGTATTATTACTCGTGATTGCTAACTCTGGTACTCTGTATATCGTACCTTTGTTAATGCAAACCCGACATTACCACGTGTTTGCTAACCCTGATACTCTGTATCGTACCTTTGTTAATGCAAACTAGGTATGATGTATCTTTACTTCTTTAATATGTTATTCGTATATTAAAGGTACTATACATATCTTGGTATAGTTGAATGAATTCTGGTAATTTCCTTGGAAAGTATACAGTTGAAATTCATACTTGTATCTTTAGTTTTGAATGATAAATTATACCCATTATAATTTATATGTTCTATCTGATTAGCATGGTTTCTCATGGATGAACACCTTTGCTCAGCCTGATTCAAAGGTGAAGATACCAAAAGGAGTAACCTTTAGTACTCATATATGTATAATATATATATATAATTAAGAAGGAAACGACCTTCGAACAAACAATACAACCCTAATTCCACATCCAAACAAGGAAAAGGATATAGGATAATTCATTAGTCCTAAGCCCTTCAAATCTTATTTATATATTTATACATATATAAACATGATTTTGGCATTTATACTTTGAAATAACTTATAAAACATTTTTCAAAGAATTTAACGGAGTTTTTACATGACTTTAAAGATTTAACATGGCTTCACGTTATTTTGGAAGTATTTGATAATTCTTAAAAGCATACGGAATCATTTTGTGTGATTATTATCACATACAGTTATTAACACAATTTAATATTGTGTTAAACTTGTATTCCCCCCTAAAAAGTATTTAAAAACCATTGAAAAGGTAAATCATAGGGGTATGAACTCACCTTGATAGGAGGTGATTCGGGCACCGTTTCGTTTCGCGGAAAGAGTTTATTTGACGAGAAACCGGCTCCAATCGGGCAGAGTTTCGTTTCCCGGAAATAGTTTGTTTGACGAAAAACCGGCTCAAATCGGGCAGCGTTTCGACAGGAGAGAGGATGAATTCTCGAGAATTCCGGGGCTCCGGGGCTTGCTTCGGGCTTTAGACGTGATACCGGGACCTTCGGGGTTGTTTGTGAAGTTATGGAAGTGAGAAGAGTGAAAAAGGGCCAAAAATGGGGTGAAAAACCCTTCCATCCGAGAAGGCTCGCACCCTTTATATAGGGGTGCGAGGGTTCGGCCGAGGAGGACAGGTGGCGAGGCGAGGGGTGAGTCAGCAGGACACGCGGCAGCTCCTGCGAAGGCGGCTCGGATTCGGACCATGTGCGAGGCACGTGTTTCGGACAGGTGGGCTCTTCGGACTAGACCGGACTTCGGTCCAATGAGAGACTGACACGCATGCGAAGGGGGGTGTCTCCGGGGTGTCTCCGGGGCATCTCATGCGAAGCTGTTCGCTTCTTAGTGGACCTCGGCTGCGGTCCAATCAGGAGGTGCCACGCATGGCTTCGGTCCACTCAGCAGCTGCCACGTGCGAGGTGACGTGTCACATGCGAAATTGCCCGGTTTTTCTTATTTTTCTTTATTTTTGTGCCAAAACTTGCGAAAATCATAACTTTCGCATACGAGCTCCGTTTTTGGCGTTCTTTATATGCACGCGTAGGTAAAATCGTACTCTACGACTTTTGTTTAGACTTCGTCGGCTAATTTTGAATTTATTTTTAATATTATTATTTTAAACAGACCGGGACGGGAATCCGTTAAAAATTCATAACTTCATCATACGACGTCCGTTTCTGTCTGTCTTTTTACCGTTGTGCTACTTTTGACGAGACCTTCGATTCTTGTTTAAGTTGCGTCGGCTAAATATCGATCGATTTATATTTCGAATTTTTAGCTGTCTATTGCTAAACCGAAACTTCAAAAAATCATAACTTCCTCATACGAAGTCGGATTTTCACGTTCTTTTTATGAACGTTCTCGGTTTAACATATTATACAAGTTTCATTTAGATTGTTAAGGCTAAAAATCCTTTTATCGAAAATTTGGTTTTTACACTGAACAGTGTTTTGCCGGTTTTACCGCGGATTTTCGATCGGTCATAACTTCTTCGTTATAACTCGGATTTCAGTGTTCTTTATGTTTTTGGAAACCTTTTTACAAACTCTACGACTTGGTTCATCCCAATTATGATTATTGATCAATTAATTTTTGACCAAACTTTGACTGGTGTCACATTATCCCCCCCCCCCCCCGTTAGAGGGAATTTCGTCCCGAAATTAAGTCTAAAGTGATACTCATGGACTAGGTCTAATCTTTCCTTCCTAAGTGAATCCAGGTCCCTGGTTTGTAATCCAGCGAACCTTCAGTAACGGGATAAGACTTAGCGTGGTTCTTCAGATTTCCCTATCCATGGTTTTTATTGTTTCTTCTACATTGTGTAGACTTTTATTTAACTTGATTTCATCGAGTGAAATAACAAGTGTTTTATCGGATGGACACCTCTTTAGATTTGATATGTGAAAGATAGGATGAATGTTATTAAGTTTTTGTGGTAGTTTAAGTTTAAAAGTACAAGACCGATTCTAGTAAGAATCTCAAATGGTCTTATGTACCTTGAATTTTGTATTCCACGCTTTCACAAGCGCATCTTGTCCTTCCAGGGTGAGACCTTCATATGACAAGGTCATCAATCCTGGAATTCCAAGGGTTTTCTTTTATCGAAGCCGTAGCTTCTCTGGTTAACTCTGGAAGCTTTATGGCGTTTCCCGATTCGTATTTTGTTTTTGGTAGTTTCTCGGATGAATTCCAGATCAACGAGGGTGCTGTGTGGAAATTGGATCTCAAGCTAGTTGCGTATTACCTACTTTAGTCCAATGCAGATAGAATCTGTACTTGTGACCACCGAAGGTTTTGAATGGAGCAACTTAAATGCTAGCGTGTTAAAGGACTCGACTAATTGGTAAATGGATATCCCATTCTTTACCATAGTCGATCCCATAGAATCATGACTACTCTGGTTCCTAGAGATTTTTGAGTGACGGCCTGAACTGAGAGATGATTCTATTATCTCAGTGGAGATAACAAATATTGGCATACCGTACACTCACACGTTCTAGTTATCTTCTCTACTTGCCACATTTTCAGGTTTCAAAGCTTCCTGTTGAGCCTCCTTACTCTATTTGGAGAGATTTGAATGGGTTATCATAGTCCATGATTGGTACTATGACTTGGGTACTCCTTCCGACTTAGGGTGTTAGCTACTATATTGGCTTTGTCGAGATGATAACGAATTTCAAATTCATAGTCATTTAGTAGCTCAACCCATCGTTGTGGTCTCATGTTGAATTCTACCTGGTAGAATATATGATGCAGGATTTTGCTCCGAAGTTCATGATCAGACTCATACTTGGCTCATCCACCATAACCTCGTGTATACAAGTCGTATATAATTTAGATTTCACAAGACGTTCGGATGGGTGATTCTGCCCCAGGTCCACAACCAAACAAGGAACAGGAGATAGGGCGGAAGCACACATCCTTAATCTTGTTAAGTCTAACTTATATACCACCCTCGTGTATACACTTAGCAGCGATAGATTAACTGAATGAGTTCTTAGTCTCTATTCTTGAACTTGACCTGCGGTACAATGATTTTCCTATGAGATCTATTGAGGTACTTCGGTAGTTACTGACTTCTAAGACTACTTCGGTGCTTTTCGTTTGAAGTTTCATGTCTACTGAGTAAGCTAGAATGGCGGGGTACTCTTCGCATGGGTATTTCTGAAGTTTTGAAACGAGAGACAACCTAAGGGTTTTGTGTTATGGATTGAAAGAATTTCATCTTACGGCTGATTAAGGAAAAAGTTCTCTTATACAACATAAGAATTTTCACATGGTAAGGGCCAGGCCAAACCATGTCGAATGAGGATGTCGGAATTTTCTCGATGAAATAGATAATAAGTCGTTCTGGGACGAATGCTTACTAGGATGATATCCTATGTACCTAAGTTCTCAGCGTTTCTAGTTTTATTATGTTATTATCGCTACGAACCCCTTTTGATTCGAAATTGGCGGGTACTACCAATACGAGGGTTCTGACAATTTGAAATTATGAACTTTCATGAAACGATCCTTACTAGGTCTCTCTATAATCGCTTGGTGTATACAAGTCATGTATAATTAAGATTGGTAAGACCTTTGACTGAGCAACCCTGCCTTAAATCCACAACCAAACAAGGAAAAGGAAATGAGGCGGGATTACTCACTCTAAGTCTACAAATCTTAATTATAAATGACCCTTATGTATACACTAAGTTATCATAGCTTACCTGTTAGGGTTTCAAATTTTTATATAAGTGTTATGATTTTATTTGAACGGAAGAGTAATTATAGATAATTATCGGGATTTGGAAGCGTACCAAAATATAGCAGGGTTCTTTGATGCTTCCCCATGTATTGGGATTAAAATCCTCCTGCTCCCCCGTCGTTCTTCTCTGTTGGACAATCCCTCTTGTAATGCCCTATTTCACCACAAAGGTGACATATGGGAATGGTTCCAACATCGGTAGTTGAAGTGATGAACTCCACCGGAGTTCTACAGATGCGGGCGGTATGCCCCTTCATGTTGCATCTATTGCAATGCAGCTCTTGGCAAACTCCATGATGATGGTAGTTGCACTTGCTGCAGTGTGGGAGGTTTCCTAAGTACGGCTTGGTTGGTGCTAGAATAACAGGGCTGACGGGGGTATTGACTGCCCCACCTCGTTGCCCTCTGTTCGGTTCTTGAGTTGAACAACTCCCTTTCGTGTTCTCGAACTTTTGTTTAAGGATATTAGGCTTAAGGGTCGAGGTGTCCTTACAAGTAGGTGCTCGTTGCTGTACTTGGCCATCACCACGATCGGGGTTACCGATAGCATTACTACTAACATTTGTATTGTTAGCATTCAGGTGTGCCATGACAGCTGCTATAGCTGCTGTGACCGCAGCTTGAAACGTAGCCGCATCTATCTGAAGGATTGGTGTTTCGCTGGTGGGTTGGTTACACTTCTTTGGAGGCATGATTCTGTTACATGATAAGAAAATGAGTTCGTGAGCGACTATCGTGTCTTTAGATATATTCTAACCATTTGTATCTATGTATTAATCTTTTGTTTTGTTATATTGTTCTTAATGATTCGACCTGCATCCCTATGATGCAGTCCTGGTAAGGAACATAGTTAAGTTTCTAGAATGGTTACGAACCGAGTATCATTCGAACTAAGTTACCTTCGTTTGGTGGATATCGTTTTCCCAATTTTCGAAAATATTCGAAAACAATTCATAACGGTGTCTACATAAAATAGACTTATGAATTTGAGAAGTAATCACTATCAATTAAGATTTCATGATCTGATTTATTGTTATTAGCTGTGACAGGAAAAGAGGATAAGCTCCAAACCTAATGTGAGTAATGAAATCACTAACTCACTAGGTTGAACCGATTTACAAGTTATTACTTAGATGAAAAGGTGCTCGAACACTTCACATGAATCATGCGTGGTTTCCCTTTGTTCTATTCTGGGTGGTAATGATTTGTTCTCTCCTGGTATCTATAGGGTGTCCTTCTCCTCTGTAGGTATATTGAATTCACGGGCTGTCTTACTTCCGATTCTGACACCGATCCCCATTACTTTGTAATGAGGATTTTGAATCTTGGAAATTCATCTGAATCTCTCATTGGTGTCCTTAATAAGGTAAGGGCACTAAATGATTTCTATAGTTTGTTTACTTCTCCTATGTTTCTTCTTGGGATTCTCCTGATGAAGTTCTATTGGATCCTCCTTGACTCTTCTCTTGATTGCTAGAGTAACTATGTTTATCTAACGGGTTTATACGAGAATGGGAATGTATAAAGAATCTATGAGAAAATTTGAATTTTTACGAAGGTGATTCTTTCTGGTCCTTCTATAATCACATGGTGTGTACCTATTATATATAATCCAGATCAAATAGACCTTTGAATAAGTAATCCTACTCTAAAACCACATCCAAACAAGGAAAAGGAAGTAGAGTGAAAATCACATATTCTAAGTCTATAAAATCTCGGCTATATATAACCTTAACGTATCCACTTAGTAATTATAGACCTATCAGAAAAGATCTTTTAACATTTCCCCAAAGGTATGAAACATACCTCCATGTTATTTTAGTTATGAGTTTGATTCTTGGACTTCTAGATACAAGAACTTAACAAGTTTTCAGTTTTCTTGTTATAGCATCCTAAAATACTCCCATAGTATTTTAGTCTTTGGTTCTAGAATTCTTCTGGTGCTTAGGTAAGTTTTAGACCAGTTGCAACATTACAATCACTCCCCTAAACACATGTTGGTCATATCTCGGATGAATATAGTTGATCAGGCTATATTGATCCCATATATGATTACGTCACTGTCTAGGTTTAACTGCAATGTCCAACATCCAAATACTTTTGTTTTGTTCTTCTTGTGATACTCATTCTAGTATATATATACTCTGCATGTACTTATACTTTTATAAAATATTAATATATTTTTAAAGTATAACTCTTGGTCAGAGTGTTTTTATCCCAATGGGTTTATAGTTGTATATCTTTTATGACTGATATACTGAGTTCACTATAAACACTGCTCTGATACCAATCTGTCGCACCCCCAAACCAGAACAGCGGAAAAGTTCGGGGGTGGAGGACTTTTAGGTAAGTATCACAACACATGCAATATAGTAATCAAAGTACAAACAACCATTGCATTAATAAGTATAAGTTTTACATAAGTGTTTAAACATTACATATTCAAACACTAAAGTAGGTACAATAGAAGACAAGAGTCGCGGTACGGTACTAGGTAGTCTTCTCAAAAGCTTCTGGAGTGTACCTGTCTACTGGATTCCTGAGAATACAAGTTATTTGAAAAGAGTAGATCAACATTTAAGCTGGTGAGTTCATAAGTATTTTAGTTCTGTTAAGTATACCCTAAGTTCTTTGAATGAGTTCACTGGTTTCTCCAGGAAATCCTATATCTCCTGAGGTGATTAACTGATAACCTCAATAGTTTCCCTCTGTAATTACTTAGTTTATACTGATTATACATAACATAATATTGAATTGATAGTTAAATGGGTGTATCTGCCCTAAGCCCACAACCAAACAAGGAACAGGAAGTAAGGCGGAAGTCACACATTTCACTGTCAATCGGACATTACCTATGTACGACTCTGATGTAATAACTAATGAATTATAGAATTAACCACTAAAGGTCTTTTATGTTATACTAGTTTGCAAAGATTGAGTGACTAAGTTTCATTTGATAAGTGGTTTAATTCCATAAACCGTTTCCTTTGTATAAGTGGTTTAATCCCATAAACCGTTTCATTTGTAAAAGTGGTTTAATCCCATAAACCGTTTCATTGGTAAAAGTGTTCTTAGTTATATCTGTTCTACAGTAACAACCTCAGTATTAATCATGGAGAGTATTCTATTATCCATAATACTGCCTTGTGGTTTTAAATGTTCAAAACCAGAAGTACAATACTTGATTTCATGATATATAGCTCTTACTGTAAGTAAAAGCTACTGAAGGTATATCTGGTCGGGATGTAATTAACTTTTCTTACTGTTATAAGAGAAGTATATTACTTTGTAATTCACTCGTTGTTTTATCCATGTGAGTCCTATTAACCATACTAATATGACGGAAATGCTTGCAACGACGTTCTTCAGGCGTCAGAACGGTATGATATTTGACACCCTAGGCCTGCCGGCCAAACTGTAGCGAACAGTAAAGGTGCGGTATTGTTAATCCCATATAGATCTATACACAAATTCACGCTCTCCCTACAAGAGATTCTGGCTAATAGTTCAGGACTTAAAAAGGTCGTACTTAGATAAGCACACCGTGAAGGGTCTCACAAATTTATTGTTTCAACGAGATTTCCGATGTATTATTGTTATTACCCGATGAATGCTAACTCTGGTACTTTGTATCGTACCCTTGGTTAATGCAAACCCGGTAAGATGTATTATTACCTCCAGTTTGCTAACTCGGGTACTCTGTATAGTACCTTTGCTAATGCCAACCCGGCAGAATGTATTATTACCCGTGATTGCTAACTCTGGTACTCTGTATATCGTACCTTTGTTAATGCAAACCCGGTATGATGTATTATTACTCGTGATTGCTAACTCTGGTACTCTGTATATCGTACCTTTGTTAATGCAAACCCGACATTACCACGTGTTTGCTAACCCTGATACTCTGTATCGTACCTTTGTTAATGCAAACTAGGTATGATGTATCTTTACTTCTTTAATATGTTATTCATATATTAAAGGTATTATACATATCTTGGTATAGTTGAATGAATTTTGGTAATTTTCTTGGAAAGTATACAGTTGAAATTCATACTTGTATCTTTAGTTTTGAATAATAAATTATACCTATTATAATTTATATGTTCTATCTGATTAGCATGGTTTCTCATGGATGAACACCTTTGCTCAGCCTGATACAAAGGTGAAGATACCAAAAGGAGTAACCTTTAGTACTCATATATATATATATATATATATATATATATATATATATATATATATATATATATATATATATATATAATTAAGAAGGAAACGACCTTCGGACAAACAATACAACCCTAATTCCACACCCAAACAAGGAAAATGATATAGGATAATTCATTAGTCCTAAGCCCTTCAAATCTTATTTATATATTTATACATATATAAACATGATTTTGGCATTTATACTTTGAAATAACTTATAAAACATTTTTCAAAGAATTTAACGGAGTTTTTACATGACTTTAAAGATTTAACATGGCTTCACGTTATTTTGGAAGTATTTGATAATTCTTAAAAGCATACGAAATCATTTTGTGTGATTATTATCACATACAGTTATTAACACAATTTAATATTGTGTTAAACTTGTATTCCCCCCTAAAAAGTATTTAAAAACCATTGAAAAGGTAAATCATAGGGGTATGAACTCACCTTGATAGGAGGTGATTCGGGCACCGTTTCGTTTCCCATAAAGAGTTTATTTGACGAGAAACCGGCTCCAATCGGGCAGAGTTTCGTTTCCCGGAAATAGTTTGTTTGACGAAAAACCGGCTCAAATCGGGCAGTGTTTCGACAGGAGAGAGGATGAATTCTCGAGAATTCCGGGGCTCCGGGGCTTGCTTCGGGCTTTAGACGTGATACCGGGACCTTCGGGGTTGTTTGTGAAGTTATGGAAGTGAGAAGAGTGAAAAAGGGCCAAACATGGGGTGAAAAACCCTTCCATCCGAGAAGGCTCGCACCCTTTATATAGGGGTGCGAGGGTTCGGCCGAGGAGGACAGGTGGCGAGGCGAGGGGTGAGTCAGCAGGACACGCGGCAGCTCCTGCGAAGGCGGCTCGGATTCGGACCATGTGCGAGGCACGTGTTTCGGACAGGTGGGCTCTTCGGACTGGACCGGACTTCGGTCCAATGAGAGACTGACACGCATGCGAAGGGGGGTGTCTCCGGGGTGTCTCATGCGAAGCTGTTCGCTTCTTAGTGGACCTCGGCTGCGGTCCAATCAGGAGGTGCCACGCATGGCTTCGGTCCACTCAGCAGCTGCCACGTGCGAGGTGACGTGTCACATGCGAAATTGCCCGGTTTTTCTTATTTTTCTTTATTTTTGTGCCAAAACTTGCGAAAATCATAACTTTCGCATACGAGCTTCGTTTTTGGCGTTCTTTATATGCACGCGTAGGTAAAATCATACTTTACGACTTTCGTTTAGACTTCGTCGGCTAATTTTGACTTTATTTTTCATATTATTATTTTAAACAGATCGGGACGGGAATCCGTTAAAAATTCATAACTTCATCATACGACGTCCGTTTTTGTCTGTCTTTTTACCGTTGAGCTACTTTTGACGAGACCTTTGATTCTCGTTTAAGTTGCGTCGGCTAAATATCGATCGATTTATATTTCGAATTTTTAGCTGTCTACTGCTAAACCGAAACTTCGAAAAATCATAACTTCCTCATACGAATTCGGATTTTCACGTTCTTTTTATGAACGTTCTCGGTTTAACATATTCTACAAGTTTCATTTAGATTGTTAAGGCTAAAAATCCTTTTATCGAAAATTCGGTTTTTACACTGAACAGTGTTTTGCCGGTTTTACCGCGGATTTTTGATTGGTCATAACTTCTTCGTTATAACTCGGATTTCATTGTTCTTTATGTTTTTGGAAACCTTGTTACAAACTCTACCACTTGGTTCATCCCAATTATGATTATTGATCAATTAATGTTTGACCAAACTTTGACTGGTGTCACAGGAATAAGTCAATTTCTGATGTGCCGGTAGTTAGGGAGTTTCCAGACATATTCTCTGATGATTTTCCAGGTGTGCCTCCCTTGAGGCAGGTGGAGTTCAGAATCAATCTAATCCCAGGTGTTGCCCTGATTGCTAAAGCATTGTATCGTCTCGCACCACCATATATGCAGGAGTTATCCTCACAGCTTCCCGAGCTGTTGGGTAAACAGTTCATCCGACCGGGTAGTTCACTTTTAAGGATTGATGACCTCTTCGATCACTTACAGGGATCATCTTGGTTCTCTAAGATTGATTGAGGTCAGGATACGACTAGATGAGATTGAGAGGAGGATGTGGAGATGACAACTTTCTGAACTCGATATGGTCACTATGAGTTAGTGGTGATGTCGTTTGGGCTCACCAAAGCACGTGCAACATTCATGGATTTGATGAATCAAATATGCCTAATGCTTGGTCTGTCAGTCATTATGTTCATTGATGATATTATGGTCTACTCAAAGACCACGGAGCGGCATGAGGAGCACCTTCGAGAGTTACTTGGAGTGTTGAGGAAAGAGGGGTTGTATGCCAAGTTATCCAAGTGTGAGTTTTGGTTGCAAGAGGTCCAGTTCTTGAGGCACCTCATCAATCAGAACGATATTTTGGTCGATCCGACCAAAATCGAGGCGGTTATGAAGTGAGAGGTCCTGAAGTCCCCATCTGAGATCCAGAGTTTTCTTGGGCTATAAGATTACTATCGGAGGTTTATTCAGGATTTCTCTAATATTTTTTTTCCTCTTACTCGCTTGACTAAGAAGAGTGTAGATTTTCGTTGGGGGCTTGAGCAACAGGTTGCGTTTAAGACTCTAAGGTAGATACTATGTGAGGCCCCGATATTGACACTTCCGTAGGGTGTTGAGAGTTTTGTGGTTTATTATGATGCTTTGATCACTTGTCTGGGGGTGGTTCTTGTGCTTCCAAGAAGTTGAAGAATCATGAGGCTAGGTATCCTATATATGATTCGGAGTTGGGGGTAGTGGTGTTTGCCCTCAATATTTGGTGACACTATCTTTATCGGTTTCATTGTACCTTCTACATGTATCACAAGAGTCTGAGATATCATATGGACCATCCAAATATGAATATGAGGTTGGATAGGTGGACTGACATGGTCAAAAATTATAATTGTAAGATCCTTTACGATCCGAGGAAGGCCATTGAGTCCGCTGATGCCTTGATCCATATGGCGGCTAATGCTCCTATCTAAGGCTTATGTTTGAGGATTAAGATCATTTCACCGCTTCATGATTTGATCAAGGAGGCTTGAACTGAGGGAATCAATAAGGAGAACTGGAAAAAGGAGAAAATCAGGGGTCAATTTAATAACTTCATAACCCACAGTCGGGGGTTATTGACCCAACGTGGATGAGTTTGGGTTCCAGTTTCCGGTGGAGTCCATAAGACATTATTAGAGGATGCGCATAAGTCTAAGTTCTCGATTCACCCTAGAGCCACAAAAAATGTATCGAAAATTGAGGCTTGGCTATTGGTGGCCTTGCATGTAGAGAGATAGCTTGGTTCATTGGGACGTGCTTGACATGTTGGATGGTTAAGGCCGAACATCAGAGGTTGCATGGCAAGTTACAACCTTTGGAGATTCCCATTTTGAAATGGGAATATATCACTACGGATTTTATCAAAAAGCTAAAGGATTGCTAAGGGATTTGATGCTATTTGCGTGATTGTTGACTGCCTGACCAGTAGTTCCCATTTCCTTGCTATTCGGATGTGTTCTTAGGGTGAGAAATTGGTTGATATCTATGTGCGGAATATCGTTGCTCGCCACAGTGTGTCAGATTCCATTGTATCTAATAGATATGTATGATTCACTTGTAGGGTTTGGAAGAGGTTTCATGAGGAGTTGGGCACTAGACTGCACTTTGGCACTACTTATCACCCGTAGAGAAATGGGAAAAGTCATAGGACTACTCAGACGCTCGAGGATATGTTGAGAGAATACGTTATTGATTTTGGTGGGAGCTGGGACTCCTACCTTTCTTTAGCTGAGTTTTTATACAAAAACAACAACTATTATTCCAACATCAGTGCACATTTTTATAAGCTTCGTTATGGGAGGAGGTGTCTGACTCCAGCTTGTTGGGGAGTGGCTGTCCATAGGGTGACAGGGAACACTAAGGTAGGGCTCTAGACGATGAAGCTTATACATCAGATCAGATAAAGGTTACAAATAGAAGAGAGCATACATAAAAGATATGTTGATAGGAGACAATCTGAGTTGGTATTTCAGGTTGGAGATATGGTTCTATTGAGGTATCAACCTGGAAGGGTGTTATATGCTCCAAGAAGTGGGGAAAGTTGGGCCTCTGATTCATCAAACCTTTTAGAGTAGTGACCATGGTAGGAAAGGTGGTCTACCGGTTAGATCTGACTGAGGAGCTGAGCCGGATTCATAGCACCTTCCATTTTTCTCTACTTCGGAAGTGCTTGGTAGATGATACAACAATCGTCTCATTAGAAAATATTTAGGTCGATAAGCGTTTGGATTACTTAGAGAGACTAATGACGTTTTTTGATTGGAAGACAAGGCCTTGCACAACAAGGTGATGTACTAGGTCAAAGTGTAGTGGTTTCACCGAAAGGGTTTGGAGTGGACTTAGGAGCTTGAGGAAGAGATGCGTGAGCACTAACTGAATATGTTTTTAGTTGAGGATTTTGAGGACGAAATTTACTTCAAGTAGTTGGGGAGAACTGTAACACAAATTTCCAATTATAATTACTTTTGTCCTTTTGGGCATTTAAGAGTTAAATATAAGGTTTTGTAGTGGTTGCGACGTGGTGGTGGTAGAACCACGACGTGGCGGCGCCTAAGGGAAACACACATTTTACTTAGGATACCACGACTTGACAGGGTATTGGACACGATGTGATAGCCACCTGCATGAAAAACCCTACTTTCCAGGATTAGTTCCCCTATTTAAGGGATGTGATGGCTAGGGTTTTCACACCCTTAACCTCATTCACATCCTTTTCACCCCAAACAAACTATAGACTTCATTTTGTGCTCTTAAAGCTTAAATGGAGATAATTGATGTCTTGAAGGAGAAGAAGGTGTTCCTTAAGTAAAGATCTAGCAAACAATTTCCCTTACCACCTCATTACACATATTCTTGACCATTGAAAGTCATATAGTTCCAATCTTTATGTGTAGTTCTTCTAGATCTAGTGTTCTATGTTGTTTTCTCTAAGTTTGGGAAAGATTTATTTGATTGGTTTCCATAAAGTTGGGAGCTTTATGGATCCTTAAGGCCCCCTTGTAGTTCCTTATTCTAGATATAAAGTAAAATGGAGTTTTGATCCCATGCTTGAGGTTATGACCTTATTTTCTCCATCTTTGTGACCTAGCTTAGGAAAGACATGCATTAGACATGCATGTCTAAAAAGAAATAAATTATATGACTTAAGGGGTGTAAGAAAATGTTCTAGAAAGTATAAATGAGTAGCTTTAGGTATTAAGAGATTAATAGCTTGAAGGATTAAGATATTAATGCATTAATGTGATCAGATCAGGTTCCACAACATGGAGGGCTAGCCATTATGATGTGGCGATAGGCAGTCTTCATGATTGTTTTATTGTGAGGTCACCACGACGTGGCAAATGCTTGGCCATGATTGTTGGATTAGGTGTCTAAGTTTAGAACTATTTCTGGGATGTACTTGACTCGGTTGGCATGGTCCATTTGGGTTGTATGGCTTTGCAACACTTGGATAGACTTAATGAGAGAAAAGACACTTAAGGATTATTAATATATTATAAGTTCTAATATATTAATAATATTATTTAATTAGTATTGATCAAAGAATTAATTTGGAATTAATTAAGTGATCAAAAAGAGACTAATTAAATATATGAGGTTGATTGTGTACATAATCTATTCTTATATAGTGGGCAAATGATCCATGGTTTGTATGGATTTGTCTAAAACCCATAAGGTGCTCCATGGATAATCCATGGAGGTTACAAACCCATGGATCATGGAATATGAAAAGCCATGACAATTAGGGTTTACATGGTGTAACCCTACTTCTGCCACAACTATATAAAGACCCATAGTCTAGCAAAATCGGCACTACTTGTACAAGATAGAGGGCTAGTTGATTTTGAGAAGTAAGTGAACTTCTCTCAAGTCTATTCCAAGAGTTGTAGTGTTGTGTGAGACATTTGACGCATCACACTTGAGGTGGTAGGCTCACAAGGTTCTCAAGGAATCCAAGCAACTAAAGGTATGTATTTCTTACTAACTTTTATGTTTAAAAGTTCCCTATGTATGCTAGATAGGTTATGAACCTTGGAAAAACAAATTTGCATGTATCATAGAAAAACATAGATCCAAGGTTTCTAGGGTTGCATGTACACCATAGGAGTGTTAGAATGCTCAAAACCCTTCAGTGGTATCAGAGCTAGGTTTTTTTTCTTGATACTTGATGCTACATGTTTTTTCGAAAGTTAAAATTCTGCATTTTTTGCATCTGACAGATCACCACGACGTGACAGTCTTTACCACGACGTGGTGATGCCCATGTATGCAGAATTTCGGGGTTTTCCTTGGTATTGGATGAGGATCATTACCCTAAACTGTTTTATGAACCTTAAAACCTGTTTTTGATGTGGTAATGATTATGCTCATCCAATTTCAAAGGTTATTATCAAAATTTCAAGCTTTGTAAGGTTTATTTATGATTCTTGAAATTGTTGATATGAAAGTGCATACACTTATCAGTTTAGAAGATCATAGGAATTATTTGTAACTTGCTTGTTAGTTTTATTATTGATCATTATGTATTTTAATGGAATCCATAACTTGTCCTCAGGGTTATGGATTACCAAAAGTCATCCTTTTAAAGTCAATTAAAGAAACACATAGGTTACATAAAATGAAAAGTCTCTCATTTTAATAAACCATTTAACTCATAAGTTATGAAAAATGAAAAGTTTTGAAAGTTACAAAACTTTCCCTCAAGTTTTGGAACATGTAAAGTCACTTTAAAAACTTTAGTTCCAACCCCTAGAATTTTAAAAGTTAAAATTCAACTCTTATACTTTATAATATTATAAGTTTAATAATAATTATATATGTATAAGAATAAGTCGTTTTACCGTTAGTAGGCCTCATTCACGAAGCCGGTCTATAAGGGGGGTATAAGGTTGCTGCCTATAAAATGGCAGCTTAATGGGTGTCCACTCTCACCCACCGCTTCCTTGATCGGTGGAGGGTCGTTAGCCGAACGGGTAAGACAAGGACTTTAAATATTTATTAAAAGTATTAATGATAAATATAAAGTAACTAAATTTTTTATAAATTCCCAATCTTAGTTACTTTAGGAAAATGTGTATAAGGTGCTAACCCATGAAATTACACTTTGCACTTTGCTTAAGTCGGTTAGTGGAGCGCGTGTGGTTAACCGGCACACTAGCTGGACTTAACAAGGTAGGCAAAGGGTAACTCAATGTTTATCATACTATCGATGGAGTGCGTGTGGTTAACCGGCACATCGATTGAGGGGTAAAACATTAAGGGTACAAAGTAATGTGCATGGTTACTTCACACCTTGTTTTGTGATCCTCGGCATCCCAGTCACAAAACCTGAAGGGCACACTCGAGATTGAAACATGCCATTGAAAAATTCAATGAATCTCAAAGAATCTAGGAGTTTCAAAACCAATTAAAACCTAATAATTATTTCGTTTTTCATGCTGGAAATTGGTGAATCGTCATTCGCCTACCTTCAAATATTCTATAGCTTGGATTACGGCATCCCTCTTCCAAGTTATAAAATATTGTGTTGGGTCCTAGCCTTAATATTTCATATTGGGTGTTATATTAAAGACTTTAAATCAACTATCTTGAATATCTCCCATTAGATGTCTGGTTTAGACATCTATGATCTTCCCAAATCTCTTGGAACAAGCTTTCCTAATGAAGATGATGTCCCGTGGTTGGATCATGGAAATCATTCTTCACTTCCTCCACCTCCTCCAATTATTCTCCCTAACCCACAAGTTCAAGGTCACTCAAGCCCTATTGGCAAGCAAAGTCTATGTGTGCTCACATCTTGGAGATGAAGTCACATATTGACAAGCCGGGAGAGTTGGGTGTCAAAGTCTTGAGAAAGTTGGTTGTTCAATCACTTTCTAAGTCTTATAGTAAGTGTACTTTGGGACTACTATGTAAAAGACTATGACATGACCCCTAATGATGTTATCTATTTGCTTGGTACTGTTGAATCAGCAATGATTTGGAGCACTGGTAGAGCAAACTTGATTAGTAGATCAACTTCCCAAACTACGATGGACATTGACAATTGGTAACATTGGATATCCAGAGAAGCTTTCTCTTCCCAATGGAAAGGGATCGGTCATAGTCAACTTAGTTGAGCAAATGGTAAAGAGAAAGGCTAAGTCTGAGATAGTCCCATGTACCATTACCAAAGAGTCCATATGGTTCTATTGCCAAAGGAAGGGGCATTGGTTGGAAAGTTGTCGTATTTACCTGAAAGATAATAAGGTTGGTCAAGTCAATTTTTTTTACTCCACTTTAGGTAAGTCCACTATCTAACTCTATTAAGTTCCTATTTGGAGATTCTTATTACATGATGTGACTGGGTCACATGTTGAAGTTTTAAGAATCAAAGAAAAGAGAGGAAGCTTAAAGAAGAGTAAGTTGATTCTGATCGCGAAGATGGATTTCGATCGCATGGTTCAGTGATTAGAATTTTTGAGCTACTGCTTAAGAGTTGTGATAGATTGCTTAGGAATAGATAACAACATAGTTTTCATATGCATTTGAATTGTAAGGATAAGTTTTTCCGCAAGTTTTAAATAAAAGAAAAGTTTCGTTTTTATTTATTTTAAATATCCTTACAGTGGCATTTGTAAAAAATTGTTGTTTATATGATTCCATTGATAGCAACATTGGAAAATGATTTGATTATTTCGTTTGTGGTAGTGTCACAATTTACCAAATAAGGAAAGATTCTCATTACCCAATTTTCAGTTGGATAGAAACTTGGAATCATGCAAGTCGTATGATGAATGAGAATTTTCATCTTTGGAAAATTATGACTAATACCTTGTTCACATGTATATGTGAGTCGAGTGAAGGACTAAGGGATCGAGTACACATTCTTGTGCACTGGTCAAGTCCACCACAAAAGATTGATAAGACTATTCGTCATGATTTACTAAAGTTTAGTAAATATGGTTATACTTACAAGTTTAAGTATAATTCTGAAACATTGGAAAAGTTTCGATGTATGACAGAACGAATGAGAAGAATCAAATTAGGCAGAAAGATAAAAGTTACTCAAATCTGAAAAGATGGGAGAGTACTTTAGTATCATGTTTTGTGATCATCTTAATGATTAAGAAACCATATCATAATTGGTCCTCTAAGGACATCTTAGTGCATTCTTATGGCTAAGAAGAGGAATCATGAATTGTTGAAGTGGTTAAATCAAGAAGATGAGTCATACTTCGTTCCAAAAACAAATCTTAGAGTCATACTCCAAGATTGTAACTTGAGTGACATATCTTAAAGAAAGGTTTATAACACTTGTCAAATGTAAGAGTAAAATGTGTCCTACTCTTGTACATTTGAAATTGGTAAGTTGTGATGTTTTGGATAAAACAAAGACCAACTAAGGCCAATTGTGTGAAGTGTTTGTCTTGATAAAGAATCCGCACTATCTCTTGAATATTTGGCAAGTGAATCTTATATGTCAAGAGGACAGTGGGAGTCTTAAAGATCTTGGAAAAGCTTCCAGATCTAATCAAGAAGAAAAACCTATAGTTTATCACTAGCACACGACTTGAGGTTTATAACCTATCGTGTTGACATATTCCTATTTATGTGCCCATTCCAGTTAAAGTTGGCTTTGCATATGAGTTCTGAGAGTTCTCAATTGGTTGCATAACAACTTGGAAGCAATGGCAGGCCCTTGTGCTGCCAACTGGCAAAAAGTTAAGACTGCACAAGTTCAATCCATAAGAGTTTGGATTTGTCACTAACCTTGTCTCGTGATTATGGTTTTGACAAATTCACATGGATAGGAACACATACACCATAAAATCTAAAGTGTCATAAGGTTTCTCTCCGATTCATGAAAATGATGGTGAGTAAACACTTTCACTAAGTAGATTTTAAGTAGATAGCAATTGTAATATTTGCATTCTCAAAGTCGTTAGTGGAGCGTGTGTGGTTAACCGACACACTAACATGGACTTGTGAGAAATGGCAAAGGTCTAAACAATTGAGACTATGATTACGGCATCCCTTTTCATAGTTCTGAAATTGTTTAGACACACATGTGTGCTATCTAAGGAAAGGTGTATGATTTTGATAAAGTTTTATCAAAGCATCTCGTATCAGAAATATGAACTTTTGTAAGAAGGTCAATAAAGTATTGATTTCTAGAAGTCCAACTGATTTTTGAGTACATGTCAAAGCTAGTGGGAGCATAAGTGTTATGCTAATAATCATCATGCAAGTGGGAGCATGATAATTATAATAAGTGTTGCAAGTTAGCAATGTTAATTATAGAAAACAAAAGGTTTCAATTGGGAAATTTTTGTTTTTCTATAATTAAGGGAGAGGAAATTATACTTCATTTCAATTCTAAAAGCTTAGATTGAGGTTTTAATCATCTTTAGTCAAGGATATATATATATGAATTTTATGTTGGAATGGCTCAACATAAGGAAATTCTATATATGGGTCCATTATTTGCGTTCTAAAATTCGATTATGATTACGACATCCCTTTTCATAATCTGAATTATGAGAACTTGGCAAATAGAAATAGAAATATTATAGCAAAAGACTGGTCTAGTATCATGTCTTTATGAATCGTGTCCCATATGCTTCGGATATAGGATCGATTGCATGTGCTATAATATTCATCTGTTTTAAATTTTTTCCAAATGCCCAGAGCATTAAGAGGGAAAAAGTACTAGAACTAGATATGACTAATTTGATTAAGCAATTGTTGAGGACAATCTAAGGTTTACCAAAGATTGGTTGCTCAGGGATAGTTGAAAGTGTAGTGTTAATTTTTGAAGGACCATATTGACATACTCTGAAAAGAGTCAACTCTTGTTCAGGATTAATACTCAAAAGGGGAATATGGAAATGTTCCCTTATGTGGAAGTTATTCATTAAATCTGTGTAAGATTAGGAAACTTAATGCAAGAAGAATGTTCAAAGCAATGAACTTTGAATATGAGACTTCGTTTCCATGGAGTTGATCTCCATTTGAATACTCTGTAATGTCTGTTGACAAGTCTTTGTGACTTTGTGCATAATCATTACAAGAGGACCAATGCATATCAGTTTAGAATCTAACAGATTTAGGTAAATGGCAGGAATTTGGAATTCTTGCATTTGCGGTAAGGATTTGGGATTGTGAAATGAGTATCATTGGAATTATGTTCAATCGATCTATTGCATAGAGTAAAGATCATAGACAAACTTAGCGTGCATACTTTGTGTATGGCATAACTAATGTTTGGAAAAACATAGTGTGCATACTTGGTGTATGGCATGACTAGTGTTTAGAAAAAACTATAGTGTACATGCTTCGAGCATGGGACAACTATTGTTTTAATTCAAGTATAAAGTTGATAGTTTGAAACAGTATGCAATGAATAATCTGTAATCAATATGGTGATAAATAAAAGATGTTCTATTTATATTCATAAGTTATGAGACCATATTTGATTCGATTATTCTTGTGTTTCACTTTTCATGTTTTGACTTCCAGAATAACTAGGTCATTCTTCCCGAATGACTAAGTTATTCAAACCATCCATAGTCGGTCATATGTTGGCAGTAGATATGAATCAAGACTGTCATGAAGCTGGATTGTAGATGTCCAAGGTATGGGACATAACACGAGTTGCTGCAACATTCATGAGTGCTCATAAGTTCTGAGTATTGGATTCAACCCACACTCACTGGTATCACTTCATGGAATTTATCTCGAGTGGTCGTGAGACGGTAATATCATATAAGTCTTCAAACCTAGAGATATGACTTGTTGCCTATGAGTTGGTTATACATTGATTGTACGAAAACGCATTGGTAACTCGATGTTATAAAATGTGCCTTTGTGTATGATTCAACAAGTAGTAGAACAAGCATATGAGTCGAAGTTTATCTGTTCCTTCTTGGATTAGAAGCGATATATGGGCCCCTCGATGATTTTGTGTTGACCCATGTACCGGGCCCGGTCAGAACTAAGTTGATGTGTTTAATTAAGTTCTATGTCAAACAAATCGGAAATCAGGAAACAAACTGCTGGACAATAAGTAAGACATTGTTCCATGTATTTGTCCGGCTGATCTCTTGAACATAGGATTATATGATCACTTATCTTAAATGGCGTATCATCATCATCTCAGTTTCACGAGACCTTGAAAGAGCTACGATTGTTAATCGGTTCCTGAAGTTATTCTTGCAGATATAGTTATTAGACTTATCCAAGTGGGAGACTGTTGGATTAGGTGTCTAAGTTCATAACTATTTCTGGGATGTACTTGACCCGGTTAGCATGGTCCATTTGGGTTGCATGGCATTGCAACACTTGGATAGACTTAATGAGAGAAAGGACACTTAAGGATTATTAATATATTATAAGTTCTAATATATTAATAATATTATTTAATTAGTATTGATCGAAGAATTAATTTAGAATTAATTAAGTGATCAAAAAGAGACTAATTAAATATATAGGGTTGATTGTGTAAATAATCTATTCTTATATAGTGGGTTAATGATCCATGGTTTGTATGGATTGGGCTAAAACCCATAAAGTGCTCCATGGATAATCCATGGAGATTACAAACCCATGGATCATGGAATATGAAAAGCCATGAAAATTAGGGTTTACATGGTGTAACCCTACTTGTGCCACAACTATATAAAGACCCGTAGTCTAGCAAAATCGGCACTACTTGTACAAGATAGAGGGCTAGCCGATTTTGAGATGTAAGTGAACTTCTCTCAAGTCTATTCCAAGAGTTGTAGTGTTGTGTGAGACATTTGAGGCATCACACTTGAGGTGGTAGGCTCACAAGGTTCTCAAGGAATCCAAGCAACTAAAGGTATGTATTTCTTACTAACTTTTATGTTTAAAAGTTCCCCATGTATGCTAGATAGGTTATGAACCTTGGAAAAACAAATTTGCATGTATCATAGAAAAACATTGATCCAAGGTTTCTAGGGTTGCATGTACACCATAGGAGTGTTAGAATGCTCAAAACCCTTCAATGATGTTGTGGCTGACTGATGGACATTTGGCCGTTGACTTTTACCAAATTGAAATTTGGCCATTTTGAGGGTTTTTGGGATGTAGATTGATGATTGGTCTCTATTTTTTGTATATGTGACTCATAGTACCAGTTCTTGGATCCGTGTGAGCTGTATTATTTATCTCCTAGACTGCGAGGTGAGTTTTCTCACTAAACTTTGTACTGCAGTATGTATCCTTGTGTTTAGGATGTTCATATACTGTAGTCATCTGTTAAATTGGTAGATCTGTTATGATTATGTGTATTGCTTGTTATTGTATGTTTGTTTGCATATGCCAACATATTGTGTTTGTGTTTAGGAGGTCCTGCTTTGTGTTGTAGGCCAAGATACCCGGGCGGTCCAGGTGTATTGTAGGCCTTGCGAGGCAACCTAGTCAGACTATAGGCCCAAGGAGAGCGGTCTAGGTGTACAGTAGGCCTTATAAGGCGACCCAGTCAGACTGTAGGCTCATGTGTGCATGCATTGTATGTGTATTGTTGTGTGGGGCATTTTGGGGGAACTCACTAAGCTTTGGCTTAAAGTTGTGGATTTAAATGTTTCAGCTACTTTTGAGGATCGAAGGAAGGTAAATGCGTAATCGTACACCTCATCTTGTTGATTTTTACTTAAGAGATGTGATTGATATTCTGATTTGTATGATTATGTTCTGAAACAATGATTTGGATACTTTATCATTTTGATGGAAATCTCTTTCGAAAATGAAAAAAATTTACTGTGGTTTTTGGGACATTACACCTTGCGCGGGTTACATGAATTTAGATGTGGGACAATCCAAAATGTTGATTCATATTTTAGATCTATTTCTAAACGCAAACAAAAGATAACTTTGTTGTGGTTCGTGTTCTTGTCAGAAAAAAATTCGGCATAATAACAATGCAATTTTTGTGTCTATTTTGCACTGCCAAAATGCAAATCTATAGGTAGACGATGACAATTTTTAAGGGAAACAATATGTCCTTGTTGAAAGATAGAACCATTGGACCCCACTAGGTGTGTTGCGTCTAGACTCCGTCAGTGGTGATTCCCCTTAAAACCCTATCAAGTACCCTCAGACCCCTAGTTCCCATGCTCATATTAGCTACTCGATTGCACACTACATACCTCCAATATTAGAAAATAACCAAAGTAAAACGAGCCTATCCTAAACCAATCCTTAGTACACTAAATGTGTTGATGGCTATTTCTAGTTTGTTGTGGGTTATTTCGGGTATTGGGCATGATCTGAAGTTGTAACTTTAGATCTGGACTCCTCTATGTCCTTATAGTCATAATGTTATTGAATTTATCAAGCTTTGGCCTTCTCCTTACCTAAAACTCCTTCTTTAGTTTGGCTTTGGCTTTTAAGACCTTGCATGCACGTAAAGTTTGCAACTTTACATAGTAACTATGCCTTAGGAAGCTAGATCTACAATTTGGAGCTTTGGGGTAGCTTAAAAACATCTGAATGAGAAATGGATTGAAGGGACTCGACGAGTTGCATGGTCAACTCGACGAGTCAGATGAAGATTGGCCGTTTTTGGTTTATGCATGGACTTGGCGAGTCAGTGAGATGACTTGACGAGTTAGTTAGGGTTTTCCCAACATTTGGACACTGCATGGACTCGACGAGTTGTCTGGAAACTCGGCAAGTCAACTAGGGTTTTCACGATTTCTTGAGTTCTAGAAGAACTCGACGAGTTGGGTCAACAGGGACCGTTGACCTTGGCCGTTGACTTTGAATTTGACCAAGGGTTGACCAGTTTGACTTCTGGGGGTATTATAGTAATTTGGGAATTTATGAAAGTGGATCATTGGTGGATGTAGGTAATTGAGTTGGGAGCTGTATTTGGGGAGTTTGTCATTTATCATCCCGAGCTACTTGTGAGGTGAGTTGTCCTCACTATACTAACAGGGTTGAAGGCACCAATGCCGGCTCTTTTTGGATTTGTATTCGGGTTTATTGCATGATATGCTTACTGATTTGGATCCTGGTAGTTAGGATGGTGATATGCTTAGTGACCTGGTAGGTCAGTATCCTGGTATATAGGATAACGCTATGTTAGTGACTGGTTAGGTCGGTATCCTGGTTACAGGATGTTGCTATGATTAGTGATATGTTAGATCGGTTTGACTATTATATATGCTAGCATATGATATTTATGTGCACATGATTGTTTGATTTGGGGGTTGGGTTGAGGCGGACCTGTTTTGTGCTGAAGGTCAACATACCCAGGGCAGATCAGATAGACTACAGGCCCGGGAGGGCATACTAGTCAGGCCGAAGGCCCGACGAGTGGTCCAGATAGGCTGAAGGCCCTGAGTGGCGGTCCAAACATGCCGATGGTTCGGAGAGCGGTCTAGGTAGACTGATGGCCCTGCGAGGCTGTCCAGTCAGGCTGATGGATCATTATGCATGCTATTTGTTATATGATATTGATATGGTTTGTATGGCATTGGTATTTTGGGGGACTCACTAAGCTTCGGGCTTACAGTTGTTGATTATGTTTCGGGTACTTTTGATGATCGCGGGAAGGCGAAGGCATGATTATGCACCTGCTTACATTTTTATGATTTGATTCTGGGAAAATTTGACATGAAACTATTTTGAAAACAAATTTGTAATAATTATGGGTTTTTGAATGATTTAAAAAGTTTTAAATTGGCATGATTTTTATGGGTGTTACATGGTACTTCTCCTTTAAAGTGTCCCAAATTTCTTTCGATGTATTGCAGCCTCAAATGTAATTATAAACTACTGGTGGCAAAGCTCCTTGAAATTAACAAAGACAACATTTTCCATTCGAATTCTTGTTTTTTACCTTGAGCAATCATGTCCTGAGCAGCACCAACATTTCGAATTGCCTGAATGAGATCACCACAATAACGTAATTTCTTGATTGAACGACATAGATCCTCATCAATCCCATTGAGATAGTCTTCCATACGATCAGCCCATTGATCATAATACTCAGGAGGCAGCATTGGAATTTTTGTTGCATATCCAAGCAAGTTGGCATAGTTCATCACACTGTTGACATTCAGATTTGCAATTTTATCAATTAAAAATAGGATTAACTTAGAAGAGAACAAAATCGGATGCAAAACAATGGACAAAAAAATACAGAATCATTTTATCAGAAGGATCGAAAGAAAGAATTATGTTTCAACTAGCGGAATAATTGAATTAGAAAGAACGATTCAATAAGATGAAAACATAAAAGATATTGACACCAATTGAAAGGATATTTGATTTTAGTTTTGATTAATCATAAGCAAAATCAGAGTATGTTTTAACACAATGATCTAAATAAGATTTGGTTTCAGCTCAATAGACCTGGAATGACTATAAGAGAGTCGCAATCAGAGAAAGATCAAAGCGTACAAATGCTCAAAAGTTACAACTCTCTAATGTAATTACTCTTTTTATTGGGAGCTCATATATACAAAAAAATACAAGACTCGACATCACACAACGAGCCTATAATGTGCCTAGTAAATACATTACATAACGAAGTCTTGTTGACCTTCTCTATTTACAGACCATCGACATCAAGATCACTACCTAAGGTTCGACATATCACAACACATATTGACTCTACAGTCTTGTTGTTTGTTATTATATGTGAACCAAGTTTCTGATAACTCCTAGACTGTTGTGAGTCTATGGGACCGCTGATAGTCCCCAGGGTTGCTGATAACACGTGAGGTGTGATGTTAATCCACAAGGTATGTTGCTAGCCCACTGGGACCATTGATAGTACCTAGGGTTGTTGATAACCCGTGAGGTGTGTTGTTAATCCACATGGCATGTTGTTAGCCCGTTGGGACCTTTGATAGTCCCCACGGTTGATGTCAACCCTTAGTTGAATAATATGTTGTGTTGTATGTGATATTTTGCGGGACTCATTAAGTTTTGTGCTTATAGTTGTGGATTAATTATTTTGCAGGTACGTATTAGATTGCATAGGTGGGACTGTACACACACTGATAACTTTATGATTTCAGATTCTGCACTTTCTTCATTATAACTCTGGTTTATGAATAATGGTTTATGAACAAATTATTTACCCTGAATGTAACTTTACTTAAAATGGAGGTTATATTTTTTAGCCTGGATTTTTGGGATGTTACAATAAATCAATCCTATACTTGACTATTGTACATGTACAACATCTTATCGCTCATGGCTCCTGGTTATTATCAGATTCAAAATCTAAAATAACATTTTCGTAGTTGATGGATTTGCTAGAAATCATCAAGAAAAAATCATTAATGAGAAATTCCGTATTTCTGAGGTTATAGATGATTTCTACCCTATATGCGAACAATTTGTGTTTCTGGATAACTATTATTCAAGTCCAACAATCTCTTTTTTGAAAACTACTACTAACTTTTGCTACATCAGGTTATGGCTCTTGATCTACTTCAAGTTTTGTGCACCTCCGACTCGTTTTTCTATTAGAAGCTTGCTTTGTAACAACTTATCTTTAAAAGGAATAAGTGATATTATTCTTGGTAAGAAGCTTGCTTTCTAACAACTAAGTTTTCAAAAGAATTAGTGATATTATTCTTACTGGATTCGTATAAATAATAATCTAAACAGAATATTCTACAAATATGTATTTAGTAG
This sequence comes from Lactuca virosa, assembly GCF_052849685.1. Classification (NCBI taxonomy): domain Eukaryota; kingdom Viridiplantae; phylum Streptophyta; class Magnoliopsida; order Asterales; family Asteraceae; genus Lactuca; species Lactuca virosa. The sequence goes on along the minus strand of NC_136426.1, from coordinate 107,838,913 downwards.
ATTTTGCGTCTAGAACCTTTTGTCTTACCCAACTTTCAAATCCTTAAAACACTACGTAAGATAAAAATGGAGCATTTTCATACAAAATCTTAATATTGTTTTTATCTACATCTTATTTGGAGTTTGTATTCGAAATACTATTGATACTGATTAAAGTACAATTCCAAAAAATGATAAAGGAAGATATTTCTACTCATTAGAAAGCAAACCATATCGACTAAGGTTTATTTTATACTTTAGTATCTCTATGGCTTTACATGGTTACTGATTTTTTTCTCAACTTCATATTTGAAAACTTCAAATGGTTTTACATTTTTTTTCATCATATAAAAATATAATTACAACAACTATAGTTGTTTATTAAGTTGATGAGGTATCTTGTATTAATCTACACATTCATTTGAAGGGAAGTCATACAATACTATGTATAGTCCCTCAATAATTGTTTTCTCTGCTATGTAGTGAAAAATAGAATTAGTAATATTTTATACATAAATAAGATTCACATATTTCAAATAAAATATATTTATTTTCCTTAAAAAATCCATTTCTTGAAGTTGGAATATGTGTATTGTTTATATAATAAAGATACAAATATCATAGAGAAGTTTGATTCAAATCATATTTGAGTCTAAAGAGTTTGCTTATAGAACTTTTCTTCATAAAATATTGATATGTACTTTATAATTCTATTATGAGATCCAGTTATTGAAATTAGAAATAATCATTACATAATATGATTCTGATTGTTATGAATAACGATTAAGTAAATAATTAATCATCTAATCAATTATCTAAGATTAATGTTTAGTCAAACTAAATTCAACATATATATTGTTCAAAACGAATATAGTATAACAATACAAGTTTATTGTCATCAAGACCTACATAATAAACTCCAAGACTAAAGTTGCAACTTGCTTGTTCTCTGTTGCTTACTTTTCTTGAATATATGTAAACTTTTATAAATATTAGATTAACATTAAGTATCAAGTACTTGCGTTCTAGATGAAAAAGTATAACTTCTATCATATGATATACCTGAGTTGCTGGTTTGACTAGTTTTCCTAAGATAAGGGGAACAATTCCTCTTCTAGTGTACTATTTTTCTATAATAGAAACAAGATCCCTCTTTATGGGGCTTTATAGATTTCTTGGGCTTGAACCTTTTTTAGGTATGCTTTCCATGAACTATGTGTCTCTTAGAGAATACAATGTGACTCTTTTCTACCTTGCATTCTTCCAATGTTCGAACAGGTTCAAACCATTCATCACTGTACTGTTTGAATATTTACTTAACCTAAGAAAACATCTGATATGCTCTAAATATTGGAATAATCTGTCTATGCTAATAACTAAACAGGTATGTTCTTGAATTAGAAGCAAAGTCCTTTTGGAGTTGCCATCAATACTAGTATTTAGATAAAATGACTTTTAGAGGAAGAGCCTGAGTTGTTAATTTATTATATGATTAATAAATTGGAATAAATAGTTTATTAATATATAATATGATTAATATATTAATAATAAATAATAATAATAATTAATTTGGAATTAATCATAAATTAGTTGGAATTAATTTTGGGATTAATTGAATTAATAAAAAGTGTAGGGACTGTTTGGTTATTTATTTAAAGTTGAAGCACAAAGATTCTAGAACCCCAAGGGATGGGGGTGAACTAAATTTGGCTAGGAATAACCTATAAAGTTCGTCCATAAGGCTTAGTATAAGGAGATAAGGAAGTTTGATTATTATATTAATTAATCTGGGTCTTATCCTAAAAACCCTAGCTTTGGCCTCATTATTGCTTCCACTTCTTCTGTCCTTCATAGAGCCCATATTTTGGTGCTAGCTTTCCAAGATCTAGAAGAATGATTCTACTTTGATTATTTACAATAATACACAAAAGGTATGTAACCCTTGTTTTGTATAAATTTTGATTTCATATCCTCTCTCCTAGGGTTTCCTGGTATTCATAGTTAGTTGCTATCAATAGAGAAAACATGGATCCTTTCTAGGTTGTATGTGAACTTAAGGGTTTAAGTGTTTTTCCACAACATGAAAATTTCTTCATGACCTAGAAAACCCATTATTGGTATCAGATCCTTAGGTTTGCTATTTGATTGTGCACTAAAATGAATTGATCAAAATTAAGGTTTATGGAAATTAAACACAAAAGGCTTAAATTTCAACTTGGGTAGAGTTTTCTGAAACCCTAGCCACCAACCCCTTATTTTCAAAAATTGTATGCTTATCCCTATGACTTCTAGTTTACTTAATTATTATTTTAATATGATTTAAATTTTGAATAATTGAAACCTGATAAACACTACCCTTTTTCGAAAATTAGAAGGATAAGGGATTAGGATTAAATTTGAATTATTTAAACTAATTGTTTAATTGGTAATTAATTATTTAATCCATGAAATTAAATTATTTAATTAATGGTTTAATTGGTAATTAATATGATTTAAATTTATTTAATTAATTGTTTAATTAAGATAAAAGATTAAATCATTATTTAGTTTAAAATTAATTATTATTAATTGTTTAATTCGAAAGATTAATTTTAAACCTTAGTATTGTGAAAAGTTTAAAATACAAATCATATGAAATGTATGATTAAAAGTTTAATATATTATATGTATAAGATAAGTCAGTCAAATCGCTAGTACACTTCATTTACGAAACCATAATATAAGGAGGTATAAGGAAGCAGCCTATAGAGTAGCCATTGAATGGGTGTCCACTCTCACCCACCGCTCCCTTGTATGGTGGAGGGTCGTTATCCGAACGAATTTCATAAGACAAAACCTCTTAAAAGTACGATGTTATTAAAGTACTAGAACCTTTTGAATAAATCCCAACTCTAGTTACTTTAGGACAAAAATGTGAAGTGTATACTAGTCCATGAAGACGTACATTACACTTTATTCTCATTAGTGGAGCGTACATAGTTAACTGCCACACTAATTTGGGACTATAAAGTTGAGTGATGACAAATCGAAAATTATCATTGTTAATGGAGAATGTGTGGTTTACCAGCACATTACATGAGATGATAAATGGCATCAAAGTTATCAGGCGGGTTTGCATGGTTAATCACAACTTATTTGTGATTCTCGGCATCCCAGTCACAAATTTGAAGAGTATAATCTAAGATTAAACATGTCATTGATAAGATTCAATGAATCTCAAACGATCTCGGAGTTTCATGCTACATTGAAACTGGTAAATTTTTATTACCTACCTTGAATATTTATTTTGGGTTAAAATATTAAGGATTTATATCACTAACTAAAAACTGTGTCTCCTTATATAGATGTTTGGAAGCGGTGAACTCGCTACTACTCAAGTCGGCTCCTCCAACTCAAACTTCGCTTTACTCTCGATTGTGTCAAAAGAGAAGCTCACCAGTCCCAACTAAATGGATTAGATGAGGAACTTGAAGACGACTCTTCGTTATGAGGGTAAGGAATATGTCCTCAAAAACCCTCTTGTCGAAATCGATGAATCCACCGCTACACCAGAGGAGATTGCCTCCTTCAACAAACATTTTGATAATGCCATAAAGGTCGCTTGCATCATGGTGGCCACTATGGCACCTGATCTGGCCATGTTCTATGAGGACTAATGTCCATACGATATGGATCTCGACCTTGCTGGAAAGTTCAATAAGAAAGCAAGACAATAGCGATTCGAAGTAGTCAAAGCTTTCAGAGTGTGCAAGCTTAATGTGTCGTTTGATGATGAGTTGGCCATTAATATGGTACTTAACTCATTACCTCCCAGGTATGATTAGTTTATTCTGACCTCTCATCTCTCCTTGCCATTGGATCGGGAAAAGGGAAAAAAAGGAAGGCTCATTCCCAATCTGGTAGGAAAGGGAAGGCCCATGATGGAGGGTCTATCAATGAGTTAAAGTCAAAGCCAGACTTTGATGTCTCTATAGTCAGTGATCCAAAGGAGGCCACTTGCTTCAATTGTGGTGAAAATGGACATTGGAGAAGAAGCTACCCTAAGTACATGCAGGACTTGAATGATGGCAAGACCAAAGAGTCCGTTTCACGTATTTACTCTATTCAAGTTAATAACATAAAACTTTCTCATTCTTGGGTCCATGACACAGGATATGGTTTCCACATTTTTCTGTTGCAGGGACTAAGCGAAAGTTAGGAGGTGGAGGATGGGACGCTCAATATAATCATGGGGAATAGGGGATCTTCACATGTTACCAAGATTGAAAAATATGGGCTTATGCTTAGTAATGATGTTAGGGTTAATTTGATTAATTGCTATTATTCATCAGATATGATATGACATATTATTTCATTTCATGCACTATTCAGACAAGGTTTTGGACATTCATTTGATAATGAATTTGGTTCTATTTCTGCTTGTCATAATAGTATTTCTATGTTTTAAGCTTTACCTTGTAATGGTGTGTATGAAACTATGACATGTGTTGATAACCTAGGCAATAGTGTGTTTCATGTTGATACTTACAATGGTATGGATAAAGCATGTTTGTGACATTTTTTTCTTGGTCACATAAACAAGGAACGCATCGCCCAACTCCAAAAGGATGGATTGTTGGAATCATTTAATCTTAGGATAGATGAAGAGTGCGAATCTTGTCTCTTGGGAAAGATGACAAAATTACCTTTCACTGGAACATGTGCAAGAGGTGAAGGAATGTTAGACCTAATCCATACGGATGTATGTGGCCTATTTAGATCCTACATAAGAGATGCTAATCGATACTATATGACATTTACAGATGATTATAACAGATATGGTTATATCTACTTAATCAAACATAAATCGGAAACATTTGAAGAGTTCAAAGAGTTTAAACACGAGGTCAAGAATCAATTAGGCATGAAAATAAAGATGCTCAAATCTGAAAGAGGTGGTGATTATCTTAATATCGAGTTCCACAACTGTCTTAAGGAATGTGGAAATGTTTTACAGTTGACTCCGCCCATAACACCACAACTTAATGGTGTGGCTGATAGGCATAATCAAACCTTACTATACATTGTTCGCTCCATGATAAGTCAAGCTTTTCTTCCTATTCATTTATGGGGGTATCAATTAGAGACAACCTCATACATCGTGAATCTTGTTCCAACAAAGAAGGTTGCCAAAACACCTCATGAGATGTAGATATGGAAATCTTCCTCACTCACACATATCAAGGTTTGTGGTTGTGAAGCACTCATAAGACAAGAGATGCATGAAAACTTGAACCAAAAGATGAGAAGTGTTATTTCATTGGCTACCCACGGAAGTCCTTTGGATACTTGTTCTACAAACCTAGTGAGACGTGGTCTTCGTAGCTCGAAAGAGAGTCTTTTGCGCGCGCACGCAGGATATATATATATATATATATATATATATATATATATATATATATATATATAGAGAGAGATAGGGAGAGAGAGAGAAAGAGATAGATAGATAGATAGATAGATAGATAGATAGATAGATAGATAGATAGATAGATATATAGATAGATAGATAGATAGATAGATAGATAAAGAGAGAGAGATAGAGAGAGAGAGAGAGAGAGAGAGAGAGAGAAATCATATTCAAAGAGGACAATAAGAGTGTTATTGATCTTGAAGAAATTTAAGAGTCATCCAATGAAGGAGCCTAAGACAATACTAATACTAAACATGAGGAAGAGGTTCTACTTGAGCCAGTTGAAAACTCATTACCCCTTCGTCCTTTCGATAGGGTAGCATGCTACCTGATTTTTATGGTTTCCATATTACTACAGATGGTGACACATTAGTGAGTGATCGTACATTGGTAACTTTAGATGAAACTTCTATCAACAAGGAAGCAATGGCAGTCCCTGAGGATACTAAATGATAGGAGGCAATAGACAGTGAGATTTAGATTGTTTATGATAACCAAGTATAGAACTTGGTTGATCATGTTAGTGATCGAAAGACAGTCAGGTGTAAATGGATTTTTAAGAAAAAGACTAACATGGTTGGGAAAATACACACTTATAAAGCTAGGCTGGTTGCAAAGGGATTTACTCAAACCCAAGGGATTGACTATGATGAGACCTTTTCACCTGTTGATAAGATAAGTTTATCAGGATTATGCTTGCTACAGCTGCATTTCATGATCATGAAATTTGGAAGATGGATGTTAAAACTTCTTTCTTTAATGGGAAGCTATATGAGGACGTCTACATGAGTCAGCCAGAGAGTTTTATACATGAAAAATTTCCTGATAGAGTGTGTAAGCTTTAAAAATCCATTTATGGATTGAAAAAAGCATCTCGTAGTTGGAATCTTTGCTTCCATGAGAAAGTCAAAGTGTTTGGGTTCTCTAGAAGTGAAGATGATTCATGTGTATATTTCAAAGCTAGTGGGAGTATAGTGCTTTCCTAGTCTTGTATGTTGATGATATACTCCTTATAGGAAACGACACTCCAACCTTGCAAGAAGTTAAGTCTTGGCTTGGGAAGTGTTTCGCTATGAAGGATCTAGGGGAAGCATCATTGCTTCTAGGAATAAGAATTCATCGGGATAGAAAGAATCATCTTATTAGTCTCATACAGAGTACATATTTGGATAACATACTAAAGCGTTTCAGTATGGAGAATTCAAAGAAATGGGAATTGCCCATACATAGTACTATCAAGTTAGGTAAGACTCAAAGTCTAAGTACTGATGAAGAGATAGATGACATGAGTCGAGTCCCATATGCTATGGCTGTAAGATCGATCATGTATACAATGAGCTATACTCACTCTAATGTGTCTTATGCTTTGAGCATGTTTAGTCGATTTCAAGGAAATCCTGGTAGAGCTCATTGGATTGCGGTGAAGAATATTCTTAAGTATCTATGAAGAACGTAAGACATGTTCCTAGTTCTTGGTGGAAGTGATACATTAAGAGTAAGTGCCTATAGTGACGCCCGTTTTCAAACAAAATGGGAAAACATTTGTTAACAGTCTGGTTGAGTATTCTTACTGATTGGAGGATCGGTTACTTCGAAAAGTTCCAAGCAAGTCACAGTGGCTGATTCCATGTGTAAGTCTGAGAACATTGCAGCGAGTGAAGTATCGTACGAAGTGGCTTGGCTGAAGAACTTTATCGAATATATCGGATTTGTTCCAACTATTCAGGTTCCTATGGATCTGTTCTGTGATAATGAAAGTGTGATTTCTTTGACAAAAGAACCAAAGGATCATGGTAGATCCACACTTATCGACAGAAAGTACCATTACATTCAACATCGGGTAGTACAAGGAGACATTCTGGTGAAGAGAGCATCATCAGAAGATAATGTTGCAGATCCTTTCAAAAAGGCTCTGAGCAGAGTCAAACACTATTAGCATGCTAGGAGCATATTCCTAAGAGACGGTGTTAGTTTTACTAGTTAGCTGATATGGCCGAAACTTGTAACAAATTAAATGTTACTGATTTGTTGAATGAATAATAGAGAATTAGTTATGAGTATCATATTGCCTTATTCAATTATTTATTCTTGTGTTTCTTCTTACATGTTTACACTTCCTAAGTAATTCGAATTATTCAAACTTCCACAGTCATTCATACTTTTGGAAGTAAGTAGTGAATTAAAAGTGTCATGAGTTGATTGTAGATTGTCGATTGAGGTTAAGACATTGCAATTTGAATTGCTACAATATTCATGAGTACTTTGAAAATAAGGATTTTAAGTACTGGATAAACCCATGCTTAGATATTAGTTCATGAATCTTGTCATGAGTAATTCTAATAGGATAATATCTACTTTTCTTAAAGCAAAGATATGTGGTTCATAGTTTACAGATCAGTTATGCATTGGTTGACTAAAACGAATCTCGTAACTAGGTGTTATAAAGGGTTATTCTGTGTACTATTTGAGATGTAAATTGTATGACTACATAGTCAATGTAATTCATTTATTTTTCCTTAACAGGAAAAGCGATATCATTGGGCCCCTCGATGATTTGATGTTGACTATATAGTGTTGGGCCCAGCTAGGACTAATTGATGTGTTCAATTTGAAGTCCAATCAAGTCTTTACAAATCGGGAAGTCGAGAAATAGAATTTTGGAAAATGAGATTGATTCTGATCCATGTCTCGTGTTCATACGATATATGGAAGAACGAAGGAACATCTGATCACTTATCGTAGGGCCAACAACTGATTTGAATTAGAGTTCGACAGTGGCTTTAGAAAGCAATCTTTGTTGTTTATATCAAGGTCTATACTTGCAATTGTAGTTACGGACTTATCCAAGTGGGAAACTTTTCGATTAAGGTGTCTAAGCCAATAACTAAATTGGTATATTCTTGAATTAGAAGCAAAGACCTTTTTGGGTTGCCCTCAAAACTAATATGCAGATATAATGACTTTTGGAGGAAGAGACTGAGTTGCTAATTTATTATATGATTAATAAATTGAAATAAATACTTTATTAATATATTATATGATTAATATATTAATAAGAAATAATAATAATTAATTTGGATTTAATCAGAAATTAATTTAAATTAATTTTGGGATTAATTGAATTAACAAAAAGTGTAGCGACTGTTTGGTTATCTATTGAAAGTAGAAGGAGGAAGACTCTAGAACCCCATGGGATGGGGGTGAATGAAATTTGGCTAGGAATAACCTATAAATTTTGTTCATAAGGCTTAGAATAAGGAGATAAGGAAGCTTGATTATTATATTAATTAATCTCGACCTTATCCCCAAAACCATAGTTTTGGCCTCAAGTTTCCTTCAGCTATATAAACCCCTCCCTAGCTCTCATTTTTTCGTCCACCTCTTCTTTCCTTCATAGAGTTGAAATTTTACTCAAACCTCCTCTCTCCTCAAGTCTTCTTGCTACTAGGATTTTAGGTACAAGCCAATACAGGCATCCATTCCTTTGGTGCTACCTTTCCAAGATCTAGAAGAAGGATTCTACTTTGATTATTTACAATAATAATCAAAAGTTTTGTAACCCTAATTTTCTATGAATTTTGATTACATAGCCTCTCTCCTAGGGTTTCCTGATATTCATAGTTAGTTGCTATCAATAGAGAAAACATAGATCATTTCTAGGTTGCATGTGAACTTAAGGTTTTAAGTGTTTTTCTGCCACATGTAATTTTGTTTATAACCTAGAAAACCCATCACTAAATTCACCAAAACCTTCTAGAGGTTAAGAATTATAGTTCCCAGTATGATTTTAGATACATCTTCTGCATCATAGTAATGCTTCCACCTAACATTATGTTTAGGTTTACTTGTTAGTGTAGTTTGTTCATGAATAGGGCCTTTAATAATATATAATTTATGATCATTATTTAGAACAATTATCAATGTAACAAACCATTAGTGATATTATATCCATAGAATGTTATTATATCTTGCAGATCATAGGCTCAGCCAGAGGCTGACGATGACCTAAGAGCTCACACTACGCCGTGGTAGGTTTGGAGGATTAAACAGAGGTTATAACATGTTTAGAGCTCATTTTCGATCCATTCTTTTGGAGATCGATTGGAGAGTTGAAGAAGATGATTTTGGTATCAAGCAGATGAGAAGCAGAGAAAGAGATGGAGTGAGTTAAGGATTTTTCATTCTTTCTCTATTAAGGTAAGAGTGTTTAGAAGGTTTAATCAAGCATAGGAAGTGATTTCCATGGTGAAATCAACGCAATGAGAGTATTGGTTTGAAACCCTAACTAATGAGATTATGATGGATGCATTAGAGGTTAGATTGTAATGAATTAGGTATTATAGGATGCTTAATTAATTGATTGGGTTATATTAAGAGGTAGAAATTGAGAAGTTAGAATATTGACCCCTTAAGTGGTCATTTTGACAAAGAGAGTCATTAAGCTCTTAATAGGCTAAGACAAGTTTTAAGAAACTTGATATGTTGTATGAAGAGGCCTAAGATCAACGAAGATGGAAGAAGACGCATCAATGGGAGATTTGAAGAAAAGACTAGTTAGTTTTCGCTAACTAAAAAGGTGAGTTATATTACTCTCTCTCTCTCTCATTAGATTATGTATGCATGATTATATATATATATATATATATATATATATATATATATATATATATATATATATATATATATATATAATCATGCACACATAATCTAATGAGAGAGAGTGATATACCCAATGAGAGTTTTGGTTTGAAACCCTAACTAATGAGATTATGATGGATGCATTAGAGGTTAGATTATAATGAATTAGGTATTATAGGATGCTTAATTAATTGATTGGGTTATATTAAGAGGTAGAAATTGAGAAGTTAGAATATTGACCCCTTAAGTGGTCATTTTGACTAAGAGAGTCATTAAGCTCTTAATACGCTAAGACAAGTTTTAAGAAACTTCATATGTTGTATGAATAGGCCTAAGAGCAACGAAGATGGAAGAAGATGCATCAATGGGAGGTTTTAAGAAAAGACTAGTTAGTTTTCGCTAACTAAAAATGTGAGTTATGTCACTCTCTCTCATTAGATTATGTATGCATGATTATATATATATATATATATATATATATATATATATATATATATATATATATATATATATATATATATATATATATATGCATGTATGTTGGAGCTTGTGTCGCTAAGTGAGTTCCTTCAAGTTATTAGATGAAGAGAGATTAAGAATATACGTTTAAAAGCATGTATTAGAGGATGTACATATATTTAGAGTATGTATCTGGTTCACATTTAGAAACATGTATCGAAGCATATACATATACATAGAGTATATATGGGTTAATGATAATAGTATTATGTAGAATATCTAAGAGATGTTAGAAGAAGATAGAGATTAAGTATGTAATGGGTTAAGTACTAGATGAGTAATAGAAGATCTCTTGATGAAATAAAGAGGTAGAAGGTCCATGGGATAAGTGTTATGTGATGAGTCACATATAAGAGTTAGAGAAGCAATGAAAGATGGTTCCTGCGGGAATGAAAAAAATGGTTCCTTCGAGAATGAGAAAGAGGTTCCATCGGGAATAAGCTAGATGTTCTTTTAGGAACGGGATATGATTCCTATGGGAATAAGATCATGATTCCTATGGCAATAAGATAGTGTGGTTAGAGAAGATAGAGGAAAGGTTCTATGAGTAGAACAAAGCAAGAGAGTTCTTTTAAGAACTTAGACATCAGACATCATATGCGAGTGATGAAGGGGAAAGAATTCCTGAGGGATTCAAGAGAAGAAGAATGTTAAAGGACCCTTAAGAGATCAAGATGAGGGGGCTAATTAAGTCCAAATGAATGTTCCCGGTAAGGTTAGATGTATGTTGACCCCCAATATGACAAATGAAGTTGTCATATGAGATTGGACTGTTGGGTCAAGATGAGAATAGAAGATATAGAAAAAAGAGATGAGAATAGAGAGATGAGATATAAGAAGAGTAAGAGAAAGGCATGCTAAGAGTAAGATTATAATAAGAGCATGAACAGAGTATGAGAAGTACATACTGAGTATGAGATGAGATAAGTGTAAAGGACAAGAAAAAAGATATGGAAAGAAAAGTATGAGAGAGATAAAGAAAGAGAAGATAAAATATGTATAGAGTATGAGATGATCCTAAGAAGAGGCTAAGAAAGAGTATGAGATGAGAAAAAAGAGTAAAGAAGAAGAGTAGAAGATAGAGTGTGAGATAGATGAGATGAGAAAGCATGAGAAAATAGTAGAAGTGGTAGATGAATGAGAAAGAATAACAATGTATGCTATGGGAAGAAGAGATTGGACTGCTGAGTATGAGAAAGAAAAGAGAAGAAGGTTAGAGTATGGAAAGAAAGAAAGACTTAGAAGAAAAATAGAGTAACATGAAAAAATAATAGAATATAACTCACCAGGCCTATGGTTTGAGGTAGCAGTCGTGATACCTGAGAAGATATGAGCACAAGGACGTAAATTAGAAGAATAGATTTTTATTCGTTGTACCTCCTTGTTGTTAATTTTTATAGTTAGGTTTTATTGTAAACCCAAGATTAACCCTGGGATGTAAACTGTTTTAATTTTTATAGAGTTCCATATTTGTAAGAAAACTCTGATAATTCCTTAGATGTATGTGTAGAAAATCCAGTTCATTACATTAACTCTACACTACAATACGAGATATGATACAGAAAAAACACTTGATGATATCGGATTTTAGAGAGAAAAAGGTAGGGATTATCAACCAATTAACTAGCTACACGTTTCCTTATATATGAATGTTGTGACATGTTCAACAGGGTTTGAAAGCCGGATGACGAATTTTCCTTGAGAGTTTTCCTGAGAACACAATATAGAGAAGAATCGTTAAAGGACGTCTGGGTGTTCTCCCAGGACGTCGCTTCGACGAACAAGTTAGATTTCTGAGATAGGTAATTTTAGGGTAATCTTTCGAGAGAGAGAAGATGGATCCTTTCCTTTGGGGAGAGATCTGACCTCCGAAGAATGGGAATCTTTTTGAGTTTCGGTTCGGGTTCGTTCCCAAACACGGAGTGCAAATCCCCCTGCCTGATGCTTCACTCTACAGTCCGCCTGAGGGAAAAGTCGGCATCCCAATCGCCTTGTTCGAGGTAGGTTTGTGCTTGCCCACCACTGATTTCTTCAACCTGATCATCCGGTAATACGGGTTTTCGGTGAGAGAGTTAACCCCTATCGCTATAAACAAGACAGTGGGTTTCGAACTACTCTGTCGTGCCCCTTGGCACCAACCAAATATTCCGTATTTCAAGCACTTGTTTAACGCCTCTACCCAAGTGGGGACTCGAACTCTCTCTCGACGGCGGGGAGTCCCTACTCTCATCCATGATAAGAAATCGAAGAAGAATTGGCAGGAGAAGTTCTTGTGGGTGAACAGCGATCTCGTGGAGCTCAGTTATCCGAGGGCTAAAGTGTACGTCGACCGTGCTACGACACTTTTTGGTGCTAACAAGGAACTATATGATGTCCTTGAGAAGATCAGCATCAATAGTGAAGACTGACTTGACTGCATCTTGGCTGCCGGCAGAATGAGCGCCACTTGGAGGGCTCGCGTAAAGATGCCCGAGGTTTTTATTGAGAAATAGGGTATTTCTTTTGCTCCTCTTCCCCCCCCCCACTTTTTGAAAATTTTGCAAAGCCCATTTAAATCGGCATTCTGTTTTACCGTCGTTATCTTTTGTTTTGTTACCAGGTGTGAAGGAAGTTGTTTCTTTAGAGAGAGCTCTTCAGTGTTGTGACGTTGATATTCTGGAGGCTCTTCCACCCCATGTTTCTGGACGAGGAATCGAGGCAACTGTTGGTTCTGATAGTGCCACCGATGCGGCGAGGACCTGGATCTGCAGGACATTGTTGTCACCGGTGTTTCTTAGAAGGTTCCTACACCTTCCGGGTCTCCGAGGAGTCTTCGTCGTGTCAGGATACGTTTTGCTTTCCTGGAAGCCTCTTCCGGTGGTCGAGCCGAGTCAACTAACACCGGTCCTCCTGTTCGTAAGAAACGCAATCTGAGTTTCTTACTAGAGGGTACCAAGGATTCCACCCGTGCCCCCGATGAAGGTCCTCCGAAACTGCCAGAGGGGGAAAAAACAAGGGAGACTGAACCGCCCTATCAATTGGGAGAAAAAAGTAGCGAGAAAACCAGCTCTGTTCCCACAACCGGGGGAGCCGAGGCGGAGATTGGGTCTTCGCCACCCCATGTTCTTGCTTCGACCTCTTCTGGAAAAACCGCAACCACCCCCCTTCTGGTGAGTTCTCATCTGGATGCCTATAAGCCATCCTGGAGACTAACTGCTCAAGATCTTGTCTCCGACCACGACACCGCTCTCGAGTGGTGTCAGCACACATTTCCTCTTGCCATGACTGAGGCCCTGACTTTCCTATCCGACGAGCACATAGCCGACGGCTTGCGCTACGCTGCCGCCCAAGTGTCATCTTATTTTGTTGCGGCCGTTGAACGTATCTCTGAAATGGAGACCCTCCAGTCTGATTCTAATAGGAGGGGCATTGATTGCGAAGAGCTGAAGGCTCAGGTGGCGGAGTTAGAAGCTGACATGAACGACATGGAGGCTAGGCAGGAGGTGGTGATGCTCAAGAGGGCAAGCTTGGCGGATCAAGTGGCGAAGCTAAAGGAAGAGGTGGGGCGCCTAAACGATCGTGTGGGGTGTTGGATTAGATGTCTAAGCCCATAACTATTATTGGTATGTATTCGACCCGAGAGTAGCATTGTCCATTTAGGCTGCATAACACCAGGACAATTTGTTAGGATGGACTCTTGAGAGGAAGGTTATATATGATTTGTTAATATATTATAAGTTATAATCTATTAACATGAAATCATATGTTTTAAGTAGTATTGATCACAAATTAATTTGGAATTAATTTAGTGATAAAAAGAGACTAATTAAATCTACCGGGACTAATTATGGTAATTAGTTATATTTATATGTTTTGGGCTTATGATCCATGTTGGACCAAGTTTATGTATGGATACATAAAGAGTTGGGCCACATGAGCCATGGATCATAAAACCCATGGGTATGGATTTGGGTTATACCCATAACCCTTGAAATCTCACATATAAATATGTAGTGCATTGCCCAAAATCGCCACTTGTAGTTCTACTAGAAGTTCTTAGAGAATGATGGTGGTTTTGGTGCATGGAGTTTCTCTCTCAAGATTCACCTTTGTCCTAGGTGAGTTGTGATTCTATTTGAGGTGCAACACTTGGGGCACTAAGTTCTTAAAGGCCAAAGTGTTTCAAGCAACACCAAAATACATCAAGACTTCAAGCCACATAAAAGGTATGTTACTCTAACTAGTATCTTGTATTGTTTATGACAAATTGCATGCTAGTTATAGGTTTAATACCTTGGAAACTCCTTTGCATGTATAATTAGTGAAAACATATATCCAAGGTATTTAGGGTTGTATGTGCACCATAGGATGTTGTAGTATACTAAAACCCATCAGTGGTATCAGAGCCAAGGCTTGTTTTCAATTATACTTGATGCAAATGGCTGAAAATCAAAGTTTTATGTTGTCTGGACAGGGGACTCGACGAGTCCATTGAGGGACTCGACGAGTCCATGAACAAACTCATCCAACTCGTCGAGTTTGTTCTTGCACTCGGCGAGTTGGAGCCCCTGATAGCATATATTCAAGTTTTTTGGCTGGAATTGGACTAGGAACATTACCCTAAGCTGTTTTTGAACTTATAACCCTGTTTTTGATGTGCTAATGTTCATGCTAATCCAATTTCAAAGATAATTGTCATAATTTCAAGATTTATATTAGTTTATATGTTCATGCTAATTTCTTGAAGATTGATGATTTGAATTATCTTGTTCTTATGAGTTAGTTTAGATTAATAGAAAAATTATGTGATAATGTGTTTTCAATCCAAATTAATCTAAAAGTTGTTCATAATATGTGTTTTTGTAACTTGTCCTCAAGTTATATGAAAAGTCTCATTTATGACTTTTAAAGCTCATAAGATTTCCATAAGTTATGAAAAAAATGAATAGCCTCATTTTTTTAAATTCTTTAAAGTCTTCCATAACTTGTCCTCAAGTTATGGGACTTGAAGAGTTTTTTCATTAAAACTACTTTAAACTCATAAGTTATGGAACTGAAAAGTTTTTTGAATTGTTCAAAACTTGCCCTCAAGTTTTGGAATTTGCAAAGTTTTTCACCATGAATACTTTAATTCCAAGTTGAACCCTTAGAATTTTAAAAGTTAAAATTCAACCCTTATACTATTATAATATTATATGTTTAATATTTATATATATATATATATATATATATATATATATGTATAAGAACAAAGTCAGTCTTACCGTTAGGAGGCCTCATTCACGAAGCCGGTCTATAAGGGGGTATAAGGTTACTGCCTATAAAATGGCAGTTTAATGTGTGTCCACTCTCACCCACTATTTCCTTGACTGGTGGAGAGTTGTTAGCCAAACGGGTTTGACAGGACTATAATTCTCCCTTTCATTAAAAGTATAATGATAAATACTAAGTAACTAAACACTTTAAATTCCCAATCTTAGTTACTTAGGAAAATGTGAATTTGGTGCTAACCCATGAAATTACACTTTGCACCTTACTTAAGTCGTTAGTGGAGCACGTGTGGTTAACCGGCACACTAATTTGGATTTAACAAGGTTGGCAAAGGGTGGCTTATGGTTTATCATAGATCGGTGGAGCGTGTGTGGTTAACCGACACATCGATTAGGTGATAAAAATTAAGAGTACCAAGTATATTTGCATGGTTATTCACACCTTGTTTGTGATCCTCGGCATCCCAGTCACAATCTTGAGAGGGCACAATCGAGATTGAAACATGCCATTGAAAAGTTCAAAGAATCTCAAAAGAATCTAGGAGTTTCAAAACCAATTAAAAGCTAATAATACATTTCGTTTTCATGGTGGAAATTGGTGAATCGTCATTCACCAACCTTCAAATATTTTATAGCTTGGATTACGACATCCCTCTTCCAAGTTATAAAATATTGTGTTGGGTCCTGGCCTTAATATTTCATATTGGGTGTTATATTAAGGACTTAAATCAACTAACTTGAATATCTCCCATATTAGATGTCTGGTTCAGACAACTATGATCATCCCAAATCCCTTGGAACACGCTTTCCTAATGAAGATGATGTCTCGTGGTTGGATCATGGAAACCATACTTCAATTCCTCTACCTCCTCCAATTATTCTCCCTATCCCACAAGTTCTTGAATAGTTCAAGCTCACTCAAGTCCTATTGGCAGGCAAAGTCTATGTGTGCTCACATCTTGGAGATGAAGTCACATATTGACAAGCCGGGAGAGTTGGGTGTCAAAGTCTTGAGGAAGTTGGTTGTTGACTAGGTTCTTCAATCACTTTCTAAGTCACATAGTGAGTTCTTTAAGGACTAATATGTAACAGACTATGACATGACCCTTATGTTGGATTAGTGTCAAAGCCCGTAACTATATTTGGTAAGTACTTGACCCGGTTGTGCATGGTTCTTTTGGGTTGCCTTCACCATAGCAACTTGACAGGGTAATTTATGGAGAGAGAAGATATTATGGTTTATTAATATATTATAGGAATAATATATTAAAGGAGAAATCATATTATTTGATTAATATTAGTCATAGATTAATTAGGAATTAATTTGGTGACTAAAAGAGATTAATTGAATAAAGGGGACTTAAACTGTCAAATGTTTGATAGTTGTATTTTGGGCTGGGAAACCTAATGGACTAAGGGGTGAACGAAATTATGATGGGAGCCCATCATATTTTCGTCCATGGCCTTATTCCAGAAAGTTCCATGGGCTGCTTAATGTTTAAGCTATCCATTAGGGTTTTGACTGAAACCCTAGCTGCTCACAGTATAAATAGACCCCCTAGGTTACAGAAATCGGCCACTGCTTCTCCTAGAACCCTAGAGTCGATTTTGTGTGCCTCCTCCCTCTCTCATATACTACCCTCTTGCTAGTTAGTGTTTGTAAGCCATTAGAGGAGTTACACTTGTGACTCTAAGCTCAAGGAAGAAGAAAGATCAAGAGGTAATCAAGAGGTAATCATCTAGATCTCATTAGTTACATTGATTTTGTAATATGTATGCTAGATCTAAGGTTCCAAATCTTGGATGAATTGCATGTACAATAGAGAAACCTAGATCCAAGTATTTAGGGTTTGCATGTACACATAGGAATGTTCTTATGGCTCAAACCCATCAGTGGTATCAGAGCCTTGATTGGTTTCTGTTGTATGTGATGCAATGCTTGTTTATCTACTGAAAATCGAGTTTCTGGCCTCTGCCCGACCCGACTCAACGAGTCAGTACCTGGACTTGGCGAGTCAGCCCAACTCGGCGAGTCCAGGTAGTGACTCGGCGAGTCTGGGAGTCAGGCAGAAGATATTTCAGGATTTATTGCTGTTTTGATGAAGAATAATTGCTAAAATCATTTTCTAATAAAAAAATCCGAATTTTATTGTTTCTATCTGATTATCCTTACCAAAACAAAAGATAATTTCTAATTATTTGAATAATAATTTCCTTATATGATAAAAGTTGATTATTTAAATTATTTGGTAAATTACCTTGTAAATAAATTGGATTAGGTCAAATTTAGATAATCATTGAATTAATTGTTTAATTTAAAATTATTTGCTATTTGATCCCTTATGTTTTGAAAAGTTCAAAACTTGTCCTCAAGTTTTGAAATTTAAATTTTGTGATTAAAATGTTTAATTTGAACTATTTAAATTTCAAACCCTAGAATTTTACAAGTTTAAAATTCGACCTTATACTTTATAATATTATTAGATTAACATGTATATATGTATAACCTAAAATGCTAGTCTTACCGTTAGTAGGCCTCATTCACGAAGCCAATCTATAAGGGGGGTATAAAGTTATGGCCTGTAAAATGGCCATTTAATGGGTGTCTACTCTCACCCACCGCTTCCTTGATTGGTGGAGGGTCGTTAGCCGAACGGGTAGGATAGGGCAACCCTTTCTCATTAATAAGTATAATGAATTATTAAAGTAACTAAATGTTTTTACAAAAATCCCAATCTTAGTTACTTTAGACAAAGTGAATTGATGCAATTCCATGAAATTACACTTTGTACCCTTGCTAAGACGTTAATGGAGCGTATGTGGTTAACCGGGACACTAATTGGGTCTAAGCAAAGGTGGCAAAGGGTGACTCATTGTTTGTCATAGTTCGATGTAGCGTGTGTGGTTAACCGGCACATCGAATAGGTGACTGTAACAACGAGGGCACCATGTACATTTGCATGGTTATTCACACCCTCTTTGTGATCCTCGGCATCCCAGTCACAAACTTGAGGGGCATATCGAGATTTAAACATGCCATTGAAAAATTCAATGAATCTCAAAAAGATCTAGGAGTTTTTCAATACATTTAAAACTTAATCTTCTTTTCGTTTTTCATTGTGGAGAATTAGTGAATCGTCATTCACTTACCTTCAATTTATTTGCATGTTAGATTATGGCATCCCTCTTCTAATATGTAAATAATGTTGTTGGATCCTAGCCCTAATTTCTCATTTGGGTGTTTAATTAGGGATTCATTTCTAATCAAACTTTGTTCTTTTCCTTTTCAGATGTCGAACATGAACAACAACAACACTTCTGGCTCAAGTTCCTCCGGCTCATTCTCACTCATGAACTTGTGTGGGAGGGTGATATTCGACAGAAACAATTTCAACGATTGGATCTGTAACATTAGAATGGTCACCCGTTATGAGGACAAAGAGTATGTCCTAGATAAGGAGCTGAAGGAGATCGACATAAACACTGCTACTCCCAAAGAGATCGCTGCCTTTGAGGCCCACGAGCGTGATCCCACGAAAGTCCATTGCATCATGCTAGCGACAATGACTTCCGAACTCCAAAAGTCCTATGAGGAAATGTATCCCTATGAGATGCATCAAGACTTGCTGGACCGGTACCACCAAAGTGCGAGGCAAGAGAGGTATGAGATCATCACTTCGATGATCACTACCCGAATGGGTAGTGGAGAGTCCCTTACCGCTCATCTGTAAAAGATGCAGAGATATGTTGATCGTCTTGTCAAGTTGAATGTTAACTTTGATGAAGAGCAGGCGATTGACATTATCCTTCACTCGCTGCCTCCCTGCTACAACCAGTTCCGCATGACCTACCATATGAATAAGGAAGAGGGCACCTTGAGCAAGCTTCAAGGCTTGCTTAGGACTGCTGAGAGCAATCTCAAGGATAAGTCTGTTGCATCAACTCCCACTCCAACCGCTGCCCCTGTTTTGACAATTGGGCAAGGGATGGGTAAGAAGAGGAAGGCTCCCTCAAAGAGCAACCACAAGGGTAAATCCCAAGATGGTACCTCTTCTAGTGGAACCAAAGTTGGTTCTTCTAAACCCAACTCTAACCCGAAGGAGGCAGAGTGCCACCACTGCCACAAAATAGGGTGTTGGAAGAGAAGCTGCCCAGAATATCTGCAGGCTATCAGGGATGGAAAGATCAAGCCATCGTACGCAGGTATTTACACAATTAAATCTAATGATTCATCACATTCCATTTCTTGGGTACTTGATACAGGATGTGGTTTTCACATTTGTTCTGATTTGCAGGGCCTAAGAAGAGATAGGGATGTAGAGCATGGGAAGATAAATTTGATCATGGGGAACAGAAGATCGTCGCCTGTCACAGAGATCGGAATTTACTCTTTAATGCTTAATAGTGGATTACAATTAGATTTAGACAATTGTTGCTATTCGCTAGATATGGCAAGAAACATCATTTCATTTCATGGTTTATATAGACAAGGTTTTAGATATTCATTTGATAATGAAAAGGGTTCTATTAATGCTTATCTTAATGGTGTATTTTATTTTGAAGCATTGCCTTGTAATGGAATATATGAAACTGTGATGGTTGTAGATAACTTAGGAAATGATGTGTTGTGTGTTGATTCATCCAATGGTTTGGATAAAGCATGCTTGTGGCATTGTTGTCTTGGACATGTCAACAAGAAACGCATAGCCTAACTCCAAAAGGATGGAGCGTTGGAGTCATTCGACCTTAGGGATGATGACGTGTGCGAGTCTTGTTTACTTGGAAAGATGACCAAGTCACCCTTCACTGGCACTTGTGAGAGGGGTGAGGGTCTATTGGATCTCATACACACCGATGTGTGTGTGCCCTTGAGATCAACCACAAGGGATGCGAGCCGCTTCTACGTGACTTTTACCGATGATTATAGTAGATATGGGTATATCTACTTAATCAAGCACAAGTCAGAAACCTTTGAAAAGTTCAAAGAGTTTAAACAAGAAGTGGAGAATCAGTTGGGCAGGAAAGTCAAGATGCTTCGATCCGATCGAGGAGGAGAGTACCTAAGTCTTGAATTCCACAACTATCTTAAGGAATGCGGAATCGTTTCGCAATTGACGCCACCTAGGACACCGCAGTTGAACGGTGTGGCTGAGAGGCGTAATCGAACCTTGTTGGACATGGTCCATTCCATGATGAGTCGTGCTTCACTACCTATCTCATTTTGGGGGTATGCCTTAGAGACTGCCGCCCATATCCTTAACTTAGTCCCTACGAGAGACTCACGACAAGCTCGAACCTCGTAGTGAGCGGTGTATTTTCATCGGCTACCCACATAAATCCTTTGGATATCTCTTCTATAGACCGAGTGACAATGTTGTCTTCGTTGCGAGTAGAGGGGTTTTCCGAGAGAGAGAACTCATAAGCCAAGGGGACAGTGGGAGGCAAATTGATCTTGAAGATATTCAAGAGTCAAGCGATGAAGGAACCTCTAATGCTGGTGCTCAACCCGAGGAGGAAACTCCGGTTGAACCGATTGACGAGTCCTTACCTCTTATACGTTCCGAAAGAGTTAGAGTTCAACCCCAGTTATATGGTTTTCATATTACTACAGAAGGGGACACGTATATTAGTGATAGTACACTAATAAATTTGGACGAGCCTAATAGCTATAAGGAAGCCATTGCAGGCCCGGAGTCTGCGAAGTGGAAAGAGGCGATGGACAGCGAGATTCAGTCCATGTACGACAACCAAGTTTGGAATTTGGTTGACCATTTGCCCGGACGTATGACGGTCGGGTGCAAGTGGATCTTCAAGAAGAAGACCGACATGGATGGGAATGTGCACACATATAAGGCACGATTGGTCGCGAAGGGTTTCACTCAAACTCCCGGAGTTGACTATGATGAAACCTTCTCACCGGTTACCAAGATAAAATCTATTAGGGTGATGCTGGCCATTGTTGCATTTCATGATTATGAAATATGGCAGATGGATGTCAAAACTGCTTTCCTTAATGCGAAGTTGGCTGAGGATGTTTACATGGCTCAGCCAGAGGGTTTTGTCAATGCGAAGCATCCCAATAGAGTGTGAAAGCTTGAGAAGTCCATTTATGGACTTAAGCAAGCGTCTCGCAGATGGAATCTTTGTTTCGACGAGAAAGTCAAAGAGTTTGGTTTTCTACGAAGCGAGGATGAATCATGTGTGTATGTCAAAGCCAGTGGGAGTATAGTTAGCTTCCTCGTATTGTATGTTGATGACATACTACTCATAGGAAACGACATCCCGACACTGCAGGAGGTTAAGTCCTGGCTCGGGAAGTGCTTCGGTATGAAGGACCTCGGAGAGGCTTCCTATATTTTGGGAATAAGGATAGTGAGAGATAGAAGTAAGAGACTAATAGGACTTAGTCAGAATAATTACTTGGACAAAGTACTAAAATGTTTTAGTATGGAGAATTCTAAGAAGGGGGAGCTGCCGATCCAAAGTAATTCCAAGTTGAGTGAGACTCAATGCCCGAGTACCGAAGTCGAGATAGCAGAAATGAGCCGAGTACCAAACACTTCTGCAGTTGGCTCGATTATGTATGCTATGACTTGTACTCGACCTGATGTGGCCTTCGCTTTGAGCATGGTCAGCAGATATCAGGGGAACCCTGGCAAAGGGCATTGGACCGCAGTCAAAAACATTCTTAAGTACTTTCGGAGGACCAAGGAATGGTTTCTAGTCCTCGGTGGGAGTGATGAATTAAAGGTGCGAGGGTACAGTGACGCCAGTTTTCAGACCGACAGGGACAACTACCGTTCACAGTCGGGTTGGGTCTTTACCCTTAATGGAGGAGCAGTGACTTGGAAAAGTTCCAAGCAAGAGACCGTGACTGATTCAACGTGCGAATCAGAGTACATTGAAGCGAGCGAAGCGTCAAAGGAGGCGATATGGTTGAAGAACTTCATTGGAGACCTTAGAGTTGTGCCAGCCATAAAAGAGCCCATGGAAATTTTCTGTAATAATAAAGGAGTGGTTGCCTTGACACGGGAACCGAGGGATCACGGTAGATCTCGACATATCGACAGAAAATATCATTTTATTCGACATCGGGTGGAAGAAGGACTCCTCGTAGTAAAGAGGTTATCGTCATAGGCTAACCCAACAGATCCACTTACAAAGGGACTGAGCAGGGTTAAGCACTTGCAGCACGCTAGGAGCATCGGGCTGAAGGACGATATTAGTTTAGATTAGATAGTTTAGAAACATGTAATAGACAAACTGTAATTGACATTTGATGATTAAATAAAAGAGTATTATTTATTAGTATTGTTACCGTCTTTTGTTAATTGTTTACCTATTGTTTCATTTTGCATATTTTGACTTCCTGAATAATAAGAATTATTCGACCCGTCCACAGTCGTTCATATGTTGGAAGTAGGTATGAATGAAGACTGTCATGAATTGGTGTGTAGATTGTCTAAAATGTAGATTTAGCAAAAGTTTGCTACAATGTTCATGAGTGCTTATGAGTTTGATTTGAGCATTGGAATAAACCCACGCTTGCTGGAATCATTTCATGGAATTTATCTCGAGTGATCGCAAGACGATATTATCATATGGTCTTAAAACCTAGATATACGATTTATTGTTTGGTGATTAGTTATGCATTGATAATGCGAAAACGCATCAGTAACTTGATGTTATAAAACGCATTATTGTATATATATATATATATATATATATATATATATATATATATATATATATATATATATATGAATTTTATGTTGGAATGGTTCAACATAAGAAAATTCTATATATATTGCGTTCTCAAAATTCGATTATGATTACGGCATCCCTCTTCATAGTCGAATTATGAAAACATGGCAAATAAAAAAATATTGTAGCAAAAGACTGGTCTAGGATCATGTCTTTATGTGAGACATCATGAATCGTGTCCCATATGCTTCGGTTATAGGATCGATTACATGTGCTATAATATTTATCCTTTCTAAATTTTCCAAATGCCTAGGGCATTAAGACGGAAAAAAACTAGAACTGGATATGACTAAAATGATTAAGCAATTGTCGAGGACAATCTGAGGTTTACCAAAGATTGGTTGCTCATGGACAATTGGAAGTATAGTGTTAATTTTGGAAGGACCTTATTGACATAGTCTGAAAGGAGGCAACACTTGTTCAGAAGTGATAGTGAAAATGAGAATGTGGAAATGTTTCCATAGGTGGAAGTTATTCATTAAATCTGTGTAATATTAGAAAACTTAATGCATGAAGGATGTTCAAAGGAATGTATTTTGAATGTGAGACTTCGTTTCCAAGTCTCTGTGACTTTTGTGCATAGTCATTACAAGAGGATCAACGCATATAATTTTAGAATCTAACAAATTTCGGTAAATGGTAGGAATTTGGAATTCTTACGTTTACGATAAGGATTGGGATTGTGAAATGAGCATCATTGAAATTATGTTCAATTGGTCTATTTCACAAAGTAAGGATCATAGACAAACATAGTGTGCATACTTGGAGTATGGCATAGCTATTGTTTGGACAAACATAGTGTGCATGCTTGGAGCATGGCATGACTATTGTTTTAATTCAAGTATTAGGTTGATAAATTGAAACATTATACAATGAATAATGTGTAATCAATATGGTGATAAATAAAAGGTGTTTTATTTATATTCATAAGTTCTGAGAGCATATTCGATTCGATTATTCTTGTGTTTCACTTTGCATGTTTTGACTTCCAGAATAACTAGGTCATTCTTCCCGAATGACTAAGTTATTCAAACCATCCACAGTCGATAATACGTTGGAAGAATGTATTAAGTCAAGACTGTCATGAATTAGGTTTGTAGATGTCTAAAGTGTTTAGACATAGCAAAAGTTGTTGCAACATTCATGAGTGCTCCTGGAATGAGATTCGAGTATTGGATTAAACCCACACTCATTTGACTCACTTCATGGATTTTATCACGAGTGATCGTGAGACGATAATATCTTATATTCTTCAAACCAAGAGATATGAGTTGCAGTCTATAAGTCGGTTACACATTGATTATGTGAAAACGCACTAGTAACTTGGTGTTATAAAACGCATTTTTGTGTGTGATTTGGTGCGTATATAGAGCAAGCATATGAGTCGAAGTTTATCCATTCATTTTACCCTTGGAGGTATAAAAGCGATATATGTGGGCCCCTCGATGATTTAGTGATGACAAACGTAAGTGCTAGGCCGGGCCTGGACTGATTTGATTTGTTCAATTAGTCGGTCGTCATAAATCGGAAATTGGGAAACAAAAAATGGACAGAGAGAATGATTATAATCCATGTCTCTGTCCATATGATATCTATAATGGAGGAATATATGATCCCCTATCTAATGGACACGTCATTGACTAGGTCAGAGTTCGACAACGGCTTTTAAGAGCTACGATTGCTAGTCGGGATCTTGGAGTCATGCGCAATAATAGTTTTAGACTTATCCAGGTGGGAGACTATTGGATTAGATGTCTAAGCTCATAACAATTATTGGTATGTATTCGACTCGAGAGTAGCATGGTCCATTTGGGTTGCATAACACCAAGACAATTTGTTAGGATGGACTCTTGAGAGGAAGGTTATATATGATTTGCTAATATATTATAAGTTATAATATATTAACATGAAATCATATGTTTTACTTAGTATTGATCAAGAATTAATTTGGAATTAATTTAGTGATCAAAAGAGACTAATTAAATCTATGGGGACTAATTATGGTAATTATTTATATTTATATGTGTTGGGCTTATGATCCATGTTGGACCAAGTTTATGTATGGATACATAAAGAGTTGGGCCACATGAGCCATGGATCATAAAACTCATGGGTATGGATTTGGGTTATACCCATGACCCTTGAAATCCCACATATAAATATGTAGTGCATTTCCCAAAATCGCCACTTGTAGTTCTACTAGAAGTTCATAGAGAATGATGGTGTTTTTGTTGCATGAAGTTTCTCTCTCAAGAGTCACCTTTGTCCTAGGTGAGTTGTGATTCCATTTGAGGTGCAACACTTGGGGCACTAAGTTCTTAAAGGCCAAAGTGTTTCAAGCAACACCAAAATACATCAAGACTTCAAGCCACATAAAAGGTATGTTACTCTAACTAGTATCTTGTATTGTTTATGACAAATTGCATGCTAGTTATAGGTTTAATACCTTGGAAACTCCTTTGCATGTATAATTAGTGAAAACATAGATGCAAGGTATTTAGGGTTGTATGTGCACCATAGGATGTTGTAGTATACTAAAACCCATCATGGGGGTCCTGAATTTGGAGAACGCCGGTCTAAGCGGTCGGACGGCGAAACTGGAGGTTGATTTGGTTGCTGAGAACGCCACAAGGGGAGCGCTAGAAAAGGATATATCTTGGATCCTTAAGGACAGGCTCAACCGGGTGGTGGACCGGATAATCAAGAATCCTTAGTTTCTCTAGGGTTTGGTGCAGATGCAGGTGGCTTGTGTACCGGCGGGGGTGGAGCAGGGGAAGAAGGCTGCTAAGGAGCTGGAGATCTCCAGGGAATTTAGCCCTGAGGTTGAGGTGGACGTGACCACCAAGGTTCACGAGATGGAAGATGCGCTGGTTGCTTTTACTGAAACAGACTATGCTGGCTATCTTCGCCTGGGTGATCTGGATATGGCTGGGCTTCGTGACCTTTGCCAAGACACTCAAGGCAATGGATCGGGCCCTAGCCCCAGCTCCTCCCCTGATGATGGTAACACCCTCGCCCACAAATAGCGTTGTTTCATTGATTTGTTGTGATGTAAACTTAATGAACAATTTTTCTATTCCTTGTTTTGTCGTTTTTTTTCTTTGCTGCCCTCATGGGTGGCCTGAAAGTCCGGGAGTCCGGCATCCTGGCAATTTCTATTTTATATTTGTGGGTATGAATGTTTGTTGCTTCGACATATATTCTTTTTTTGGTTGCTTCGTGTATGGTTTATGTTGGCCATCACATGGTATTTACGCAGAGTTTGCTTGCACCCCTTGTTTGAGTTATGTTATTGGCGAACTCTTTATGTTTTAGCAAAGCTGGTCTTTGACAAATTTGTTCTAATTTGCTGCTTAAAGACCCTAGGTGTAGCCAAGATCGTCACCTTGAGGCTCACCCGATTATGCTTTTTTTGTTTTATTGGTGGAAGTTTATGATCCTTCTACACTCATGTCACATGTACTTTCATATGTATACTATAATGTAATTGATGAACATGTTTTGGGTGGAAGGTTATGAGCCTTCTATATGAAAACTCTCTGGCTGCCTCCTTGTAACGATTTCGCTCGTGTGACATTGGATGATCGGGCCTTGTTGTCACACGGTAAATGTACACAACTTCTTTGTTTTGTTTTTCAAGCTTGAAAATAAGGTGCATCTGAATTGCCCCTTCTGTTTACTCTAACTTTGTTTAGAGTGTAATAAAATTGAAAGTAGTAAAGTAATTTTTTTTTTTACATTTACATGTTAAAATTAATACACAATGCCTTTTCTAGCATGGATTCTACCTTTAACACTCGTTTTAAGAGTAAAAGTGACGCAGGCTCTGCGTATTCCACGTTCTTGGAATGGCATGCCCGTCCTGAGCTTCTAAGATATAAGCACCATTCTCATGGGCTTCCACGATTTTGTATGGTCCTTCCCACGTGAAACTGAGTTTCCCCAATGGTTTAGCATGGCTAGACTCGTTCTTTCTTAGCACCCATTCTCCGACTTTGAAATTCTTAACCTGGACTTCTCGGTTGTAATAGTTATCAGTTCGTTATTTATACAGTTTTTGGCGCAGCTGTGTTTCCTCATGTTTTTCGTCGAGCATGTCTAGGTCCTGGCGTCGCCCTTCTTCGTTGGCTGCTTCTTTGAAACTCTCTGTTCGTAGGGAGCCGGCCAATCTTTCTAGTGGGAGGACTGCTTCTGTCCCGTAGGTTAGACTAAATGACGTTTCTCCCGTGCTTGACCTTGATGTGGTACGATAGGACCACAACACTGTCGGGAGTTCATCAACCCAGGCGAACTTTGACCTGAGTAGCCTTTTCTTCAAACCGTTAATTATGGTTTTGTTCGATATTTTGTTTTACCCATTGGCCTGAGGGTGCGCCACTGACGTGAAACGGCGATGCATCTTTTTTTTCTCCGCACCACTCTCTGAAGGGGCTTCCTTCAAATTGTGTGTTGTTATCGCTTATGAGGATCCTGGGTGTGCCAAAAAAGGTCAAGATACTCTTAGTCATAAATTTTATCATCTGCTTGCCAGTGACGGTGGCCAGTGGTTCCGCCTTTATCCATTTGGTAAAGTAATCCTTGGCCACCAGTAAAAACTTCACGCCCCCCGGTGCTAGTGGAAAAGGTCCCACTATATCGATCCCCCATTGATGGAAAGGCCAGGGGCTGGTGATGCTCGTTAATGGCATGACCGGTTGGTTTTGGAAGGGAGCAAATGTTTGGCACTCTTTGCATTTCTTTGTTAAGGCTGCGACATCGTTGTACATGTCCGGCCAATATACTCCTACGCGGAGTATCTTTCCTGTGAGTGCGCGAGCGCCTTCGTGTGCCGTTGCGTCCCCGGAATGGCTTTCTTTGAGGAACGTCTGCCCCTCTGTTTTAGAGATGCACTTGAGCCATGGGAATATGTATCCTCTTCGATAAAGTTGATTGTCCCTGATTGCAAAATGCGGTGCTCTGATTTTGAGTTTTCTCACCTCCTTTGGGTCGTCTGGAAGCACTCCATGGCGTAAGTAGTCGGCAAAAGGTTTGGTCCATTCTGGAGGGGTCAATATTGTATTAACCTTTTGGTTGTCGATTCTTCTTTCTGGGAGTACTTCATCCAACATTTTTTTTTGTGAGATGGTCATATGAAGTAGAGGCCAGCTTGCTGAGAGCGTCTGCCCTTGCGTTTTTTCCCCGAGAATTTTGTTTTATTGAAAAACTTTTGAATGTGCTGGCTAAATTTCGGACTGCGTCTAGGTATTTCTGCATCCTGGGGTCCTTTGCTTCATACGTCCCATTTATTTGGTTTGTGACAAGTAGCGGGTCGCTGAGAGATGCTAGATGTTTCGCACTAACATCCTTGGCTAGCCGCAAACCTGCTAAGAGTGCTTCATACTCTGCCTCGTTGATTGATACCTGGAATCGAACCGTAGCGCATAAGTGATTTCTTCACCCTTAGGGCTTTGTAGGATCAGGCATGCGCCTGAACCTTCCTTGCTTGCCACGCCATCGGGGTACAACTTCTAGAGTTCTTTACTAGCTTCAGGCTCGAGAGGATCGACTGAGATCGTCGTTGGCACTCCCTTAATGGTATATGGAATTTCGACCAGGAAGTATGCGAGGGCCTGTGCCTTGATGCTAGTCCGGGGTGATAATGGATATCATACTCACCTAGCTCTATGACCCACTTGGCTAGGCGCCCGGAATTTTCCGACCTTAGTAGCACTTGTTTTATTGGGTAACTGGTCAGAACATCCACCTTGTGGGCTTGAAAATACCTTCGAGGACTAGTTTTTCCAAGGCCGGGTAATTGACCTCTGGTCCTTGTAGGGCACCGCTAACGAAATGGATGGGAACTTGCTTGCCTTCCCTTTCCACTACTAACACAGAGGATATAGCTTCTTCGGAGGCTGCTAGATACATCTGTAGTGTTTCCCCTGGCAGCGGGCAGGCGAGAGCCGGTAGTTGTTGTACGGCGTCTTTGGGTTGTTGCAACGCCACATCCCCTTTGTCTGTCCAGTTGAACTGTTTCTGGTCTGTGCACCCTTTAAGTGTTTGGTATAGAGGGAGCGCTTTTTCTGCGGATTTGGCGATGAATGTTTCGAATGCCTTCAATCTACCGTTGATCTCCTGCATGCCTTTGAGGTTGTGAGGAGCTTTCAACTCGAGGAACTCCTGGATTTTGGTGGGATTGGGCAGAATTCCTTCTTTGGATATATGGTACCTGAGGAATTGCCCTTCCTCAACTCCGAAGGTGCACTTAGCTAGGTTTAACTTCATCTTCGCTTTGGCTATCGTCTGGAAAGTTTTTTCCACATCGCGGAGTAGTTCTTCATTGCGGCTCTTAATTACCATGTCATCGACATAGACTTCGATGTTCCTACCGATTTGATCGGCGGATATTTTGTTCATGAGCCTTTGGTAAGTAGCACCCGCGCTTTTTTAGTCCGAATGACATTTTCTGGTCGCAGAAGGTCCCTTTTTCGGTGTGGAAGGCAGTTTTAGCTTCGTCCTCTCGCTTCATCTGTACTTGATGGTAACCCTTGTATACGTCGAGGAAACATTTGAGCTGAAAGCCTTCGAACAATTGGACCTTCTGATCAATCTTTGGGAGAGGATAACAATCCTTTGGGCAGGCATTGTTAAGGTCCGAGTAATCGATGCACATTCTCCATGACCCACTGGCTTTCTTTACCATGACATGATTTGTTATCCATGTTGGGAACCTTACCCCCTGAGTATGCCGGCGTTCACCAGATCGGCCACTTTTGCATTTATTGCCTTATTCCATTCTGTTGTCTGGCCTCTCTTTTTTTGTTTAACCAGATTGCTTATGGGCGTGACATTGAGAATGTGTTCTATAATATGTCGATCAACGCCTGTCAGATTTGTTGGTTTTCCTGGCGAAAACGATGGAGTATTGCTTTAGGAGTGCCACTAGCCATTCCCTGGTCTCTCCTGATAGGCGAGCACTGATCCGCACGAGCTGTTCTGGATATTCCATGTTTATCTGGTGTTGTTCGGTGGAACATCCCTCCTTGGACTTCTTTGGTACGCGTATGAGCTCTGGGGCGGCTATAATCTGGTGGCAATGTTGTTCCCTGGTGTTTGTGGCGAGGACCATCACTGATCCCTGGCGCGTGCTAAATTTAACGATGTTGTGGATCGTCGATGGTACAAGGTGCAGTAAAGAGACTGCTGATCGTCCGAGCAGAATATTTTGTTCTGTTGGGTACCGGATCACATAGAATTCGATCATTCTTGTGATTCGATCTTTCTAATCATGACTGACCAATGTTATCGGTAGTCGAATAGTGCCATATGGCCACACGTTATGCCCAGTGAATCCAACCAATGGTCCACCGGTTGGGGGCTGTAGCCCCTCCTTCTACGCATCTGGTAGCTGTCGGAAACAATGCTCATAGAGTATATCGGAAAAGCTACCATTGTCGATGTATATTTTATGAACTTTCATGTTGCAGATGAATCCAGATATAAGAAGTGGATCTCGCGGATCCCAGTTCGATGGTCTGGGATCGTTGCTCGAAAAGATAATATTGAGTAGGTTTCTCGAAAGCGCCTCAAGCTCATCCTATGCGCAATGAGGCGTGCTCCTCTTGAGAGTTAGAGATGGTGAGTACCTCTTTGTCGTCATATGGACTTGTCTACAACAGATAGAGATGCGATGTCACCATCTGAGGCAGTGGAACATCTGACGATAGTTGCGAGAAACTACTCTAGTGTATTGGTTCAGTTATTCCTGTCGTAATCGGCAGGACCTATGCCATTAGCACCTGTATTGGGGCCTGTGTTTTATACTCATGATGATGGTCGTTTTTTGACGTCACTGGTATTTTGAACAGGTCTTCTACAGTTTTCCTTGATGCTGTTGGGTGCAGATCCCCTTTTCGCAGAGAACCAGTGTCGTTATTGGCTGTATCACTCTGAGGATACGTCTAGACGGCGCCAAATTTTGTGACATGTTCAACAGGGGTTTGAAATATGGATGATGAATTTGCTTTGAGAGTTTTCCTAAGAGCACAACACAAAGAAGAATCATTAAAGGACGTTCGGGTGTTCTCCCGGGACATCGCTCCGACGATCAAGTTAGATTTTTGAGATAGATAATTTTATGGTAATCTTTTCGAGAGAGAAGATGGATCCTTTCCTTGAGGCGGAAGAGATCCTTTTATACCTGCTTCTAACATATCATGGGGACCTCGTCCGATGAGCGTGAAACGTGGCCTCCTCTGACTGGGAGAATCATGCCCACGTTAACTAACAGCCTGGTGACGCTAGCTATGGGCGTCACCTAAGCTTTATGTCACGTCTTGATTGGTCGTGAGTGAATGAGTAGATTGCGGGGGATATTCGTCCCTCATTGAGGAAAACGAACTGCCACCCCGGTATTATACTACCCTGGGCAAGACCGGTCCTTGACCAAATTCCTGACGAGATAACGTCTCGTTTATGCTGTCCGTTACATTTAACAAGACCATTTATGGTAACGTTAACAACTAACAACTAGACATAAGCACCATATTTGCAAAAACTAGAAGTATGGCTTCATATGACAGGCATGGGGGTAAGATGGAAAGACAACAAGCAACACAAGCCCATGCTTGTGTACCTACAACTTTGACCAAGATAGGACAAGGCGTGAGTGTCTTTTACTCCTTTTTATCATCTAGCATGTGCATCTTATAATTATATTAATGGACTTCAATAGGTCCAAAAAGATGCACACAACATATAAATCATACATTATGAGTTTTTAGTTATTTTTCTCTCTTTAAAATACTATTTCTAAAAAATACTAATTTCCCAATTAAATAAAAGAGTTCATAATATTTTGTTAGTAATCAAATTCCAATAAATAATAAAATAATTGTCTACTTTCTATAAAGTCTCATCCTATAGGATCGTATGTTATTAACGAATATCATACTATGAAACATTTGCACCATTGCAAAATTGGTGTGTGTTAGAACAATTTTGGTTGTCGCGATTCAAAAGAAATGGATCTTTCATCAGCTGGATGTAAATAACGTCTTCTTACATGGAAATCTTGATGAAGAGGTATACACGAATGTCTGTTAGGGATTTTCTAAACCGATGACACATGTGTATGTAGGCTGTGCAAATATTTGTATGGATTGCTACAAGCATCCGAGAATTGGTACTAAAAGTTCACATAGGCCCTTTTGGGAATCGTGTTTAAATACTCGATGGGCCGATCTATAACATCATGTTTCGAATTGTTCCCATTTTGAATTGGTGAACAAGGATTAAGTGCTATCAAGCTACGGATACTTGAGGGGTCGGGTTCTGGACCTAATTGGAGTTGGACAATGTGCCTTGGATTGCTTGCGTATTCAGTTTGAGATTTTCGATCAAAGGGTATTTCGGTAATTTATCAGCTCAGGTCTTATGGGAAGTGGATTTTGGTTCGGGACATTTTATGGCAGGCAAGAATTGATAATAGTGTTGAGCATCTCGATACCTTTCTATGGATATATGAATGGTTGGGATCGGAGTTGTATCGAGTAAGTTATAGCCTTCGGAAGAATTAAGGTTTTGGGAAAATCCCTAGTACGTAGGGCGTACCAAGGTGGTACGTAGGGCGTATCGAAGAGAAAGAACTACATGAGGCGTAGTTGGAGGAATGCGTAGTGTATATGCAAGGACTAGATTGGGGTGCGCGGCTTCGTACACGGGGCGTACGAGAAGGTACGCTGAGCGTATGAGGTTCAGACTAAAAACCCTAAAATTCGGACTTGACACCTATTTAAACATCCTCAAGTCTTTAGGACTAAACCCTAATCCGCCTCTAGAGCCTCATTTCATCTCTTTTCACCAGAGATACCTTGTGAGAGTGTTTCTGAGCTTAAGGAATGTATTGTGGCCATTTTAGAGTTCATTTAAGAAGTAGGATGTGCTAAGAAAGCATGGAATGACATTGGGCTTCAAGAATTTGCATCTAGTTCACCTTGAAGAGCTTTTGTAGGTATAAAGCTTTGATCTTGTCATCTTATTCATTAGATCTAGCTAGGGTTTTCTATGTTGTCCCTTGTAGTTGGTTTTGGACCTTCTCTTGAGAGTTGAGCAACTCCAGAGGCTGAAATGGTTAATCTGAGCCTTGTGAGCATGTTAGATGCATAAAGGTGCTAGCTTGAAGAGTATCTAGACTCCATGCATGAGTTTGAAGCTTTAAATGAAGTCCTAAAATGAAGAATGAAGTTTTTAAGTCCCATATAGCATGCAAGGGCATAAAGTCTTCAAGTATTAAGCACTTAATGGATTTTGTGCATAAGCTTTTTGTACGCCTGGCGTACAATGTAGTACGCTGACCGTACAACCCTTTGCCCAATACACTAAGCGTACAGAAGAGGTACGGTGGGCGTACGCTCTCAGGAGGACTTGGGCCTTAGTGGACTTCGGACCTTTTGGCACTAATGGTTTTGAGCCTGGGTTTGCTGGAAGTTGGGCCTGAATGTACCTTTAGGCCAATATTGAGGTAGTTGGGACTAATGAGCCTTGTGGCCCAATATATAAATGGACTTCGCATTATAGGCCTCGGGTTGGGCCATGTCTTGGAGTAGGTTATTGTGGGCCTTCGTGGGCCAATTGAGAACAGGATTATGGACTAAGGAAATTATTGGGCTTTAGGATAACGTCCATTAGAGAGGTTAAGCCCAATTTGGAAAATTGGGCCATTTGTTGATTAATTGATCTTTAGGCCTTTCAGATTATAGTCTGAGCCAAAGTATTGGACAAGGATAGGTTAGGGGTAAAATCGTGTTTTTACCTCGGGGTATGAAGTGATATGTATGGATTAGAACTCAATTGCTAATTGAGTGTCAACTGATATTGGTAGCTCCGAGAAAGGGGACAGGACAGCAGATAAGGATTTCATTCGGGAAGCGTCTGCATTCAAGGTGTAACGTCGTAAAAATTCAAAACAAATTTTCATTTTCCAAACATAACAAATCTCATATAATCATCTCAAACTCAAGTGTATCAAATGTTATCACAGTAAAACATATCCCAGAATCTCAAATACAAAATCCTCTGTCAGTGTGTACAAATCATGCTGGCGCCTTCCCGCGATCCTCACTAGTACCTGAAAAACATATCACATAACACGGTAAACATAAATGCTTAGTGAGTTTCCCCAAAATACAACATACAGCACATAAGCCACTCGAGGCTATAACTCGGTAAGACCCTCTAGTCAATCTGTCTCAGCGGGACCCTCCAGTCTCGTAGCTCGTTGGACCTTCCAGTCCGGTCTAGCTCGTTGGACCCTCCGGTCCGGTCTGATCGAGGACCCTCTGGCCTCATGAGTTGTTGGACCCTCTGGTCCGGTCTAAATAACACATAGCATACATATAACACAATGCACATAAATCTCAAACATACACATACACATAAGACCCTCCGGTCTGCACATAGATACCATTCTAGGTAATGTATAGTGAGAAGACTCACCTCGGGTAATCTCAGAAAGTCTTGAACTCGAAATACTAATCTAGCCTCTGCCTAATCACATAAAGTAATTTACCTCAATTAACAACGATTCTCAAAGGCTAGACTAATCCCTTCCTATAATCTCTCAGAAGGGGAAAAGACCATTTTACCCCTCCAATGGTCCAAACGTCCAATTGTTGACCAAACCCTAAAAGTCAACGAAATTCAACAGAGGGCAGTACGCGGGGCGTACCCCAACTATCCAGAATCGGGGATCTCAACCCCTACGCGGCACATTCTGGGATTTACGCCCAGCGTAAGTCCCAGTTTCATGCTCTTAATGGTTTTTGGTCTGAATCGATTAAGACATAAGCTCACATTCCAGATCTAGTCCTTCTAATGCCTTTTATCCCATAAAGTCGAAGCCTTTAAGCCTTTGCATGGCTGTAAAGGTCACCAATCACTCCAAACTCTTATCCTCTTTCCTCATTAAGCCCTTATCTCATGCATGACTCAATATTAACGATCAAGATTGGATTTTTATTGATCTACAACACATTTAATACTGAAATGGGGCAGATCAAGGCTTATGGAGACCATTTACTCATAAAGTCTCCATCTTTGGGACAAAAACGCTAAAAATGGTCCATAATGCACAAATCCAAAAAGGATAAGAAATCTTTGAGCTTTTTACCTCCAAATGATGCTCTAACCTCTGTAAAGCGCAGATCCAAGGCTTGCACTTCAACTCTAGCTTCTACAATGGCCCTTCTTCTCTTCAAAATCTCACAAGAACACTTTATCAAGCTCAAACACACACACACACACAAGCTCTAAAATGAGGGTTGGTTCTTTTAGGGTTTCACTCTCTGAAAATGGTGGCTGAAAAGGAGGCCATAATGTTCCTTTTATAGTGCTCATTCCTCATTTAGGGTTTAATGTCTGAGCCCAGTACGCCCAGCGTACACTATGGTACGCCCATCGTACTGGGTAGCATCCGCTTCAAGAGCACGCTCATGAGTACGCGCAGCGTACTCTTCAGTACGCCCAGCGTACTCATTTGCTACAAATTCCTTCCATGGGCTAATTTTGACAATTTGGAAAAGAAGAGGGATTAAATAGTTATACCTGATTTCTGGATGTTACAATTCTCCCCCACTAGAATCAAACTTAGCACTCGAAGTCTCACTCTGCAAATAACTCTGGATGCTGCTCCCGCATCTCCGACTCTGGATCCCAAGTCAGCTCGGACCCTCTTCGATGTTGCCACTGGACCTGAACCAGAGGCACCTCCTTGTTCCTCAGAACCTTGATCTTCTGAGCCAAGATCGCGATTGGCCTCTCAATGTAATTCAGGCTCGCATCCACCTGAATATCCTCTAGCGGCACTACTGCCGTCTTATCGGCTATACACTTCCTCAACTGGGATACGTGGAAAGTATCATGGATCTGGCTCAACTCCGCAGGTAGCTCTAAACGGTACGCTACCTTGCCCACTCTAGCAGTCACACTGAAAGGAACAATGTATCGGGGCCCCAGTTTGCCCCTCTTCCTGAAGCGGATCACTCCTTTCCAAGGAGATACCTTCAGGAGTACAAAGTCTCTTACCTGGAACTCGAGCTCGGATCGTCGCCTATCCGCATAACTCTTCTGGCGGCTCTGAGTTGTCAGTAACCTCTGTCTGACCTGCTGTATCTGCTCAGTCGTCTTAAGCACTATCTTAGTGCTACCCATCACTCGTTGCCCTACCTCTCCCCAACAGATGGGAGTCCGACACCTCCTCCCTTATAAAAGCTCAAAGGGAGGCATACCAATACTCGAATGGTGGCTGTTGTTATAAGAAAACTCAGCCAAAGGTAGGTATGTGTCCCAACTTCCACCGAAGTCCATAACACATGCTCGAAGCATGTCCTCGAGCGTCTGAATCATCCGCTCACTCTGTCCATCCGTCTGTGGGTGGTAAGCAGTACTGAAGTGCAATCTCGTACCCAACTCCTCATGGAACTTCTTCCAGAACCTGGAAGTGAAACGTACATCTCGGTATGACACAATCGAGATCGGCACTCCATGCCGCGACACCACCTCTCTCACATATATCTCTGCCAGCCTCTCTGCAGAAGAGCTCTCACTGATAGCAAGGAAGTGACCGCTCTTCGTCAGCCGATCCACAATCACCCAAATTGCATCAACACCCCTCGCGGTCCTCGGCAATTTGGTGATGAAATCCATAGAAATATGTTCCCACTTCCATTGGGGAACCTCTAGCGGCTGCAACTTGCCATGCAGACGCTGGTGCTCGGCCTTAACCTACTGACAGGTCAAGCACCTCTCTACTACGCACGCAACATCCCTCTTCATACAGGGCCACCAATAATCTCTCTTCAGGTCCAAGTACATCTTAGTAGCCCCGGGATGGATCGAGAATCTCGATCTGTGCGCCTCCTCCATCAATATGTTACGTGCCCCGCCCATAAACGACACCCAAATCCGACCGTGGAAGGTCATAAGCCCTCGGTTATCAGTAACAAACTCGGACACCTGCCCAAACACCCGCTCTCTCCTGCGGTTCTCCGGTCTCACAGCCTCTGCCTGGGCCTCTCAGATGGTATCCAATATCGGAGTCATCACCGTCATCCTCATGCATATATCTCGAATTGGGGCACTCTCCGCCCTGCGGCTCAGAGCGTCGGCTACCACGTTAGCCTTGCCCGGGTGGTACAGGATCTCACAGTCATAATCCTTTACCACATCCAACCATCTCCTCTGGCGCATGTTCATGTTGGGCTGATCCATCAGATACTTCAAACTCTTGTGGTCCGTGTATATGGTACACCGAACCCCATACAAATAATGGCGCCATATCTTGAGGGCGAATACTACTGCCCCCAACTCCAAATCGTGGTTGGGATACATCGTCTCATGAGGCTTCAGCTTCCTCGATGCGTATGCTATCACGTGCCCTCTCTACATAAGCTCGCACCCAACCCCGATATAGACGCGTCACAGTACACCATAAAATCCTCCATTCCCTCCGGAAGGGCTAACACCGGGGCTTCGCATAATCTCTGGCGAAGAGTCTCAAACGAGGTATGCTACTCTGGACCCCAAGAAAAAGCCACGCCCTTCCGGGTCAATCTGGTGAGGGGAACGGCAATCTTGGAGAAATCCCTGATAAATCTCCGATAATAGCCGGACAACCCTAGAAAACTCCTGACCTCGGTGGGGGATCTCGGCACCTCCCAACTCATAACAGCCTCAATCTTGGTCGGATCGACCAATATCCCATTCTGATTAACGAGATGTCCCAAGAACTGGACCTCTCGTAACCAGAAATCACACTTGGAGAATTTGGCATAAAGCCTCTCCGATCTCAATACCCTAAGAATCTCCCTCGGATCTTCCTCATGTTGCTCTCTGGATCTCGAATACACTAGAATATCGTCGATGAACACAATCACCGATCGATCCGACATCGGCCTGCATACTCAGTTCATGAGATCCATGAACGTTGCTGGTGCATTGGTGAGCCCAAAAGGCATCACCACGAACTCGTAGTGCCCATAACGAGTTCTAAATGCCGTCTTCTGAATATCCTCATCACGCACCCTCATCTGATGATATCCAGATCTCAAGTCTATCTTGGAGAACCAAGACGCACCCTGCAACTGATCGAACAGATCGTCGATCCTCGGTAGTGGGTAACGGTTCTTGACCGTCAACTTGTTCTACTCCCGGTAATCAATGCACATCCGGTGTGAACCATCCTTTTTCTTGACAAAAAGGATAGGCGCTCCCCACGACGAGCTACTCGGTCGGATGAATCCCTTCCCCAACAGCTCCTGAAGCTGCGAGGATAACTCCTACATCTCCGGTGGTGCAAGGCGATAGGGTGCCTTGGCAATAGGCGCCGCCCCCGGAACCAAATCGATGCGAAACTCCACCTGCCTCTCGGGAGGCACACCCGGCAACTCCTCGGGGAAAACATCCGGAAACTCTCGCATTATCGGAACCTCACTGACAGAACTCGGCCTCTCTGTGGCAACTCGTGTATCCATCACATAGGCTACAAACCCTCTACAGCCCTGCTGTAGACTCTGTCTCGCCCTGGCAGCCGAGAAAAATGCTGACCCAGCTCGGGTGCCCTCGCCATACACCGTAAGTACTCCCCCACTAGGGTCTCGTATGGTCACCCATTGATGCTCGCAGTCGATAACAGCTCCAAATCGGCTCAACCAGTCCAAGCCCACGATGACACAGACATCCCCCATCGCAATCGGTACCAAATCTATCAGAAACTCAACACCGAAAATATCGAGTACATATCCTCGAATCACATCAGTAGAAAAAACCGCTCGCTCGTCAGCTATAGAAACTCGCAGAGGTCGACTCAACGCCTCTCGTCGGATACTCATGTGCTGACTAAACGCTAATGACACGAAAGATCGACTCGCACCCGAGTCAAATAACACCAAAGCAGGTACATAATTCACAAGGAAAGTACCTATGCATACCACAATATAAGCACAATATCTCAAACTCGGCATAAATAAATAAAAGTATACATACCAGCCACAACATCGGGCGCTGCGCGGACCTTCTCCGCTGTCAACTGAAAGGCTCTCCCGCGAGCCTTCGGTGCCTCGGCCTTCATTGGCCGGGCCTCGGTGGCTCTAGTAGCAGCAGGTGTAGATCCCTGTGCTGGTCCCTGAAGTAGTTGTGGGCATTCTGCCTTCCGATGGCCAGTCTGGTTGCAGTGGAAGC
Source organism: Lactuca virosa (assembly GCF_052849685.1). Taxonomy (NCBI): domain Eukaryota; kingdom Viridiplantae; phylum Streptophyta; class Magnoliopsida; order Asterales; family Asteraceae; genus Lactuca; species Lactuca virosa. Next base: position 107,799,100 of record NC_136426.1, on the reverse strand, counting down.
AAACTGCAAACCCCTTGGGGCAATCCCTCACGAAATGCCCCTCCTTGCCACACTTGTAGCACACCCCCTCTCTGCACACTCCCTCATGGCTCTTGCCGCACTTCCCACAAGTGCGGCCCTTCGGTCCTCCAGATCTCAAATCAGCAGGCTTTGCCCGCTTGGCTGCCGGCTGAGACTGTGCCGGCCGCCTATCCCTCCTCTGAGACTCGGCCTCCTCCCTGGCCTGAGTCTCTAGCTCGATCTCCCTTTTGGAATTTTCCTGGAGCTCGGCAAATGTCCGGTATGTCGAGTTCGCCACGAACTCACGAATGTCTCTCCTCAGTATGCTCAGATATCGACTCATGCGTGCCTGCTCAGAAGACACATGCTCAGGGCAAAACAACGCCCTCTCGTGAAACATCCATATAATCACAGTCACGGACTCCGTCCCCTGCTTGAGGGACAAGAACTCCTGCGCCAACCGTTCCCTTTCCACCGGGGGAACATACTCATCTCGGAACATGGTGGTGAACCGCTCCCAAGTCACCGTTGTAATCTCTGCAGGAGTGAAGTCAGCCGTCACAAACTTCCACCAGTCCTTCACTGCCAAGTGAAGCTGGTTCAGCGCGAACCGTACCCTTATATGCTCAGGACATGAACATGTGTAGAAGCATCCCTCAATGTCATAGATCCACCTCATCGTGGCTATCAGATCCTGAGTCCCTTCAAACTCTGGTGGCTTCGTGTTGCTGAACTCTCGGTACAGCAACGAGTCACCCACCTGTGGCCTCGCTGCAACGACAGCTGCAGTGGCTGCAGTAGCAGCCACCTTAGTCAGAGCAGCATATCGCTCGTCGAATGTCTCAATCAGCGTGGTCTTGATAAACCCAAACATCTCCGGTATCTCAGTTCGGATGGCGGCGGCCACCTCCTCGTGAATCATCCTACAGATCTCCTCATCACTAGTATCACTGGTACCACTGCCTCCTGGGTTGTGGCGCGTCCCCACCATGATGCCTCTGAAATATGACATAAAATAATCAGAGACTCGACCGAGATTACTCACACTCGATCAACCGTTCCTACTTGTTCCTTAGCACCCTAAGGATTCTTACTTGGGAAGTTTACCGATCCGGTGCTTTCAGTAGTACGGGCCTAATACTACCTTCCACACCGTATCCGTATCCACACCAAGTCCTCCTCCTAGGATCCCAATTCACAAGTACTCTATACCCCCTGAATTCAGCCTACTCTCAAGCAGACTTCTCACAAGCTACTCTCTGCTACCTACATGCACTCAAAGCAACTCACAGCAGCATAAACTCCTAGGCTAAGGCATCACATATCAGGCCACCCTAGTCCTAAGATATGATTTACCTAGCCTACTATAGCATGCATAGCACATCACATAATATCTCATAACACATAATGTAAGGGTATTTTGGGGAGTCACCGTTCGGGAGCTGGCTGATCGTACACACTGCTCCTTTTTGCTTTTCTCAAAATCTTTTACTCTTTTTAGAAAAATTGCTTCTTTTATGAAAGATTTTCTCAAATCCTCAATTTGAGTCTAGATACGCCCGAAGGTGCATCTGAGTCCCTCAAACCAAGCTCTGATACCAACTTGTAACGTTATAAAAATTAAAAACAATTTTTCATTTTCCAAACATAACAAATCTCTTATAATCATCTCAAACTCAAGTGTATCAAATCTTATCACAGTAAAGTATATCCTAGAATCTCAAATACAAAATCCTCTGTCAGTGTGTACAAATCATGCTGGCGCCTTCCCGCGATCCTCACTAGTACCTGAAACACATATCACATAACACGGTAAGCATAAATCCTTAGTGAGTTTCCCCAAAATACAACATACAGCACATAAGCCACTCGAGGCTATAACTCGGTAAGACCCTCCGGTCAATGTGTCTCAGCGGGATCCTCCAGTCCCGTAGCTCGTTGGACCTTCCTGTCCGGTCTAGCTCGTTGGACCCTCCGGTCCGGTCTGATCGAGGACCCTCTGTCCTCATGAGTCGTTGGACCCTCTGGTCCGGTCTAAATAACACATAGCATACATATAACACAATGCACATAAATCTCAAACATACACATACACATAAGACCCTCCGGTCTGCACATAGATACCATTCTAGGTAATGTACAGTGAGAAGACTCACCTCGGGTAATCTCGGAAAGTCTCGAACTCGAAATACTGATCTAGCCTCCGCCTAATCACATAAAATAATTTACCTCAATTAACAACGATTCTCAAAGGCTAGACTAATCCCTTCCTATAATCTCTCAGAAGGGGGAAAGACCATTTTACCCCTCCAATGGTCCAAATGTCCAATTGTTGACCAAACCCTAAAAGTCAACGAAAGTAAACAGAGGGCAGTACGCGGGGCGTACCCCGGCTATCCAAAATCGGGGATCTCAACCCCTACGCGGCGCGTTCTGGGATTTACGCCCAGCGTAAGCCCCAGTTTCATGCTCTTAATGGTTTTTGGTCTGAATCGATTAAGACATAAGCTCACATTCCAGATCTAGTCCTTCTAATGCCTCTTAACCCATAAAGTCGAAGCCTTTAAGCCTTTGCATGGCTGTAAAGATCGCTAATCACTCCAAACTCTTATCATCTTTCCTCATTAAACCCTTATCTCATGCATGACTCAATATTAACGATCAAGATTCGATTTTTATGGATCTACAACACATTTAATACTGAAATGTGGCAGATCAAGGCTTATGGAGACCATTTACTCATAAAGTCTCCATCTTTGGGACAAAAACCCTAAAAATGGTCCATAATGCACAAATCCAAAAAGGTTAAGAAAGCTTTGAGCTTTTTACCTCCAAATGATGCTCCAACCTCTGTAAAGCGCAGATCCAAGGCTTGCACTTCAACTCTAGCTTCTACAATGGCCCTTCTTCTCTTCAAAAGCTCACAAGAACACTTTATCAAGCTCAAACACACACACACAAGCTCTAAAACGAGGGTTGGTTCTTTTAGGGTTTCACTCTCTGAAAATGGTGGCTGAAAAGGAGGCCATAATGTTCCTTTTATAGTGCTCATTCCTCATTTAGGGTTTCATGTCTGAGCCCAGTACGCCCAGCGTACTGGGTAGCATCCGCGTCAAGAGCACGCTCATGAGTACGCGTAGCGTACTCTTCAGTACGCCCAGCGTACTCATTTGCTACAAATTCCTTCCATGGGCTAGTTTTGACAATTTGGAAAAGAAGAGGGATTAAATAGGTATACCTGATTTCTGGATGTTACACGAGGTGAGTCTTCTCACCATGTCAATGGGTCTAAGACACCAAGGCCGACCTATTTAATGTTATATGGATTTATAGTTGGTTATGTGATATGTCGCTAGGAAATTTGTATGGAAGTTCCCGGGGGGTTCCCGTGGCAATATATTAAGACCATGTGGAGGTTCCTATGGCAATCGGTATAAGTCTGTGGAGGGTTTCCATGGCTTCCTAGTATGTTTACTTGTTTAGCTCGTATGATATTTCCATGATTGGTGTAGACCGTTGGGTTCCAGTGGCGGCTAGTAAAGACCACGTGGGGGTTTCCCGTGGCACTTGGCGTAAGACCTTGGAAGGTTTCCACGACATCCCTATATATTTATATGTATGACTTATATGGTTTATGTAGCTTTCATAGCTAATATGGATTATGTGATTATGTGGTTTGTGTGGGGTATGCTATGGGGAACTAACTAAGCTTCGTGCTTACGGTTTATAGTTTTGGTTTCAGGTATCATCGATTTGGAAAAGAAGGGTTAGGATTGATCGCAGTGTACACACCTATGATTTCCGTAATAAATGATTTTGGGATGAACTCTGATAAATGTTTTACTTAACGATGTTTGGGAATGTTTGAAATAAAATGTATCAATGTTTTGACTATATTAAAAATGAAATTTTTACTCTTGATTTTTGGATCGTTACACGATCACTCTTTATATTCTTCCAAGGCTAAAACTACTTAGATTGCATTGCTCATTTATGTAGACGACGAGATTCTCCTTGGTAATAATCGTGATCACAGAAAGACATATTTGCATGAAAAGTTCAACATCAAAGACTAAGGACCAGTGAAGTATATACATTGGACGTCCTCGCAGAGAGCAGTCTTCTAGTACTTAGATTGCATTGCTCATTTATGTAGACGACGAGATTCTCCTTGGTAATAATCGTGATCACAGAAAGACATATTTGCATGAAAAGTTCAACATCAAAGACTAAGGAAGTATATACATTGGACGTCCTCGCAGAGAGCAGTCTTCTAGGGTGTCGCCTTGGCTCCTTTCAAATGGAAACTAATGACAAAATCGACCATGTTATTGATTCACCATTTATTGATGCAAGACGATATCGACGAATCATTGGCCGATTGCTCTATCTACAAGTCACAAGACCCAACATAATACTTGCAGTCAATAGTTTGATTTAGTTTGTCTCTTCACCAAGAAAACCTCATCTTAATGTTGTCCACAAAATATTGTGCTACCTCAAAACTACTGCAGGACAAGAGATATTTTTTTTGTTTAACTGTAATCTAACTCACAACGCATTATGTGATTCAGATTGGCTTAGGTGTCCTTTTACTCGACGTCTAAAACTAAATATTTTATTACATTGGATGGAGTCCCAATATCTTGGAAAACCAAGAAACAATATGTGGTCTCAAGATCGTTTGGTAAAGCTGAGTATAAGGCCATTGCTACTACTTTTAGTGAACTCTTATGGCTCAGATGCGTGGTTGCTTTCTGATATGGATGCACCTTAGTTAGGGATAACACCGCTTCATTATGACAACAAAGTGGTTTGTCACAATGCCAATAACCCAGTCTTTCACCAACACACAAAACGTGTTGAGATGGATTTTACTTTGTACACTAGCGAGTAGAGTATGGTTAGATCAAGCTCTGCTACATTAGTAATAAATATTTGACATTTTCATTAAACCATTTGGGATGGAACGATTCGAGTTTTTACGTGGCAAGCTTGTCATTCGAGCTCACGGGATTGTTGGATTTGCTTATCTATAAACTTCCTAGTAGATGTAGACTAGGTCTCCATATTTTTGGTTTCCTAGTTGTTATCATTTTGTTATTTATTCCCCACGCAAGTTTACTATATAAACATTGCCACGGTGCCTTAATAAATAGAACCTGAAATATGATTCTTCAAGATTACTTCTAAACCGTCAAATTCATTAAATAAGTATATCCATGTTTAAATAAATTTTAAACAAACAAATTACCTAACGACTTATCAAATAAGATATTTAATTCATTAATTCCTTAAATCACAAAACAAAAGACGATTAAATTCTGAAAAAAAAAAAAAACAAATAAACAAACAAACCACGATTAAATTCTGAAAAAAAAGGAAAAAAAAAGCAATGACTATTAAAATCTGAAAAATGTTTAAATAAGAAAACAGAAAATATTATAGAGATTTATTTTAGTTTCATTTCATATGCTATATTTATGTAAATTTAAGACTCGCCAATGAATTAATGTTGACTCCTCAACGACTTAGATTTCTTTTATATAGTGCCCAGCACCACATATAAACTAAGGTCCACTCATTGCTCGATTTGATATCTCATCGCCGTCGTCACCTCCACCATAAACCACCACGCAACCACCACCTCCAGCATTCAAATGGAAAGGTTGAAAACACAAACTCATGATTTCTTGAACGAAGAATCTTTCTCTCGACTTCCCTTCTCCCCTCACTTGCCACCCAAAGAGAATTCAATTAGGCTGTTCGGGAAAGAATTTGGTGGCGGTGATCTGGCCACCGTTAACACCGACGAGTCTAGTTCAGCGAAAAGTACCACCACCTTTATCCAGAATGAAACCAAAGAAAACGGAGAAAGTTGCAGGAAATTTGAATGCAATTATTGTTGCAGGAACTTCCCTACATCTCAAGCCCTTGGAGGCCATCAAAACGCACACAGAAGGGAAAGATTACAGGCCAAGCGTCCACATATCCTACCCTTCTCGATCCACCGTAGCTCCTCCAAGCCACAACTGCATAATGCCATTAACAACCACGATCACAACCTCACCACCACCACCACCACCACCTCACCACCCTATCGCCATCAATCCACTATAAAAAACATCATCGACTATAGCAATAATTTAAGGTTTTATGGAGGAAAAACTTCTTACACTTCCCATCAAACACCCATCAACGGTAGGCCATTGCCATTGTGGAGATTTCCCATGGTGGTGCACAACTCAACTATATTTAATCATGGCAGCTTGTTGAGTTCCTCAGACACCGGATCGAGGTCTGGGAACCTATACATGCATGAATTGCAGCAAAACATTCATGATCAAGTTAGTTTGGATTTGCATCTTTAGTATTTTAGTATTATTTTTTAATCTTTCTGAGGATATGTTTTCCTCATTGCAAGATCAGTACATGCACTAGCTAGATCATGGGATTCGTTTGTTTATTAATGCATTCATATTATGACCGAGAACTGTTAGTAATTATTTTATGATTATTTTATGAGTTATGTCTGTGACAAGATCCAATAATTAAAAGGTAGCGCATTGACTTGTGTACATAAATAATTAATATAGTACAATAATGTTAAATTGTCAAATTACTAGTTTTTTTATATCCGAACTTTACGAAATACCAAGGAAAGCTCTATAATTACATAGTTTGTAAAGGTTTTGGACGAACAAACTTATAAACAAATCCATAAAAAGCGAGACGAACATCTTTTAGCAACATATAATGTCATATCGTAACTTTGTAAGATTATCCTATTAATTAAATGTTCATTATAATTCTAGAGATATAATGGAACGGTATACGTTTAAACATATATTATTGTGATTGAGGATAATATGATGTCTGAAAAATTAGGTGGCAGATTAAAAATAAAAAATAAATGGAGGACTATTGTACAAATGTGCTAACTTCGTGGGGACCATGTGCTAAGAGTATACCAGTAGTAGTTTTTTCATAATTTTTTATTATGTGATTTACTTTTGAAAATTTGTTTAGATTTATTTAAATAAAAGTTCATTTGGTGATATTTTGTTAGTTTTATTACTGTAAAGATTTTTGATAAATTCGGTAAGTTTTATATGGTTTTATTTCTGTGATGATTTTTGATATATTAATGTGTAATAGTTGGGAAGACATGTTTGTATTAGTCATTTTTCTTTTTTTACCTTCTATAATAGGTTACCATTGCTTATAACAGGTCACCATCACCGCAATCTGTCCTAATGCCACAACCAAATGCAAAAACCACCCCCTTAACCAGTTACCTACATGCTTAACTGTCCTATGTAGCAAGACCACACCAAATCACTGTTATTTTCATATAAGCAAACATCGTTTGAACCGCCTTCCCTCCACCATCAAACCCCACCAAACACCATTGTCTTCCAACCACCGGAGCTACCTACACCACCCTCTTTCCTCCGTCAGAAAAACAAAAACCCCCTTATCTCTCCTTTTCCATTTCACCACATCCCCTGCCACCACCATTAGCAACCACCACAACCCTTATCTCTCTCATATACGAAGAACATAGCTGAGGCAGCGACGCCACCACCACCATTTAGAAATCAAAACACACAAAATAGGTGGTGCCAACAAAGGCGGTTAGCTTTTACGACGAAGATGTTAGCAGCAACAACTAAAGGTGGCGAAGGCTAAGGTTCATGGTACTAGCTGAAGGTGGGGTTTTTGATTTTTTGGCGAATGGAGAAGGGTAGCAGAGGTAGTTCTGGAGGTAGTTCCGAAGGTTAGAAGAGAATAGTGATAAGTGGAGTTTGATGGCGGAGAGAAGAACGTTCCAACGGTGTGTGCAGGTCTGAAAATGGCGATGATCTTCAATTTTCCGGCAGGCAGAGGAAGGTGTTGTAGGTAGCTCTAACGATGATAGCAGTAGTTTCTTGAAAGATAGAGAAGGGAGAAGGAGTAGGGAGGTAGAATTTAACCGACTGTGGTGTTGGTGACCAATTGTACAAGGTAAAAAATGTTTGAAGGGCAAATACGAACAACTCTTCCCAACTATTAGGCATTAACGCACCAAAAATAATCACATGGACAAAACCGACAAAACTTGTCTAACTTAAGGACTTTTACGTTAATAGCCCTTTTTTATCATTAATTAACAACAAAACATATGTATTAGGGGATACATTTTTCGCCGCTAAAGACAAACGATGTCGCAGTAAAAGGTTTTAGCGGTGACTGTTACATCCCAAAAATCATGCAAATTTAAATTTTTCAAAAGCAACCCGTTAACCATAAAGTTTTTACAAAACCATTGTTTCTAAAGTATAATCAAAATCAGAGTATGCTAAGATCCAATATCATAAAAAACAGGAAGATGTGCACGATCACGTCTTCGCTTTCCCATGATCATCTAAATTACCTTAAATAATAAAATTAAATTGTAAGCCAAAGCTTAGTAAGATCCCCGAAAGTACCACCACACAACATAACAAACAATAACATGAATATATGCGCCTACAGCCTAACTGGACCGCCTCGTAGGGCCTACAACCTATCTGGACTGCTCTCCAGGCCTTTGGCATGACTAGACCGCCTCGTAGGGCCTACATACTATCCATACTGCCTCGGGTATCTTGTCCTTCAGTACAAAGCAAAACCGCCTCAACCCAACCACAATATGTCGACATATACAACAAATAAAAAAACACATATCTAGCAAATACAGGTAATCATACAGATCTACTAATCGATCATATAACCAACATGACATCATCCTATATACCAAGATACATAACCTAGTGGATCGATATTGGTGCCTTCGACCCACAAGTACACTGAGGAAAACTCATCTCTCATTCCGAACAAATCGTTGAATAGGTCACTGCTCCGAATATCACCTATACCCGTCACTTATTCATCAAATAGGGACCAATCTCAATTATAACTCAAAATATCCAAAATACCCTTTGGTCAAACTTGGTCAAAACTACAGTCAAAGTCAAAATCAACTACATCAGGTTGCCACGCCGTGGCCATCCTTGGCCACGCCGTGGCCACTAAATGACAAAACAGGTGAGACCCAACCCAGCCGCCATGCCATGGAGACTTAGGCCATGTCGTGGGCACTAGGATCCCAACAACTTAATGGATTAAGCCATTTTCGTTGATCTTAAGGGCTCCAAATCCCAGTTCTGGTCCATTCTAAGATCCAAGTGGATGAAGTTTCCAACTTTATCCCTTTGGACTCTCTAAGGGATAGAGATCCCTTTTCTAGATCTAAATAGGGCAAAAACATAACTTCTATAACGTCCCAAAAATTATGAGGTAAAAATTTCATTTTTAATTCAATCAAAACACCAATTCTCTTTATTTCAAACATTTAAAGTATTTCAAAATAAAATAGATATCAGAGTACAATCCCAAAATCATCATATTGTGGAAACATGGGTGGATGCGGTGCGATCAAGTCGGGCCCTTCCTTTCGAACTGGAAGTACCTGAAAACATAACCATAAAACCGTAAGCACAAAGCTTAGTGAGTCCCCAAAATACCACATACCCTACATACCATTGGGCCCAGCCCGCATATTGGGCCCAACTCACCATAATGGGCCTAACCCTACCACACCAATAGGCCTAGCCCGATCATACAAATGCAAAACTCACAGAGACAGTTAGCACTCTACATAACATACAATGGGCCTAGCCCTTCCTGATTCATAGGCCTATCCCAACATACTAATGGGTCTAACCTAACATACCATGCAAAAGTCATAAAGAAATATGGCATAACATAATCTAGTGGGTCGGTATTGGTGCCTTTGACCCACAAGTACAGTGAGAAGACTGACCTCAAGCCGCTGATAACCGATAACTGCTTGGGTCGTTGAACCGAATAAACTCGGACCAACTAACAATAAATACAACCTGAATTAATAATTAACCCAATAACCCAAAATCCAAGGCCCAATCCATAATCCAGCTTCCTACAGGGTAAAAGACCATTTTACCCTTCCCATAACTAGTCCAACCTCTCATGGCACAACCCCCAAAAGGCCCAAATTGAAATCCCCAGGAGTACGTCCCACGTACCAGATGTGTACGCCCCGCGTACTCACCCTCAAAACACAAGGTACAAGATGTCGATGGACAAACCAACATTACGCTGAGCGTACACCTACGTACGCCTATCGTACTCATAAGAGGCACCAAAATCCATAATATGCTCTTAAAGGTTAAGAAAAAAGCATCCAAACACATATCTGACCCTTAAGGAGTGTCTTAACACATAAAGTTGGCAACTTTATTTCTTTGCATGACTTAATGGGACCAAATCCTTCTTTTTATCCATACTAAGAACACTAACTCATGCACGCATCAACAAAAACCCTCAAGATGACATTTTTATGACCTAACAACTCAAAAAGGACCAAATATGAAGCTCAAAGGTCCTGGAGTAGCTGTTACTCATAAGAACAACAACCTTGGGACCAAAACATGGAAAAACACCACCCAAAACTAAATCTATACTAGAGAACCATAAATTTTGAAGCTTTATACCTCCAGAAGGTAGATCAGGATGATTAGAGCCTGGATTCACAATCTCCAAGCAATCCCACACTTCTCCAAAAAGCTCCTTATTCTTCAATGAGCACCAAAATGCATGAAATCACACCAAAAGCTCAAGAATCACACCAATGGAGGCTAGGGTTTAATAGGATGGAGGCTGAAGGTAGAAAGGGTTTAGAGTTGAGTTAAGGCCATTAAAATAGGGTCCACGACCCTAAATTAGGGTTTGCATATGGTTGGAGTACGACCATCGTTCTCTTGGTACACCCAACATACTCTAAAGGGGCTTCCGCGATCAACCTACCTAGTACGCCCATCGTACTCCTATGTACGCCCGGCGTACTAGGCTTAGCCTTAAAGCCACCAAACTTTCGAAAAGCCATAAATTCTTCATTCTAAGTTCGATTCCGACGATTCTTATAACTACGGAAAGTTAATGAGAAGTTTTACACTATTATCGACTTACACTTGCCTTAAAACTTTCCGAACTTAAATCTGAAATCTATAAAAGGCCCAAACTTTCACTTAACTAATATACCCTTGGGCTCAAAACACAAACCGAACTCCCGGATTATCCAATCTACATTTCCACACCCAAAGGGGTTTTATTATCTTTTTCCCAAAGGCCCTAAGCCTTGTGATAACCGATCTTCGGTTCACGGCCCCGAATTAGGAAATGATTCGGAACAGGGTGTTACAACTCTCCCTAATTGAATTAGATTTCGTCCTCGAAATCACTCTTTACCACCCTCCTAGAAAACCAAACGCTCTGACAAAAACCTCCTAATAATGAACAAATCACTGACCCTTTATCTGACGAACCCACACCTTGCTGCTATAATTCTGAAACCCCATAACTTGCTTGATCTCCATACAGGTAGAACCATTCTGAAACACAATCATGAGGACCTCTTACTACACATTTGAACTGAGAAACATCATTTTGATCCTGAGCCATTCAACTGATACCCTTGGCAGGTAGATTCCTTAACCATAACTGGTAACGAAAGGCCGCCCTATATATAACGACTCCCAACACGATTCTCGCCGCCATGCCAACCCGGTACATAACCCATATCCTGAGATCCAAAGATTACACTAGCATTTCATCCGAAATGTTCTAATTCCACGGCAACCTTCCGCTAAGCTGAGATACAAAATCCTCAATCCACTATTGAGACTGACAGTCTCACACACATGCCAATCACAGGCCATAAAGTCATCCCACTATAATCGTAATCTAATACCTTGATCCAGCCGAGCTCCATTGGGTGTCACCCGTTCTGTCATAATCATATGGGCCTCGCCAACGTGTCTCACCCAGTCTGTACCAACGAATGAGCCACGCCCACGGGTCTCACCCAATCGAGTGCTACACAGGGCTAACCTTTCCTCGAACCCTAATGGTCCTCCTCCCATAAGAAGGAGAATTTTTCTGACAATATTGTATGGCTTGCCCCAGACATGTGCTGACCCCCTTCCAACCCAACGATCAATCATACCTTGGCCTACTGCAATCTGGAGAATGCGACGACTACATCGCAGACTTGCAACGCTTCCCTGACAGTCCATCATCCTTGTGTATGCTACGGCTACCCTGTAGTCTTACAACACCCCCCTATTTCCATTGATCTGACCCATGGTTTACCCTTCATCCACCATACCAATCATATTCATCAGGAGTCGAACTCACATCCGACTTTTCCTAATCAGTTGTTCGGGTCATGCTTCGAACCCCAAAGCCTTCATCAAACAAGAATAGGCAGAGAGGCTGTAAAACAACCCTCAACTTGGATTCAATCACAGTTGACTGCCATACATCACAATGAATGCGCCTACCAGATGTTAGAAGTTTCCTGGCCTCCTATCCTTGCACATCCTCTAACCAGACTACCACCAGAGTTGTCTTTCCTCCCAACAAATGGGGTACTTTTCCTGGTTCGAACCTGATCCAAATCCCTAGAAATTTGAACGATTCTCGCTCACTTGGATTCGACAGTGTTCTTCCAATCCACAATATTTGATGGATTTCCGACCCATCGCACCCTTATAATTCAAACGGTCGACAACCTAAGCTAACAATAACTAGCGCTCCAACACTAGGCAATCTTAATGATCACAACCACATACCAAATCCAAAGGAATATTTCCTGAAATCTCAGCAAGTTCAGTAATCCCAAGCACTTTCCATGATACAACTCCAAATCCTTAAGTCACTACTGCTCGAAAAGAACTATAGCCCTTGACCAGAACGGATGAATCACAAATCCAGCTACCCACACAGAAGAATCTCTTCATTCTAACAACCTCCAACCAATACGGTTTCAAAATTTCCTTGACACTTCCAATGCTCGAACCAGCTCACACGACCTCCGTCATCATCATCTTGTTGGATTAGGTGTCTAAGTTCATAACTATTTCTAGGATGTATTTGACCTAGTTGGCATGGTCCATTTGGGTTGCATGGCATTGCAACACTTGGATAGACTAAATGAGAGAAAGGACACTTAAGGTTTATTAATATATTATAAGTTCTAATATATCAATAATATTATTTAATTAGTCTTGATCAAAGAATTAATTTGAAATTAATTACGTGATCAAAAAGAGACTAATTAAATATATGGGGTCGATTGTGTAAATAATCTATTCTTATATAGTGGGCTAATGATCCATGGTTTGAATGGATTGGGCTGAAACCCATAAGATGCTCCATGGATAATCCATGGAGGTTACAAACCCATGGATCATGGAATATGAAAAGCCATGACAATTAGGGTTTACATGGTGTAACCCTACTTGTGCCACAACTATATAAAGACCCCTAGTCTAGCAAAATCGGCACTACTTGTACAAGATAGAGGGCTAGCTGATTTTGAGGTGTAAGTGAACTTCTCTCAAGTCTATTCCAAGAGTTGTAGTGTTGTGTGAGACATTTGAGACATCACACTTGAGGTGCTAGGCTGACAAGGTTCTCAAGGAATCCAAACTACAAAAGGTATGTTCTTCTTCTAGCATTTATGTTTAAAATTTCCCATGGTATGCTAGATAGGTTAAAAACCTTGGAAAATCAATTTTGCATGTATCATACTAAAACATAGATCCAAGGTCTCTAGGGTTGCATGTACACCTTAGGAGTGTTAGAATACTCAAAACCCTACAGTGGTATCAGAGCCTAGGCTTGTTTGTTTGATACTTGATGCAAAATTATGTAAAAACTCAGTTTTTCTGCACTCTGCAGCATGAACTCGTCGAGTCCATGGGGGGAGTCGACGAGTCCATGACTAAATTCATCCTACTTGTCGAGTAGGTTCGTACACTCGACTACTACGAGCCCCAGAATGCAGATTTTCAAGTTTTGCTGCTGAAAATGGACTAGAAACATTACCCTAAACTGTTTTGGTCTTATAAAACTTGTTTTAGATGGTGTAATGGTTATGCCAATCCATTTTCAATAGCTATTATCAAAATTTCAAGTTTTATATGGTTAATTTTATGATTCTTGAAATTGTTGATATGCATGTTCATGATCTTATGAGTTTAGAAGATCATAGGAATTATTTGTAACTTGCTTGTTAGTTTAATTCTTGATCATTATGTGTTTTAATGGAATCCATAATTTGTCCTCAAGTTATGGATTACCAAAAGTCATCCTTTTAAAGTCCATTAAAGAAACACATAGGTTACATAAAATGAAAAGTCCCTCATTTTAATAAACCATTCAACTCATAAGTTATGAAAGATGAAAAGTTTTGAAAGTTACAAAACTTGCCCTCAAGTTTTGGAACATGTAAATTCACTTTAAAAACTTTAGTTCCAACCCTTAGAATTTTAAAAGTTAAAATTCAACCCTTATACTTTATAATATTATAAGTTAATGATATATATATATATATATATATATATATATATATATATATATATATATATATATATATATATAAGAACAAGTCGTTTTACCGTTAGTAGGCTTCATTCACGAAGCCGGTCTATAAGGGGGGTATAAGGTTGCTGCCTATAAAATGGCAGCTTAATGGGTGTCCACTCTCACCCACCGCTTCCTTGATCGGTGGAGGGTCGTTAGCCGAACGGGTAAGACAAGGACTTTAAATCTTCATTAAAAGTATGATGAATATAAAGTAACTAAATGTTTTTATAAATTCCCAATCTTAGTTACTTTAGGAAAAATGTGAATAAGGTGCTAACCCATGAAATTACACTTTGCACTTTGCTTAAGTCGGTTAGTGGAGCGCGTGTGGGTAACCGACACACTAGCTGGACTTAACAAGGTAGGTAAAGGGTAACTCAATGTTTATCATAGTATCGATGGAGCGCGTGTGGTTAACCGACACATCGATTGAGGGGTAAACATTAAGGGTACCAAGTAATTTGCATGGTTACTTCACACCTTGTTTTGTGATCCTCGACATCCCAGTCACAAAACCTGAAGGGCACACTCAAGATTGAAACATGCCATTGAAAAGTTCAATGAATCTCAAAGAATCTAGGAGTTTCAAAACCAATTAAAACCTAATAATTTATTTCGTTTTACATGGTGGAAATTGGTGAATCGTCATTCGCCTACCTTCAAATATTCTATAGCTTGGATTACGACATCCCTCTTCCAAGTGATAAAATATTGTGTTGGGTCCTGGCCTTAATATTTCATATTGGGTGTTATATTAAGGACTTTAAATCAACTATCTTGAATATCTCCCAAAAGATGGCTGGTTCAGACATCTATTATCTTCCTAAAAACTCTTGGAACAAGCTTTCCTAAAGAAGATGATGTCCCGTAAATCATTCTTCACTCCCTCCACCTCCTCCAATTACTCTCCCTAACCCACAAGTTCAAGGTCACTACTATGTAAAAGACTATGACATGACCCGTAATGATCTTATCTATTTGCTTGGTGCTGCTGAATCAACAATGATTTGGAGCACTAGTAGAGCAAATTTGATTCAGAAGATCAACTTCCCAGACTTTCATGGACATTGACAATGGTAACCTTGAATATCTGGAAAAGCTTTCTTTTCCCAATGGAAAGGGATCGGCCATAGTCAACTCGGTTGACCAAATGGTAAAGAGAATGGCTAAGTCTGAGATAGTCCCATTCCCAAAGGGTCCATATGTGTCTATTGCCAAAGGAAGGGGCATTGGTTGTGAAACTGCCCTAACTACCTGAAAGATCTAAGAGAAAAGGAAAAATCAAAAAGGTTTGCCTCTGCTTCAGGTAAGTCCACTATCTAACTCTGTTAAGTTCCTTATTGATGATTCTTAATACAAAATGTGACTCGGTTACATTTGGTGTTTGGCAGGATCAAACAAAGGGAAGGAAACTTAAAGAAAGAGTATGCTGAATCTGATCGCGAAGATGGATTTCAATCGCATGGTTCGAAGATCGGACTCTTGAGCTACTACTTAGGAGTTATGATAGATTGCTAGAAAATATGTAATAGCATAGTTTTCATTTAAAGTTGCATTGTAAGGAAAAGTTTTTTTCCACATTTATAAATAAATAAAATTTTGTTTTATTTTATTATATCTCCTTGCAATGGTATTTTATGAAAAATTGATGTTTGTATGGTTCTAGCAATAAAGGAAATGTGAATTTGATTCTTTCATTTGTGGTAGTGTCTAAATTTACCAAATAAAGAAGATTCTCATCAACCAAGTTTCAATTGGACCGAAACTTGGAATCATGCAAGTTGTATAGTATGATGAATGAGAATTTTCATCTTTGGAAAATTAAGACTAATTCCTTGTTTACATGTATATGTGAGTCAAGTGAAGGACTAAGGGATCCAGTACACATTCTTGTGCACTGGTCAAGGTCCACCACAAAAGATCGATAAGACTATTCGTCATGATTTACTAAAGTTGAGTAAATATGGTTATACTTACCAGTTTAAGTATAATTCTGAAACATTGGAAAAGTTTCGATGTATTGCAGGACGAATGAGAAGAATCAAATTAGGCAGAAAGATAAAAGTTTCTCAAATCTGAAAAGATGGGAGAGTACTTTAGTATCATGTTTTGTGATGATCTTAATGATTAAGAAACCATATCACAATTGGTTCTCTAAGGACATCTTAGTGCATTCTTATGGCTAAGAAGAGGAATCATGAATTGTTGAAGTGGTTAAATCAAGAAGAATGAGTCATACTTCGTTCCAAAACAAGTCTTAGAGTCTTACTCCAAGATTGTAACTTGAGTGACATATCTTAAAGAAAGGTTTATAAACTTGTCAAATGTAAGAGTAAAATGTGTCCTACTCTTGTACATTTGAAATTGATAAGTTGTGATGTTTTGGATAAAACAAAGACCAACTAAGGCCAATTGTGTGAAGTGTTTGTCTTGATAAAGAATCCATACTATCTCTTGAATATTTGGCAAGTGAGCCTTATATGTCAAGAGGACAGTGGGAGTCTTAAAGATCTTGAAAAAGCTTCTAGATATAATCAAGAAGAAAAGCCTATAGTTTATCACTAGCACACGACTTGAGGTTTATAACCTATCGTGTTGACATATTCCTATTTATGTGCCCATTCCTGTTAAATTTGGCTTTGCATATGAGTTCTGAGAGTTCTCAATTGGTTGCATAACAACTTGGAAGCAATGGCAGGCCCTTGTGCTGCCATGTGGCAAGAAGTTAAGACTGCACAAGTTCAATCCATAAGAGTTTGGATTTGTCACTAACCTTGTCTTGTGATTATGGATTCGACAAATTCACATGGATAGGAACACACACACCATAAAATCTAAGTGTCATAAGGTTTCTCTCCGATTCATGAAAATGATGGTGAGGAAACGCTTTCACTAAGTAGATTTTAAGTAGATAGCAATTGTGATATTTGCATTCTCAAAGTCGTTAGTGGAGCGTGTGTGGTTAACCGGCACACTAACATGGACTTGTGAGAAATGGCAAAGGTCTAAACAATTGAGACTATGATTACGGCATCCCTTTTTCATAGTTCTGAAATTGTTTAGACACACATGTGTGCTATCTAAGGAAAGGTGTATGATTTTGATAAAGTTTTATCAAAGCATCTCGTATCAGAAATATGAACTTTGGTAAGAAGGACAATAAAGTATTGATTTCTAGAAGTCCAGCTGATTTCTGAGTACATGTCAAAGCTAGTGGGAGCATAAGTGTTATGCTAATAATCATCATGTTAGTGGGAGCATGATAATTATAATAAGTGTTGCAAGTTAGCAATGTTAATTATAGAAAAACAAAAGGTTTCAATTTGGAAAAAGTTGTTTTGCTATAATTAAGGGAGAGGAAATTATACTTCATTTCAATTCTAAAAGGCTTAGATTGAGGTTTTAATCATCTTTAGTCAAGGATATATATATATATATATATATATATGAATTTTATGTTGGAATGGCTCAACATAAGGAAATTCTATATATGGGTCTATTATTTGCGTTCTAAAATTCGATTATGATTACGGCCTCCCTTTTCATAATCTGAATTATGAGAACTTGGCAAATAGAAATAGAAATATTATAGCAAAAGACTGGTCTAGTATCATGTCTTTATGAATCGTGTCCCATATTCTTCGGATATAGGATCGATTTCATGTGCTATAATATTCATCTGTTCTAAATTTTTCCAAATGCCCAGAGCATTAAGAGGGAAAAAGTAGTAGAACTAGATATGACTAATTTGATTAAGCAATTGTCGAGGACAATCTAAGGTTTACCAAAGATTGGTTGCTCAGGGACAGTTGAAAGTATAGTATTAGTTTTGGAAGGACCATATTGACATATTCTAAAAAGAGTCAACTCTTGTTCAGAAGTAATAGTCAAAAGGGGAATATGGGAATGTTCCCATAGCTGGAAGTTATTCATTAAATCTGTGTAAAATTAGGAAACTTAATGCAAGAAGAATGTTTAAAGCAATGAACTTTGAATATGAGACTTTGTTTCCATGGAGTTGATCTCCATTGGAATGCTCTATAATGTCTGTTGACAAGTCTTTATGACTTTGTGCATAATCATTACAAGAGGACCAATGCATATAAGTTTAGAATCTAACAGATTTAGGTAAATGGCAGGAATTTGGAATTCTTGCATTTGCGATAAGGATTTGGGATTGTGAGATGAGTATCGTTGGAATTATGTTCAATCAATCTATTTCACACAGTAAAGATCATAGACAAACTTAGCGTGCATACTTGGTGTATGGCATAACTAATTTTTGGAAAAACATAGTGTGCATGGCATGACTAGTGTTTAGAAAAAAAAAACCATAGTGTACATGCTTGGAGCATGGGACAACTATTGTTTTAATTCAAGTATAAAGTTGATAGTTTGAAACAGTATGCAATGAATAATGTGTAATCAAGATGGTGATAAATAAAAGATGCTCTATTTATATTCATAAGTTCTGAGACCATATTTGATTCGATTATTCTTGTGTTTCACTTTGCATGTTTTGACTTCCAGAATAACTAGGTCATTCTTCCCGAATGACTAAGTTATTCAAACCATCCACAGTCGGTCATATGTTGGAAGTAGATATGAATCAAGACTGTCATGAAGTTATATTGTAGATGTCCAAGGTATGGGACATAGCACGAGTTGCTGCAACATTCATGAGTGTTCATAAGTTCTGAGTATTGGATTCAACCCACTCTCACTGGTATCATTTCATGGAATTTATCTCGAGTGATCGTGAGACGGTAATATCATATAAGTCTTCAAACCTACAGATATGACTTGTTGCCTATGAGTTGGTTATACATTGGTTGTACGAAAACGCATTGGTAACTCGATGTTATAAAACGTGCCTTTGTGTATGATTCAATAAGTAGTAGAACAAGCATATGAGTCGAAGTTTATCTTTTCCTTCTTGGATTAGAAGCGATATATGGGCCCCTCATTAATTTTGTGTTGACCCATGTACCGGGCCCAGTCAGAACTAAGTTGATGTGTTTAATTAAGTTCTATGTCAAACAAATTGGAAATCAGGAAACAAACTGTTGGACAATAAGTAAGACATTGTTCCATGTATTTGTCCGGCTGATATCTAGAACAGAGGATTATATGATCACTTATCTTAAATGGCGTATGATCATCATCTCAGTTTCGCGAGACCTTGAAAGAGCTACGATTGCTGATCGGTTCCTGAAGTTATTCTTGCAGATATCGTTATTAGACTTATCCAAGTGGGAGACTGCTGGATTAGGTGTCTAAGTTCATAACTATTTCTGGGATGTACTTGACCCGGTTGGCATGGTCCATTTGGGTTGCATGGCATTGGAACACTTGGATAGACTAAATGAGAGAAAGGACTCTTAAGGATTATTAATATATTATAAGTTCTAATATATCAATAATATTATTTAATTAGTATTGAGCAAAGAATTAATTTGGAATTAATTAAGTGATCAAAAAGAGACTAATTAAATATGTGGGGTTGATTGTGTAAATAATCTATTCTTATATAGTGGCCTAATGATCCATGGTTTGTATGGATTGTGCTAAAACCCATAAGATGCTCCATGGATAATCCATGGAGGTTACAAACCCATGGATCATGGAATATGAAAAGCCATGACAATTAGGGTTTACATGGTGTAACCCTACTTGTGCCACAACTATATAAAGACCCCTAGTCTAGCAAAATCGGCACTACTTGTACAAGATAGACGGCTATCTGATTTTGAGGTGTAAGTGAACTTCTCTCAAGTCTATTGCAAGAGTTGTAGTGTTGTGTGAGACATTTGAGGCATGACACTTGAGGTGCTAGGCTCACAATGTTCTCAAGGAATCCAAACTACAAAAGGTATGTTCTTCTTCTAGCATTTATGTTTAAAAGTTCCGCATGGTATGCTAGATAGGTTAAAGACCTTGGAAAATCAATTTTTCATGTATCATAGTAAAACATAGGAGTGTTAGAATGCTCAAAACACTACACATCTTGCTACCGTTCTTTTCCTAGCAACCGTAGCAATTTGACCCAAAAGTGCTTCCATTAATGATCGTCATCCCTACTGTAAGGCGCAATACTTCTAACCTCTGACTTCATTTCTAAACCAATAATGTTAATTCGTCTGTTGATCTTCCAAGAGATACCCTTGAATTGTTTCCACCAACGATCCAAAACAACAATCAGACAAACTAGACCCAGCTCAACAAGATGTGTGATAGGTCATAATTTAGTGGTTTAGGTTAGGCATCCATCTTGTATAAGTCTTTGTAGGGGTTTGGGCATTATTTTGGTATATGTAATTTTTGTAGTTGTGTACGGCCGTGGTCATATGTACGGCCGTACTCCTGTGTACGGCCGTACATGGGTGTTCGGCTAGTGGTCCTATAAATAGCTTGTGTATGTGTCTGTCAGAGAGAGACGTATGTGTGTATCCAAGGTGTACCTGACGTTTTTGTGATATTAACGTGTGCATGCGTGGTTTAATCTTTCCTCTACTCCATTCTTATTCTCATTGATTGCTATTTGTTTGATCACTGGTTTGGATCATTGAAATTGAGACTTACAATTGGTATCAGAGCTAATCCGGTGTCAAAACATATTCTTGGATTGTATCAATCAATTTTTCCAGATCTGGAGCTTATTTGATCTTATTCTTAAAGGATTTTTGCGTTTTTGGATAGATCTCTGAAAATTAGGGGGGGGGGGGGGTGGGTTTGTTCTTTGCATTTTTTATAAAAACGAGTTTTTGATCGAGTTTTGGAGCAAAAATGGTGAAAAACGTCGTTTTTCTTCGCATCTGTTGAAGGGTTTACGGCCCTTGAAGGGTGTACGGCTCAAGAAGGGTTTACGGCCCGAAGTGAGTTTATAACCTCGGAGTTTACGACTACGGTTTACGGTCCTCGGTTTACGGCTCAGCATCCTCACACGTGTACGGTTCTCGGATGATTACGGCCTCGGTTTGTGGTCTTCGGTGTACGGCCAGACTCGTGTGTCCGGCTTCGGAGTTTACGGCTCAACAGCATCGTTCTGGGCCTCGCACCTCATCCTCGCACGCGCATCAGCAAAAATAGGAAACATTTATGAGGGTGCCAGGAATCGAACCCGAGTGTCTTGCATACTTCTTCCCTCCGCCTTACCAACTCATCTAGCTTGCTAGATGTTCCTTTCCTTCCCTTTTTAATTCATAAAGCTTCGCTGTTTAGCCTTTCATTTCGCAAATTTGTCATTTTCAGGCCAAAAATCAATTTCTTTTAATTTTAAAATCCATTTTTCAAACAAAATTTTTAGTTTTTAATTTTTGACTTTTATTATTGACTTTTGACCTTAAATATTGACTTTGACTTTCAAGTTTGACCTTTGACTTTAAACTTTGACTTTCTCGTTTAACTTTCAAATTTTCATATTTAGTTTTTCGGTTTGACTTTTAAGTTTGACTTTTCAAGTCTGACTTTTTAAATTTGACTTTTAAGGTTGACTTTCTCGATTTATAGTCAAAGGGCAATTTTTTTTGGTAAACAATGAGTTCCTCAAACATTCCAGTAAATGAAGTCTCTTGTTCTCAATCTTGTATTAAAACTGTTAAATTTTTGCGTAATAAAATCGAGTTACTAAAGAGAGAAAATGAGGATCTAAAATATGAGAGATATACTATTAGGAAAGAACAAAAACCATTAAAAGAAAAATTGGAGGCCAAAACTAAGGACTTCAGGAAATTGCAAGAAGATTACAGCAACAAGTGTGTAAACTATGATCACATTAAAAGCAAACTTGCTGCTGTAACTACAGAACTTGACACATTGAAAACTCGTTTTCAAAATGTTGATTTTAACTTCAAAAAATTCGATGTGTCAAGTGAGAGGGTTGCAACTATAATTGAAAATCAAATGAAATGGAAAGATCAAAAACAAGTAGGTTTAGGATATGAGAGTGTCCCTCCCCCATTTAATCACAATTACACTGCTCAACCTATGACTCAGGAGGAGATAGACCGAGAACCATTTATGGTCTATGGTAAATCAGCTGTTGAAGAGGCCACAAAACCTAGTGCTAGGGTTTTAGATACTAACATTTTTACTTCCCATGCAGATACATCTTTAAGTCAAGGAAAGCAGAAGTCTGGAGAGAATGGTGCTAATAATAATTCTGTTTTGAAAAATGATGTTTCTGTTTCAGATAATATTGTTTCTAAAATTGATGATTTGATTGGTGATGATTCTGCGTCTAATTCTGATGCTTCAAATGTTGCTTATGGTGATGTGTCTAATAATTCTGATGTTTCTGTTACCAGCACACCCACTGCACACACAACCTGAATCATGCACTTGTACATGTGGGAAGAGCAAGGGAGTCAATAAAACCACTAAACCAGAAAAGAGCAGTACCAATTTTTATTCTAAGAAACAAACATGCTTTGACTGTGGAACTGCGGGTCATATTGCTCGCAATTGTCGAAATCGTGCATTTGTTCCTTTTCATGCACACAGAAGAGAGAGCAAGTCGCGAGGAAGATCTCTCATGAGAAATTTCTCGAGGCCTCGTTCTCGTGATGGTGATTGGAATGTTCATAAGGACAGAAAAAGGGATGAACTTAAAAGAAATAAATAGGTTTTTCATGCGAATATAACAGGTACTTTCACGAAACCAAACGTGGCTAAGCTAAGATCGGATTCGTCAAAGTCTTCATCTGGGTCTACGGATAATTTTAGACGGAAACCCAATCGATCAAACCCAAAGAAAACTGTTTCAAAATCATCTGTAAAAGTTTCTAAACCTAACTACCAATGGGTGCCCAAGAATCTAAATGTCCAATCATCTCAATCTTCTGCTTGTGCATCTGGTGATAAATCAAATTAAAAAATTAAAAAAAAAAAAAAAAACTTGTTACTAACAAAGAAAAACCCAGTGTTGTTATGACCTGGGTCCCAAAATCTAATTAATCTCGCGCATTGTACAGGAACAGCTGCGGAGGAATGTCGTCAGACCTTGGTACGTCGACATCGGTTGTTCCAGGCACACGACAGGAGACATCTCCCAACTGCACGTCGTTCAGACTATTAATGGGGGCTATGTTTCCTTCACGGGAGGAGGTGGAGGGAAGATCACACAGAAAGGAACAGTTAAAAATGGAGTGCTGAGTTTTGAGAACGTCATCTACGCTCCTGAGTTAAAGTGTAGCTTGTTGAGTGTCTCACATATCAGCTTATGGACTACGGTTTGAATTTTCTTGACACCTATTTTTTGAAAATGATACGCTTTGAGGACTAATTTTTTTTGTTTTAGGTTAGTTTAAATTTGCGCATTTTACTTTCATTCTCACCCATGCACAAATTTAAGGGGAGAAATAAACAAAACACAATAAAAAAAAATAATAAAATAGAAAATCAAAAACTAAAAAAAATTAGATAGTGTTCTTTTCATTGCGTATTTCTGTAGGTGTTGTGACTTGAAGTGAAATCAACAAGTGATAACAGGCAATCTAAACCCGTGTAAGGTACCAAAGGTGAATTGTCTAGGCTCTATGTTCGATGCGCTGGTAGGCACGAAAGATTTAAATGGACTTGACTAGGTTCAGATGAACTTAAAGAATCTAGTGACTTGACAAATCTGGACCTAGATAGTTCCGTTTAGCCTGACAATACGACGTTCGGGTAGGTTGAGCAGAGAGATATACATGGGAATCTACGGATACATTAAATGATCTGTATCTAGAACTATGGATTAACTTTTCCTCGATGTGCGGACTTTGTCCTTAATTCCGGTATTGACGGGGCGACCGGGGAATTCCGATAAAATTAGGTATGTAGAAGGTTATTTTCTTTCTTTCTACCTGTCAGTCATCTGTTGCCTCCTCTGTGTGATCGAAAGATCCGACCTGGACTGCAACATATGCAACTCTATCTCTCTACATCTTCCATCTATGAAATTCTTCCTGTCTGTTAGTCATATGTTGTCTCCTTTGCGTGATTGGAAGACATCCGACCTGGTACACAGCATATGCACCATTCTATTTCTCAATCCCTCTAAACTCTAGTGAGTCATATGTTTCACCCTCTGCGTGATTGGAAGAGATCCGACCTGGGTGTATAGCATATGCATTCTTAATCTGTCTTCTCCCATAATAATTGTCTGCTCATCTAAAGTAAGGAGTATTTTGGAAGTCCCTTATTATTGGGGTATATCAGGAAGCGGGAAACATATTCTAGTAAAACTAAAATTAAACATTTATAGGTTGTCTGTAGATCTCGTTGCTAAATTTAGGTGGACAACAATATCCTTCCTCGTCGTTGGCTGAATGGTCCTTAGGAACTTTATCTAGGATCATAGTGTCACAACGTCTTGTCACTTATAATATGTCCTAAATCTGTCATAATTTTTTGTGTTTAAGTGGACCACAATACCAACGATTAACCAGATCTATTCATGAAAAGGGAGGTACTGATAAACAGATTAAGGCTGTCTAAGAACTTTGATCCCAAACTCATAAAATTTTATTAGTATTGGTAAAAGAGAAATTAGTGTTAATTCATTTTAATTTCAATTTTATTTTTATTTTTATTTTATTTTATTTTTATTCTTATTTTATTTTTATTTTGCTAAAAATAAAAAAAAAATTAAATTTTTTTAGTTTAAATTTTTTATATTTTATTTTAATTTTAATTTTAATTTTTAAGTCTTCAAAATGTTTTATTTAAAAAAAAATAGATGTATTGGGCTTGCAACTCATGGGTTTTGAGCAGGATGATGATATAAGGTTAAGCAGTGAAGGCCTCGATGCTTTCTTTGACACTGTCCATGATGTTGTGCAACCTGCAACGGAGACAGAAGGAGTTAGTGGTGTTCTCAAAGTGATGTCTCCAACTTTTGATCAGATGGCTGATACCTTTCAACCGATATGGATATGACTTCAAGGATTCCTCCCCTTCCAGTTGTCACTCCAACTCTGGTGTCGTCTGAAAGTGATCTAGAATTGACACATGCCTCCCAGCCTCCGTTGAAAAGAAGGCGAGCTGACCCGAGGCCGGGAGTGCTTATTAAAGATCAAGTCCAGCCAACGCAGCCAGCAACTACAGCCGCCGCTACACCATCACAGTCAGCCCAAGTTGACATTCAGGAAGGTCCAATCACTATTTTTGAAACCGGGATTTCTTCAGCTCCTAGGGATTCCTCCCCTCTAAGGCTTATGCATGATGCTGCCTCTGAGAGGCTCGCCAGGTTCTTGGAGGAACATGATGATGATCCTAATCCTCGCGAAGTGGACTTATCTGTCCCAGAGCTAAGAGAGGAGATCACTACTCTTAAACATAAGATCATTGAGAAAGACGTTCTGATCGGAAACCTCGATATTCGAGTTTCCGAGCTTGAAGAAGAATACTTTCAAAAGTCTAAACAGATCTCCGATCTCCAGCTTAATCTAGGTGCCCTATCAGTAGACTATTTTGACTTGAAGAACAAGCTTATTGCAGAATTTGGTGACAAGTTCAAGACCACAACCGAAGAGCCTTGCGCCACTGTAGTGATCAAGTTTCGAGATAGCGATTGCTCTATTCGTCTTGTTGATGCTAAGGATCTTTTGCAGTTCAGGAAGCAAGACATACACACCTTGGTGATGCTGATCAAGAAGACCTGAGTACATGCTAGTCCTAAACCAAGGGGGAGATTGATCGGTCATAATTTAGTCATTTGGGCTAGGAATCCATCTTGTATAAGTCTTTGTAGGGGTTTGGGCATTATTTTGGTATATGTAATTTTTGTAGTTGTGTACGGCCATGGTCGTGTGTACGGCCATACTCCTGTGTACGGCCGTACACGGGTGTTCGGCTAGTGGTCCTATAAATAGCTTGTGTCTGTGTCTGTCAGAGAGAGACGTATGTGTGTGTATCCAAGGTGTACCTGACGTTTTTGTGATATTAACGTGTGCATGGTTGGCTTAATCTTTCCTGTACTCTATTCTTATTCTGATTGATTGCTATTTGTTTGATCACTGGTTTGGATCATTGAAATCGGGACTTACAATGTGCCCTACTCATAACTCTCGGCATGAAAAAATGGCATATAACAATCCTTGATAATATAAACCAGAAAATAATGGAGAACAAAACCATAGATAATACTTACAGATACCAATGCAAGATTCCAAGCAATAATATATGAATATTGATGATAAGGCATGAAAAAAATACAAAATATAACATACCCACGATATCATCTGATGAAAACTTTGGCCTCCCTTGACCGACACTTCAATGCTCGTCTCCTCATTGTTGGGGCTCCGACCCTACCCTCACGATCATCAGTGATCCTCCAAGTAACTGGATCAAGTGCACTCACTGCTCCACCTCTCAACACCGGACGATCGGCCTTCTTGTGGTCGATATGATTGCAGTGAAAAGACATCAGAACTGATCCACGGGGGCAATCCCTACTATAATGACCCATCTGACCACAACTGAAACATCCTTGCCCTGTCTCCCGACATCCTCCCTCATGGGTCCTCCCATACTTAGTACAACGGACCCGACCCTGATGGCCTCCCAAACGTGGATCCTGAGTCTTGGGCCTCTTCGCCTGGTTCACTGTGATCTGAGTCTGCCCTGACTTCCTCTTCCCGAGGTTCTCCAAATCAATCTCCCACTCTTGGGCTCTAGAGATCATATCATTAAGGGTCTCGCACCCATACAAACTCATTAACTCCCTGATGTCAACTTGTAACATCCCAAAAATTATGAGGTAAAAATTTCAATTTTACAATTAAAACACCATTTATCTTTATTTTAAACATTCAAAGTACTTCATAATAAAACAGTTATCAGCGTACAATCCCAAAATCATCATATTACGGAAACATGGGTTGATGCGCTGCGATCAAGTCGGGCCCTTCTCTTTCGAACCGGAAGTACTTGAAACCATAACCATAAAACCGTAAGAACAAGGCTTAGTGATTTCCCCAAAATACCACATATCCTACATATCATTGGGCCTAGCCCTCATATTTGGCCTAACCCTCACATTGGGCCCAACCCACCATAATGGGCCTAGCCCTTCCTAATCCATAGGTCTAATTGTCTCTGTGACTTTTGCATTTGTAGGAAGGGTTTGGAGTTGAGTTAAGGCCATTAAATAGGGTCCAAGACCCTAAATTAGGGTTTGCGTCTGGCTAGAGTACGCTCAGAGTATTCGTGGTACGCCCAACGTACTCCTAGTACGCCCAGCGATCAACCGGCCTAGTATGCCCAACGTACTCTTATGTACACCCAGCTTACTAGGCTTAGCCTTAAAGCCACCAAACTTCCGAAAACCATTACTTCTTCGTTCTAAGTCCGACTACGACGATCCATATATCAACGGAAGGGTAATGACAAGCTCTACATTATTATCAACTCACTCTTGCCTTGAAACTTTCCGAACTTAAATCCAAAATCAATAAAAGGCCCGAACTATCACTTTACTATTGTACCCTTGGGCTCAAAACACAAATCAAACTCCCAGATCATCTAATCTACATTTCCACACCAAAAGGGGTCTGATTATATGTTTTCCAAAGGCCCTAAGCCTTATGATAACCTCTCTTCGGGTCACAGCCCCAAATTAGGAAACGATTCGGAACAGGATGTTACAACTTGGCTTAGCCCATTAAGCACTTTCTCTTTAAGACTATTATATCCCCATTTCCAAAACATTCCTAGCATCAAATAACAACATAAAAATCCTTACTTTCTAGACATGCATGTCTAATGCATGTCTTAGACTCTATTAGGTCAAAATGAGGGTTTTTGGCCAAATCTTCCATGCATGATGCTAAAACTCAATATTACTCCAGATCCAAAGCATCAAAGGCCCAAAATGACATGGATATTCATAAAGTTACAAACTTTATGAGATCTCACCACCCAATAATCAAAGACATGAAGATTATGGCATAGAAACCTAGATTTGTGCACAACAAACCAAAAAGCTTGAAACTTGGGGACTTACAAGAGTCCAGAAGATGCACAATAAGATGGTGAGAAGTGTTGCTTGCTGAATCCAAGTCTAGAAGTCATGTCCTTCTTCTTCTAATCCCCAAAAGTCAACACAAAAAGCTTAGAGAGCAAAAATTGAGATTAGGGTTTTCTTGGAGGCTAAGTGAGTATGATGGAGGCTGAGGGTGAGCAACCATAGCCATCATATTCCCTTAAATAGGGTGCAAACCCCAGATATTAGGGTTTATCATTACACAGCTGCCACGTCGTGAAAATGATTTAAAACCCGCGATACATCGACCATCGTCACGTCGTGGGATGCCTTCACCACAAACGTGGTATTGCCTAAAATCCAAAATACGTTAAATTAAAATACTTCCAAGAATCCGGATGTTACGATTCTCCTCCACTTGAATCAGACTTCGTACTTGAAGTTTGCTTCTACAAAGAACTCTGGCTAATGCTCCCTCATCTCTGCCTCGGGTTCCCAAGTCCACTAGGAACCCTTTTGACGCTGCCATTAGACCTTGACCAAAGATATCACATTGTTGTGCAAGGCCTTTGTATTTCTATCCAAAACTGCCACTGGCCTCTCAACATAGTTCAGACGATCATCAACCTGAATATTGTCTAAAGGGACCACTGTTGAATCATCAACTACACAATTCCATAGATGAGAAACATGAAAGGTGTTGTGAATCTGACTGAGCTGCTCAGGAAAATTTAGCATGTGAGATACCTTGCCAACCCTGGAAACCACTCGAAATGGCCCAATATACTGGGGACCTAAGTTTCCCCCTTCCTGAAGTGTATTACACCCTTCCAGGATGATACCTTTAGCAAAAACCATGTCTCCCACCTCAAACTCCAACTCAGATTGACGCTTGTCGGCATAACTTTTATGCCGACTCTGAGCTGTCTGCAACCTCTATCTGATCTGCCGAATTAGTTGTGTCGTCTGAAGGACTACCTCAGTCCTTCCTATAACCATGTGTTAATATTTTAGAATATTTGATCTGTCGAATAAGCTTTGCCGTCTGAAGGACTCTGAGCTGCCTACAACCTCTATCTGATCGACGCTTGTCACCATCACGTTAAATATGTAGAATATGCAGAATTTGTGTAAATATTCTAGAATATGTGTTAATATTCTACAATATTTATACACATTCTAAAATATATATATATATATATATATATATATATATATATATATATATATATATATATATATATATATATATATATATATTCTACATATTCTACCATTATTAACGGTGGATATTTTTTGTTGTATTTTTTTCTCTTTTTAATTTGTTTTCATAAGAAAAAGTTTCGAAAATTATAAATAAATATGTTTTTTTGTAATTGTTAATTTTTTTTTTATATTTTTTCAAAATTTTTAATTATTTGTAGGCATTTTCAATGTGTTGCCAGAAGTGTGTCCCCTCATCTCACTAAATATCATGGTCTCATATCTCAACAATATATATATATATATATAAGAAAAATATTCAATAAATAAATAAAATAGTTCCATATATATATATATATATATATATATATATATATATATATATATATATATATATATATATATATATATATATATATATATATACTCGGCAAGTTTTGAGGCCCGTGCTAAGCACGAGCCGAGAAGGGTAATTCGGATATTTAAAAAGATTAAGGTAAAATGTTATAACTATGTGGACTTCTAAAAGTGTGATGTCTTGATCTCAGCGTGGTGAATACCCTAAATATAATACAAAACATGATTGTTGTTATTAATAAAGAAATGCAAGTGTGTTATTATGGTGGGAAAAAAAATAAAGCACATTGTTGATATTGGAAAAAAGAGTAACAACATTTGAACCAAGTATGTTGCTATTGTTGTTAAAGAAATGGAAGTACATTCCTATTATAAGTAACAAAATGAAACAATATCGTCATTAAATGTAAAAATAGAAGTGCAATGCTTATCTAAAATAATGTTGTGGAGGTGTTGCTTGAAAGGAAGCACTACAGACGACAATACTTCTCCAAATCTGAAATCAGTGCCGGCCTTATGCTTCAATTTGTAAAGGTAGGGCTTAGGGCCCCATTCAATTCAAAGTGCAGCTCTAGTCTTCTATCCATCTATTCACGGACCATCTCTCCATTCCCCAAAAAAATCACGTTGCGATTCGAAAGACTACAATCACGCCTGCGAGGCTGCGACGACGTCAACATTCAGCGATTAAACTTCCGTTTTTTTCTCCATTCTCGGACTTGATTCAAGCCTTCTTCTCCAATCGATTCTTCCATTGTTCCACTGTTGTCGACTGAATCGTTGATGTTCTACTTCTCACTGCTGTTCTCGCCTCTCGGTTTCTCCACAGACAATCGATTCTTCATTGAATTTGAAACGGTAATGTGCCTGACTACTTGTATTTTCCCTTTTGAGTTTCGATTTTGCTATTGGCTATTGTCTGATTATTTATTATGTAATATGTAATTGGGGTTAAAAAATAGACTAATAGCCGATTAGAATTTAGTTATCCACCTTAAACCAGTGTTCTATCGATATTACTTCAATCGATTATGTAACGGTCGCCTAGCAATAAACTTTGTCCCACTACTTCAATCGATATTGCTTGACTGCTTGATGCTTTTTGGCACTTGGTTTGGTTGATTGGCTAATTATAGAATGTATCCATTTAGAATTTAGTTGTCCCACTGCTTCAATCGATTTTGATGGAATGTATCCATAGTATAGAATGATAGAACAAGCTTTTTTGATCAAACATGCAATATTTGATTTGAATTATGTGGTTTGGCCTCAATATTTGGTTTTGTTTTTAATGAGATTCTTGTTTGACATCTAGTTATATAATGTATTTTGATTAAAACACAATTTTTTATTATTAAGTTATGTAATTTGTATTTTAATTGTTTTTGGCATTTTCCAAATGGCATGAATGATCAAATTTGTTAATCTTTTCAATTTTCTGATTTTTGATTTCAGATTGGTAGATTGCATTGTTCACTGATTCCAGATTGGCAGATTCCATTGTTTTTGAGCATTCCATTATCTTAAGGGCGGTATAATCCTAATCCATATCTTCTATACTCATAGTTATTATTAATCAAATAATTAATAAACATGTCAAAGAGAAAACATGAATCACGTGCCGCAAAAAGGAAACGAAAAATGCAAGAAGAAGCTTTTACAGATAAACAAAAAAGGTCGTTTTTAAAATATTTAACTACAAACAAAAATGTTGATAATGAACAAGAACAAACTAATGTTGATAATCAACCAGAACAAGCTAATGTTGATAATAATATTGAACAAACTAATATTGAAATTGATAACGAACAAACTAATAGTGAAAATGATAACGAACAAACTAATATTGAAATTGACAACAAACAAACTAATAGTGAGAATGATAACGAACAAACTAATATTGAAATTGATAACGAACAAACTAATAGTGAAAATGATAACACGCCTTTAAACAAATATGATCCAAGTAGATGGAATAATATTAGTACTAATTTAAGAGATTTAATTGTAGAAAAAGGTCATATAAAAATTTATGATTTTAAATTTCCAAAAGATCAACATTTAAGAAGCTTTAGTACTTCTCTTTATATGCAAAAATACCAAATGGAGAAAAATACGAACGAACATGGTTGGTTTATTCCATAGAGGTAGCTAAAGCTTTTTGTTTTTTGTTGTAAATTATTTAATATGAATACATCTACATGTTCATTAGCACATAAAGGTAACAATGATTGAAAC
Source organism: Lactuca virosa (assembly GCF_052849685.1). Lineage (NCBI taxonomy): Eukaryota > Viridiplantae > Streptophyta > Magnoliopsida > Asterales > Asteraceae > Lactuca > Lactuca virosa. Next base: position 107,766,840 of record NC_136426.1, on the reverse strand, counting down.
AATATTTCTAGTATACTAAAAAGACATGAAGCAAGTAAAGGACACATTCTTAATATGATGACATGGATTGACTTAGAAACGAGATTAGCAAATAATAAAACAATTGACAAGCAAATCCAAGAACAAATAAATAAAGAAAAAGAACATTGGAAAAATGTGTTAATAAGAATCATTGATGTAGTAAAAACTTTAGGAAAAAATAATTTAGCATTTCGTGGAACAAATGAAAAAATTTATGACGAAAATAATGGTAATTTTTTAACTATAATTGAAATGATTTGTGGAATTTGATCTTATTATGCAAGAACATATTAGGAGAATTAATGACAAAGAAATTCATAATCATTATCTTGGACATAATATGCAAAATGAACTTATTTGTTTATTAGGAGAAGAAGTTAAACCTAAAATTATTAAAAAAAAGTAAAAGAGGCTAAATACTTTTCAATAATACTTGATTGTACTCCTCATACAATTCATAATGAACAAATGTCAATTATCTTACGATATTAAGGAGTACTTTCTAAGATTTTTAATTGTAGATAATACAACCGGTAAAGGCCTATATGATGCTATAGTTGATGAAATTAGAAATATAGGACTAGATATAAATGATGTTAGGGGTTAAGGTTACGACAATGGTTCAAATATGAAAGGAAAACATCAAGGTGTACAGAAACGATTGTTAGATATTAACCCTAGAGCATTCTATACTCCTTGTGGTTGTCATAGTTTAAATTTAGTAATTTGTGATATGACTAATTCGTGTGATAAAGCTAGTGAATTTTTTGGAGTTATACAACGTATATATTCGATATTTGCTTCATCAACTCAAAGGTGGAAAATATTACAAGATAATATATCAAACCTAACACTTAAATCATTATCACAAACTCGTTGGGAAAGTAGGGTAGAAAGTGTGAAAGCAATTAGATTTCAAGGACCACAATTAAGAAAATCACTTTTACAATTATCCAAAAATTATGGATAAATCATTATCAAAAACTCGTTGTGAAAGTAGGGTAGAAAGTGTAAAAGCAATTAGATTTCAAGCACAACAATTAAGAAAATCACTTTTACAATTATCCAAAAATTAAAAGTGAGGCTAAATGTTTAGCTACATATGAACTTAAAAACTATGAATTTTTATTAGGAGTTTTTATTTGGTATGATGTTTTGTTTGCTATTAACACTGATAATAAAAGCTTGCAATCAAGTGATATGTGTATATAGATCAACTAAATGGAGTTTTGTGTTTCTTTGAAGAATAGAGAGAAAACGGATTTAAAAAGGCTTTAGATTATGCAAAAGAATTGGCTTTAGAAATGAACGTAAAACTTGAATTTCGTGAAAAACGTATCATTCAAAGAAATAGACGATATGATGAAAATGTTGCTAATGAAACTATTAAAACTCCTCTTCAATTATTTAAAACTGATTACTTTTTATATATAGTAGATAAAACCATTACTTCACTTAAAAGTAGATTTAAGCAATTTAACGAGTTCAAAAATATTTTTGGTTTTCTATTTAGTATAGAAAAATTAAAATCATCTGATGAAAATACTTTAAAAGAACATTGTTGAAATCTTGAAAAAATTTTAAAGCATGATGATAACTTAGATATTCATGGTTTAGATTATTTTATGAGCTAAAACTTTTAAGACATATTGTACATTTAGAACATGATACAATTATTAATATACTTAATTACATTAAAAAGTTTAGTTCTTTTCAAAATACATATGTTGCCTATAGGATTATGTTAACTATTACTGTAACCATTGCCTCTGCAGAAAGAAGTTTTTCTAAAGTAAAACTACTAAAAAATTATTTAAGAACTACAATGTCACAATAAATATTAAATAGATTAGCTATTTTGTCAATTGAAAAACAGTTACTAAAACAAATTGATTATGAAAATTTCATTGAAGAATTTACATCTAAAAAGGCTAGAAAAATTACCTTTATGTCATAAAATATATTCACAAAAAAACATATACATAAAAAAAAATTAACTCCGCCATTTGTAAACTTTTTAGTTTATTATTGTTGGTCCCAAGCCCGGATAAAGGATGAGGGTTTATAACATTAAGTATAGTAAATGTTAAAGGGCCCTAAAATTTTGGTTCACTTAGAGCCCCTAAACTGGTTGAGACGACCCTGTCAGATTTTATTTGTTGCTTTAAATAGACACTCTTAGTAACAGCCTATTTAGTCAACCAACAACAAGAAGTCATTATTATAGATTAAAAAATATTAAATGGTGAAAAGGATATATTATTTAAGCTTCTAATAAATTAATATTGTATTACCATGTCCACATCCCTAAACATTTCACAATCGAGCACACCCTTGAAAAAAGAGAGAGGTTGTCTCCAGTAGACCTTGTAATGGGGTGGGTTTGGAGCGAATCGACCTTGATCCAAACCCTTTTAACAAATTTCAAAATCCGATCCAAACCCGCTCCGTAAGCCGCAGGATTTTGAATAATCAAATCCATACCCTTATCCACCGAATCAACGGATATCCAAACCCGCCCCGTAACCCATAGGCTTTTTGAATTATCAAACACATTTTACTTAATTCATAAACTAATATTTCTTAAATAAAACAAATGTTGATTTAGAAAACACATTACGTACTCGAGGACTTTCGATTGGAATTAAAAATCACTAGTGTAGTAACTTCTGATTTATTTTTTACTATCAATTGTAGCGATAGAGAATAGCAATGACAAACTATCTTTTAGTTGCTGAATGAGTTTATTGATTTATGAATGAAGTATGATGATTGATTGATGAAATATAAATGAAATGACATCATAATTCTTAGTAGAAGACTGGAAGTCTAGAAGTTGACTGCTTGATTCTCATGTATAAACAGTTTGGACTTTGGCATTTTCCCTTTGGACTTTCGATTGGAATTAAAATTAAACTTTAAGCAATATAAAATATAAACCAATAATTCAAAAATTATACGGGACGGGTTATAATCGGAGCGGATCAGTGATGATCCATACCCGACCCTTTTAATAAAAGTGTTAGTGGGTATGGGTCATTAACGGGTAAACGAATCAAAAACTATACTTCAAACCCATATAATTCTTGAGGGTTTGGATCGGATCAGGGTCAAAACCCACTCCATTGCGAGGCCTAGTCTCCAACTTCAAAACATATACATAATCAATACCAAGAAAATAAGTGCATTACAGAGTCCATCGCACTCCATAAAAACCTGATTTAATAATAAAAACTAAAAACAAAGGATATTGTGAGAGACAATTTTACCTGTAGTCACATACTACAAACCAAAAACACCGTACATGTTAGGACTTCTAAGATAGGCATACACAACACAACCTGTGCTTCTCGATTAAGAATAAAAACATAAAGAACCAAGAAAATTCATGGATGTGTTTGCATGAATGTAACTCTAGATTAAGATATTGAGTTATCTTAAGCAATGATGACTCTTACAGTGGAAAAAAGTTGTCATAATAAGGAAACCATGACATCAATATACAAATGTTCAATTATAGTATCGTTAAATTCCAAATCATATTGGTTTAGCAATTAAATCATGAGGTAATTTAATTTTTCCATTCCTAGTACATGTTGCAGCTTATTAGGATGTTAAAAGATCTAAAAAGTTGCCTTTTATGTTTTGAGAAAATTCGAACTAAATAGATGTTTATTCTTTACTGATATGGTATAGGGATGGCAAAAAACCCGAATCCGACGGGAAACCCGAAACCCGATTATTCCGGGTCGGGTAACGGGTCGTTATCGGGTTTTTTATCGGGTTCGGAGCAGGGAGTGGGTTATCCTCGCCCGATTATATATATATATATATATATATATATATATATATATATATATATATATATATATATATATATGAGAAAAGTGAATATACCCTTGAGGGTATATAGCTTTAGGTAACCAATATTTAATACAACGTCGTTTTAATAAGCAAATAACCATCACAAGCTTTTTTATTTTGCCACTCTGTCGTCGTGCATCTGGTCGTCTTCTTTCCTCTATCAAAAATTGATTTTCTCCTTTCGACACCTCTATGACAATTTCCTGAAAACCCAATCTTGGATTCGAAAGTCACCAACATCAATAGTGGTTACATGGTATTCAATATTTTCCTCTCTATTCGAAAACCATTAACGTTTAGGATTCGAAGATGTTGAGGAACAAACGTACTATAAATGTAACATATCAGGGAACATTTTGACATTAGATTCGATTAACTTGTTCCAAATTCTTGGTTTTTTAAGTGGAGTTTGATGTAAACATTTATAATTTTGGACTTCTTTGGTGACAAATCTGTAGTGAAGAATGCCCTAAAGGTGTTTGACGAAATGTCTATGAGAAATGATCAACTGATATTGCAATAATTAAGTTTGCAGAATTATATATGAACCATATGGTATCAGAGCAACCAGGTGGTTATTCCTGCCACAGTGAAGGTCTCCGGTTCTGCCAGTTATATGTTGTCAGATGAAGGGAGAATATATGCAATTGAAAGGCAAAGATTGATAACACATTGTATGTAGGATTCAGTAAAACCAAATTCAAACTTCGAGTCATAAAACCTAAGCACAATATAGCTACAATAATTAAAACATCTGATTTGTATGTGTATGTGACATACCTTATCTTTATGTATGTGCGATATGATCTTTATGTGTCTGTGTATGTGTATGATCTGATAAGAATGTATCAATGATCTAATCTGTATATATATGTTTGTGATCTGATTTGTATATGTGTGTGATGGAAAAAAATTTAATACTCAATGTGAATGTTTTTGAAAAAGTATCAACTTTTCTAATCTGATAAGAATGTATCAGTGATCTAATCTGTATATATATGTTTCAGATTCATTTTTGTTTCTAACTTTGCTGATTGAAGGAAATCGTTTTCCATACAGGTGAATAGCTGAAGTTGAAATCAAAAAAGAAAAACACAAGGATTAGTGTCCATTCCGTTGGAGTTTACTATACAAGTACATGGTTGAAGTTGCAAAGACAATAATTGGTAAACATGTGTAAATAGTCCAAGATAAGTGCAATGTTGGAGATTTTGGATTTGAAATTTTTCTTAAGCTACTATTATGTTTTATGTAGTAAGGTTTTTATTAACATGTGAGGGTAAAATGGTCATCTTTTTCAGGAGTTCTTGGTAATGCTCAGGGGAATTTTTTTTATACAGTTTGACATTTGCTGCTCAATCTTATTTATTTTGAAACTTATTTATAGTTTGAAAGACCTACCCCAATTATAGCAAAAAAAAATTGCTCTATCTTTGGATGGTATTGTTATAATTGATAGATTTTTCAAATGGCTGCTTGTGGTAAGAGAGGGTCCTTTTTTGAAAACAAGGAGAAAAGAAACAAGACTGATATCTTAGTTTTACATGTGTAAATCTAATAAAATGATTTATACATTAAACTAGGTGTAGGACCCATGTGGAATAGAAGAAGTTTCAGATTTATCCCAAGAATAAGCCTTCAATCTATAAACAAAATAAAGTTGTAAGGATTATAAGAATCCGTCTAGGATGAATAAAGAAAAATGGAACAGTAGCCTTGAGAAGGTAAGCATCTTTTTACAAAGTTTCTTAAATCGAAAACACCAATACATTTCTTTAAAAAACCTAAAAGAAACAATAAATCCCCATTTTACCCTTACACCCACCTGGACTTTTTGTTACTCTTTAACATTTAAAAGGGCATGGATATGAGTCTTTCTCATGTAGCCCGTTACTTCAATCCAACAGTAATCCACTCGACATCAATATACATTCAAACACACGGAGTAAGTACAAGGAACTAAAAATTATATCAATATACATTGGTGCTTGTAAAACTTCGCTAATGTATAATTCAACACTATGGTGCTTCATTTATCTTCTACAGCTCATGCTAACATTGTCTATGCCTTCCAACGATCAAGAATTGTTACAACATTGCACATAGGCCACCATGTTTCTCTACTGACCCCAAACCACCTCAAAACTGGCATCTAAAAAAGCTCACCCAATTGTCAAAATGTCAAAATAGCAACAAGTGTAGTACTTCTTGTTGTTATACGCCAACCTGATGCCATCTCTTTTTGTCTATCAAGCATAGTTCTTTAATGCTATCTCAAAGCTGCATCAAAAACCACTTTTTTGTGAAGTTTCAACTTTACATATGTATCATTTGGGAGAGTCACAGTATTTACTTGCACGGTGTCTTCTTGTTGCCTGGTTAAGAAATAAACATAATTTGAAGAACATGTTGGCTATAAAATTATCTCATCTAGATATTTAAAATTAAGGTAGAAAAATTCCACAAGAAATACAACTAATATGAGGAGCATGTATTGTAATTATTGGTTTTGAGTGTTATAATGTGTGAAGGCATATTGTCGAACACCTGGTGGGTGCGCTGCATAGACCACAATAGCAAGTCAAAGCCGTATCAAATTAGTATTCGTTATTAATTGGATTGGGAATCAGTAAAGTTGTAACGTTGATCGAATGATTAGAAATCATCCAAAATCACAAACCAGAAGCAAACGTATAAGGGTTAATCGATTGGGAATCAGTAAAAATAAAGTAATGAAAGTATCGGTTAATCAGAATCTTTCACACGAAATCGGAATCAATCTTATAATTTGGAGGACCTCAAATTGTTGAACTACGTTATTTTTTAATACGACGATAATGGAAGTAATCGAAATTGAGAAGACGAAAATCAAGGAAGGATTGATGTTATCAGAAAGAAAAGTAAGGAGGAATGAATGCACATAATTTTTTTATTTTCAGAAAATTGGTTATTTTCCTAGAAAATTAAATCATTTAACAAAAATACGTAGTTTTGAGGATTGTGTATAGAGGGTTATATACCCTCAAGGGTATATTCACTTTTCCATATATATATATATATATATATATATATATATATATATATATATATATATATATATATATATATATATATATATATATATATATATATATATATATATATATATATCTTTATACCTTAATATACATATTTGGTCAAAGGTTGAAAATTAAGAGGTACAAGATATCATGCCATTTGTACAATGAAATTATGCATAAAAAGATACTAAATCTTATTTGGTCAAACATACTTTTAAACCTTAAATTTAGATGAAGGCTCTTGACCAGGTCCCATTCTATATCCTGTCCAACAACCTCACCACCATCTTGACCTGGCCTTTCGTTATTAGTCCAAATTTATAGCTCTTTCAAATTACATCTGTTATCAAAGACTTCAAACACAGAGACCTTCATAAACACTGTTTTTCGTCATCCCTCTCTCTTGATCTAGAAAACCTAAATCATGCCACCATTACACAACCTGTAACATCCCCAAAAAATACCAGCTAAAAATTTCATTTTTAAATTAGGTTAATTCATAAAAACATCATTGCAAATCATTCATAATATTAATTTATGTCTGAGAACCGGTAACATCATAGTAAAATATTCAGAGTACATCCCAGGAAATCCATAGTGCGGAAAACATGAGAGTGTGTGATATGCCGCTACCGCGCCGACTCTTTTCCCCTAGCTGAAGAGGTACCTGAAAACAAAACTATAAAACGTAAGCACGAAGCTTAGTGAGTTCCCCCATAATGCCACATACCATGCAATCATATAATGAGTAACTAAGGGATACGGGCCTCACCCACACCCATAGAGATACGGGCCTCGCCCACACTCTACTAGCTAGGAGATACGGGCCTCGCCCACACTCTACTTTCTGAGAGATACGGGCCTCGCCCACACTCTACTACTAAACCATAACATACAAGTATCACACAGACATCAAGTATAAGCAATTCTATCATACTGGCATATAACACAATCAAACTCAGCTATGAGATACGGGCCCCGCCCACACTCTGATACTAACATATCGTCTATACGAGCCGGCCTTGGTGCCTTAGACCCGTCCCTACTGGAAGCAAACTCACCTCGAGAGTAGCTGCTGAAAAACCTGCTCAGACTACGCCTGGCTGCCGCACCGGTAATCCCTCCGGCTATAAATCCGTAAACATGGATTAGGTACTCATAAATACCCCTAAGGTCAAATGACTGGTCAAAGTCAAATCCTTGGTCAAAGTCAACCTTCTGATTGACTGGACTCGCCGAGTCCATATGGCGACTCGCCGAGTCCTTCTATGTCTAGCCCGACTCTGACTCATTGGGTCCCTGTTCCCACTCACTGAGTCAGCCTGACTCGCTAGACGGGGTTAACTAACAAACCCGCGACTGGACTCGCCGAGTCCAAGGGGGTGACTCGCCGAGTCCGACGAACAGATCTCACAAATCGCTCCAATCTTCCATCGGAACATCAACCTTGGAGATTTGGAGATTCTGGGACTATAGCTACACGTTAAATTGCTAATTCCACGTGCGACTACGGAGGGTTGGACCTCCTACACTTAAACCCTTCTTATCCTAGTGACTGATCATATGACTCGCCGAGTTGGAAGAACAACTCGTCGAGTTCAAGGCTATATTCAAGGGACTCGCCGAGTTTGAAGAACGACTCGCCGAGTACCAGGCAATCTTCATAGGACTCGCCGAGTTGTTTATCCAACTCGCCGAGTCTAAGGCCATCTTCATGGAACTCGCCGAGTGCACTTTGGCACTCGTCGAGTACCCTTCGACTCTTCACCCATTCTGGCCAAATTTGAGACATGCAACTGATCCAACTCATGGGTCTCAGTTCCTAGGGTCTGGTTATCACATATACACACGAAATCTGGGGGTTTTAAGGCTTGAAGATCAACCATTGGGGACAAAAACGAACCTAAGAGCTAATGAGCAAAGTGAGGGTTTTATTACCTGATTTGATGCCTTCCCCAGAGTAGATTTCGGATCTACCTTCACTTCTGGAACACTCCAACTTCCTCCTTCTTCTTCTAAGCTCCAAAACCTTCTTTGGAAGATCAAAATCACTCAAGAACACTAAAGGAGCTAGGGTTGTTCTCTACTGCTCTCTGGGAGGAAAATGGGACGAAATGGGTGTTTTAGAATGGGTAAAATAGGGTGCAATGTCTGAAAATAGAGTTTCATCAAGACAGGTGGACTCGCCGAGTCCATATGTCGACTCGCCGAGTTCCCAGCTTAAATCCCGTGTCCACCCTGCTGCTACTCAGCGAGTCGGGACGTAGACTCGCCGAGTTCGTGGCAAAAATAAAAAATAAATAAGAATAAAACTTAAATAAAATCATACCATGAACCCGGTGTTACAATTCTCCCCCACTTATTTTAGACTTCGTCCTCGAAGTCTGCCGCTCCCTTTCAGAACAGCTCCGGATAATGCTCCATCATCTCATCCGCGGGCTCCCAAGTCCATTCCGAGCCCTTCCGATGCTGCCATTGCACCTTCACCAGCTCCACCCTTTTGTTCCTCAGTTCCTTCGACTTCCGGTCTAGGATAGCCACAGGCCGCTCGATATAATTCAGGCTGTCATCAATCTGGATGTCCTCCAAAGGTACCACTGCTGAATCGTCCACCAGGCACTTCCGCAGCTGGGAGACGTGGAAAGTGCTGTGGATCTGACTGAGTTCGGCTGGCAGATCCAGCCGATATGCCACCTTGCCCACTCGGGCTGCAACCCTAAACGGTCCAATATACCTGGGACCCAACTTGCCCCGTTTCCTGAATCGGATGACGCCCTTCCATGTCGACACTTTCAGGAGAACCATATCCCCGACCTGGAACTCCAGGTCTGATCGGCGCCTATCGGCATAACTCTTCTGCTGACTCTGAGCAGTCTGAAGCCTGCTCCGGACCTGCTGAATCTTCTCTGTCGTCTTGAGCACTACTTTGGTGCTCCCCATGACTCTCTGTCCAACCTCGCCCCAACATATCGGGGTCCTGCACTTCCTCCCGTACAACATCTCGAAGGGAGAACGGTCAATACTCGCGTGATAGCTGTTGTTATATGAAAACTCGGCTAAAGGAAGATAGGTATCCCAGCTACCACCGAAGTCTAAAACACACGCCCGCAGCATGTCCTCCAGAGTCTGGATGGTCCGCTCGCTCTGGCCATCCGTCTGCGGGTGAAAGGCTGTACTAAAATGCAGACGAGTACCCAGCTCGTCATGAAACTTCTTCCAGAACCTGGAAGTGAACCGCACATCCCTATCCGAAATCACTGAAACTGGCACCCCGTGCCGTGCCACCACCTCTATGATGTAGATATCGGCCAATTTCTCGGCCGAGATGCTCTCCTGAATCGGGATAAAGTGGGCGCTCTTGGTCAATCGATCGACGATGACCCATATCGAATCCACTCCCCGCGCGGTCCTGGGAAGCTTGGTGATGAAATCCATCGAGATGTCTTCCCATTTCCACAGCGGGATATCCAACGGCTGCATCTTGCCGTGCGGTCTCTGGTGTTCGGCCTTAACCTTCCTGCAGGTCAGGCACCGCTCAACGTACCATGCTACATCCCGCTTCATGCAGGGCCACCCATAGTCCAGACGAAGATCCCTATACATCTTCGTTGCCCCTGGATGAATGGAGAATCGGGATTTGTGCGCCTCCTCCATCAGAACCTGGCGCACGCTTCCGAGGTATGGAACCCACACCCTGCGGTGTAATGTCAATAATCCTCTGCTGTCATAGTCGAAGGAGGAAACCTGTCCCACAATCCGCTCACTCTTCCGATGTTCCTCCTTTATAGCCTCCTGTTGAGCCTCCCGGATCTGCTCCAAAAGCGGAGTCACCACTGTCATCCGCATGCAAATATCCCTGATCGGCGCCGCCTTGCGGCTAAGCGCATCGGCCACCACGTTGGCCTTCCCCGGGTGATAAAGGATTTCACAATCATAATCCTTTACCACATCAAGCCACCGACGCTGCCTCATATTCAGATTCGGCTGGTCCATGAGGTACCTCAAACTCTTGTGGTCCGTGTAAATCGTACAGCGAACCCCATAGAGGTAATGACACCAAATCTTGAGGGCGAACACAACAGCCCCCAACTCCAAATCATGCGTCGGGTAGTTCGCCTCATGAGGCTTCAGCTGCCTCGACGCGTAGGCGATGACATGCCCTCTCTGCATCAATACCGCGCCCAAACCTGAGATGGACGCATCGCAGTATACAACAAAATCCTCCATGCCCTTTGGCAAGGCTAAGATTGGTGCCTCGCACAATCTCTGTCTCAGTGTCTCAAATGCTGCCTGCTGCTCAGGCCCCCAACGAAAGACCACATCCTTCCTCGTTAACCTGGTCAGGGGTAATGCTATCTTGGAGAAATCCTGGATGAATCTCCGATAGTAGCCAGCTAATCCCAGGAAACTCCGAATCTCAGATGGACTATACTACGTCGTTTTGTATCATATATATACATTGTAATTGGCCAATGTTCTTATAATTGAACTTCTAATTTTATTTACTTCCAAGGTTTTTATATATTTCACATTTATATTCCTCTTATATAATTTTCATTTTCAATTATAATATATGTAGCCTAGTAGGTGTTCGGCAAAAAGATATGGTGTAAGAGGAAGATAATAGTGAAGTTTCGAAAATCTTGAAAGTAAATGAAATCAGGGGTTACAAAACGATGTATTATGATGTGTTTGGGTACCTAAGCTTATATACCCTTATGGGTATATTCACTTTTCCATATATATATATATATATATATATATATATATATATATATATATATATATATATATATATATATATATATATGTTAATTGCACGCATTCAAAGATAAAATACTTACTGTGTACAATCTTTTTAGTTATTAACAATCCGGTGTGAATGATCATTTTTTATGTTTTGATGTATTACTTTCAAATTAAATCAAATAATTTTTAATATAACGCCGAGTTAATTTTTATTAAAGTGATTCATCATATTTTTAATTTAAAAGGGAGGCTAGAACACGTATTTTTATAAGACATCGGGGTACCCTAAAACGGAATAAAGATTTCGTTATTAACTTTTGTAAACCCGATAAGATACCCGAAACCCGACGAGAAAACCCGAACCCAATGGGGCGCCCTGATAAGATACCTGAAAGATATCGGGACGGGTTTGGGAAACCATGCCCGGCCCCGAACCCGCCCCGTTGCCATTCCTCATATGGTACCCTCAACAAATCACATATGTTTAACCCTTCGAAACTTAAAGAAAATTTCTGAGTTTTAAAGTGCAATAGAACATGCAATAGAACAGGTGCACATAAAATATTCTTCTAAACCCAAAATTTTATAGCACAAAGGAGCAAACCTTCAAAATTTGAAGGCCCTAGTTATCGGCTCCCATTCGTGAAATCATCATGATTCTTCCATGCTTGTTATGAGGATTCAAGATTTCAACCAACTTTATTAGTTTGTTTGGGTCCATTTTATTAGTCACCTGTATCGCAAAGTTCTCGATCTCAAGCCATTTTTCAGGAATTTTGTTAATCGAAACTAATATATGATTACCTCATCTTGCATATTGAAACTTCATCTTTCAATTATCATTTCTGATCATAAAATAAGCTTCACCAACACGCACAAGCTCCATGGTAATATACAAAGAAATGGGTATCGTAATATGAAAAAAAAAATTAGTGACATAAAGCATGTTACATCCCCAACTTGTATTAGTTGTAACTTTGCCATTCTCGCTTTGAGTAATCTTATACATTAACAATTAAAACATAAACCAAAAAATCCAACATGTAATAAATACCTTAAAAATTCAAATTAGTGTAGAAATACACACAAAAGCTACAACTAAAGAGACTAAAATCACAAAAATGTAAACGAAAAACATCTAGAGAAGAAAGCCAGAAACAGTGCATTTACGAGAAGGGTAGAAAAAGAACACTAAACTTACAAGATCTCCTGATCGATATCCAAATTTGAAAGACGATGGTCTTCTAAAGAGAAAATACTCGATGGTCCTACACAACAACACAAACAACAAGTTTGCTCAATTGTTTCAAGATCTACAACAACAAATATCAAAAGAGAAGAAAACAACTCGAATATAATAGAAGGATTAGGGTTAACACGGAAAGGAGAGAGGAGTCGTCTTTGATTTCTAAGTTCAATTCGTTAGACAAAATTAGAACACCCCAAGCAATGTCTCCTGTCTTAAAACTTTCAACCTGACAATGACACTATACCTTTTGTGAATCGTCTTTTTGAAGCAAAAATGTTGAGAAACCTAATATCAGTTGACGTATGTTTTATGCAAAAAAATCCATCCTACATTCCCACTACTACAACCTATCCAGTTTTCAACAAATAAAGGTAGTAAATTTCAAAACTTTGCATCTTTTGTTGTTATACTTGATGCTACGTAGAGTCAATTGAAAGGGGAAACAGTAATGGTGATGAATTTGACAATACGACGAGATGGACAGAATTCGAGAGTTTACACTTACTATCTAAAAGAAATGAACCCTAGTTATCATAAAAGCTAAGAGATGGCTAGCCTGTTTTTGTGATCGGCCAATTTTTTCTCAAATTACAAAAGCACAACTAAATGAAGATGAAAAAGGTTGTGACGCAGTGCTAAGAACCCTAAATTAGATTCGTATAAAGGCGTTGATTTAAAAGTATTCAAACGCTTCAAACTAAGCACATGTGTCATCAAGAATGAAATCCTGACGGTGACTCATCCGCAATTAAGCGGTAAAGGGAGAAGCAGAGGTAGGAAGCGGCTCAGGGGGAAGCCAGAAAGGAAGAAAACCCACCTTGAAGTCTCTAGCCTCAGCCCGAGACAAGGATGAGGCATGAAGAAGAAGAGAGATTGTTTGTAGTTAAAATAACTCATAACGGTTGGTTGTAGTAGAAAAGAGAATAAGGCCAAAGATCAGGCGACGCCCTATGCTGTCCCGGAGAAAAAAGGTGTGGTTTTTGGTACCGATGACTGGGAGGAGTAGCCATGGTGGAAGAGTGAAGAAGAAGAGAGATGAGTATTTCAAATATGATGTTAGAATAGAACAAGGAAGAGAGGAGGTGGTATAGGAGATCGGTGGAAAAACGTGGCAGAATGACATTTGGCAAGGCTAGAAGCAGGATGTGGCAAAGCTAGAAGAAAACCCAACATGAACAATTAGCCAGAAGCGTATGATGCAAACGATGTGCCCGACCCAAAATCAAAATATCAGACCCAATATGAGTTAGAGGAATATATATGTCCTTTCTTTTGAAGGGAGTGTCAAATATCGATCAAAATTACAAGAAAAATCCTTAAAATTCCACATAAAATCCTCATTAAAACTCCCCTCATCCACTTTCCTTGCTTTTTAAAAGCGGTGGTTTATATATATATATATATATATATATATATATATATATATATATATATATATATATATATATATATATATATATATATATATATATATATATATATATATGGGTCCAATCAACCATTATTTAAAAATCAGTGCCTCCCAAGATCAATGACATAAAATCAGGATGTGTACGATCACGCCTTTGTCTTGCCACGTTTCGCTGAAGCACCTAAAACCATAAACCAAAAACTCTAAGCACAAAGCTTAGTTAGTTCCCCCAAAGTACCAACACACAACAAGTAACATACACCACAAACAACATACTATGGGTCCAATCAACCATCGGGTTGGAATACCCCAAGCCTCTCAACCATCGGGTTGGAATGCCAACATGCTATGGGTCCAGTCAACCATCGGGTTGGAATAACCTGGGCCCTCAATCATCGGGTTGGAATGCCAACATACTATGGGTCCAATCATCCTCGGGTTGGAATAACCTCGGGCCCATTCAACCATTGGTTTGGAATGCCCCGCCCTGTTGGCTTACATACAGAATAGTGAAGCCTCAGCCACCGACCAAACATGTGCACATATAACAGATAATCATAAAACAATCTACAGCCAGTCAATCAGATCTACAGACCGCTAAGCATAGCAACACCCTATCTACCAGGATACCGATCTAACATATCACAATAGGATACATAACAAGATATCAATCTAATGTGTCAGCATTGGTGCCTTCAACCCGCAAGTGCAGTGAGGAAAACTCACCTCGCACTGCCGAAACACACAAACGATCCCTGGCTGCTGGCTGGCAGATCCCCGAACTGTCCACATCAAGACATCACCCCATCAAAAACTGATCCCACGAATAATTTTTGATCGCAGATCCGCTAAAATCCACACGCTATCAAATACCATAATGACAACCCATCAACATCTAGCCCCTGACTCACACTATGAGTCCAAATTAGGGTAAAAAACTTTTTTACCCTTTCTCAAGCTTGGCCCAAGGCCAAGGCCCAAACTAGATAGCCAAAGGCCCAAAATCTAAAACAAACATTTAAGGCCCAAATAAAATTGGGCCCATTTCCTTTCGTGGGCCTTTACCCAAGAAAGTCCAACAAGTCGCAACAGTCCAATCATAAAAATGCAGATGGCCCAACATGGCTCAACACAACCAAGCCCAAACCAAAGCCCAAAACAAAAGAGCCCAAGTCTACCGAATATGCGGGGCGTACTCAACCTGTATGCTCAGCGTACAGTATGGAAGGCTTGTACACGCAACGTACATACTTGTACGCCCAACATACTCACCAGCCATGACCATCTTTCCAGTTTAGCACTTAATCCATTAAGACTTGGGTCCAAACTTAGATTTGATTTCCCCAAGGTGGTTAATCACATAAATTTGCCAACTTTATGTGTATTCATGGCTAAATGGGACTCTAGAGCTCAAAGGAACTTAATACATGCATGGAACCAAAACCACCATAAACTTTACACCTTTATGCCCAAGGAACCCATGATATATCCATATCTACAATTATAAGCTTCAAAACGACTTTAACTCCCAATCATCAACCAAAAGGGTCAAAATGACCAAAAATGAATGAAGACGAAGATCCATGAGATGAACAGGCAAGGTTTCGACTATATATCTCCCAAGCCACCAAAAGGAGATGCAAATGCTAGATCTCAAAGCTTTCCTTGAAAAAACAAGTCTTCAAGCTCCTTCTTCTTCTTCTTCTTCTTCTTCTTCTTCTTCTAGATCCATAAAAACTTCCACAAAAGCCTCACAAGAGCTCAAGATCACCAAACAAAGACTATGGAACGAATTAGGGTTTTTAGGATATGGAGGCTGACTAAAAAATGATCCAAAAGAGGCTAACATAAAGCTTATATAGGGTACAACACGAAAATTACGGTTTTCCAATCCCCCTCGTACGCCTAGCATAGTCCTTGTACGCCCAAGATACGATGTTGCTGACCCGCGACTCTTGTTCACTAGTATGCTAAGCATACACTAGAGGTAAGCCCCGTGTACTAGCTTCTCAGCTAGTATGTCAAGCGTAATTTGTTGTACGCCCCGCGTATGATGGTTCCCTCTTAAACCTTAAAACACTCCGAAGACCATAACTTCCTCGATCTAAGTTTCTTTCTGACGAACTTTATATCCACAGAATGGTGACGAGAAGCCCTACGCTTCTGACAACTCACCTTAGTCTTAAAACACCTCGTACCAAACCAAAAATTCATAAAGGACTGGATTAACAAATTACGATTATGCCATTGGGCTCCGAAACACCATCGAACACTCGGATCACTTAGACTTTAACACCCTCATTCAAAAAGGGCCAAATCCTTTCTTCCCCAATGTCTCAAGCCTTATGGTAACTGATGTTCGGGCCACAGCCCCGAATAATGGAGCGATTTGAAACCGGGTGTTATATATATATATATATATATATATATATATATATATATATATATATATATCAACTTGTATTTAACAAGATTTACGGTTGCTTGATCCCTGCACTTAAAATATTTTTGTAGTTGATAGATTTATTGTTTTTTCACTTGAACGCTTTTTATGTTCGTCGCCCCAAAAAATTTATACGACTTTCTCTTAATTTCAAGGATTAATATAAATAGGAGGATCAACTCGTGCTGTATCCACATCACACTCCCTTCCCATCCTAACTAAATACTATTTCGCAATGGTTTTAATGTCTCTATAACATTTGTAGATGAATTAAGGTTATGTGCTTCTTTTGCAAGATGCAAGAGATATAGTATTTTTATATTATGGTCAAGCTAAACATTTAATGACTACGAAAAAATTTAATAGAATTTGAAGAATTGGCATGAGATGAGGAATTCGTATTGAATGGACTACATTGAGAATAACATGATTGTATTTTTATCAAACAACTGATTGTATTCTTGTCAAACAACTTGTTAAAAAAAAAAAAAGAATTAGTATACAAATGTTGAAAAATAATGATAAAAAATTATTACTTGATATTTTTGTTACAAATATGTGTTGAGGGATAAAGTAATGTCTACACGTCTTTCTAAAAACTAAGGTTATGTAACTTAGAACAAAAAAAATTGAGTCACAAGCTAATGAAGTAAGACATGGAATTGGTAAAAAAAGAATTATACAAGCATATTATGAAGAAAGAAATAGAATACTGATTGATAAGTGAAATATAAAAATTTCACAAAAATAACAATTGATCTACCTTAATGCCTTGGAAATCATAGTTAAAAGGATAATGATAGTAACCTAAATATTACAAATATAGAGTCACTAAAGAGTGTAATGGTAACTGTATTTAAAAGTAAAACTTAATTTATGTAATTGTGAAAATCGCATGTTGCATAATTTTTGTGATTTTATGTCCAACAGCCCATAATCGAGCCTATAAAACTTCAGATTAAACGGACTAAAGTAGTAACCTCTTGATTCTCAGATGTATCCAAGAGAACAAAGAACTCATAAAAAGTAATCAACCTAATTTGAGTTCATATAAAAGAGTTATTAGGGGTTCAAAGTTAAGAATTTTTTTCTTTTTCTTTTTTTGCATTGAGCCGGTATGAAATTTTGACAAAGTGTGGAAAATTAAAATATTTAAATACCCCCGCTTAGTATAATGTAACTTAAGTTATAGTCATTCAGATTAGTTGATTCTTAAGCCTAATTAACATGTACTCATGATATGGAGGAATGTGTAAAAAAACATATTCAACTCACGTAAAGGTCATACACAAGAGTTACGAGGGTTTAAGGTTGGCTACACATCAAACTAGGATGCTATGAAAAAGTTGATAGTTGATTTTTATTTGAGTTTTATACAATTTTATATTTTTTATTAAAATGAATAGAATTGAATTCTAAACATGTTATAATCTGAAAGTTATTGAAATGAGATCTTAAAACTCAAGAAAACATATTTTGACAATATAGGATGCCTAAATGAGAAGCATGTCAAAAAATGTTAAGATGAAAGTTTGTTCAAATGATGTTTTCGACTAGGTAGCAAGCCTAAAACACTAATTGAATGTGTTTAAACTGAAATGAGAAATAGTAAGACACTAAAATGCAAGAAAACTGGTAATTAGACAAAACATAAAAAGGACAAAAATGTTTAAAATTAATATTATGTCCTTACAAAGTATGTGCAACCATTGACATAAATATTAAACAATATTGTGATGAATAGAATGTAATGGTCATTGTATAATTATGAAATTAAAGAAAAATGCCAAAAGAAAGAACAAATATTTTCGAATAGTAAAAATAAAAAATTCCTAAAATGTCTTTAAAACTTTATGATACATGTTTAAATAATAGAATGACTAGAATAACATAGTCATTTCATGTTTATGTGAACTAAAATATGGTTGTTAAAAATAAAGTTAGTTGTTAATTATGAAAAATGGAATATAAATGATATGTAAAACTTAGAAATCTTTATGATGCAAGTAGTTTAGTTATAAGTTGATATTAAACTGTATGAGAGGCACCTAGCTAAAGTATAGTGCCATATTTGAAAGTAGTTTGCCGGAATATAAAAAAATGGTGTTATATGATAAAGAAGGGGTTAGGAAATAAATATTCTAGGTAATGAAAACTTAAATAATTATATGGAACGATTGTTGAACCCTTTAATGATAGCAATTTCAAATCTTGGTATTTGATAGGCATGATGGAATATCGAAATAAAATGAAATTGAGTTGAGACTAGATACTACCTATTGTCCTCAGGTGATTACTTTCTTATCTTTTTCCTAGCATAACCCAATGTCAAATTGTTTAATTTAATGTTACTTATATTATGAAACGCGATATATTTTTTATATTGTAGTAAAAAGATATGAAAACTTATGTTATTGTTTCACACACATATCGTAATATCATATGACAACTTGTTTAGTTTGCACATTATATAGCGTGCTTTGGTTGTGGATCATTGCATGTGAATTTTCTTGATCACAAATTATATTATTGTCTACAAACCTTAGAGACACTATCGGGATAGTACCTCCCTTCATGAAGTAGTTGTCTAGTTCCTTGATGGAACATGTTACTAAATGGGAGCAGCTTAGGAACACACACATAAACAAAACAATAACCTAGGGAGCGAAGTAGTATGAGGGATGATTTGTTCCCATGACATATACATTAGTATCCCATAAAAATGGATGGGAATCAGCTAGAAGCTTCCATGGGTCATTTGAAGTTGAAAACCATGCATAAAACTTGCATTGTACATGTTGATATCTATGAAAGGATAGCCTTGTGTTATTAAACGATTTGATTATTACCAAGTGTATTAACAATTCTAAAATGATATCTTCTGTGTAAAACCCATTTACTCTTGAGATTATTTTTTTGTTATGTATTATATTTAATGTGACATGTGTTCCAGGGAGAAGTTGACTTAGTAAGGGACAAAAGTTGTTAGAAGTACAGAAGTTATGCGATATTTTTAAAGATAAAAGTGACAACTTGAAGATAGTTACCTCCCTAGATCGTATTGTCGAACCACTATACGATAGGAGAGTGTGTGTATATGGGTTTAGTGACACCCTACAAAAAATTTGTGTAATATTTTAGTTGTCCCAAGTTTTTGTTTGGGATGTTTTTATACCTTTAATGGTATGGATTTATCCAACTCAACTAAATGTCATGTCAAAATTTCGGTAAAAGTGTGAGAAAATTTTTGTTCATTTTAAAATTTGGACCTTAATTGACTCTAATTGCTCCAAGTCGAATCAGAACATGGTTTAACCAATCTTTTCGGATGTCCCAAATGAGATTTAAGATGTGGGGCTTTACATGGAAGTTATTCACCAAATAGATTTGACTTAAAGGTTATAGGGTATAAAGAAAATTCAATGCCTAGATCAAATCAACACCCATTCCTAAGTTACCTTTTTGTTGTTTCAATGTTCTATGTTTGTAGTGCTTAAGTAGAGTATATATGATGTTACACTAAGTACTTAATTTAGATAGAGACTTCAATTCAAATTCAAACTCGGCAGCATATGAAACACTATAATATATGCTAAAAAAAGGGTTTGCAAGTCCCAAGTATCATCAACATTTCATATTCGTTGGATATTCAAGTTGATCAAAGTGTCTAAACTATAAAAGTCAATCATATTGGGGGTTTTCAGTTATAAATCACATGCACTAGCAAAATTTTCACTTAACATTCAAGGGTACATGAAACCTAAACAAGATTTATGGCTTTTCACAATTAATAACAACATACTTTGATGAAACAAAATAAGAACCCTATGATTATCAAAATGCATGAGTAGAAGACATACCTTTGCTTAATTTGAATTAAGCTAACAACACTTAGAAGATCTCCATGGAAAGCAAGCTCCAATTGTTTCGTAACATCTAATTTGTCACACCCAAAACCCTAGGAAATCCTAGGACCGAGTATAGGAGAGTGGAGGGGGGAGAAATTCGGATTTATTTTTGTGTGTAGGTAGTTAACAAAAATCCAAGGGGTATGCCCCTTTATATAGCTGCCAGATAATCACAGCAACCCAAAATTTGAATTTAAAATAATAATATTTTAATTAATTAATTTATCTAGTTTCCTTTTCTGATGTGGAGGCTTCCAGAAACCCTATCTAGGGCTCTCTAAAACCGTCCCCTCCGAGGAGGTTCCAGATCCTCTCTTTTGTTCAACTATTGAACAATTACAGCTCAGTCATTGCACCTCTAACTATTTCTAGTTAACCTAGAATTAATTCAAAATTAATTCTGATTACTTCTTAATTTATTATTAACTATTATTTCCAATTAATATATTAATCATATAATATATTAATAAATCATTTATATCTCTCTTATTGTCAATCCAAGCTATTTTCAGGTTGTGAGGGCAACCAAAAAAAGACTTTACTTTTATTTTGTAAATTATACCAATTTAGTTAAGATCTTAGACACCTTAATCCAATAGTCTCCCACTTGGATAATTTGCTACCTATAATTGCCATTATAACTCAGAATAACCAAAAAAGTGTGTTTTCCAAAGATACTAGCAAACTCTGATTAGATCAGACGTCAGCCCAAAGATAAGTGATCAGTTATCCCTTCATTTTTTCTGATACCGTATGGACACAAGACATGGATTATAATCAATATCATGGTCCAAGATTTTGTTTCTCAATTTTTCCAATTTGTGATGTTGTCATTAGACTACAAATTGAACACATCAATTTAGTCTCAGCTAAGCCCATCACTATAGTGTCAACATCAAATCACCGTGGCGCCCAAAGATATATTTTTTTCCTTAAAAGGCAAAAGAAACGAATAAACTTTAACTATATAATCATACATTTTACTCATCAAGTCATACATGGAAATACACTATATAACATCTAGTTACGGATGTGTTGGTGAAAACCAATGCACAAAAAATTTGCAAACTATGACTTATATATCTTGGTTTTAAAAATAGAAGACATTATCATCTTTCAATTACTCGTGACTTATATCTATAAAGTAATCTCTAAGTGTGGGTTTAACCAATACACAAAATCCCCAGTTTCTAAGTACTCCAATCCCTACGGACAATTTACAAACGATTCATGACCGTCTTAAGTCAATACGAACTTCCTATAAATATCACCGAATGTGGCATCTCGAATAAATTAATATTCAAGAAGTAAAACATAAAAAGTGAAACACAAGAATAAATTAATTGACAAAGGATATCACACAATTTGAACATAAATAAATCTCTACTATTTAATCACCATTCAATTACAATTTATCATTGCCACATTGTTTCAAAATAATCAACTAACTACCAAAATATAGAATCTAATATCATCTCTTAGCCCAATGCTCCTAGCATGCTCGACATGCTTAATCTTGCTCAAGCCCTTTGTGAGAGGATCAACAGGATTATCCTCTGAATATACAAGATTCACAAAGATTTCTCATTCTTCTACTTTATGTATTATGTAATGGTATTTCCTTTCAATGTGCCTCGATCTACCATGATATTTTGGTTCTTTGTTCAAAGCAATCGCACCCTCATCATCGAAAAAAATCCCCATTGTTTCTTGGATTGATGGAACAACTCCAAGATCTCTAATACAATTCTTTAACCACACGGCTTCCTTCAATGCATCGCTTGCTGCGATGTACTCTGATTCACAAGTAGAATCGACCACCGTTTGTTGGTTGGAACTCTTCCAAGTTACCATTCCACCATTCAATAGAAATACCCAACCATATTGTGAATAACTAATATCCCGATCTGTTTGAAAATCGGCGTCACTATAACCATTCACATTAAGTTCATATTTGGCACCAAAACTAATATCATATCTTTCATTTTTCACAAATACCTAAGAATGTTTTTCACTGTTGTCTAATGAGCCACTCCTGGATTTCCATGATATCTGCTAAACATGCTCAAAGCATAAGCCACATCAAGTCGAGTACAAGTCATAATATACATGATCAATCCAATAGCCGAAGCATATGGGACTCGACTTATAGTATCTATTTCCTTATCACTACTAGGACAATGAGCCTTGCTTAATTTAACAGTATGATGTATGTGTAAATCCCCTTTCTTGGAATTCTTGATATTGAACCATTTCAATATTTTATCCAAGTAAGTACTCTTGTTAATCCCAAGTAAACATCTGTGTGTATCTTTATAAATCAGTATTCCAAGAATATACGTAGCCTCTCCAGATACTTAATAGCAAAACATTTCCCAAGCCAAGATTTCACTTCTTGAAAAGTAGGAACATTGTTTCTTATTAGGAGTAAGTCATTCACATACAAGACTAGGAGGGTCACTACACTCCTACTAGCTTCGTCATAAACGCAATACTCACCCTCACTCCTAGAAAATCCAAACTCTTTGACCTTTTCATGGAAGCAAATATTCCAGGTACAAGATGCTTGTTTCAGTCCATAGATGGACTTCTCAAGCTTGCACAAGTTATTAGGGAATTTGGCATGTTCAAAACCTTCTAAGTTAGCCATGTAAACATCCTCATTCAGTTTCCACATTAAGGAAAGCAGTTTTAACATCCATCTACCATACTTCATAGTCAAAATGTGAAGCTATAGAAAGCATTACCCTAAGTGACTTGATCTTGACAACAGGTGAAAAGCTCTCATTAGAGCCAACCCCTTGGTTTTGAGTAAATCCCTTTACAAGCAACCTTGACTTGAAGGTCTGTATATTACCATCCATATCGGTCTTTTTATTGAAGATCTATTTGCACCCTACTATCTTTCGACCAAGCATGTGTTCAAAAAAAGTTCACACTTGGTTATGATACACGGATTGGATCTCACTATTCATTTCTTCTTTCCATTTTGTAGCCTCACGACTTGCCATCACTTCCTTGTAGTTTGCCGGCTCAACTAAATTTACCAGTATACTATCACTGATAAACATTTCTCCATGTTTAGTTTTATGTAAACCATACAACACGAGTGGCATGCTAACTCTACTAGATCGACAAAGAGGTAACAAATTGCCAATAGGCTAAACAGGTTCAATATCTAGTTCAGAGCTAGTGTCATCAAAGGTGTCTTTATTGGATGACTCTTGAATTTCTTCAAGATCAATCACTCTCCCATTTTCCTATTTGGATATGAGCTCTCTCTCACGAGATACTCCCCTTCGAGCTACAAATACCATGTTCTCACTAGGTTTGTAGAACAAGTATCCAAAGGACTTCTGTGGATAGCTAATGAAAATACATCCTCGGCTCTAGTTTCTAATTTATCTTGGGTCTCATGCCTAACAAGAGCCTCACAACCCCAGACCTTGATATGTGCGAGAGAGGGAGGTTTCCCTGTCCACATCTCATGAGGTGTTTTGTAAATCTTCATGGTAGGAACAAGATTGAGGATATGGGTGAATGTGTAACGCCTGGTTCCTAGTAGGCATTTAATCATAATTTATCCACTTTTGTAGAGCTACTCGACAAGTTGGGATCCCCAAACTTGTCGAGTAGAAACCAAGATGGCCGTGAGATTTTAAGTCGCCTACTCGACGAGTTGAGAGCCTCAACTCGACGAGTAGGGCTGCCAGGATGAAACCCTAAATTCAGGGTTTTGAACCCTATTTAAGCATCCTAATCCCCACTTGCTGGCCTCATTCTAGCCTCCAAGTCCCACACCCTAATCCACGTAACCCTAGTGCCTTGTATGAGCTTGTGGGTTGTTTGTTAGTAAAGATTGTGTATTTTGAAGCTTGTTGAAGAAGGAGGAGCTTGGAGATTCAGAAGGAAGCTAGTAGATCCAGAAACAACATCTCATACTCTTCATTTTCTGGTAATCAAGTCTTAACCTTGCTTAATAGCTTGTTAGATCTCCTTGTTAGCATTTTATGGGGTTTTTGGTTCATGAAACATGATCTTTGGGACATGGACATCCCAAGTTGATATACTTGCATATCTATGACCTTGAGGGGCTCACAAGGGATAAAGGTGCAAACTTTATGGCCATGGAAGCCATTGAAGCCCCATGCAAGCTATAAGTTGTCATTTAAGCCTTTTAAAGCTCCAAAAGGCCATGCATGGGAGGAAAGTCAGGAACTTTACATGTTTATGGAATGCTTAGAGTCTGGATCTCAGTGAATATGCCTTAGTTTGGAGTATGGATGGCTTGTGGACCAAGATCTAGGTCCTAAAGGTTTAGGGTTTGAGCTAAACCCATCAAGAAGGGCTATTAACGGGTAAATTTGGAAACTTTTCCCTCAAAAGGACGTTTTTAGTATGAATGAGAGATAAGAAGCTTAGATCTGAAGAGTGGGGGCTTAATACTTTAAGAAAGTCCAAACAGACTGAGGAACTCGTCGAGTCCATAGAGGAACTCGACGAGTTGAGTCGTTTTGTTCCGATTATGTAACAGGTAGAACTCGACGAGTCTGAGGATGACTCGACGAGTTGACTCACTTAATCACAACTATGAGTAGCCAGGGAACTCAGCGAGTCAGGGGGATGAATCGACAACTTGGATTGCGATTTCAGGGTTTTGATTTATAGAACTCGGCGAGTTGATGGAGCAACTCGGCGAGTTGATTCAACCTAGAACATTGACTTTGACTAGGGGTAAAATGGTCATTTTACCCTAAGAAGGATTATCAGTTTTTGACTAAGTGTTATTGTGATAATGATAGTCGGGGAGTCGTTAGAGCATCCGTTAGAGATTCCTAACATGAGACTTCACAGCTAGCTTACGAGGGGAGTTTCCTTCAGTAGGAACGGGTCGAAGGCACCAATGTTGGCCCGTGTAGAGTAGCTAAGTGTGGGCTGGGCCCGTATCTTAGAATTGTTTATGATTAGTAGCTAAGTGTAGGTAGGGCCCATATCTTAGAATTGTTTATGATTAGTAGCTAAGTGTGGACAGGGCCTGTATGTAAGACTTGTTTATGATTAGTAGCTAAGTGTAGGATGGGCCCGAATCTTAGTATTATCTGAGTATGTTTATGAATTGGTAGATTATGGTATACTTGTTGTCTATGTGATGCTTGTATGTATGTTTAGATAGCGGGGTATGGGCGGGGGCCCATATCCTCCAGATAGAGGAGTGTGGGCGAGGCCCGTACCTCCTAGCCATCTGAGTGTGGGTGAGGCCCGTACCTCATGGATAGCTAAGTGTGGGTGAGGCCCTTATCTCATAGTTAGCCGACTGTGGGCGGGGGCCCGTATCTCCTTGAGTGTGGGTGAGGCCCATGTCTCCTAGCTGCATGTTATATGATATGTGTATGATATGTGGTAGTTTGGGGAGACTCACTAAGATTCGTGCTTACAGTTTTCAGTTTTGGTTTTAGGTACTTCCGGTAGCAAAGGGAAGAGCTCGGGATAACTGCAGTGCACACAACATTTGATTAGCCTAGGATGTTTATACTCTGATATGTTTGACAGATATTTATGATATTTTGAGATACACGACTTATGTTTTTATGAGATGAATGGATTACTATGGTTTTATTATAAATAAAAATGAAATTTTTGGACTGTATTTTTGGGGTGTTTCAAGTTGGTATCAGAGCCTTGGTTTGAGGGATTCGGACACACTCTCGGGTGTGTCTAAACTCAAACTAAGGAATTGGTATGAAAATTTTCAAAGAAAATCATTTTTCAAAGGAATTTTGAAAAGAGAAAAAGAACTTTGAAATGAGAAAAGGGTGTGGTGCATGGAATCAGCCGAGCTCAAGTAAGTACTCCCAAATTACCCATACAAGTTACGTGATGATATGTTTATAAGAACTGCATGCTAGATTAGGACTAAGGATCCATGAAGGATGCCTTATGTGCCTGTTATATGTGTATCAGCTTTATGAACTGCATGCTAGTACAAATTAGTCAGTGTTCTGATGGCCTGATTAGGACATGCTTGATTATGTTTACTCGATGCTCGAAAGCTGCTTGCTTTGTGCTTTTAGGAGTTCTAGTTATCTTTTACTAACTAGTAAACGAATATGATAAGTTACATATTGCATGGACTAAATAATTTCAGAAGGTTATGTCTAGCTCTATTTCATAGCTCTTGTTTGAGTCCAACCGTTGTAGGGTAGGATCTCTCATTCGAAGAATTATCTGGTCTTAGTGTTATATAATGGTATTCGCGAGCTAGTTAGGGGGAGATAGCAGGGACTTTTATGCAGCTGATGGCGGAGAGTGGGATGATGATTACCTTAGGGCAAGCCTAGGATTAGATTAACGCATGAAGCAGTAGTAGTAGAAGGGACTTGGTGAAGTCAAGGCAGTTCTTGAGGAAAGTGCGGATAGATGTGGAAGGTAGTATGGGCCCGTACTACTAAAAGCAAATGATCCATACTTAAATCAAGGAAGGTCTAGATGAATCCAAGGAACTTTTAGTATATGTGATCCCTCTAGATATGATGAGTATTGTGATGTTTGTTCTGATGTGTTTTCAGTATGGTGGTACTACGTACTAGAACAGTCGGTGGTTCAGGCACCGGTGAAGGATCGGGCTTGGGTTCTGGAGCCGGGCAGCTAGATGATCAGATGATGGAGTTCATCTCATCTGAGATCACGCACAGTATTCTGGATCAGACTCCTGTGATCTTCGCCACGATCAAGGAGGGTATCATGCTGCTTTTGGATGATGGACTGAGTGCATTCCGCACTGAGGTGGCGGCCATGATGGGGTCGCGCGCACTGACGTTCAGGGAGTTCAGAGCTTATGGAGCTCCCGACTATCATGGGGCTCGGGACCCCATTACTAGAAGCAGGTGGTTGGCTGATGTCGCCAACGCCTTCTGTACGAGCCGATGTAGTGAGGGGGACAAGGTCCGACTTGCCTCCTGTCTTCTGAAGGACAGGGCACGTGACTGGTGGGAATCGGTCGGACATGCCATTGGTGATGATACAGCTCTTGACGCTATGAATTGAAGTGACTTTTCAGCTAGGTTCAGGGCCGATTTCGCACCTGTGATTGAGGGGAAACAGCTTTCCAGGGAGTTCTAGGATCTCCAACAGACGACTGAGACGGTGACCGAGATCACCGCTATGTTCAGGGAGGGGGCCCTTCTTATTTCGCAGTACGTGGCAGACGAGGAGATTATCAAGGCCCGATATCGTGAGATGTTGCGGAGAGATATCCGCCAGTTTGTGAGTCGATCCAGCTGGAAGATATGATTGCTAGGGGTCTAGAGAGAGATACAGAGTGAGAGAGAGAGAGAGAGAGTTGGATCTGGAGATGGAGAAGAAGAGGAAACCAGATGCTTCGTCCGGTATGGAGGGTTCGGACATGAAGCCCAAGGTAGATTCCCGAGGGAAGGGCCAGCAGGGCCGAGTCCGCTGTGGCAAGTGTGGTAGGACACATGATGGGGCGTGCAGGGCACGTATTTCGGGCTGTTTTAAGTGCGGCCGAACTGGACATGTTAGAAGGGATTGTACTGCTACTACCACCACCACTGCAATATCTTATCTGATTTGCTTCCAGTGCAATTAGAGGGGCCACACGAAGGCCCAATATCCGAGTTTAGCAGCATCAGCGGGACGAGTGGTGGCACCCCCTCCTGCTACATTGAGGATTACCGACGGCCGCCAGGGCCGGACGGATACACCACTGGCGAAGAGCAGAGCCTTCCAGTTGACAGGGGAGGAGGCACGTGCAGCACCCGACGTGGTGACGAGTATGTATCTTCTCCTTACCTCTTTATTTATGCTGATTATTGCTTATGTTTATGTGTTTCGTTATAGGATCGTTCTTAGTGAACGGTATATCAGCCTTAGTACTGTTTGATTCGAGTGCTACCCAGTCGTTAGTGTCGCTTTCGCTCAGCAAGCGATTCGTAGGGGCTCCTAGGGAGCTGGATTGCCCACTTGATGTGGAGATAGTAGACTATAGGACCATCAGGGTTGCGAGGGTTCACCGAGGATGTACACTGCAGTTGTTCGATAAGCAGTTTTCTATGGATGTAGTCCCTATTCGCCTGCGAGGGAATAAGGTTATAGTAGGTATGGACTGGCTGAGCCCCAATGGGGCAGTGATCAACTGCGAGCAGCAGCTAGTGAGAGTTCAGACTCCTAGTGGAGGAGGGTTAGTGATCTAGGGCGAGAGCCCGTAGGGCGGAATGAACCTATGTTCAGCAGCGAGAGCGAGGCGCTACTTTCAGTAGGGTTACACAAGTTACGTCGCCTATGTTATGGATACTCGGGATAAGGGTAAGGCGACTGTGGATGATGTACCGATCATGTGCGAGTACCCAAACGTATTCCCGGAGGATTTTCCTGGGATACCTCCGGAGAGACAGGTTGAGTTTGGGATTGACCTAGTCCCTGGTGCGGCTCCGATAGCCAAGGCACCATATCGGTTAGCTCCTCCCGAGATGCAGGTGTTCTCTACACAGCTGCAGAAGCTGTTACATAAGGGATTTATCAGGCCGATTAGTGCACCATGGGGAGCCCTGATCCTATTTGTGAGGAAGAAGGACGGGTCACACCGGATGTGCATTGTAATGCCCGTGTTTCTAGGCTAGGCATTAATATTGACATGATAGTCTAGGTTAACCTTTGTGACTCATTTTGGAAAAATGAAAAGGAATTATGTGAATATTTTGTGTTTTATGTCTTTTATGCTTAATTATTAGAGTTTAATTAATTAAGACTAAAAATGAGCGTCAAAAATAAATATTAGATAAAGCCGATATTTATTAAGAAAGTTGTAGTGGTCATGACAAGGATTACGGATATATAAAGAATGCCGAAATCCGAGTTATAACGAAGAAGTTATGACCTCTCGAAGTTTCGCGACAAACC
This sequence comes from Lactuca virosa, assembly GCF_052849685.1. Taxonomy (NCBI): domain Eukaryota; kingdom Viridiplantae; phylum Streptophyta; class Magnoliopsida; order Asterales; family Asteraceae; genus Lactuca; species Lactuca virosa. The sequence continues at coordinate 107,737,220 of NC_136426.1, read as the reverse complement.
GGCACGGTGCCGAATGTCATAAAAAGTGAGTTTTTGATAAACTACTTTTTAGCCTTAGTGATCTAAACGAAACTCGTAGTGTTCGTTAAACCGAGAGTATGTATAAAAAGATTGCCCAAATCTGACTTCGTATGAGGAAGTTATGATTTTTCGAAGTTTCAGCTTAGCAGTAGACAGCTAAAAACTTGAATTTTAGATCGAGTGATTTTTAGCCGACACTACCTAAACGAGAATCGAAGGTCTCGTAAATAGTAGCACAACGGTAAAAAGTCTGACGAAAACGGATGTCGGATGAAGAAGTTATGAATTTTTAACGGATTTCCTGTCCCGGTCTGTTAAAAATAATAATATAAAAATTAAATTCAAAATTAGCCAACGAAGTCTAAACGAAAGTTGTAGAGCGTAATTTTACCTACGCGTGCATATAAAGAACGTCAAAAACGGAGCTCGTATGCGAAAGTTATGGATTTTAGAAGTTTTGGCGCGAAAAACGAGAAAAATCCCCAAAACCGAGGAATTTCGCATAGGTGGACTTCTGTAACGCCCGGGTTTCAGGGCTAAGCATTTTTAGACGATGTAATAGTCTAGATCAACTATTGTAACTCTTTTTGATGTAATAAATATTAAATATTTGAGTACTATGTGAATTATGTGTATTTGTGTGCTTATTATTTAATTATAAAGATATAATTAATAAAGAATAAAAATAAGCGTCAAAATTAAAGTGTGATATAAACCCGATATCTTTACATAAAGTTGTAGTGGTCGAAACAAGGATTCCAGATATATAAAGAACGCCGAAATCCGAGCTATAACGAAGAAGTTATGACCTGTCGAAGTTTCGCGACAGAATCGGCACGACAGCGGGAGACGTAAAAAGTGAATTTACGACAGAAGACTTTTTGGCCTTAGTAATCTAAACCAAAGTCGTAGAATATGTTAAACTGAGAACATACATAAAAAGAACGTCCAAATCTGACTTCGTATGAGGAAATTATGAATTTTCTAAGATTTGGCTTAGCAGTGCACGGCCTGAAACTCGAATTTCAGTTCGAGCGGTTTTTGGCCTACGCGACCTAAATGAGAGTTAAAGATCTCATTAATAGGAACTCAACGGTAAAAGGACAGACAAAGACGGAGTCCGTATGAAGGAGTTACGAATTCTTCGCGGTCATTTAGCAGTCTAATCTCCTCGTACTGTTAAATTTAAGATCGGTCGAGAATTAGCCGACGGAGTCTAAACAAAACTTGTAGATATTGTTTTTACCTACGCGTGGAAAAAAAGAACGTCGAAAACGGAGCTCGTATGCGAACAGTATGAATTTTTTAAAATCGGCTGATTTCCACCCTGTGTGCGATGCCACGTGTCAGCACCAGGCTGTGCCTGGCTGTAGCCAGCCTGGCTCACGACGTGAATATCAAAAATTCACGACGTGAACCTTCCTCCAACCTCCTATAAATAAGAGGTGAATCCCTCTTCATTCCTCACAGCTCCCCTCACTTCCCTCTCTCTCTAGAACTTCTCTCTAGCCCCCGAAACCCCCCGAAAAGCCTAGGGAACCTCCTTAGCACGAGGCGGAAGCCCCGGAGTGCCCGACGGCTCCGAGAAGAAGAGCCTTTCGGCTCGGGAACGCTGCTCCAGCGGCGCCCGGTTTTGAGAAAAACCCGCTGTAAGTGAGCTACGCCTACGCTATTTTTAATATAACTTTTATTTAATTATAGTAACGTTATTAGGAACTTATAATAAATACTTGGGCTATTATTATGGGTTATATAAGTATTGTTTAACGCTTATATAATAGTAATAATAGCTAGACTATTAATTAGTCTCCGTGAATATTAAACTAAACTCTAGTGGTAATGATACTAGGTTTTGTCGAGGGAAATTGTTTTAAGAGTAACGAAGCGCTGTCTGAATTCAGAGTCACCACCTTATCAGGTGAGTGCATAGTTACTTTCATCTTACATATAGATATGAAGTATTTTATATAAACTACGTGCTATGTGTGTATATTGTCTGAATACTTGCTGTCTGTGCTGGGTGAAAGATTTTCATACATGTTTTAAATTATTTAAACTGTATATGTATTTTATATCTACAAAATGTGTTGGGTAAAACATGGGTAGATGTAATAGTTGCTGTGTGACAAAATAAAATAATGAGAGGCCTCGTTATAGATGTTATTGATGATCCAGTCATCTAGCGGAGTATAGATGACGACCACGGACTATTCTAGACAGTCCAGTGGAACGCTAGCAGGCTCGCAACCTGTAGGTGTTTATTTGAAGTGTGTGCTCACCGGGTGTACTCCATCCCCCTGACGGTTGCCTTAAGGACATTTATTGCTGAGGAATCCCCTTAGCATTAGTGTCCATCCCGATGTTGACCCTTAGTCTAGGTCCCTTATGATAGGTGTTTTAGGGAAGTAATGTGAGGATTACGGGAACGGGTAATCGGGTTATTGTTGGTTGATGAAATTAATAAACTTATTTATTGTGGGTTGAAAACCCTATGTGCTCACCAGGCTCCCAAGCCTGACCCACTCAGTTTCTTGTATTACAGGTAGTGGCGTATGAGCATAGATGTGATGTCTTGGGATGAGAGATTAAGGGATTTTAGGTCTGTAAATACGGAATAATGTAGTAAGGCCTATGTTGTATTGTTTATGCTTATGATCTGTATCGAACATGACATCCCGAGTCTTTTTAATGAAATACATTTCTATGGAAATGCTTTTGATAAATCTTTATCATATTTTGTTTTGGGACAATTTCCGCAACACTTTTATTTAAAATGTTACTCTGATTTTCAAACAAACCATAAACAAAATCGGTCTTTTCTGGCCGTGAAAATGAGGATGTCACAGTTGGTATCAGAGCATTAGTTTATGCGAACTAGGAATTTGTAGGATTTCTAGACTTAAACTTAGAATGCTAAGCGATGATTGTAAGGTGTGAGCACTAGCTTATTTTAGGAATTATGCCTAAAATGCTTTTATGTGCTAAATGCTTTGTGCCTGATATGCTGTTATTTGTTCGGATCTATGGTCTGTTGCCGACCGGATCTGGAAACCTTATGTGTTTAGGATTCTAAACGTACGACTACGATATTAGAACTAACATGTAAACGTTTCGGAGTGATAAGGATGATTTAAACGACTATCCTAAATAAAGATCTAAATTCACCTTATTCGATGTATAGATCAAGATGGCAAGAACCCGCAGTGGAGCCGGGAATGCAAATGGGAACAGAAACCAACCCCCAGTGATTGAGCAAATACCGGTTGTGGTAGCCGCTGCTGAGCCAATAACGATGGCCGGAGTGCAAGCGATGATCCAGGCGATGTTGGATCGTCAAATGGAGGAAACCAGACGTTTGCTCCAACAAAATCGAGAGGAAGCTACCATACAGATCGAACAGCCCGAGTTGAACGAAGGGCAGACTGAGGAGGGGAACTACAGTGGAACCGTTGGTCAAGTCAACCCACCGATAGTTCGACAAAACAACCAGGATGACGGAGTCGACAGGAATGGATGCAAGTACAAGGATTTTCTGACTTGCAAGCCATCGACCTTCACTGGAAAGGAAGATCCGATCGGGGTCATGGATTGGATCTCGGAGATGGAGTTAGCTTTTATGACGTGTGGTTGCAGAGGCACACTACAGACCACGTTTGTAGTGCGTCAGTTCCGAGGAGGCGCTGTGCGTTGGTGGAACACCCTGGGGAAGACCTTGAGCCCCAATGAGCCCCTGCAGCTGACATGGGCGGAGTTTTTAGTACAATTCAAGCGCAAGTACTGCTCATCCCAAAACCTACTCGAGCTAGAAAACCAGTTCCTAACCCTGAAGAAAGGAAGCATGTCCATTGATGATTACACTAACAACTTCACAAAGAAAATGGAGTTTGCCTTGCGTCTTGTCCCAGATGAGCTGACAAAGATCGACAAGTACGCTAAGGGACTCCCATGGGAGTATGCGGTACCGGTACGTCAGGCACATACTCTGGAGGCGGCTATCTGGGCTGCCAAGTCTGTGGAGGAAATGATCAAGGAAAGAGCTGCCAGCGAGGTTGAGGTTGGCAAGAAGAGAAAATTTGAAGGGTCTGCTAAACCCAACAATAAGAAGAGCAAGTTCAGTTCGAAGAAGCTCGGGGGAGGAAATGAATCAAAATGGTGCGAGAAGTGCAAGAAGAAGCACTCGGGAAAATGTAGCGAGGAAGTGACCTGCTACAAATGTGGGAAAATGGGGCACTATGCAAATGAGTGCACCATCAACAAAAGGGTGTGCTACGAGTGTCGTGAAGAAGGGCACATTGCTAAGGATTGCCCAAAGAAGAAAGATGCGGCAAGGCCCAACATTCCACCAAAGCCGAAGGCGAGAGCCTTCCAGATGACGCTCGAGGCTGCGAAGGAGGCAGCAGACGTCGCTTCAGGTAACTTTCTTGTAAATGGTTTGCCTGCGAATATACTATTTGATTCCGGAGCCAACTACTCCTTTGTGTCACATAAATTTGGTGGGAAATTAGCATTGCCTATAGAAAAACTTGATAATGCCCTAATTGTGGAAGTTGCCAGTGGCAAATTCGTACCTGTTAGTAATCGTATTAAGAACGTCGTCATCGACTTAAACGGAAACGAATTCCACAAAGAGTTATTGCCCATAGAGTTGAACGGTTTTGACATCGTTTTGGGAATGGATTGGCTTAGCGCCAACGATGCTGAGATTCAATGCCGAAAGAAGATAGTAAGGGTAAACCCACCCGCAAAAGAGTCATTTATGGTGTACGGAGACAAACGCAGAGTGAATTCTGGAATCATCTCCCTGATGAAAGCCAGAAAATGTTTTTCCAAAGGATGTGCATCATATTTGGCATTCGTTATCGATGCTAAGAAGGAAAAGAAGGAGGTGCAGAGTATACCAGTCGTGTGTGATTATCCGAAAGTCTTTCCCGAAGATCTTCCCGGATTACCACCTGATAGACAAGTGGAGTTTCGTATAGAATTGTTACCAGGAACGACACCGATAGCAAAGGCACCTTACCGATTAGCACCAAAGGAGATGAAGGAGCTTATGATGCAACTTCAGGAGTTGTTGGACAACGGTTTCATTCGACCTAGTTCATCACCCTGGGGAGCTCCGGTGTTATTCGTAAAGAAGAAAGACGGAAGCATGAGAATGTGTATAGACTACAAAGAGTTGAACAAGGCAACGGTGAAGAACAAGTATCCATTGCCAAGGATTGATGACCTATTCGATCAGCTGCAAGGTTCGAGCTATTTCTCAAAGATCGATCTTAGGTCAGGATATCGTCAGCTAAAAGTGAGAGAGCAGGATATCGAGAAGACTGCGTTCAGAACGAGATATGGACACTATGAGTTCTTGGTTATGTCGTTTGGACTAACCAATGCTCCAACAACATTCATGGATTTAATGAATAGGGTTTGTAAACCATTCCTCGATAAATCCATGATAGTATTCATCGACGACATTCTGATCTACTCGAAAAGCCAGGAGGAGCATGGAAAGCATCTACGAGAAGTGTTGGAAGTCTTGAAGAAGGAGAAGCTTTATGCTAAGTTCTCCAAATGTGATTTTTGGATCTGAGAAGTCCAATTCTTGGGTCATGTGGTTAACCAGGAGGGAATAATGGTTGACCCAGCAAAAATCAAAGCTGTAATGAAGTGGGAACGTCCAAAGAGTCCCACTGAGATTCGAAGCTTTCTAAGATTAGCCGGATATTACCGACGATTTATCCAAGGCTTTTCTTCGATAGCTGCTCCATTGACAGCTTTGACCCACAAAGGAGCTACTTATACATGGAGTGAGAAACACGAAGAAGCATTCGAGAAGCTAAAGAAGAAGTTATGTGAAGCACCGATTCTTTCTCTACCCGATGGAGTTGAAGACTTCGCGGTCTATAGTGAAACATCTGGAGTCGGGTTGGGTTGTGTTCTGACCCAAAGAGAAAAGGTGATAGCATACGCATCTCGACAATTGAAGGAGCACGAAAAGAACTTCCCCACTCACGATTTGGAGTGGGCAGTGGTAGTTTTTGCTCTAAAGATATGGAGGCATTACCTCTATGGAACGAAGTGCAAACTTTTCACTGATCATAAGAGTCTCCAGTATCTCTTTAATCAGAAGGAGTTGAACATGAGGCAACGACGCTGGCTAGAGTTACTCAAGGACTACGACTGTGAGATACTTTACCACCCCGGTAAAGCAAATGTTGTTGCTGATGCTCTCAGTCGGAAAGTCAATCTTGAAAGGAAAAGGCCAAGAGCCTTGAGAATTGAAGTTGTCTCGACAATTGTGGAAAGTATCAAGAAAGCTCAAGAAGAAGCTTCAGAAAAGAATGACCAAAAGGAAGAACGTTTGGGAAAGACGTTGGTGTTCGGTACAAACCGTCAAGGACTGAAGGTATTCCAAGATCGGATTTGGGTACCTAAGACAGGAGGGATAAGAGATCTTCTGATGGAAGAAGCTCACAAGACCATGTACTCGATTCATCCCGGTAGCACTAAAATGTATAGGGACCTAAAACCCTACTACTGGTCGCCGACGATGAAGCTCGATGTTGCGAAGTATGTGGCCGAGTGTGTAACATGTCCTAGAGTTAAGGCACAACATCAGAAACCATATGGGAGTTTAGAACCTTTACCTGTACCCATGGGTAAATGGGAAGACATCACCATGGATTTTGTGACTAAACTGCCCAAGACGAAGTACAGACACGACATGATTTGGGTGGTCGTGGATCGTTTCACAAAGAGTGCACACTTCATAGCTGCCAACGAAAGGTGGTCTATGGATAAGCTTGCAAATGCTTACGTGAAGGAAATTGTGAGACTTCACGGTGTTCCTCTAACGATTGGATCCAATCGTGATAGTCGTTTTAAGTCGAGGTTTTGGAGGAGTCTACAAGAGGAACTGGGTACGAAGTTGTGTCTGAGTACAGCTTACCATCCGCAGACTGATGGTCAGAGCGAAAGAACGATTCAAACGCTTGAAGATATGCTGAGAGCATGTACCCTTGAGTTCCAAGGTAACTGGGATGAGCACTTACCTTTGGTAGAATTTTCCTACAATAACAGTTTCCACTCGAGCATCAAAATGGCACCCTATCAAGCTTTTTACGGGCAAAAGTGTCGTACGCCGTCTTGTTGGCTTGAGGCTGGAGAAAAGCAGTTTATGGGCCCCGAGATAGTCCATGAGACTGCTGAGAAGCTAAAGGTAATTAGGGAAAGAATGTTAGCAGCTCAAGATCGTCAGAAGAGCTATGCTGACAAGAAAAGACAACCGATGACCTTCGAAGTTGGGGATTCGGTTTTGCTTAAAGTCTCACCGTGGAAGGGACTTATAAGATTCGGGAAGCAAGGAAAGTTGAGTCCAAGGTTTATTGGACCGTTCAAAGTTCTTCAGAAGATTGGGAACCAAGCTTACAAGCTCGAATTACCCGAAGAACTAGATGGTATTCATAACACCTTCCATGTGTGTTATCTGAGGAAATTCACGGGAGAAGTTCCCGACATAATTCCAATCTCAGAGTTAAGGATGGATGAGAACAAGAGGCTGATTGAAGAGCCCAAGACAATTGTTGACCGTAAGACTAAGAAGTTACGACGCAAGATGGTCGATTTAGTGCTAGTCCGTTGGAAACATTCTAATGGGCCGAATCTCACTTGGGAAACAGAGAGTGACATGATGAGTCGCTACCCGCATCTGTTTGCCGACGCATGATTCCGGGACGAAATCATCCTAAGGGGGAGAGAATTATAACGTCCGGGTTTCAGGGCTAAGCATTTTTAGACGATGTAATAGTCTAGGTCAACTATTGTAACTCTTTTTGATGTAATAAATATTAAATATTTTAGTACTATGTGAATTATATGTATTTGTGTGCTTATTATTTAATTATAAAGATATAATTAATAAAGAATAAAAATAAGCGTCAAAATTAAAGTGTGATATAAACCCGATATCTTTACATAAAGTTGTAGTGGTCGAAACAAGGATTCCGGATATATAAAGAACGCCGAAATCCGAGCTATAACGAAGAAGTTATGACCTGTCGAAGTTTCGCGACAGAATCGGCACGACACCGGGAGACGTAAAAAGTGAATTTACGATAGAAGACTTTTTGGCCTTAGTAATCTAAACCAAAGTCGTAGAATATGTTAAACTGAGAACATCCATAAAAAGAACGCCCAAATCTGACTTCGTATGAGGAAGTTATGAATTTCCTAAGATTTAGCTTAGCAGTGCACGACCCGAAACTCGAATTTTAGTTCGAGCGGTTTTTCGCCTACGCGACCTAAATGAGAGTTGAAGATCTCATTAATAGGAACTCAACGGTAAAAAGACAGACAAAGACGAAGTCCGTATGAAGGAGTTACAAATTCTTCGCGGTCATTTAGCAGTCTAATCTCCTCGTACTGTTAAATTTAAGATAGGTCGAGAATTAGCCGACAGAGTCTAAAAGAAAGTTGTAGATATTGTTTTTACCTACGCGTGGAAAAAAAGAACGTCAAAAACGGAGCTCGTATGCGAAAGTTATGAATTTTTGAAAATCGGTTGATTTCCACCCTGTGTGCGATGCCACGTGTCAGCACCAGGCTGCGCCTGGCTGTAGCGAGCCTGGCTCACGACGTGAATATAAAAAATTCACGACGTGAACCTTTCTCCAGCCTCCTATAAATAAGACGTGAACCTTCCTCCATCCCGATGTTGACCCTTAGTCTAGGTCCCTTATAATAGGTGTTTTAGGGACGTAATGTGAGGATAACGGGAACGGGTAATCGGGTTATTGTTGGTTGATGAAATTAATAAACTTATTTATTGTGGGTTGAAAACCCTATGTGCTCACCAGGCTCCCAAGCCTGACCCACTCAGTTTCTTGTATTACAGGTAGTGGCGCATGAGCATAGATGTGATGTCTTGGGATGAGAGATTAAGGGATTTTAGGCCTGTAAATACGGAATAATGTAGTAAGGCCTATGTTGTATTGTTTATGCTTATGATCTGTATCGAACATGACATCCCGAGTCTTTTTAATGAAATACATTTCTATGGAAATGCTTTTGATTTATCATATTTTGTTTTGGGACAATTTCCGCAACACTTTTATTTAAAATGTTACTCTGATTTTCAAACAAACCATAAACAAAATCAGTCTTTTCTGGCCGTGAAAATGGGGATGTCACAACTTCGGCCACGTGTCCTCCCTTAGAACATGCCACGTGTCCGAAATTGTGCTGAGTCATCCGAGCTGCTGATCTGATCCAAAGAGGTCCAGTGAGAAGGCGACACGTACCCTCTTCCTCGTGTCCGAACCCTCGCAATAAGCCACGGAACCCCCTACTTCGGACCTAGACCTCGGTCCAATCACAAGAGGACAACAAGCCTTCGCATGCGCAGCCATGTGCGAGCCCACGTGCGAGCAGGTGCTGCGAGCCCTCAGATCTGCACCACCTGGAGCCTTCTCAGCCGTTGGATCAGGAGGCTCGCCCCTATAAATAGGAGGGTGCGAGACCTCCCGGGTATACTTTGAAAAATTGTCAATTTTAGCCCATTTTTCAATATTTCTTTCATTTCAACTTCCCTCGAAGCCCCGGTATCAATTATAACCCCCGGAATATGCCACGAAGTGTCCGAGAAGCCCGTAAAATTTATCTTTTCGGTTTCGAAGCCCGACCTTTGTAGAACCCGGTTTCTCAATAAAACTCCCAGTTTTATTAGAAACGATCGTTTTAGGAAACGAATTGCTGCCCGATTTTCATTAAATCAAGTGAGTGTGTAGTCACTTTCATCTTACACATAAATATGAAGTATTTTATATAAAATATGTGATATGTGTATAATTGTTGTTTGTTTATTTGAGATGGATGTTGAATGAATGTTTTATACATGTTTAAAATGATTTAAAATATATATATATTTTATCTTCAAATATGTTGGGTAAAACATGGGTAGATAAAGTATGAGGGATAGAAGTACAGTATAGATATACGTTGGTAGCTATGAATTTAGTACAGTATAGATGTACGTTGGTAGCTATGAATTTAGTACAATATAGATGTACGTTGGTAGCTACGGATTTAGTATGTTGGCAGCTATGGACTTAGTGGTTGTTGTATAAACCTTGGCGACGATGTGACTTCGTGCCTATTTGACATAAATTGTTGAAGGAAAACAATGTTGTGACCCCGGTGTTTGTTTTATTTGACATAAATTGCTGAGGGAAAGCAATGTTGTCATCCAGGTGTTTGTTTTATTTGACATAAATTGCTGAGGGAAAGCAATGTTGTCACCCCAGTGATTGTTTTATTTGACATAAATTGCAGAGGAAAGCAATGTTGTCACCCTATTGGTTGTCTTATTTGACAAATTGCTGAGGAAAGCAATGTTGTCACTTTATTGGTTGTTTTATGCTAGGTTGTCTTGTTTGACATAATTTGCTGAGGAAAGCAAAGTTGTCACCCCGATGGTTACCCTATTTGACATAAATTGCTGAGGAACCCCCGAAGCAATGTTGTCACCCCTAATGAAAATCCTTAGGCTAGGTCCCTTGTGATAGTTGTTTTAGGGACGTAAGGTGAGGATAACGGGAATGGGTTATTAGGGTTGTTTTTGGTTGATGAAATTAATAAATTATTTATTGATTGATAAACTTAAAGAGTTTATTATTTATTGTGGGTTGAAAACCCTATATGCTCACCAGGCTTCCAAGCCTGACCCACTCAGCTTTTTATATTACAGGTAGTGGACCCCGAGCATAGTCGGATGATGATGATGAATGATTTTTGGATTATAGGCCAGTAGTTATAAATAACTGTTGTAAGGCTTATAATGTCTTGTTTATGCTTTTAAAAAGCATAAATTAAATCGGTCTTTTCTGGCCGAGAAATTTGGGGATGTCACAGTTGGTATCAGAGCATTAGTTTAAGCGAACTAGGAACTTGTAGGATTTTTAGACTTAAACTTAGAATGCTAAGTGATGATTGTGAGATGAGTGTCTACCATATTTTAGACACGAGCACTAGTTTATTTTAGGAAAGATGCCTAAAATGCTTTTATGTGCTAAATGTTATATGTTTGCCATATATGATATTAATTGTTCGGATCTATGGTCTGTTGCCGACCGGATCTAGAAACCTTATGTGTGTAGGATTCTAAGCGTATGATTACGAAATTAGAACTAACATATAACGTTTCGGAGTGATAAGGAGAATTTAAATACCTGTCGTGGATAAAAGTTTAAATTCACCTAATTTGGCGTATAGATTATAATGGCAAGAACCCAAAGTGGAGCTGGAAATGTAAATAGAAATCAGCCACCTCAACCCCAAGTGGTGGAACAGGTGCCTATAGTAGGAGCTGCACCAGAACCCATCACCATGGCTGGAGTACGAAATATGATTCAGACCATGTTGGCTGAACAAAGGGAGGAATTGAGGCAATGTTGCTGAACAACAGGGATGAACGTTCAGTTCCTGTTGAACAACGTGAATTAAATGACGACCGATCTGAAGAAGGGAACAACAGCAGATCGGTTGGTCATAGTAAACCGCTAGTGGTTGGGAGAAATAACCACGTGGATAGAGTGAAGAGAAATGGGTGCAAGTATAAGGACTTTATGACTTGCAAGCCATCGACCTTCACTGGAAAAGAAGATCATGTCGGAGTAATGGACTGGATCTCGGAAATGGAGTTGGCTTTCATGACTTGTGATTGCCAAGGCAAGTTACATACCATATTTGCAGTTCAGGGGTAGTGCTGCTCGTTGGTGGAACACTCTGGGGAAAACCCTAAGCCCTAATGAGCCACTGCAACTGACTTGGGCAGAGTTCTTATTGCACTTTAAGCGCAAGTACTGCTCGGCCCAAAACGTGCTTGAGTAAGAAAACCAATTTCTAACGCTGAAGAAGGGGAGTATGACCGTTGATGAATATACGAATAACTTCACAGATAAAATGGAGTTTGCTTTGCGTATTGTCCCAGATGAGCTGGCGAAAATTGACAGGTACGCAAAGGGACTTCCATGGGAGTATGCGGTGCCAGTACGTCAGGCACTTACTTTGGAGGCAGCTATCTGGGCTGCCAAGTCTGTTGAAGATATGATTAAGGGGAGAGCCGCCAGCAAGGTTGAAGTTGGCGAGAAAAGAAAGTTTGAAAGGACTTCAGGGTCCAACGAGAAAAGAAAATTCTTGAAGTCTGGAGGAGGAGAAGGCGAAGCAAAATGGTGCGAGAAGTGCAAAAAGAAGCACTTCGGGAAATGTAGCGAAAAGGTGACCTGCTACAAGTGTGGAAAGACTGGGCATTATGCCAACGAGTGTCCGTCCAACAAGAGGATGTGCTATCGATGTAACGAGGAAGGGCACATTTCGAAAGACTGCCCAAAGAAGAAAGAGGCAGCAATGCCCAATGTTCCACCAAAACCAAAACCAAAGGCTTTCCAAATGATACTTAATGAAGCAGATGGAAATATAAAGGATCAGTAGTAAGGACCTTATATTCCCAAAGCTAAAATATAAAGTAGCAATGCAGTTAGTAACTTGTGGTGTAGCCTATTAGAGGCGTAGTATAGGATAAACTCGAACCTCTGTGTAATTATTTTAAGAAATAATATAAACCCTGGTTTTGTCATCCGATGAATTGAATGACTATGTGAAATTCTTGTATGGTGACTTGGAGAACTGCGAGACAATACTTGGGACGAGTAGGAGTAGGTGTGAATGGTAGTAAAGGCCTATACTACCAGAAGCAAAGGACTCGTACTTGGATCAAGGAAAGTCACAAGGTTACCAAGAAGCTAGAAATTGATTCCGTTATTGTTCGAGTACTTCATTACCTTCGTTTCGGTAATGACTAAGAAGATGATTGTTATTCCGACCCTAGAGGTCATATCAAATTGAGTCCGACTACGATGAGTTTGTTACATGGTTCAGAGAACCAAGTTCGATGTAGTAGTTGACTTAAGCCGAATTGAAGTAAAGGATGTTAGCAACTCAAGATTATCAAAAGAGCTATGATGACAAGAAAAGACAACCAATATCATTCGAAGTTGGAGATTCGGTTTTACTTAAAGTCTCGCCATGGAAGGGACTTATAAGATTTGGTAGAAGGGGAAAGTTGAGTCCATGATTTATTGGACCATTTAAAGTTCTTCAGAGGATCGGGAATCAAGCTTACAAGCTAGAATTACCGGAAGAACTGGAGGGTATTCATAACACCTTTTATGTGTGTTATTTGAGGAAGTTTGCGGGAGATGTGCCCGACATAATTCCCATTTCTGAATTAAGGTTGGATGAAAACAAGAGGTTAATTGAAGAACCTGAGGCAATCGTTGACCGTAATACTAAGAAGTTGTGACGCCAGATGGTCGATTTAGTGCTTGTGCATTGGAAACATACGAATGGGCCAAATCTCACCTGGGGAAACGGAGAGTGACATGGTGAGTCGCTACCCGTATTTGTTTGCTGATGTGTGATTCCGGCGACGGAATCATTCTAAGGGGGAGAGAATTGTAATGCCCGTGTTTCTAGGCTAGGCATTAATATTGACATGATAGTCTAGGTTAACCTTTGTGACTCATTTTGAAAAAATGAAAAGGAATTATGTGAATATTATGTGTTTTATGGTTAATTATTAGGGTTTAATTAATTAAGACTAAAAATGAGCGTCGAAAATAAATATTACATAAAGTCGATATTTATTGAGAAAGTTGTAGTGGTCGTGACAAGGATTACGGATATATAAAGAATGCCGAAATCCGAGTTATAACGAAGAAGTTATGACCTTTCGAAGTTTCGCGACAAACCGGCACGGTGCCGAATGTCGTAAAAAGTGAGTTTTTGATAAACTACTTTTTAGCCTTAGTGATCTAAACGAAACTCGTAGTGTTCGTTAAACCTAGAGTATGTATAAAAAGAACGCCCAAATCTGACTTCGTATGAGGAAGTTATGATTTTTCGAAGTTTCAGCTTAGCAGTAGACAGCTAAAAACTAGAATTTTAGATCGAGTGATTTTTAGCCGACACAACCTAAACGAGAATCGAAGGTCTCGTAAATAGTAGCACAACGGTGAAAAGTTTAACGAAAACGGATGTCGGATGAAGAAGTTATGAATTTTTAACGGATTTCCTGTCCCGGTCTGTTAAAAATAATAATATAAAAATTAAATTCAAAATTAGCCGACGAAGTCTAAACGAAAGTTGTAGAGCGTAATTTTACCTACGCGTGCATATAAAGAACGTCAAAAACGGAGCTCGTATCCGAAAGTTATGGATTTTAGAAGTTTTGGTACGAAAAACGAGAAAAATCCCTAAAACCGAGGAATTTCGCATAGGTGGACTTCGGCCACGTGTCCTCGCTTAGAACATGCCACGTGTCCGAAATTGTGCTGAGTCATCCGAGCTACTGATCTGATCCGAAGAGGTCCAATGAGAAGGCGACACGTACCCTCTTCCTCGTGTCCGAACCCTCGCAATAAGCCACGAAACCCCCTACTTCGGACCTAGACCTCGGTCCAATCACAAGAGGACAGCAAGCCTTCGCATGCGCAGCCATGTGCGAGCCCACGTGCGAGCAGGTGCTGCGAGCCCTCGGATCTGCACCACCTGGAGCCTTCTCAGCCGTTGGATCAGGAGGCTCGCCCCTATAAATAGGAGAGCCGTTGGATCAGGAGGCTCGCCCCTATAAATAGGAGGGTGCGAGACCTCCCGGGTATACTTTGAAAAATTGTCAATTTTAGCCCCTTTTGCAATATTTCTTTCTTTTCAACTTCCCTCGAAGCCCCGGTATCAGTTATAACCCTCGGAATACGCCACGAAGTGCCCGAGAAGCCCGAAAAATTTATCTTTTCGGTTTCGAAGCCCGACTTTTGCAGAGCCCGGTTTCTCAATAAAACTCCCGGTTTTATTAGAAACGATCGTTTTAGGAAACGAATAGCTGCCCGATTTTCATTAAATCAAGTGAGTGTGTAGTCACTTTCATTTTACACATAGATATGAAGTATTTTATATAAAATACGTGATATGTGTACATATGTTGTTTGTTTATTTGAGATGGATGTTGAATGAATGTTTTATACATGTTTAAAATGATTTAAAATGTATATATATTTTATCTTCAAATATGTTGGGTAAAACATGGGTAGATAAAGTATGAGGGATAGAAGTACAGTATAGATATACGTTGGTAGCTATGAATTTAGTACAATATAGATGTACGTTGGTAGCTATGAATTTAGTACAGTATAGATGTACGTTGGTAGCTACGGATTTAGTACGTTGGCAGCTATGGACTTAGTGCCTATTGTATTAACCTTGGCGACGATGTGACTTCGTGCCTATTTGACATAAATTGTTGAAGGAAAACAATGTTGTCACCCCGGTGTTTGTTTTATTTGACATAAATTGCTGAGGGAAAGCAATGTTGTCATCCAGGTGTTTGTTTTATTTGACATAAATTGCTGAGGGAAAGCAATGTTGTCACCCCAGTGATTGTTTTATTTGACATAAATTGCAGAGGAAAGCAATGTTGTCACCCTATTGGTTGTCTTATTTGACATAAATTGCTGAGGAAAGCAATGTTGTCACTTTATTGGTTGTTTTATGCTAGGTTGTCTTGTTTGACATAATTTGCTGAGGAAGCAAAGTTGTCACCCCGATGGTTGCCTTATTTGACATAAATTGCTGAGGAACCCCCGAAGCAATGTTGTCACCCCTAATGAAAATCCTTAGGCTTGGTCCCTTGTGATAGTTGTTTTAGGGACGTAAGGTGAGGATAACGGGAATGGGTAATTAGGGTTGTTTTTGGTTGATGAAATTAATAAATTATTTATTGATTGATAAACTTAAAGAGTTTATTATTTATTGTGGGTTGAAAACCCTATATGCTCACCAGGCTTCCAAGCCTGACCCACTCAGCTTTTTATATTACAGGTAGTGGACCCCGAGCATAGTCGGATGATGATGATGAATGATTTTTGGATTATAGGCCAGTAGTTATAAATAACTGTTGTAAGGCTTATAATGTCTTGTTTATGCTTTTGATCTGTATCGGAACATGACATCCCGAGGTTTTAATATAGAAGGAAATTATATATTTCTTAAATAAAGGTTTTGAGTAACTATTATCATGTTTTGTTTTGGGGACCAATTCCGCAATATCTTTTAAAAAGATTTCTCTGATTTTATTTTAAAAAGCATAAATTAAATCGGTCTTTTCTGGCCGAGAAAATTGGGGATGTCACAGTTGGTATCAGAGCAATAGTTTAAGCGAACTAGGAACTTGTAGGATTTCTAGACTTAAACTTAGAATGCTAAGTGATGATTGTGAGATGAGTGTCTACCATATTTTAGACACGAGCACTAGTTTATTTTAGGAAAGATGCCTAAAATGCTTTTATGTGCTAAATGTTATATGTTTGCCATATATGATATTAATTGTTCGGATCTATGGTCTGTTGCCGACCGGATCTGGAAACCTTATGTGTGTAGGATTCTAAGCGTATGATTACGAAATTAGAACTAACATATAACGTTTCGGAGTGATAAGGAGAATTTAAATACCTGTCGTGGATAAAGGTTTAAATTCACCTAATTTGGCGTATAGATTATAATGGCAAGAACCCGAAGTGGAGCTGTAAATGTAAATAGAAATCAGCCACCTCAACCCCAAGTGGTGGAACAGGTGTCTATAGTAGGAGCTACACCAGAACCCATCACCATGGCTGGAGTACGAAATATGATTGAGACCATGTTGGCTGAACAAAGGGAGGAATTGAGGCAAATGTTGCTGAACAACAGGGATGAACGTTCAGTTCCTGTTGAACAACGTGAATTAAATGACGATCGATCTGAAGAAGGGAACAACAACAGATCGGTTGGTCACAGTGAACCGCTTGTGGTTGGGAGAAATAACCACGAGGATAGAGTGAAGAGAAATGGGTGCAAGTATAAGGACTTTATGACTTGCAAGCCATCGACCTTCACTGGAAAAGAAGATCATGTCGGAGTAATGGACTGGATCTCGGAAATGGAGTTGGCTTTCATGACTTGTGATTGCCAAGGCAAGTTACATACCACATTTGCAGTTCATGGGTAGTGCTGCTCGTTGGTGGAACACTCTGGGGAAAACCCTAAGCCCTAATGAGCCACTGCAACTGACTTGGGCAGAGTTCTTATTGCACTTTAAGCGCAAGTACTGCTCGGCCCAAAACGTGCTTGAGTTAGAAAACCAATTTCTAACGCTGAAGAAGGGGAGTATGACCGTTGAGGAATATACGAATAACTTCACAGACAAAATGGAGTTTGCTTTGCGTATTGTCCCAGATGAGCTGGCGAAAATTGACAGGTACGCAAAGGGACTTCCATGGGAGTATGCGGTGCCAGTACGTCAGGCACTTACTTTGGAGGCAGCTATCTGGGCTGCCAAGTCTGTTGAAGATATGATTAAGGGGAGAGCCGCCAGCAAGGTTGAAGTTGGCGAGAAAAGAAAGTTTGAAAGGACTTCAGGGTCCAACGAGAAAAGAAAATTCTTGAAGTCTGGAGGAGGAGAAGGCGAAGCAAAATGGTGCGAGAAGTGCAAAAAGAAGCACTTCGGGAAATGTAGCGAAGAGATGACCTGCTACAAGTGTGGAAAGACTGGGCATTATGCCAACGAGTGTCCGTCCAACAAGAGGATGTGCTATCGATGTAACGAGGAAGGGCACATTTCGAAAGACTGCCCAAAGAAGAAAGAAGCAGCAATGCCCAATGTTCCACCAAAACCAAAACCAAAGGCTTTCCAAATGATACTTAATGAAGCAGATGGAAATACAAAGGATCAGGAGTAAGGACCTTATATTCCCAAAGCTAAGATATAAAGTAGCAATGCAGTTAGTAACTTGTGGTGTAGCCTATTAGAGGCGTAGTATAGGATAAACTCGAACCTCTGTGTAATTATTTTAAGAAATAATATAAACCCTGGTTTTGTCATCCGATGAATTGAATGACTATGTGAAATTCTTGTATGGTGACTTGGAGAACTGCGAGACAATACTTGGGACGAGTAGGAGTAGGTGTGAATGGTAGTAGAGGCCTATACTACCAGAAGCAAAGGACTCGTACTTGGATCAAGGAAAGTCACAAGGTTACCAAGAAGCTAGAAATTGATTCCGTTATTGTTCGAGTACTTCATTACCTTCATTTCGGTAATGACTAAGAAGATGATTGTTATTCCGACCCTAGAGGTCATATCAAATTGAGTCCGACTACGATGAGTTTGTTACGTGGTTCAGAGAACCAAGTTCGATGTAGTAGTTGACTTAAGCCGAATTGAAGTAAAGGATGTTAGCAGCTCAAGATCGTCAAAAGAGCTATGCTGACAAGAAAAGACAACCGATATCATTCGAAGTTGGAGATTCGGTTTTACTTAAAGTCTCGCCATGGAAGGGACTTATAAGATTTGGTAGAAGGGGAAAGTTGAGTCCATGATTTATTGGACCATTTAAATTTCTTCAGAGGATCGGGAATCAAGCTTACAAGCTAGAATTACCGGAAGAACTGGAGGGTATTCATAACACCTTTTATGTGTGTTATTTGAGGAAGTTTGCGGGAGATGTGCCCGACATAATTCCCATTTCTGAATTAAGGTTGGATGAAAACAAGAGGTTAATTGAAGAACCTGAGGCAATCGTTGACCGTTAGACTAAGAAGTTGTGACGCCAGATGGTCGATTTAGTGCTTGTGCGTTGGAAACATACGAATGGGCCAAATCTCACCTGGGGAAACGGAGAGTGACATGGTGAGTCGCTACCCGTATTTGTTTGCTGATGTGTGATTCCGGGGACGGAATCATTCTAAGGGGGAGAGAATTGTAATGCTCGTGTTTCTAGGCTAGGCATTAATATTGACATGATAGTCTAGGTTAACCTTTGTGACTCATTTTGGAAAAATGAAAAGGAATTATGTGAATATTATGTGTTTTATGGTTAATTATTAGGGTTTAATTAATTAAGACTAAAAATGAGCGTCGAAAATAAATATTAGATAAAGTCGATATTTATTGAGAAAGTTGTAGTGGTCGTGACAAGGATTACGGATATATAAAGAATGCCGAAATCCGAGTTATAACGAAGAAGTTATGACCTTTCGAAGTTTCGCGACAAACCGGCACGGTGCCGAATGTCGTAAAAAGTGAGTTTTTGATAAACTACTTTTTAGCCTTAGTGATCTAAACGAAACTCGTAGTGTTCGTTAAACCGAGAGTATGTATAAAAAGAACGCCCAAATCTGACTTCGTATGAGTAAGTTATGATTTTTCGAAGTTTCAGCTTAGCAGTAGACAGCTAAAAACTCGAATTTTAGATCGAGTGATTTTTAGCCGACACAACCTAAACGAGAATCGAAGGTCTCGTAAATAGTAGCACAACGGTAAAAAGTCTGACGAAAACGGATGTCGGATGAAGAAGTTATGAATTTTTAACGGATTTCCTGTCCCGGTCTGTTAAAAATAATAATATAAAAATTAAATTCAAAATTAGCCGACGAAGTCTAAACTAAAGTTGTAGAGCGTAATTTTACCTACGCGTGCATATAAAGAACGTCAAAAACGGAGCTCGTATGCGAAAGTTATGGATTTTAGAAGTTTTGGCGCGAAAAACGAGAAAAATCCCTAAAACCGAGGAATTTCGCATAGGTGGACTTCGGCCACGTGTCCTCGCTTATAACATGCCACGTGTCCGAAATTGTGCTGAGTCATCCGAGCTGCTGATCTGATCCGAAGAGGTCCAGTGAGAAGGCGACACGTACCCTCTTCCTCGTGTCCGAGCCCTCGCAATAAGCCACAAAACCCTCTACTTCGGACCTAGACCTCGGTCCAATCACAAGAGGACAGCAAGCCTTCGCATGCGCAGCCATGTGCGAGCCCACGTGCGAGCAGGTGCTGCGACCCCTCGGATCTGCACCACCTGGAGCCTTCTCAGCCGTTGGATCAGGAGGCTCGCCCCTATAAATAGGAGGGTGCGAGACCTCCCGGGTATACTTTGAAAAATTGTCAATTTTAGCCCCTTTTTCAATATTTCTTTCATTTCAACTTCCCTCGAAGCCCCGGTATCAATTATAACCCCCGGAATACGCCACGAAGTGCCCGAGAAGCCCGGAAAGTTTATCTTTTCGCTTTCGAAGCCCGACCTTTGCAGAGCCCGGTTTCTCAATAAAACTTCCGGTTTTATTAGAAACGATCGTTTTAGGAAACGAATTGCTGTCTGATTTTCATTAAATCAAGTGAGTGTGTAGTCACTTTCATCTTACACATAGATATGAAGTATTTTATATAAAATACGTGATATGTGTATATATGTTGTTTGTTTATTTGAGATGGATGTTGAATGAATGTATTATACATGTTTAAAATGATTTAAAATGTATATATATTTTATCTTCAAATATGTTGGGTAAAACATGGGTAGATAAATTATGAGGGATAGAAGTACAGTATAGATATACGTTGGTAGCTATGAATTTAGTAAAGTATAGATGTGCGTTGGTAGCTATGAATTTAGTACAGTATAGATGTACGTTGGTAGCTACGGATTTAGGATGTTGGCAGCTATGGACTTAGTGCTTGTTGTATAAACCTTGGCAACGATGTGACTTCGTGCCTATTTGACATAAATTATTGAAGGAAAACAATGTTGTCACCCCGGTGTTTGTTTTATTTGACATAAATTGCTGAGGGAAAGCAATGTTGTCATCCAGGTGTTTGTTTTATTTGACATAAATTGCTGAGGGAAAGCAATGTTGTCACCCCAGTGATTGTTTTATTTGACATAAATTGCAGAGGAAAGCAATGTTGTCACTCTATTGGTTGTCTTATTTGACATAAATTGCTGAGGAAAGCAATGTTGTCACTTTATTGGTTGTTTTATGTTAGGTTGTCTTGTTTGACATAATTTGCTGAGGAAAGCAAAGTTGTCACCCCGATGGTTGCCTTATTTGACATAAATTGTTGGGGAACCCCCGAAGCAATGTTGTCACCCCTAATGAAAATCCTTAGGCTAGGTCCCTTGTGATAGTTGTTTTAGGGACGTAAGGTGAGGATAACATGAATGGGTAATTAAGGTTGTTTTTGGTTGATGAAATTAATAAATTATTTATTGATTGATAAACTTAAAGAGTTTATTATTTATTGTGGGTTGAAAACCCTATATGCTCACCAGGCTTCCAAGCCTGACCCACTCAGCTTTTTATATTACAGGTAGTGGACCCCGAGCATAGTCGGATGATGATGATGAGTGATTTTTGGATTATAGGCCAGTAGTTATAAATAATTGTTGTAAGGCTTATAATGTCTTGTTTATGCTTTTGATCTGTATCGGAACATGACATCCCGAGGTTTTAATATAAAAGGAAATTATATATTTCTTAAAGAAAGGTTTTGACAAACTATTATCATGTTTTGTTTTGGGGACCAATTCCGCAAAATCTTTTAAAAAGATTTCTCTGATTTTATTTTAAAAAGCATAAATTAAATCGGTCTTTTCTGGCCGAGAAATTTGGGGATGTCACATGCATAGACTACCAGGAGCTGAATAAGGTAACAGTGAAGAACCGTTATCCTCTCCCGAGGATTGAAGATTTGTTTGACCTACTTGAAGGTGCATCTTGGTTCTCCAAGATTGATTTACGATCGAGTTATCACCAGATGTGAGTCAGAGACAGCGATGTACAAAAGACAGCTTTCAAGACTCGCTATCGTCACTATGAGTTTGTGGTGATGCCGTTTGGGCTCACCAATGCTCCATCCATGTTCATGGACCTCACGAACCACATGTGTAGACCGATGATGGATCGATCTGTGATAGTCTTCATTTATGACATCTTGGTTTATTCCAAGACTCAAGAGCAACATGAGGAGCACCTGAGGGAGGTGTTGGAGACTCTGAGGAGGGAGAGACTTTTCGCAAAGTTCTCCAAGTGCGAGTTTTGGTTGTTCGAGGTGCAGTTTCTGGGGCACCTAGTCAATCAGAAGGGTATTCTGGTCGATCCAGCCAAGATAGAGGCTGTGATGCAGTAGGAGGTTCCGAGGTCTCCAACTGAGATTCAGAGTTTTCTTGGTCTAGCGGGTTACTACCGAAGATATATCCATGATTTCTCCAAGATTGTTGTTCCTTTATCCCGACTGACCAAGAAGTCGGTGACCTTCCGTTAAGGGCCTGCGCAGCAGGCAGCCTTCTAGACTCTCAGACAGCGGTTATGCGAGGCACCAATTCTGACTTTGCTAGAGGAAGTCGACAACTTTTTGGTGTACCTTGACGCTTCGATCACGAGCATGGGTGCAGTATTGATGCAGTGAGGCCACCTGATAGCTTACGCATCATGGAAGTTGACGCCTCACGAGGCGAACTATCTGACGCATGATTTAGAGCTGGGGGCTGTGGTTTTCTCCCTTAAGATTTGGCGGCATTACCTCTATGGAGTTCGTTGTATCATTTACATGAACCACAAGAGCTTGAGGTACCTCTTGGATCATCCAAATCTGAACATGAGGTAGCGTCGGTGGTTAGATGTAGTGAAGGACTACGACTATGAGATCCTTTACCACCTGGGCAAGGCCAATGTAGTGGTCGATTCCCTGAGTCTCAAGGTAGTGGCGGCCCCGATTCAAGACATATGTCTGAGGATGACAGTGATTACCCCATTGCTATAGCAGATCCGAGACGTGCAGGTCGAGGGCCTGAAGGAGGAGGGCCGGAAGTGGGAGTGGATCATAAGCCAACTGGCCTCCTTTGATTATGACAGGCGCGGGTTGTTGACCCTGCATGGGAGGGTCTGGCTTTCGTATTGGGGCGGAGTATGACAGGTTATGATGGATGAGGCCCATAAGTTTAGGTTCTCCATCCATCCCAGGGCGACGAAGATGTATCAAAATCTCCGCCCTGATTACTAGTGGCCCTACATGAAGTGGGACGTAGCATGGCACGTTGAGCGGTGCTTCACTTGCAGGAAAGTCAAGGCCGAACACCAGCACCCACACAGAAAGATGCACACGGTTGACATTCCTGTGTGGAAATTGGAAGATATCACTATGGACTTCATCACGAAGCTTCCCAAGGACCGCACGTGGAGTAGATTCGATATGGGTCATCATGGATCGGTTGACCAAGAGCGCTCACTTCATCCCAATCCAGGAGAGTATATCGGCTGAGAAGCTGGCCGACATCTACGTGCATGAGACAGTTGCACGACATGTCTCGGTGGTGTCAGAAAGAGATGTCCGTTTCACTTCCAGATTTTGGAAGTGGTTTCACGACGACATGGGTACTCGTCTCCACTTCAGCACCACTTTCCACCCTCAGACGGATGGACAGAGCGATAGGACAATACAGACTCTCGAGGACATGCTATGCGCATGTCTCTTGGACTTCGGTGGCAGTTAATATACGTATATTCCGTTTGTGGAATTTTCGTATAACAACAGTTACAACACCAACATAGACCGACCTCTCTTCGAGACGCTCTATGAGAGGAAGTTTTGGACCCCAGTTTGTTAGGTCGAGGTCGGTCAGAGGGTCATGGGGAGTACTGAGGTAGTACCCAAGACTACTGAGAGGATCTAGCAGGTCTGGAGCAGGCTCCAGACTGCTCAGAGTCGGTAGAAGAGCTATGCCGTCAAGCAGCATTCAGACTTGGAGTTTCAGGTGGGCGACATGGTTCTCCTGAAGGTGTTAGCTTGGAAAGGTGTCATCCGGTTAAGGAAGCGGGGCAACCTGGGACCTAGATACATTGGTCCATTCAGGGTTTTGGCTCGGGTGGGTCGGGTTTCTTACCGTTTGGATCTTCCAGCAGAGCTCAGCCAAATCCACATCACTTTCCATGTCTCTCAGCTGCGGAAGTGCTTAGTGGATGACTCAGAGGTTGTGCCCCTAGAAGACATTCAGGTCGATGACAGCCTGAGTTACATCGAGAGACCTGTAGCTATCCTCGACAAGAAGACGAAGGAGTTAAGGAACCAGAGGGTTGAGCTAGTAAAGGTGCAGTGGCAACACTTCAAGGTCTCGGAATGGACTTGGGAGACCAAGGAGGAGATGAGGGAGCACTACCCAGAGTTATTTCCAGACGCTAACTGTGGACAGGGCCCGTATCTTAGAATTGTTTATGATTAGTAGCTAAGTGTGGGCAGCGCCCATGTCTTAGACATGTTTATGATTAGTAGCTAAGTGTGGGTTGGGCCCATATCTTAGTATTATCTGAGTATGTTTATGAATTGGTAGATTATGGTATACTTGTTTTACGTGTAATAATTGTATGTATGTTTAGATAGCGGGGTGTGGGCGGGGGCCCGTATCCTCCAGATTGAAGAGCGTGAGCGAGGCCAGTACCTCTTAGCCAGCTGAGTGTGGGCGAGGCTCGCACCTCATGGATATCTGAGTGTGGGTGAGGCTCGTACCTCATAGTTAGCCGAGTGTGGGCGGGGGCCCGTATCTTCTTGAGTGTGGGCGAGGCCCGTATCTCCTAGTTGCATGTTATATGATATGTGTATGGTATGTGGTTGTTTGGGGAGACTCGCTAAGATTCGTGCTTACAGTTTTCTGTTTTGGTTTCAGGTACTTCCCGGTAGGAAAGGGAAGAGCTCGGGATGACTGCAGTGCACACACCGTTTGTTTAGCCTTGGATGTTTATACTCTGATATGTTTGACAGATATTTATGATATTTTGAGATACACGACTTATGTTTTTATGATATCATTGGAATACTATGGTTTATTATAAATAAAAACGAAAATTTTGGACTGTATTTTTGGGGTGTTTCATGCCTAACAAGAGCCTCACAACCCCAGACCTTGATATGTTCGAGAGAGGGAGGTTTCCCTGTCCACATCTCATGAGGTGTTTTGGCAATCTTCTTGGTAGGAACAAGATTGAGGATATGGACGAATGTCTCTAAGGAATACACCAAAAATGATATAGGGATGGAAGCTCTACTCATCATGGAATGAACTGTGTATAGCAAGGCTCGATTACGCCTTACATCTATACCATTATGTTGTGGTGTCCTAGGAGGTGTCAACTGTGAAACAATTCTATATTCCTTTTGATATTCGTTGAACTCGATACTAATATATTCTCCACCTCTATGAAATCGAAGCATCTTTATCTTCTTTCCCAATTGATTTTGTACCTCGTGCTTAAAATATTTGAACTTTTCAAAATTACGCTTGATTAAATAGATATACCCATATCTACTATAATCATCAAAAACGTCACATAATAGCAATTAGCATCCCTTGTGGCAGATCTGAAAGGACCACATACATTAGTATGGATGAGGTCTAACAATGCCTCACCTCTTTCACATGTACCGGTGAAAGGTGATTTAGTCATCTTGCCTAATAACCAAGATTCACATTCATCATCTAATTTGAGGTGAAACGATTCTAACAATCCATCCTTTTGGAGTTGTGTGATGTGTTTCTAGTTAATATGCCCAAGATGACAATTCCATAAGCATGAATTGTCTAAACCATTAGAAGAATGAATACTATAAACATTATCCATGTTCATTTACACACACAATAGTTTCATACACACCATTACAAAGATAAGCTTTGAAAAGAAATGCACCATTTTTATAAAGTACAATTGCACCATCATTATCATCAAAACCATAATGATATCCTTTTCTAAATAAAGAATGTATTAAAATTATGTTTCTTGTCATTTCTAACGAATAAACAATGTAGCACCCGAGTCGCCAGGTATGAAGTATGTGATTTAAACTATTTTAAATTCAAGTAAAAGGTGATGGAGGATTATGAGTACGTTGGACGTACACTAGGTACGCACAACGTACTCCTTGCATGTGCATCATCGGTGGATCCTACGTATGTTGGGTGTACCCATGCATACTCAGGGGAAAACCCTAATTTTTAGGGTGTGCACCCTATCTAAAGTCCTTAAGTCACTCAAGTTCATTACCCTTTCAACCTCCATTTCCCTTTTAGTACAAATCTTGAACCCTAGCCTTCTTGAGTGCATTTTTTAGTTTACCTTGTATGTTTGGGTGTTTTTTGGTGGTTTTGAAGAAGAAGGAAGTTTAGGAAGATGCAAAGGAGAAGAAGGAGCTTGTAGATAGGCGTACCAAAAACTTTTGCGGGACCCCGATTCCGTACGGGATTAATTTTTTAAACAATTCAGGGGATCGGGCTGGGGCGGGAGTGGGATTAAACCCCATTTTATTTTCGGGACCGGGGGCAAGAGTGGGTATTTCCGTCCCGCACTCCCGCGGGTGCCCCGTTTGAATATTTATATAAAAATATATATACTTAATATAGAAATATATCTAGACAATACATTATCTAATTTTAGGGTTTCTTAATGTTCTTCCACTTAACAGCATACGACAACACGATAGTGAATTGGTCATATATTTTTGGGCATGTCGTACTTTTTTAAGTAATGTTGTATTTGTCGTATTTTATATTTGTATGTTTGTTGGATTTGTCGTTTTGTAATGTTGGATTTAAATTTATAAGTTGTTAAAAAACAAGATTTTAAGATTTTAAATTTATGAAAAATACTTTATTTGTCCAATATATAACAAAATTTTTTAGCAAAAAAAAGTCAATTTTAAGCCTATACAACAGGGAACGGGGGCAGGATCGAGGGTGATAAAGTATTCGGGGTGGGATCGAGGGCTATGTAAACGGGGGATTTGGGGACGGGGGCAATAACTAATTTCGGGGGCAGGAGCAGAGCAGCTATTTATGCTCCTGTTTGGTCCTGTTGACATCCCTACTCGTAGATCCAAAACTTGTGCACCATTTCTAGCCCATTGAAGGTATAAAGTCTGAACCTTGATCATTCCAAGCTTAGATCTAGGTTTAGGGTAGATTTTAGCATCTTTTGGTCCCATAACCTTGTTTCTTGGCGTATGAGCTACTCCAGGCCTTTTGAGCTGTCCTTTTGGACTCTTGGAAGTTTTTGGAGTCATAAACACTGTATCTTCGTGGTTAAGACTCAACCATGCAAGTGTTAGTGACCACCCAAGTTAGTTAGTGGACTTAATTCATGGTTTGAGCCCCCATCCATGCATGCAAAAGCATAAAGTTTGCAACTTTACGGCTTAAGACGTTACTTTGGGCTTGGATCTAAGTTTTTGATGTTAAAGATGAATAGATTAAGACTTTGGAGCTTGTAAGGGCTAACTGGCCAGTACGTTGGGTGTACTCGAGAGTACGTTGCGCGTCCTGAGCTAATTCCCCGATTTCAGATTGCCATCAGGGTATGCTGGGCATACGAGCCATGTACGTCGTACGTATGCCATCGGTGGGCTTGCAAGATTTTGGGCTCGTGTGTTAATTGGGTTTTGGACTTGTCTAAGTTAGGCCTCGGGCCTACCTGTTGTAGTAGGTCATTTTTAAGGCTGAAGGCCATGTTGGGGGTTCTTAGGCCATATTGGGCCTTAGAGGCCTTGGAGTTGGGCTTGGATGCCTTTTTAGGCTTTTTTATGGATTTGGTCCTTACGGGGATGGAGGCCCAATGAGGCTAGGGTAAAGGAGCCCTTTTTGCCTTAATTCAAGAATTAGGGTTTTGGACTTTCGGGATAGAATGTGGCCTAATTTCTAATTAGGGTTTTATGCTTGTGCGATAGGGAGAGGATTTTGCGAGTCATCCGTTGAGTGCGATTTGATACCTATAGTTTAAGGTGAGTTTTCCTTCACTGTATCCGTGGGCCGAAAACACCAATGCCGGCCCACTAATTTATGATATAGTGTGATGATTGTCTTTGTGACAACCGTCAGTTGTGCTTGTATTTGGTTGATGACTTTTTGATTCAAGTTATGATATTATGTGGTAGTAGTTGGGGTGAAATAGACCAAAGGGGATTGCAAGAACCCAGATATGCTTGACAGTATCCGGTTGAAATAGACCGAAGGGGTAGGCAAGCACCTAGATATGATTGGCTGGATGTTTGTTTGATATGTGGTATTTTCGGGGAACTCACTAAGCTTTGTGTTTGTAGTTTTCAATTTATGTTTCAGGTATTTCTAGTTCGAAGGGGAAGGGCCCGGCTTGAACGCACCGCATCACCCTCTAATCTTCGTATTTAGAGATTTTGGGAAGTTGTACTCTGATAACATGTTACTATGACATTCTTTTGACTATTTTTATATTAGTGTCGTGTGATTTGAATGAAATTAAAAATAAAATTTTATCCGTATTTTTGGGATGTTACAAGTTGGTATCAAAGCCTTGGTTTGAGGGATTCGAGCATTCTCTTGGGTGTGCCTGGAGTCAAATCGAGGGTTTGGTAGGTTTTTCCTAAAAGAAACGTTTTAATTTTAGGATTTTTTAACAAAAGAAAAGGGTGTGATACGTGAAATCAGCCGAGCTCAAGTAAGTTTTCCAAAAATACCCTTACAAGTTATATGTTCTATGTTATGATATGAGAATTGCATGCTAGATTAGGGCTAAAGATCTACTCATAATTGTATGATAGAATGCTAGGAGAGATACCTTTATGTTCCTATCTGTATGAGCTTTTAGATTTTCATATTAGTGTCAAATCAGTTACTTGTTAGGATGACATGTATAGGGCATGTTTGGAGTTGAACTGCCTGATGCTCGAATGTTGCATGCTTTGTGCTTCAGGATATTCTGTTGATACTAGTTAACTAGTGGATGAATATGTTGTATTACATATTGTTGTGATTAGATAATTTTAGGACATGTTTAACTCTATTGTGCATCTCTTGTTTTTGTCCAACTGTTGTAGTGTGGGACCTATCATTCGAAGTAGTATCTAGTAATAGTAGTACGTAATTATGCTCATTCAGTAGTTAGGTAATATTTACGGAAGTTCCTAATGCAGCTAATAGCAGAGAGGGGTGAGGAAGGGAGTATTAGGGAGTCCTTGTGAGATGCTTTGGTGTGTAGGACGCCATATAGTTTGAGGAATGTATCAGTTGGGAAGAGTGACTTGGAGGAGTCGGGGTAGTCCTTGAGGAGGGTATAAATAGGTGTAGAAGGTAGTATTGGGCCTATACTACTGAAAGCACAGGATTTATACCCGAGACCAGGACGACCACGATGAATCTAGGGAACGTGAGAGTGTGAACCTTCTCGTGTGTTTGCAAATTGTTTATGTGGTTATGTTTTAGTATAGTGATGACGTGTCATGGAGCAAGGAGTTTAGGAACTCGATACGGTTCGGGCACGAGCAG
Organism: Lactuca virosa; assembly: GCF_052849685.1. NCBI lineage: Eukaryota > Viridiplantae > Streptophyta > Magnoliopsida > Asterales > Asteraceae > Lactuca > Lactuca virosa. Next base: position 107,708,007 of record NC_136426.1, on the reverse strand, counting down.
CGAATCGATTGATGAGAGGCTATGAGATTTCATTGCATCTGATGTTACTAGAGGTATCCTTAATGCGACCCAAGTGATGTCAACGTCGATCAAGGAGGGTATCATCGAGTTGATGGAGGATCGCCTTCGGGCCTTCAGGGCCGATCTGGCCACTAACCAGTCGAGGGCCCACACACTCTCCTTCAAGGATTTCAGGGGATGTGGGGCACCTGATAACTTTGGGGTGAAGGACCGCATCATAGCCAGGCGTAGGATAGCTGACACTGAGTGTGCTCAGATGACGAGCTTCTGCCCAGAGGGGTCGAAGGTGTAACATCCAGATTTCCATGTATAATATTTTAAGTATTTATTTTGAGATATGAGGACTGACTAGACGAGTTGGCGCCTCAACTCGTCGAGTAGAGTCGCGACTGGTAACGCGGATTATTGAGGGGACTCGACGAGTCCGTGAGCTGACTCGCCGAGTCAGCTCCTTTGAGGGAAACCCTAATTTCTCGGGCTTGTGGCCTATTTAAAGACCCTTATGACCTCCCTTTGCGGCCACCTTCCCCAGAGAGAAACCCTAACCTGCCCTTTTCATTGTAGAGAGAGAGAGAGAGAGTCCATCTTGAGCATTCTTGAGCATTTTTGGAGGAGAGGTTGGAGGAGTTTGGTGGATCCATCCAAGAGGAGGTTGTGGATCTCGCATTCTTCTATCATTTGCTACCATTCAGAGGTAAAAAGCTTTCTTCTTGGCCACTTGTTCGTTAGATCTCATTTTGGGGGGAGCTTTTAGGGTTTTCTCTCAAACATGTTGTGTTCTTGATCTTTTTGGGTATGGTTTGAGGTTAGAACCTCAGATCTGGACTAGAAGGGACCTTGAGGGTCCAAAGTTGTGAGCTTTATCGAGTTAGAGGCAGGTCCCCATGCTTGTGACCTTTCTTGGTGCTTGTGATGGCATTTTGGGGCATTGATGACATGCATGGTCATCAAGATCAGACCTTTACGTGACTTTTGGGTATTAGGAGGCAAGATCTAGAGGTTTGAGTTGCAGATCTGACCTCAGACATCCATATGAGACATCCAGATGAGTAAACTCGCCGAGTCTATGAGATGACTCGACGAGTCGAATCGGGTTGCCCTGCGATTCGTGACCCAATGATAACCCGTCGAGCTATGTGAGACCCTTAGAATAATTCAGAGGATACGAGTGGACTCGGCGAGTCACCCGAGTGCACTCGGCGAGTCGGGTCAACTTTGGCGGCAGACTCATATTGAATTCCGTGTCTTGAGAGTAAGGTAGTAAGTAACATTGAGACCATGGAGGGGTAAAATGGTCTTTTACCCTTCTGTGAATATAGAAGGGTTAGTCTAGCTTCTTGAGGGCCAATATTAATTAGGGATAATTATTATGTGTTAGGCGAAGGCTAGACCGGTGGGCAGAGTTCGAGATTTCCGAGTACGTGGTTTTTACTTGCTAGCTTACGAGGTGAGTCTTCTCACTGTACTTACCTTGAGTGGTAACTTATGTGTGACCGGAGAGTCTTATGTGTATGTGCTGTGTTTAGAGATATCCTGCTATTCGTTTTGTGATATGCATACTGTGTATTATATTGAGTTGCTGAGTTGAGGGACTAGTGGGTCCATCTGAGTTGTGGGACCGGAGGGTCCCACTGAGACACATTAACCGGAGGGTCTTATTGAGTTATATCCTCGAGTGGCTAATGTGCTGTGTGTGGTATTTTGGGGAACTCAATAAGTTTTATGCTTACCGTGTTATGTGTTATGTGTTTCAGGTAGTTCCGAGGATCGTGGCAAGGCACCGACATGATTGTACACACCAGCGGGAGATGTTCTATGATTCTGGGATTGTGATTTACATTTTGAAATGATCGACATTTTAGACACTTGTTTTTTCTTGAGATTGTGGAATGAGAATTTAATGTGTTTTGAAAATGAAAAATTTGTTTGAAAATTTACGTTGTTACAAGTTGGTATCAGAGCCTTGGTTTGAGGGATTCGGATGCACCCTCAGGTGTGTTTGGACTCAAACTGAGGATTTGAAAGAGATTTTCAAAAAGAGACAAAATTTTTCTAAAAATAAGAAAGAGTCTAAAGAGAAGACGAGCCGGAGCAGTGTGTACAATCAGCCAGAGCCCGAGCGGTGATTTCCCAAAATACCCTCATTTTGTGTTACGAGATATTTTATGAGATATAATGCATGCTAGAGAATAGGCTAGGTAATTCATATATTAGGACTAGGGTGGCCTGATTTGTGATGCCTTAGCCTAGGGATTTCTTCTATCAGTGGTTTGCTTTGAGTATGAGTATTTAGTAGGAGCGAGCCAATGAGAGGTCTGCTGTGAGAGTAGCTTGTGAGGTATAAAGTACTTGTTATTGGGATCCGAGGAGGAGAACTTGGGGTGAACAATGATGCGGTGTGGAAGGTAGTATTGGGCTCGTACTACTGGAAACACTAGATCAGTGAGCGGTCCAAGTAAGAATCCTTAGGATGCCGAGGAACAAGTAGGAGGCGAGTGATCGAGTGTGAGTATGCTCGAGCGAGTCTATGATGATTTTGTGTTGTGTTTCCGAGACATCATGGTGGGTACACGCCACAACCCTGGAGGCAGTGGGAATAGTGATGCGGAGATACGGAGGATGATCCACGATGAGGTGGCAGCAGCTATCCGAGCAGAGATTCCAGAGATGTTTGGGTCTATCAAGACCACCTTGATACGGACGTTCGATGAGCGATACGTTGCTATCACTGAGGCTGTTGCTGCCGCGGCCACTGCAGCCGTCGCCGCTGCTAGGCCTCAGGGAGGTGACTCGTAGTTGTTCCGAGAGTTCAGCAACACGAAGCCACCAGAGTTTGATAGGACGCAGGATCTGATTGCTGCGATGAGGTGGATCTCTGATATCGAGGGGTGTTTTTACATGTGTTCATGCCCCGACCATTTGAGAGTTCGGTTTGCACTGAACCAGCTTCGCTTGGGAGCGAAGGACTGGTGGAAGTTTGTGACAACTGGTTTTACCCCTGCAGATCATGCAGCAGTGTCATAGGAGAGGTTTGTTCAGATGTTTCGAGATGAGTATGTTCCCCCGGTGGAGAGGGATCGTTTCGCACAGGAGTTTATGTCCCTCAAGCAGAAGACAAAATCAGTGACTGAGATTTCGAGGATGTTACATGAGAGGGCGATGTTTTGCCCTGAACACGTGTCCACTGAGCAGGCACGTGTGAGCCGATATCTGAGCATACTGAGGAGGGACATACGAGAGTTCGTGGCGAACTCGTTGTATAGGACATTGGCCGAGCTTCAGGCCAATTCCAGGAGGAGAGAGATTGAGCTTGAGTTGCAGACCAGAAAGGAGGAGGAGGAGTCCCGGGGCAGGGACCGGAGACCAGCGCAATCGCAGCCGACGACGAAGCGGGCCAAGCCCGCTGATTCCAGAGTTGGGGGCCAGAAGGGCCGCACTTGTGGCAAGTGCGGAAAGAGTCACGAGGGTTCTTGCAACCGGAAGGCCGAGTTCCCGGAGACCAGCGCAATTGCCCCAAGGGATTCTCGGTTTGCTTTCATTACAACCAGACCGGCCACCGGAAGGCCGAGTTCCCTCAGCTTGTGCAGGGATCAGCCCAGGGATCTGTACCTACTTCTGTGCATGTTGCTGAGATCCGGCCAACGAAGGCCGAGACACCGAGGGTTCGTGGGAGAGCCTTTCAGCTGATAGCAGAGGAGGTCCGCGAGGCACCTGATGTTGTGGCTGGTACGTGTTCTTAATATAATCTTTTGAGATATTTTGTGCTTATATTGTGATTGTGTATAGGTACTTTTCTTGTGAGTTCTGTGCCTGCCTTGGTGTTATTTGACTCGGGTGCGAGTCGATCCTTTGTATCATTAGCATTTAGTCGTCACATCAGTATCCGACAAGAGGCGTTGAGTCGACCTCTGAGAGTCTCCATAGCCAATGAGCATGCGGTATTTGCGACTGACGTGATTCGTGGATGTGTGCTTGAGATTTTCGGAGTGGAGTTTCCGATAGATATGGTACCGATCGCGATGAGGGATGTCTGTGTCATCGTGGGCATGGACTGGTTGAGTCGATTTGGAGCTATGATCGACTGTGAGAGTCAGCTGGTGACCATACGAGACCCTAGTGGGGGAGTGCTTACAGTATTTGGCGATGGTACCTGATCTGGGTCGGCATTTTGTTCGACCGCTATAGCGAGACAGAGTCTACAACAGGGTTTCTTGGGATTTTTGGCTTATGTGATGGATATGCGGGCTATTGCAGAGAGATCGAGTTCTATCTCCGAGGTTCCGATAGTGTGCGAGTTTCCATATGTTTTTCCCGAGGAGTTGCCGGAAGTGCCTCCCGAGAGGCAGGTAGAGTTTCAGATCGATTTAGCACCGGGAGCGGCGCCTATTGCCAAGACACTTTATCGCCTTGCGCCTCAGGAGATGCATGAGTTATCCTCACAGCTGTAGGAGCTGCTGGGGAAAGGGTTTATCAGGCTGAGTAGCTCGCCGTGGGGAGCCTCAATCCTTTTTGTTAAGAAAAAGGATGGTTCACACCGGATGTGCATTGATTACCGGGAGTTGAACAAGTTGACGGTCAAGAACCGTTACCCACTTCCAAGGATCGACGATTTGTTCGATCAGTTGCAGGGGGGCATCTTGGTTTTCCAAGATCGATCTGAGGTCTGGGTATCATCAGATGAGAGTTCGCGAGGAGGATGTCCAGAAGACGGCCTTCAGGACATGTTATGGGCACTATGAGTTTGTGGTGATGCCTTTCGGGCTCACCAACGCATCATCATCGTTCATGGACCTCATGAACCGGGTGTGTAGGCCCATGTTGGATCATTCGGTGATTGTGTTCATCGACGATATTTTGGTGTATTCAAGGTCCAGAGAGCAACATGAGGATCACCTGAGAGAGATTCTGGGAGTACTAAGATCGGAGAGGATATATGCCAAGTTCTCCAAGTGTGATTTCTGGTTACGAGAGGTCCAGTTCCTGGGACACCTCGTTAACCAAAATGGCATTTTGGTCGATCCGGCCAAGATTGAGGCAGTTAGGAGATGGGAGGTGCCGAGATCCCCCACCGAGATCAGGAGTTTTCTGGGACTGGCCGGATACTATCAGAGATTTATTAGCGATTTTTCTAAGATTTTCATCCCTCTCACCAGTTTGACCCGGAAGGGCGTTGTGTTTACTTGGGGTCCCGAGCAGCAGACCTCATTTGAGACCCTTCGCCAGAGATTGTGCGAGGCTCCCGTGTTGGCCCTTTCGGAGGGAATGGAGGATTTTGTGGTTTATTGCGATGCATCTATTACGGGCATGGGTGCGGTGTTGATGCAAAGAGGGCACGTGATAGCGTACGCATCGAGGCAGTTGAAGCCTCATGAGACGAGATATCCCACCCTTGATCTGGACCTGGGGGCAGTGGTGTTTGCCCTCAAGATCTGGCGTCACTATCTGTACGGGGTTCGGTATACCATATACATGGACCACAAGAATTTAAAGTATCTTATGGATCAGCCCAACCATAACATGAGACAAAGGAGATGGTTGGATGTGGTGAAAGATTATGACTGCGATATCTTGTATTATCCGGGCAAGACTAATGTGGTAGCCGACACCCTGAGTCGTAGAGTAGAGAGTACCTCGATCCGAGACGTGTGTATGAGGATGACAGTGATGACTCCAGTCTTTGATATCATTCGAGAGGCCCAGGTGGAGTCCGTGAGACCGGAGAACCGCAAGAGGGAGCGGGTGATTGGGCAGGTGTCCGAGTTTGTGACGGACAGCAGAGGACTTATGACCTTCCGAGGAAGGATTTGGGTGCCCTATACGGGTGGAGCTCGACGCACACTGATGGAGGAGGCGCATAGATCGAGATTCTCGATCCACCCCGGGGCCACTAAGATGTATTTGGACCTGAAGAGAGATTATTGGTGGCCCTGTATGAAGAGAGACGTTGCGTGGGTAGTCGAGAGGTGCTTGACCTGTCGCCAGGTTAAGGCCGAGCACCAGCGTCCTCATGGCAAGTTGCAGCCACTGGAGGTTCCCCAGTGGAAATGGGAACAAATTTCTATGGACTTTATCACCAAGTTGCCAAGGACCACGCGGGGCGTCGACGCGTTTTGGGTGATTGTGGATCGGTTGACGAAGAGCGCTCACTTTCTTGCTATCAGTGAGAGCTCTTCTGCTGAGAGGCTGGTAGAGATATATGTGCGACAAGTGGTAGCTTGGCATGGGGTGCCGAAATCTATAGTGTCCGATCGGGATGTGCGTTTTACTTCCAGATTCTGGAAGAAGTTCCATGAGGAGTTGGGAACGCGATTGCATTTTAGTACAGCCTACCACCCACAGACAGACGGACAAACTGAGCGGACGATTCAGACGCTCGAGGACATGCTTCGAGCATGTGTTATGGACTTCGGTGGAAGTTGGGACACATACCTACCTTTGGATGATTTTTCTTACAACAACAGCCATTATTCCAGTATCAACATGCCTCCTTTTGAGCTTCTTTATGGGAGGAGGTGTCGGACCCCCATCTGTTGGGGAGAGGTAGGGCATCGAGTGATTGGGGGCACTGAGATAGTACTCAAGACGACTGAGCAGATTCAGCAGGTCAGATAGAGATTACTGACGGCTCAGAGTCGCCAGAAGAGTTATGCGGACAAGCGACGATCCGAGCTTGAGTTTCAGATTGGGGATTTCATTCTCCTGAGGGTATCCCCGTGGAAAGGGGTGATATGGTTCAGGAAGAGGGGCAAGTTGGGGCCCTGATACATCGGTCCCTTCAGGGTATCCGCTAGAGTGGGTAAGGTAGCATACCGTTTAGAGCTACCTGTAGAGTTGAGCCAGATCCATGATACTTTTCACGTGTCCCAGTTGAGAAAGTGTGTAGCCGATGAGACGGCAGTTGTACCATTATAGGACATTTAGGTGGATGCGAGTCTGAATTATATTGTGAGACCGATCGCTATTATGGATCGAAAGGTGAAGGTTTTGAGGAACAAATAGGTGCCCCTGGTTCAGGTTCAGTGGCAACATCGGAAAGAGTCTGAGATGACTTGGGAGTCGGAGTCTGAGATGCGAGAGCATCATCCGGAGCTATTTGAGGAGCATGACTTTGGGGGCGAAGTCTGATTCTAATGGGGGAGAATTGTAACATCCAGATTTCCAGGTATAATATTTTAAGTATTTATTTTGAGATATGAGGAGTGACTCGACGAGTTGGTGCCTCAACTCGTCGAGTAGAGTCGCAACTGGTGACGCGGATTAATGAGGGGACTCGACGAGTCCATGAGCTGACTCGCCGAGTCAGCGCTGTTGAGGGAAACCCTAATTTCTCGGGCTTGTGGCCTATTTAAAGACCCTTATGACCTACCTTTTGCGGCCACCTTCCCCAGAGAGAAACCTTAACCTGCCCTTTTCATTGGAGAGAGAGAGAGAGAGAGAGTCCATCTTGAGCATTCTTGAGCATTTTTGGAGGAGAGGTTGGAGGAGTTTGGTGGATCCATCCAAGAGGAGGCTGTGGATCTCGCATTCTATTTTCATTTGCTGCCATTCAGAGGTAAAAAGCTCTCTTCTTGGCCTCTTTTTCTTTAGATCTCATTTTTGGGGGAACTTTTAGGGTTTTCTCTCAAACATGTTGTGTTCTTGATCTTTTTGGGTATGGTTTGAGGTTAGAACCTAAGATCTGGACTAGAGGGGACCTTGAGGGTCCAAAGTTGTGAGCTTTATCGAGTTAGAGGCAGGTCCCCATGCTTGTGACCTTTCTTGGCGCTTGTGATGACATTTTGGGGCATTGATTCAATGCATGGTCATCAAGATCGGACCTTTACGTGACTTTTGGCTATTAGGAGGCTAGATCTAGAGGTTTGAGTTGCAGATCTGACCTCAGACGTCCATATGAGACATCCAGATGAGTCAACTCGCCAAGTCTATGAGATGACTCGACGAGTCGAATCGGGTTGCCCCGCGATTTGTGACCCAGTGATAACCCGTCGAGTTGGGAGGTTAACTCGACGAGCCGTGTGAGACGCTTAGAAGAATTCAGAGGATACGAGTGGACTCATCGAGTCACCCGAGTTCACTCGGCGAGCCGGGTCAACTTTGGTAGTAGACTCGTATTGACTTCCGTGTCTTGAGAGTAAGACAGTTAGGAACATTGAGACCATGGAGGAGTAAAATGGTCTTTTACCCTTCTGTGAATATAGAAGGCTTAGTCTAGCTTCTTGAGGGCCAATATTAATTAGGGATAACTATTATCTGTTAGGCAGAGGCTAGAGCGGTGGGCAGAGTTCGAGATTTCCGAGTACGAGGTTTTTACTTGCTAGCTTACGAGGTGAGTCTTCTCACTGTACTTACCTTGAGTGGTAACTTATGTGTGACCGGAGGGTCTTATGTGTATGTGATGTGTTTAGACATATCCTGCTATTCGTTTTGTGATATGCATACTGTGTATTATATTGAGTTGCTGAGTTGAGGGACTAGTGGGTCCATCTGTGTTGTGGGACCGAAGGGTCCCACTGAGACACATTGACCGGAGGGTCTTATTGAGTTATAGCCTCGAGTGGCTAATGTGATGTGTGTGGTATTTTGGGGAACTCACTAAGCTTTATGCTTCCCGTGTTATGTGTTATGTGTTTCAGGTAGTTCCGAGGATCGCGGCAAGGCACCGGCATGATTATACACACCGGCGGGAGATGTTCTATGATTCTGGGATTGTGATTTACATTGTGAAATGATTGACCGGAGGGTCTTATTAAGTTATAGCCTCGAGTGGCTAATGTGCCATGTGTGGTATTTTGGGGAACTCAATAAGCTTTATGCTTACCATGTTATGTGTTATGTGTTTCAGGTAGTTCCGAGGATCGCGGCAAGGCACCGACATGATTGTACACACCAGCGGGAGATGTTCTATGATTCTGGGATTGTGATTTACATTTTGAAATGATCGACATTTTAGACACTTGTGTTTTCTTGAGATTATGGAATGAGAATTTAATGTGTTTTGCAAATGAAAAATTTGTTTGAAAATTTATGTTGTTACAGAAGTTCAGGTTCGTTGCATGATGTTTGAGGGATCGAGCCCAAGATTGGTGCGGGGAGAGGTCGGATATGCTTTGGGGGATCCAGCCATTAAGGTCATGATATGTAGCTGATGAGGAGATGAGGAAAACCCAATACCATGATAAGTTGAGATCTGATATAAGGGAGTTCGTTAGTTTTTCTGCCTACCCGACTTTGGATGACATGATATCTAGGGAGCAGTAACGAGAGATTGACTTGGAGCATATAAAGAAGAGGAAGGTGGAGTCTGGGCAGATGGTTGGGGTTTCAGCGAAGAAAGCCAAGGGTTTCGACACTTGGTCGAAGGGCCAACATGGCCGGAGTCATTGTGGTAAATGCGACAGGTCGCATGATGGGTTTTTCATAGCAGGTGGTTCGGGTTGTACAAGTACGAGAAGATAGGGCACTTTAGCAAGGATTGTACTACTGTTATCACCACCACCTAGACGTCATATCTTATTTTCTTTCATTGCAATCAGAGGGGTCATAAGAAGGCCAATTGCCTGAGTTTAGCATCAGGAGGACCAATGGTAGCACCTGCCCTAACGACTCTACAAATTACTGATGGCCGCCAGGGTACGGCGGATGCGTCTGTTGTGAGGAGCAGGGCTTTTCAGCAGACTGTCGAGGAGGCACGTGCTACACCAGATGTGGTGATGGATATGTCTCTTCTCCTTAACTATTTATTTATGTATATTTCTCTGCTTATATTTTTGTTTGTACTTTTAGGATCGTTCCTTATGACGGTATCTCTGCATTAATATTATTTGATTCGGGGGCTACCTGATCTTTCGTGTCTCTGGCGCTCATCAAGAGGTTTGTTGGAGCTCCAGGTGAGCTGGATCATCCATTAGAGGTTGATATTGCGGATGATTAATCTGTTCGGGTATTGAGGGTTCATCAAGATTGTATTCTATAGATGTTTAGCGAACAATATCCGATTGACTTGGTTCCCATTCCTTTGCGCAATAACAATGTTATAATGGGGATGGATTGGCTGAGCCCCAATGGGGCGGTGATTGATTGAGAGCGTCAAATCGTATGGGTTCGGACCCCAAGTGGGGGAGAGTTGGTGATCCATGGAGAGGGCGCTCAACGCAGGCGGATCCTATTCTCATCCGTTAGGGCCAGACGCTATCTTTACCAGGTTTGTTCCGGTTTCGTCGCCTATGTTATGGATACTCGGGAGAAGGGTAAGGCGTCGGTTGGGGATTTGTTGATTGTGCGGGAGTACTCGGATGTGTTTCCGGAGGATTTTCCTGGAGTGCCTCCGGAAAGGCAGGTGGAGTTCCGGATTAATTTGGTTCCTGGTACGGCTCCGATAGCCAAAGCACCATATCGGTTAGCTCCACCATAGATGCAGGAGTTGTCGACACAGCTGCAGGAGCTGTTAAAAAAGCGTTCATACGATCGAGTAGCTCGATGTAAGGTGCACCGATCCTACTTTTGAAGAAGAAGGATGGGTCGCATCAGATGTATATTGACTATTGGGAGCTAAATAAGCTAACGGAAAACAACTGTTATCCATTCCCGATGATTAATGATTTGTTTGACCCGCTTCAAGGTGCGTCTTGGTTTTCCAAGATTGATCTTTATTTGGGTTATCATCAGATGAGGGTCAGAGAGGATGACATGCAGAATAAGGCCTTCCGGACTCGTTATTGTCATTATGAGTGATGTGACATCGGTTCCGACCACCTGCTCTGAGGAAGTGCTTCTATGCCGGAGACGGATCTGTGAGGTCACAACAGACAAGCCCGTTAGAGCCGCTAACAGAAAACAACCGTTATCCATTCCCGATGATTAATGATTTTTTTGACCCGCTTCAAGGTGCGTCTTGGTTTTCCAAGATTGATCTTTATTTGGGTTATCATCAGATGAGGGTCAGAGAGGATGACATGCAGAATAAGGCCTTCCGGACTCGTTATTGTCATTATGAGTGATGTGACATCGGCTCCGACCACCTGCTCTGAGGAAGTGCTTCTATGCCGGAGACGGATCTGTGAGGCCACAACAGACAAGCCCGTTAGAGCCGCTCCAGGGACTGTGCCCCGGGAGCGGGCTCCGACGGTCAAGTTAGATCATCTGGTAGATCTGAGATGGTTCTCCTTAGCTAGAGAGAACCATCTTGATGCTAGTGGTGGTGTATGGTGGCTGACGGCGGCGGGTGGCAGCTGAGCCACCCGGCCGAAGTATAGTGTGGCGGCTGAGTCAAGGGGAAGATCCTTCCCCATGGAGGAGATACTATTCATTATATAGGGGACAATTAGGTCAAGGGGAATTAGGTAAGGCCTTGGGCCAGCCCAATTCAGGCCCAGCTAGCAAGGATCTGGGCGAGGCCGCCCGGAGGCGTCGGACGAGGCTGGCGGGCGCGCACCAGGCAAGGATGGCGGATGCGCACCAGGAAAGGCTGGCAAGGGAGCGCCTAGCTAGGGAGCGCCAGGCCAGGCCGGCAGGAGAGTCCCCAGCAGGGCTGGCAAGGGAGAGCCAAGCCATGCCGGCGGGAGAGTCCCCAGCAAGGCTGGCAAGGGAGTCCCTAGCAAGGCTGGCAAGGGACCGCCAGGCGAGGCTGGCGCGCCAGAGCTGTCTGGGCCGTGCTAATGGACCATATATCAACAAGTCCCCCCAGTCCGATGTTATTGGTACGCGGCCAATGACATTGGACTGGACTAAGTCATATAAACCGACAGGAGAGTCCCCAGCAAGGCTGGCAAAGGACTCCCCGACAAGGTTAGCAAGGGAGCGCCAAGCGAGGCTAGCGCGCCAGAGCTGTCTAGGCCATGCTAATGGACCATATATCCAAAATGAGTTTATGGTGATGCCTTTCGGGCTTACCAATGCTCCAACCACGTTCATGGACCTCATGAACTGCATTTACTGACCGATGTTGGATCGTTCGGTGATTATATTCATCGATGACATCCTGGTCTACTCCAAGACCCAAGAGTTACATGAGGAGCACTTGAAGGAGGTGTTAGAGACCATGAGGAGGGAGAAATGTACGCGAAGTTATCCAAGTGTGAGTTCTGGTTGCACGAGGTGCAGTTCCTGGGGCACCTTGTCAACCAGAATGATATTTTAGTCGATCTGGACAAGGTCGAGGTCGTGATGAGGTGGGAGGTTCTGAGGACTCCATATAATGTGGAGTTTTTTTGGGTTGGCAGGATATTACTGGAGATTCATTCATGATTTCTCCAAGATAGCGTTTCTATTGACTCAACCGACGAAGAAGACTGCCACTTTTCGTTAGGGGCATAAGCAGCAGGCAACGTTTGAGACCTTGAGACAGAGATTGTGCAAGACACCGATTCTGACCCTACCAGAGGGTGTTGAGGATTTCGTGGTCTATTGTGATGCATTTATCATGGGAATGGGCGTGGTTTTGATGCAGAGGGGTCGTGTTATTGCTTACGCTCCGAGGCAGCTGAAGCCTCATGAGGCGAATTACCCGACGTATGATTTGGAGCCTAGGGTTATGGTTTTCGCTCTCAAGATTTTCTAACATTACCTCTATGGGGTCCGTTGTACTATTTACACGGATCACAAGAGCGTAAAGTCCTTGATGGATCAGCTGAATCTAAATATGAGGCAGCATCGGTGGTTGGATGTGGTGAAGGATTCTGGTTGTGAAATCCTTTACCATCCGGGCTAGGCCAATGTGGTGGCCGATGCTCTTAGCCGCAAGGCAGTCATTGCTCCAATTAGTGATATCTGTTTGAGGATGACATTGATTACCTCACTCTTGGAGCAGATTCAGGAGGCACGGGTCAAGGCTATGAAGGAAGAGCACCGAAAGAGTGAGCACATTGTGGGTCAGGTGGCTTCCTTCGATTATGATAGTCGAGGTTTTGACCCTTCATAGAAGAGTGTGGGTTCCGTATTGGGGTAGTGTGCATCATGTTGGATATAGTGTCTAAGTCCATAACTTTATTTGGTATGTACTTGACCCGACCCGGCATGGTCCATTTGGGTTGCATGGCATTGCAATACTTGGATAGACTAAATGAGAGAATAAGGCACTTATGATTATTAATATATTATAAGTTCTAATATATTAATAATAGTATTATTTAATTAGTATTGATCAAGTATTAATCTAGTATTAATCTAGTGATCAAAGTGAGACTAATTAAATATATAGGGTTGATTATGACAATCATCAATTCTTTTATGGCGGATTAATGATCCATGGTTTATGGGTTTGGTTATAACCATATGGAGCTCCATGGATAGTCCATGGGAGTTACAAACCCATGGGTCATGGGAAATCAAGAGTCATGACAATTAAGGGCATTCATGTGTAAACCCTAATTATGACAACACTATAAAAGGAACCCTATGGCTAGCAAAATCATGACCTAGTTGACCTAGTGTTACTAGAGAGGGCATAACCGATTTTGAGTGCTAGAAGTATTCTCTCAAGTTATTCCAAGTCTTGTGGTGTTGTGTGAAGCATTTGAGGCACAACATTTGGGGTGCTAGGCTCACAAAGTCTTGAAGGAATCCAAGCAACAACAAGGTATGTATTTATACTAGCTTTTATGATTATGTAATCCCCATGCCATGCTAGTTAGGAAATAACCTTGAAAAAGAAATTTGCGTGTATATAGAGAAAACATAGATTCAAGGTTATTAGGGTTGCATGTACACTTAGGAAGTGTTAGAATGCTCAAAAACCCATCAGTGGTATCAGAGACTAGGATTGTTTTCTGTATACTTGATGCAAAACTGTTTAAAAATCGAAAAATTCTGCATTCTGACGACTGGACTCGCCGAGTCCATGGGGAGGACTCGCCGAGTCCATGAACAAATTCATTCTACTCGCCGAGTAGAATAGTGCACTCGGCGAGTAGGAGCGTGCTGGGCAGTTTTTTCGAGTTTTGTTGCTGGAAATGGATTAAGATCATTATCCCAATCTCTTTTTGGACTTGTAAAATCTGTTTTTCAAAATGATAATGATTATGTTAACCCATTTTACATGGCTTTTATCAATTTTCAAGTATTGTATATGTTTATATGATTTCTTGAAATTGCTTGACATGAATTTGTGTTCTTATGAGTTTTTAGAAGATCATAGGAATTATATGTAACCACCATGTGTGTTTAATTCATGATCTTAATGGCTATGATGGTGTCCATAACTTGTCCTCAAGTTATGGATAACCAAGAGTCACTTCTTTTAATTATGATTAAAGAACTAAAGAGGTTTCATAAAATGAAGAGTCTTCATTTTTATGAACCATTAAAACTCATAAGTTACAAATTGAAGAGACTTGGAATAGTTTCAATTCTTGCCCTCAAGTTTTGGAATTTGAAAAGTCTTACACTCTAATACTTTAATTCCAAATTAAACCTTAGATTTTTAAAAGGTTTAAAAATCAACACTTATACTATTATTATAATTTTATTATATAGATATGTATAAGAATATGTCATTCTTACCGTTAGTAGGCCTCATTCACGAAGCCGGTCTATAAGGGGGGTATAAGGTTGTTGCCTATAAAATGGTGACTTAATGGGTGTCCACTCTCACCCACCGCTTCCTTGATCGGTGGAGGGTCGTTAGCCGAACGGGTAGGATACGACTTTAAATACTCGTTAAAAGTATAATGAATTATAAAGTAACTATACATTATAAATTCCCAATGTTAGTTACTTTAGGAAAATGTGAAATTGGTGCTAGCCCATAAAATTACACTTTGTACCTTACCAAGTCGTTAGTGGAGCGTGTGTGGTTAACCGACACACTAACATGGACTAGTAAGAGTGGCAAAGGGTAACTTGACCTTATTATAGATCGGTGGAGCGTGTGTGGTTAACCGGCACATCGATTAGGTAATATTGTTAAGGGTACCAAGTCAATTTGTATGGTTATTCACACCTTGTTTGTGATCCTCGACATCCCAGTCACAAACTTGAGAGGGCACAATCGAGATTCAAACATGCCATTGAAAAGTTCAATGTATCTCAAAAGATCTAGGAGTTTCAAAACCAATAAAACCTAATAATAAAATATTTCGTTCTTATGGTGGAAATTGGTAAATCGTCATTTACCTACCTTCAAATATTTTATAATATGGATTACGGCATCCCTCTTCCAACTATAAATAGTTTGTTGGATCCTAGCCTTAATATTTCATTTGGGTGAATTATTAAGGATTCCTAATCTAATGAAACTTGTCTTTCTTTCCTTTCAGATGTCTTCCAACAATGCTTCTGGCTCAAACCCAACAGGCTCCTTTTCCCTTATGAACTTGTGTGGTAAGGTCCTCTTTGATGGATCCAATTTCAATGAGTGGATCAGAAACATCAGAATGATTACCCGCTATGAGGACAAGGAATATGTCCTCGATAGGGAGCTTAAGGTTGTAAATGAAGCCACTGCTACTCCTGAAGAGTTTGCGGAGTTTGTTGCACATGAAAAGGATGCTACTAAGGTAGCATGCATCATGATGGCCACCATGACTCCTGAACTTCAAAAATCCTATGAAGATTTCTACCCCTATGAGATGCACCTGGATCTGATGGAAAGGTACCATCAGAGCGCACGTCAGGAGAGGTATGAAATCATCTCCTCCATGATAACCGCAAGGATGAAGGATGGTGAACCCATCACCGGTCACTTGCAGAAGATGCAAAGGTTCGTTGACCGGTTGCTGAAGCTAAATGTTGACTTTCCTGAGGAAATGGCGATTGACATCATTCTCCATTCCTTACCTCCAAGTTATGATCAGTTTCGTATAACTTATCATATGAACAAGGAGGAAGTCACACTTAGCAAACTTCAAGGACTCTTAAGGACAGCTGAAAATGGCCTTAAGGGTAAGGCGGTTGCTACTTCTACTCCTTCAACAGCCCCTGTTCTGGCTATTGGGCAGGGAAAGGGTAAGAAGAGGAAAAGCCCTTCGAAGGGTACCAAGGGTAAGACTCTTGATGGTTCCTTTTCAAGTGGGACAAAGAAAGGTCCCATTGCTCCTTCTTCAAACCCAAAGGAAGCACAGTGCTTCTATTGCCAGGATAAGGGACACTTCAAGCGAAGCTGCCCCAAATATCTGCAAGTTCTAAAGGATGGGAAGGTTAAACCCACCCATACAAGTATTTACACAATATTGTCTAACAACTCATCTAATGCTAATTCTTGGGTGCTTGATACAGGTTGTGGTATTCACATCTATACTGATTTGCAGGCACTAAGAAGAAGTGAGCAAGTGGAGCACGGGAAGATAAACTTAGTCATGGGCAACAGGAAAGCATCACCTGTTACCAAGATAGGAGTTTATTCTTTATTGCTTAATAATGGGTTAATGTTAGATTTGAATAAGTGTTGTTACTCGCCCGAAATGGCGAGAAATATTATTTCCTTTCATGGCTTGTACAAACAAGGTTTTACATTTTCATTTGATAATAAAAATGGTGCTATTAATGTTTATTACAATGATGTATTTTACTTTAAAGCATTACCTTGTGATGGTGTATATAAGCCGTGAATGTTGTAGACAATCTAGGAAATAATGTGTTGTATATTGATTCTTCAGATAGCTTGGATAAAGCATCCTTGTGGCATTGTCGTCTTGGACATGTTAACAAGAAGCGCATAGGCCAACTCCAAAAGGCTGGAGTCTTGGAATCATTTGACCTCAAGTCAGATGATAGTTGCGAGTCTTGTTTACTTGGAAAAATGACAAAGTCACCCTTCACAGGTACTTGTGATAGGGGTGAAGGTTTGTTGGACCTTGTACACACGGATGTGTGTGGGCCCTTCAGAGTTGCTACAAGGGATGCTAATCGCTATTATGTGACTTTTACTGATGATTACAGTAGATATGGATATATTTACTTAATCAAGCATAAGTCAAAAACCTTTGAAAAGTTCAAAGAGTTTAAGCAGGAAGTGGAGAATCAATTGGGCAGGAACATCAAGATGCTCCGATCCGATCGAGGAGGAGAGTATCTTAGCATTGAGTTCCTTGACTATCTTAAGGAATGTGGGATTGTCTCACAATTGACACCTCCCAGAACACCACAGTTGAATGGTGTAGCTGAGAGGCGCAATCGAACCTTGTTGGATATGGTTCGTTCCATGATGAGTCGAGCTTCGTTACCAATCTCTTTCTGGGGGTATGCCTTAGAGACTGCCGCCCATATCCTTAATCTAGTCCCTACTAAAAAGGTTGCCAAAACACCTCACGAGATGTGGACTGGGAAAGTTCCCAATTTGGACCACATCAAGATTTGGGGTTGTGAAGCTTTCGTGAGGCGTGAGACTCATGATAAGCTTGAACCTCGAAGTGAGAGGTGTATTTTCATCGGCTACCCACAGAGATCCTTTGGTTACCTCTTCTACAGACCCAGTGATAATGTGGTCTTTGTAGCAAGAAGATGAGTCTTTCGTGAGAGAGAATTCATAAGCCAAGGGGACAGTGGGAGGCAAATTGACCTTGAAGAGCTTCAAGAGTCAAGTGGTGAAGGAACCTCAAATGCTATCGACCAACCTGAGGAGGAAACTCCTGTTGATCCGATAGATGAGTCTGTACCTCCGAGACGTTCCACTAGGGTGAGGAACACACCTGATTTTTATTATGGTTATCACATCACCACTGAAGGTGATATATTTATTAGTGATAGTACACTAATAGATTTGGATGAACCTAATAATTACAGGGAAGCCATGGCAGGCCCTGAGTCTGCTAAATGGAAGGAGGCTATGGACAGCGAGATTCAGTCCATGTATGACAATCAAGTTTGGAACTTGGTTGACAATGTACCAGGTCGTAAGACAGTTGGGTGCAAATGGATCTTCAAGAAGAAGACCGACATGGATGGGAAGGTACATACTTACAAAGCGCGACTGGTTGCGAAGGGCTTTACTCAAACTCCAGGAGTTGACTATGATGAGACCTTCTCACCAGTAGCTAAGATTAAGTCTATTAGAGTATTGTTAGCCATAGCTGCATTTCATGATTATGAAATATGGCAAATGGATGTCAAAACCGCTTTCCTTAATGGAAAGTTGGCTGAGGATGTCTACATGGCTCAACCAGAGGGTTTTGTCGATACAAGATACCCTAATAGAGTGTGTAAGCTTGATAAATCCATTTATGGATTGAAACAAGCGTCTCGCAGATGGAATCTTTGCTTTGATGAGAAAGTCAAAGAGTTTGGTTTTTCTAGGAGTGAGGATGAGTCTTGTGTGTATGTCAGGGCTAGTGGGAGCATAGTTAGCTTCTTGGTGTTGTATGTGGATGACATACTTCTCATAGGAAACGACGTCCCAACCTTGCAGGAGGTTAAGTCCTGGCTTGGGAAGTGTTTCGCTATGAAGGACCTTGGGGAAGCTGCCTATATCCTAGGGATAAGGATATTGAGAGATAGGAGTAAGAGACTAATTGGACTTAGTCAAAGTACTTACTTGGATAAGGTGCTGAAGAGGTTCAGTATGCAAGATTCCAAGAAAGGAGAATTACCAATCCAGAGTAATGCCAAGCTGAGTAAAACTCAGAGTCTGAGTACAGAGGTTGAGATAGCTGAAATGAGTCATATACCATATGCTTCCGCTGTGGGCTCGATCATGTATGCTATGACTTGTACTCGCCCTGATGTGGCCTTTGCTTTGAGCATGGTCAGTAGATATCAAGGGAACCCTGGCAAGGCACACTGGACAGCGGTAAAGAACATTCTCAAGTATCTGCGGAGGACTAAGGATTGGGTCCTTACCCTCGGAGGCAGTGATGACTTGAGAGTGGAAGGATATAGCGATGCTAGCTTCCAGACTGATAGGGATAATTTCCGCTCTCAGTCAGGCTGGGTCTTTATCCTAAATGGAGGGGCAATTACTTGGAAAAGTTCCAAGCAGGAGATAGTAGCTGATTCTACTTGTGAATCAGAGTACATAGCAGCAAGTGAAGCAGCTAAGGAGGCGATATGGCTAAAGAACTTCATCGGAGACTTTGGAGTTGTACCAGCTATAAAGGAGCCAATGGAAATTTTCTGTGACAGCGAAAGTGCGGTTGCTTTGGCTAAGGAACCAAGAGATCACGGGAGATCTAGGCACATTGACAGAAAATACCATTTCATCAGACATCGAATAGAAGAAGGACTCCTCGTGGCTAAGATGGTATCATCAGATGAGAACCCGGCAGATCCCCTCACGAAGGGACTGAGCAGGGTTAAGCATTTACAGCATGCAAGGCGCATTGGGCTGAAGGATGATATTAGTTTCAATAATTAGAATCCTGAAACTTGTAAAATGTAATTGACATTTGATGATAAATAAAAGTTGTTATTTATTTATGAGTAAGGTGTTACTATCTTGTGTTGATTGTTTACTATGTTTCAATTTTGCATGTTCTTACTTCCAGAATAATTATGTTATTATTTAAACCATCCACAGTCAGTCAAACTTTGGAAGTAAGTATTGATTTAAGACTGTCATGAATTTGGCTTGTATGATTTGTCTAAAAGTGCTTTGGACAATGCAATGGTTGCTACAACATTCATGAGTACTCATAAGGGCTGAGTATTGGATCCAACCCACGCTCACTTGCATCACTTCATGGAATTTATCTCGAGTGATCGTGAGACGGTAATATCATATAAATCTTCAAACCTAGAGATATGAGTTGTTGACTATGAGTTGGTTATTCATTGATTGCACGAAAACGCATTGGTAACTCGATGTCATAAAACGTGCCTTTGTGAATAATTCAACAAGTAGTTAGTACAAGCATATCAGTCGAAGTTTATCTGTTCCTTCTAGAAATAGAAGCGATATCTGGGCCCCTCGATGATTTGGTTTTGACCTATGTACCGGGCCCGGTCAGAACCTAATTGATGTGTTCAATTTAGTTCTATGTCGAAACAAATCAGAGATCGAGAAACAAATGCTGGACAATAAGTAAGACCATGTTCCATGTGTTTTTCCGGCTGATATCATGAGAACAGAGGATTATATGATCACTTATCTTAAATGGCGTATCATCATCATCTCAGTTCCGAGAGACTTTGAAAGAGCTACGATTGCTAGTCGGATTTTGAAGTCATATTTGCAAATATAGTTATTAGCCTTATCCAAGTGGGAGACTGTTGGATATAGTGTCTAAGTCCATAACTTTATTTGGTATGTACTTGACCCGACCCGGCATGGTCCATTTGGGTTGCATGGCATTGCAATACTTGGATAGACTAAATGAGAGAATAAGGCACTTATGATTATTAATATATTATAAGTTCTAATATATTAATAATAGTATTATTTAATTAGTATTGATCAAGTATTAATCTAGTATTAATCTAGTGATCAAAGTGAGACTAATTAAATATATAGGGTTGATTATGACAATCATCAATTCTTTTATGGTGGATTAATGATCCATGGTTTATGGGTTTGGTTATAACCATATGGAGCTCCATGGATAGTCCATGGGAGTTACAAACCCATGGGTCATGGGAAATCAAGAGTCATGACAATTAAGGGCATTCATGTGTAAACCCTAATTGTGACAACACTATAAAAGGAACCCTATGGCTAGCAAAATCATGACCTAGTTGACCTAGTGTTACTAGAGAGGGCATAACTGATTTTGAGTGCTAGAAGTATTCTCTCAAGTTATTCCAAGTCTTGTGGTGTTGTGTGAAGCATTTGAGGCACAACATTTGGGGTGCTAGGCTCACAAAGTCTTGAAGGAATCCAAGCAACAACAAGGTATGTATTTATACTAGCTTTTATGATTATGTAATCCCCATGCCATGCTAGTTAGGAAATAACCTTGAAAAAGAAATTTGCGTGTATATAGAGAAAACATAGATTCAAGGTTATTAGGGTTGCATGTACACTTAGGAAGTGTTAGAATGCTCAAAAACCCATCACATCAGGCCCTAATGGAGGAGGCGCACAAATCAAGATTATCCATTCATCCCGGAGCGACGAATATGTCTAGAGATCTACGTCCTGATTATTGGTGGACCTACATGAAGCGGGATGTAGCTTGGTACGTGGAGAGCTGCTCGACTTGTAGGAAGGTCAAGGCCGAGCATCAACAACCTCATGGCAAGATGCAATAGTTAGATATTCCCGTTTAGAAATGGTATGAGATTACCATGGATTTCATTACGAAGTTGCCTCGGACTGCGCACGAAGTTGATTCGATTTGTGTCATCGTGGACTGATTGACCAAGAGCGTGCATTTTATCCGGAATCAGGAGAGTATCTCCATAGAGAAGTTAGTTGAGGTATACATCAGGAAGGTTGTAGCAAGGCATGGGGTGCCAGATTCTGTGGTTTCTGTCAGGGACGTCCGGTTTACTTCATGATTTTGGAAGAGGTTCCACGACGAGTTGGGTACTCGTCTTCATTTCAGTACGACTTTCCACACACAGAGAGACGGTCAGAGTGAGCGAACTATTCAGACCTTGGAAGATATGCTTCGGGCGTGTGTTTTGGATTTAGGTGGGAGTTAGGATACGTATCTCCGTTTGGCGGAGTTTTCGTATAACAACAATTATCATACCAGCATTGATCGACCTCCTTTTGAGATGCTCTATGGGAGGAAATGAAGGACCCTGATATGTTGGGCAAGGTCGGTCAGCGAGTCATGGGGAACACCGAGGTAATACTGAAGACCACCAAATTAAGTCAGCATGTTCATAGTAGACTTCAGATAGCTCAGTGTCAGCAGAAAGGCTATGTCGACAAGCGTCTATCGGACCTAGAGTTTTAGGGTGGGGATATGGTTCTCCTGAAGGTGTCACCTTGGAAAGGTGTCATTCGATTTAGGAAGCGGGGAAGCCGGGCTCTAGGTATATCGGTCCTTTCAATGTTATAGCCTGAGTAGGTAGGGTAGCGTATCGATTAGATCTTCCGGAGGAACTGATTAAGATTCACAGTATATTTCATGTCTCGCAACTGCATAAATGTTTGGCTGATGATTCCGCAGTGGTTCCATTGGATGACATTAGGTGGATGGCTGCCTAAACTACATTGAGAGACTAGTAGCAATCCTCGACAGAAAGACAAAGACGTTGAGTAACAAGGTGGTTGAGTTGGTTAAGGTGCAGTGGCAGCATCACAAGGGTTCCGAATTGACGTGGGAGTCGGAGGATGAGATGAGGGAGAATTACTCTGAGTTATTTCTGGCAGCGAACTTCGAGGATGAAGTCTGATTCAAGTGGGTAAGAATTATAGCACCCGAGTCGCAAGTTATGAAGTTTGTGATTTAATCTATTTTTAATTCAAGTAAATGGTGATGGAGGATTGTGAGTATGTTAGGCGTACACTAGGTACGCACGGCGTACTCCTTGCATGAGCATTATCGGGGGATCCTCGGCGTACGTTGGGCGTATTCAAGCCAGGGTCAAATCCTAATTTTATGCATTTTCAACCTATTTAAAGTCCTTAAGACCCTCAAGTTCATTACACTTTTAGCCTCGATTACCCTTTTAATACAAATCTCGAACCCTAGCCTTCTTGAGTGCTTTTTCTAGTTCACCTTGTGTGTTTGGGTGTTCTTTGGTGGTTTTGAAGAAGTAGGAAGTTTTGGAAAAAGTAAAGGAGAAGATGGAGCTTGTAGATCCATAACTTGTGCACCATTTTTATCCCATTGAAGGTATAAAGTCTAAACCTTGATCATTCCAAGATTAGATCTAGGTTTAGGGAAGATTTTAGCATCATTGGTCCCATAATTTGGTTTCTTGGAGTATGAGCTACTCCTGGCCTTTTGAGTTGTCATTTTGGACTCTTGCAAGTTTTTGGAGTCATAAAAATCGCATCTTGGTGGTTAAGACTCAACAATGCAAGTGTTAGTGACCACCCAAATAAGTTAATGGACTTAATTCGTGGTTTGAGCCCCATCCATGCATGCAAAAGCATAAATTTTGCAACATTATGGCTTAAGGCGTTATTTTGAGCTTGGATCTAAGTTTTGGACGTTAAAGCTGAATGGATTAATACTTTGTATGGGCTAACTGGCAAGTACGTTGGGCTTACTCTAGAGTATGATGCGCGTACTGAGCTAGTGCCCTGATTCTGGATTGCCATCAACGTATGCTAGGTGTACAAGCCATGTACGTCGTGCTTACGCTATCTGTGGGCTTTGAAGATTTTGGATCGTGCGTTAATTGGGCTTTAGACTTGTCTAAGTTGGGCCTTTGGCCCACCTGCTATCGCATGTCATTTTTTTGGGCTTAAGGCCATGTTGGGGGTTCTTAGTCCATATTGGGCCATAGAGGCCTTGTAGTTGGGTTTGGATGCTTTTTGGGATTTTTTATGGATTTGGGCCTGGGGGAGGGAAGCTCAATGAGGCAAGGGTAAAGGAGCTCTTTTTTCCTAAAGTCAAGAATTAGGTTTTTGGACTTTCGGAATAGAATGTGGCCTAATTTCTAATTAGGGTTTTATGCTTGTGCGATAGAGAGAAGATTCTGCGAGTCATCCGATGAGTGTGATTTGATACCTACAGTCTGAGGTGAGTTTTCCTTCACTATATCCACGCGTCGAAGGCACCAATGCCAGTCCACTAGTTTATGATGTAGTATGATGATTGTCATTGTGACAATTGTCGTTTATGCCTGTATTTGCTTCATGACTTTGTGATTCTTGTTATGATATTATATGGTAGTAGTAGGGGTGAAAAAGACCTGGTATCCGGTTGAAATAGACCGAAGTGGATTGCAAGCAACCGAATATGCTTGATAGTATCCGGCTGAAATAGACCGAAGGGGTAGGCAAGCACCCAGATATGATTGGTTGTATGTTTGTTTGATGTGTGGTATTTTGAGGGAACTCAGTAAGCTTTGTGCCTACAGTTTTCAGTTTATGTTTCAGGTACTTCTAGTTTGAAGGGGGAAGGGCCCGACCTGATCATACCGCATCACCCTATGATTTCCGCATTTAGAGATTTCGGGAATTTGTACTCTGATAACATGTTACTACGACACTCTTTTGTCTATTTTGATAGTAGTGGCGTTTGATTTGAATGAAAGTAAAATTAAAATTGTATCCATTTATTTGGGATGTTACAAACAATTGTTCGAATCAACCTTAACACTATCAAACATAAGCTCATAAGTCCTAATCTTGGTAACAACCGACTTTCACATATTCCCCATGATCAAGTTCATCTTCCCATGCTCAACCTCTTTATTTTCCTCTAGTCCCTGCATATCAAAACAAATGTGGAAACCACATCCCGTTTCAAGGACCAAGAATCAAAGCACACAACTTCTTTCGGGTTAACGACATGAGGAGAATCAAATTTGACCTTTCCTTTTGACCTACTGGACTTTCTAATATGGGCTTTCCCTTTCCAATTGGGTTAGGAATAGGCCTTTCTCTTTTTGCCCTTGCCTTGTTGAATAGCCATAACTAGGGCAGTTGCAAAACTATTGGAATTAGACTTTTTCATTCATGCTTTAGCTATTTGCAATAGATTGTGAAGCTAAATCAATGTGGTCTTAGTATTGTTCAAATGATAGGTCAGGATGAACTAATCATAACTACTGGGCAAGAAGTTGAGAACTATGTCAATGGCAAGCTGCTTGTCAAAATTCACATTGATCTTCTCTAATCTCTCCACGTGTCTCTGCATTTTTTGCATATAAGAAAACACACAAATTCCCCCTCTTTAAATTTGCACACCATAAAGGCCTTGACGACTTCATAACACTCTTGTCTCACTTTCTTATTGAACATTTTCGAGAGATCCTGCTTCATTTCATAATGCCAATAGTCCTCATAGGACTTTTGAAGGCCAGTTGCAATCATAATGCAAGCGACCATGGTGGCATCGTCAACAAGTTGGTTGTATTCAGCCAATTCCTTAGGAGTAGCAGATTCTGTATCGATTTCTAGGACTGGAGTGTGGAGAGCATACTCTTTGTTCTCATATCTCAATGTCATCTTCAAATTACGCATCTATTCCATGTAATTTGGACAAGTAAACTTGTCCTTTGAGAGCATTAACAATAGACTTAAGTTGTGAGTGGTTGGAGGAGGAAGAGTAGGAAGATCACCATTTTTAGACATCTAAAATGAGAGATAAGATTTTAGTTATTTGATTCAATCCTTAATATTTAGCCCATATTAATATTGAAGGCTAAGATCTATAAATACAATTGGAAATTAAGAAGAGGGATGTCATAATCTAATTACCATCTTATTTTAGGTAGGTAATTTTTTTACCAATTTCAATCTAATATGAAATTCCTAGATCTTTCAAGATTCATTGAACTATTCAATGACATGTTTAATGTCAGATTATGCTCTTCAATTTGTGACTATGATTCCAAAAATCACAAATAAGGTGTGAATAACCATGCAAATCCGGGTGACATCCTCGAGGTCGTTTATGATCTCACATTGATGTCCCGGTTAACCACACACACACCAGTAACAGCCATAAATTTGATTATGTGGCATCATTTCATCTTTGTAATCCCTCATTAGTGTGTCGGTTAACCATGCACGCTCCAGTAACGTCTTGCAAAGAAATGATGTGTGTTTTCATAGATTAGCATATAATTTCATATTTTTCCTAAAGTAACTAGAGTGAGAGGTTATAAAATGTTCTAGTACTTTATACATTATACTTTTAATGTGATTAGTGTCCTATCAAACCCGTTCGGCTAATGACCCTCCATTGCACAAAGAAGTAGTGGGTAAAAAGGATACCAATTCAGTGGTCATTTTATATAGGTTGTTTACTTATACATTTCTTATAGTGTGACTTCGTGAATAAGGTCTACTAACGATTCGACTGAGTTTTTAGTTATACATATGGTATTATACTCTAATACATATGTATAGGGTGTATTTTAGAACTTTTTCTAAACACAATGTTTAAATTTAATTATCTGATTTAACATTTAATTAATTAATCTTTTAAAATAATTTTGAATTTAATATTATCTTTTAATTCGACCATTAATTAAATATATATTAAATTCCATCAAGGATAATTCAACTCTATTTAATTAACATATAATTAAATACTTTTTTTCCTTTCATATTTACTTCCTCAAAATCTGAATTTAGGGTTTATAATTATCTATCATTAATATTCTGGATTTTAATCAGATAAAATAACAGATAATGAGTAATACTTATGTAACATCCGGACTCCCATATATATTATTTAGTTATTTATTTTTGAGGATTAATGAGCAACTCGACGAGTTGGTGCTACAACTCGTCGAGTAGAATTGTGTTCGGCCACGTGGGATTAATGATCTATTCGACGAGTCAGGGAGTCGGCTCGCCGAGTAGACGCTGTGAGGTGAAACCCTGAATCCTCGGGTTTGGGGCCTATTTAAAGACACTTAAAGCCTCATTTTTGGCTCACCAACTGCTTACCTTCACTAAGAGAAACCCTAATCTTCTTTGAGCTAAAAGAGAGAGAATTGAGCTAATATTGAGTATTTTGGGTGCATCTTTGGAAGAGAAGAGAAGGTTTGCAAGCAAGGAACGAGAAGAGGCTGTTAGATCTATTGCTAATCATCCAAGAGCTTCTGTAAAAGGTGAAAAGTTTATACCTTTCTCATTTCATTGGGTAGATCTCATATTGTTGGAGTTTAGAGCTATTTCCATCTAATATTGGGGCTTTGAGTGTATTGAGTACATAGAAAGATTTGGAAATCAGATCTGGACCTTGTGAGGTCCCTAGAGTCCAAAGGCCCTTGCTTTATTCAGCCATAATAGAGCCTATAAGTGAAAAACCCTCAATAGAGTATGTTCTTGGCATTTCAAGTCCTAAGTGCCATGTATAGAGGTAAAGCTCATGACTTTACGTGATAAATGAGCCTTGAAAGTTTAGATCTAGAGTATGGGAGGCTTTTCTGCCTTGAAATCGTCTGAATATGAAATGAGTCTGGATGGTCGTCGAGTCGATGAGCCGACTCGATGAGTCGGTTAGGGTTTGTCCCGATGAGTTGGACCATGCGATAGCTCGACGAGTTAGGGGTTAACTCGACGAGTTGGGCCTTCAAGAGACTTCTGAGGAACGAGTGGACTAGACGAGTCACATGAGTGCACTCGGCGAGTCAGGTCAAACTTGGACTGTTGACTCGAGTCTGACTTCTGTTGACTTTAGGGTTTGGTCAACATGAGTAATGGAGACCATGGAGGGGTAAAATATTCTTTTACCCATTCCAAGAGTTAGAGAGAAAGAGAGAACAACCTTTGGTATATCTAAGTATGAGTACAGTACTAATTATAGATAATTAACCTATGTGTTAGGCAGAGGCTAGTTCGAGATTTCCGAGTACGAGTATTTTACTTGTTAGCTTACGAGGTGAGTCTTCTAACTATACTTACCATGAGTGGTATCTTTGTGTGACCGAGATGTCTTATGTTCTTATCTGTGTATTGTGCTATTCTACATCTGTCTTTGTGATTTATGCTGAGTATTATTATTATGAGCTTATTGAGTTAGGACCGAAGGGTCCACCCGAGCTGTGGGACCGGAGGGTCTCCACTGGAACACATTGACCGGAGGGTCGTATCGAGTTAGCCTCGAGTGGCTAATGTGGTGTGTGTGGTATTTTGGGGAACTCACTAAGTTTTGTGCTTACCATATTATGTAATATGTGTTTCAGGTTTTCTCAGGATCGTGGGATGGCACCGGCTTGATTGTACACACCAGAGAAGGAGTTATGTTTTGAGGATCCTAGATTATTAATCAAACAATTATGGAGTTGTGTTTTGTAAATTAAATAAATGAGATTTTTGTGAAATACGTTATGAGAATTATGTGATTTTAAATGAAAAAATTTGTTTGAAAATTTACGGTGTTACAAGTTGGTATCAGAGCCTTTGTTTGAGGGATTCAGATGCACCTTCGGGTAAATCTGGACTCAAACTGAGGTTTTGAGAAAAAAATTCAAAAGAAATGATTTTTCTAAAACGAGCAAGAGTTTCTAAGAGAAAAACGAGAAGGAGCAGTGTGTATAATTAGCCAGAGCCCGAACGGTGATTTCCTAAAATACCCTTACTTATTTGTGTTATGAGTTATTATTGAGATATTAGTGATGCATGCTAGAAGATAGACTAGGTGTTTCATATTTTAGGGCTAGAGTTGCCTGATTTGTGATGCCTTAGCCTAGGAATGTTGCTATTTGTGATGTGCTTGAGTATGTGCGGAGTAAGAGTATCCAGCAGGAATCTTTTAGAGACAGAGCTTTGAGTAGAGGAGTAATCTAGGAGAGATACCTAGATGAGCATTAGAGGAGCCTACTGAGAGAGTAGTTAGATACCCGCGAGGGGGAGAGTTGCTCGATTTCGGTGATACCTTTTGAGTGTGAGTAGAGCAAGTGGAGTTGTAACCTAGAGTGGTTTTACGTGTTGGTGGAGATTATTCGATGCCCGAATGTTTCTTGCTTTGTGTTTTGTGGAACTCTTGATGATGGGAGTCAGCTACTAAGTGAATATGACGATATTCAGGAGGTAGATGGTTGGCATCATAAAGAGTTCTTCAACAGCTGATGGCAGAGAAGTGAGAGAACCTCGGAAGAGCCTAGGGAGTGACCTTAGTCAGATGAGTACGCTGATAGAGGAGAGTATTCGCTGGGGAGCGACCAAGTATACCGGGATTGTTGATCGAGAAGGTTGAGCAGCTACTTAGGAAATCTGAGATGATCCGTGTGGAAAGTATGGATAGATGTGGCAGGTAGTATGGGCCCGTACTACTGAAAGCAGAGGACCCGAACTCGAAATAGGGAGAATTCCAGAGGTTCTAAGTAGTAGATTGAGAGGTAATAACATGGTTCGGGTACCATGATTCGTAGCAGACTGAGGGGTGATAACATGGTTCGAGTACCATGATTCGTAGCAGATTGAGAGGTGATCACATGGTTCGAGTACCATGATTCGTGGCCGTTATTGCTTCTGGTTTTACCATTTATCCCATTGTGATTGATTATACTGATATCAGATGTGATAGAGTGTGGGGCCAGAGGGCCCTGTCAAACGAGTTTCAATGGAGCATACCTTGAGAGGGAAATCGAGTTAGTTTCCGAGAGATTTTTGGTGAGACTCCAGTTGGAGTCGCAAGACTCAGGGATGAGTAGAGATGATGCTTATTGGAGGATCGTGGTCTGAGTTGAGCAATCGACTGATAGATGAGACGTCACCTTCTGTGACAAGAGTTACGATGTCCCCGTTTTCTGGGAGAAGCAAAAGAGATAACGAGCTTCCGGTTTATGAGTAGTGAGGTAAACCCCGTGGGGTAGCATAGGGTTGCAACCTTTTCACCATAGTATTTAGGTAGTATGTTGTTGCAAGGTATTTTTATACCATGAGAGAGTCATTAGTGGGACTAAGATGGAAGTAAACAAGGAGGTGCCTTATTGAGGGAGGCATACTTTAGCAGCAGTTCCAGGTGATCAAGAGGAGTATATCGGGGCGGTGGCCCTCATTGTCTACGTTGTGTATCAACTTTGAGAGCGAGGTCTCTTGCTTTTATGATGATTCCCGCAATGGGAGGCTGGTCAAGGAATCAGAGACGAGGTGTGTGATAGTGCATCATTTCCGGGCCGAGAGTCTGGACTAATTCGGAACAGTTGGGGTATCCGGCGGTATATCGGTCTGAGGTTTCGAGGTGACTAGAGGCAGTCACGTTGGGAGGATTTTGAGATTTTTGTCTGAGTTATGGGATATTTGGAGTTGCTTGGTTACCATCGGGAAGATCATTGAGTGATTATGTGGTACGTTCCAAGAGTCAAGTGTGATGTACCTGGTGAAACAGTCTATGGAGTAGATCGTTGGTATGCCAACTAGTGATGGTTCGAACCCTGAGTGGGGGAGAACTGGGTATTCTATTAAGAGGATCAGTGATCCGTTCAAGAGCGGTTAGAGAACTGGTTATGGAGGTCTGCGGTGCGGACACATGAGACCTGGGTTATTGGTGGATGAGGCAAGATGATGTATGTATATGTGCTTAAGAAAGGATGAGTGAATCCACGGCAGGTGGCCGTTGTTCAGAGAACTTATTGTGACCAGGGATTTTTCGGGTTTGCAAATGTTGAGTTCGAGGCGGTTGGGTCGTTGATTCAGGGTGCGATAGCTGAGATTAGCGGGTATAGGTATAGAATGTGATCTATACTCCAGGAGGGGCAACAGTTGAATTGTCAACCAATTTCAGAGTTGGTATGAGTAGTTTCGTATGGGTAGTTCTCAGTAGAGGGTGGAGCTTCGGATTTTCGTCAACGTGTTTTCAGTCGTTGATGATTCCTCCATGTTTCAATTTGTGAGAAGGGAATATTTTGAGGTTTCGAGTTGCGTAAGTGGAAGATCAGTGGTTGAGGCAAGACATCGTAAGATGTTGTGATGGTGTACCGAGGTACCCAAGTGCTTTTTGTTCCAGTGGGAACCCATCAGTTAATTGTCGCTGGAGTGGGACTTTCTAAGGGTGTATTTGTGTTGAGACTAGTGCCTTGCCCATGAGAACGTACATCAGGAGTGGTGGTGCATAAGCCGGGTGGGTGTAAGCACCTATCTATGTTGGGCTGTGGAGCATGAGTTGGTGAACTCATTGTAGTGATGACTTGATGATGAGATTATGGGGCGATAAGAGAGCAAGTGGATACGAGTGGGAGTAATATTTTGGGATTATCAAGAGAAACCATGGAGTGAGCCCATGGTGAGTCAGTGAGCGAGAGAGTTTTGTAAGGCTACGGGGAGCTGTAGCATCCATGAGTCAATGGGAGAGAGTATCGTGGTACTGCGGGGAGCCGTAGTACTCACTAGTCAGCAAGAGAGTGTCGTGGTACTGCGGGGAGCCGTAGTATTCGCTACTCAGCGAGAGAGTGTCGTGATACTGTGGGGAGCCGTAGTATTCACTGGATAGCAAGAGAGTGTAGTGATACTGTCGGGGGGGGGGGGGGCATAGTATTCGCTATTCAGCGAGAGAGTGTCGTGATACTACGGGGAGCCGTAGCATTCACGAGTCGGTGAGAGGGTGTCGTAAGTCTGCGGGGGAGCCGTAGCATTAATGAGTCAATAACGGAGCGTTTTAAGACTAGAGGGTGGGACCGTAGCACTCAGTAGTCGATAAGAGAGAATATTGTTCAGTGGAGAGCTGTGGTATTCACTAGTCAGAGTATGACGCAGAGGAGTTCTTAGGCTTGAGTAGCCTTACCACTTGAGTCTTCGGGAACCTGGTTGCCGAACCAGGGGCGAGACTGAGGTCTCCATGATGGTCAGGAATCGTTATATCCCTGGGATGAGGAGGCATTATCGTAATCGGAAGGAATTGGAGAGATGGGGTGTGCATAAATTCGCGAATCTTAGGTCATGAGTTTAGTATCAGATTGGAAATGAGTGGTTCCAATTCTGCTGTTGAATTAGACTCTCGAGTTGGTTTTGGGTCAATTCATGTATTGAGTAAGCGAGATGAGGTTTCAGATTTATAGATGGGTTTCATTTTGAGGGGTATTGATATCCATCTGATGTCTTAGACCGGAGTGGTCAGTTTCGTTGGTATGGGGAGACGCGTGGAACCAGTAGGTGATAGACGACAGAGGTCGGAGGTGAGACGACTTCATATGGGGTTGTAGTATTCGCTTGGGGTAAAGCGAACTTCATGATTCGTGTGTCACAATGAGCTGAGATAGTTATTGTGAGAAGGAAGTCGATAAGTCGTTTTATTAGGTGTGTAGTGGGTAACCTTTGGAGGTTCAACTATTGGGTCGGAGCTGACCTGGTGCTCAGTGTTGGAAGGGACATTTGAGATAAACTGGGGCTTATGATTAAGGGTGATAGAGTTTTGGCCGCTTTCTTGTTCCTGAGGACAGAGTTTTGAGGATCATTTCCTTCAGGAAAGTTCTGATAGCGGTTCATGCGGTGAGCCCTTAGTGGGATATGACCTTTCTGTTGCTCTTGAGTTCGACCGGGATCGATTAGAGAATCAGAGTTAGTAGAGTTTTCTTAGAGTATGTTATTCGATGAACGATTAACATGATGATATTTTGCGAGGGTGGTCTGGTAGGGAGAGAGACCACTAGAGTTTTTAAGTTCTAGAGAGTCAGATCGAGTACCACAGCGGCATATGAGTCTGTTCTTCTTCTGGGTCGGGAGTTCCTGTTGGTTTCAGGTGTCTTTGTAAGAGATTGTTGTATGCTATGAGGTCCTTTCAGTGATGCTTCTTGAAAGGTCCAGTTAATGGTTTGGTCTAGGCTTTCATTGTAATAGTTCATTATGAGTCTTAGTTGTGTTTTGGGAGTTGTGTAGCAGTTTACGGCCAAGAGCGAGTTTACGGCCGTAAACCTGTTTACGGCCGTAAACCCAGTTTGCGGCCCAAGTCAAGTATAAATAGAGGAGTTGTAGGTCTTTGTCTAGATGTTGATGCCATAGAGTTCACGGTTCATTCTGTCGAGTTGTACCAGACGTTTTATGCAATAAACGTGTGCAAGCTTGATTTCTTTTCTTCTTCTACTTCTATTGTGATTGCTATTGATTGTATGTTGCTTGATCATTGGTAAAGATCCGTTTCAGGACCTTACAATTGGTATCAGAGCGAAACCGGTGTCAAAGCTTCATTCAATCGAGTTTTCGGCTGTTTAAACTGACATTCTTTATTGTTCGAGATTGGTTTTAGTGTTTTCGTGGTTAAAGGGATTGAATCTACTCCAAAATCGCGTTTTCGAAGAACTTCTGGGAGTTTACTGCCGACCGTAAACTCAGTTTACGGCTGTAAACTCAAGAACTTAATCAACCGTAAACTGTGAATCTTCATTAACCGTAAACTGCTACACAACTCCCAAAACACACTAAAGACTCATAATGAAATATTACAATGAAAGCCTAGACCAAACCATTAACTGGACCCTTCAATCTCCCCCTTGGTTTGGTGCTAGCTTGGACTCAATCTTTGTCAATCACCAGCACATCAGATTTTCCCATGGCTCCATTCCACATCTCCTTTTGAATAATCTCAGCAACCATCGAAGTGTACTCCTTAGCAGCAGACACAAAAGGATCTTCAGCAACCTTGATCTGATGAAGAGAGAGGTGATGTATATCCCACCTACCAAACTGAAGCAGATCCCTCTTGTCATACAAGCGAATACAATCCTCTTTAAGCTTGATGACAGTAAAAGCTGTAGTTTCATCAAACACCCAGTATTGCATGGATTTGAGAGATCCATCTGGATGATTTTGAAGGACGGGAATCTGCTTTACTTGAGCAGTAGCGGGCCACATCACTAACCGAAGTGGCTGATTTGTTTTGGGATCAATGACACTCGGGTAAATCTTGATGATAGACTCTGCAGTCTTCATTGAGGGAAAGCCCTTAGCCACTTGATCTTCCAAAAATGTCTTGAATTGAGTCGCCTTGGGATTATTTGATGGATTTGAGAAAGGAGCATTAGACAACTTCGTAAGGTCAATCCTAGTCAAAGAGTGAAAATCGTGAGCATCTTTGTACAGTTCAGTATTGCCACTCTTTCTTATCACGATCCACATGTTCATAGTGTCATGGAATCCCCACGAAATGATCCCTGACCTATCACCATAAACGTCTCTGAAACGATTTTCTCCCAGATCCGTAAAGGTGATCTTTGATTGATCCCAGGGAGCATTCTGATCTGAGCTCCTTTTGAATAAAAGTTGACCCTTTTCAGCTGGCTTGGCCAATTTAGCATGTTTTAATGCCACTACATTTGGAGCCTGCGCCGGTTCCTTGTCAAAACGATCAATAATGGTGGTTGTTCTTGTAGGTTCTGGAACTATGGGAGCATCTTGATTAGGAAGATAGATCTTTGGCTCATCGACAGATGACTTGAATTTGTTGCCAAAATCTTCTTCCAGCTTCTTCTTTAGATCGTAGTAGCTGGCGGTCAATAAGCCAAAATGCATCTAAAGATCAGTAATCTGCTTCGTCTTCAGAGCTTTATCTTCAAGAAGTTCGGCAACTTGAATATTGAGCTTTGCATTTTTAGTCTGAAGGTCTGCAACCTTGATATCCAGCTCAATATTTTTCTAATCTAAATCAATATTTTTCTGATTCAGTGCATCGATCTCCTTCTGAAGTCCAAGTATTGAAGGATTCTCTTCTCCTGAGCTGCCACCCCCAATAGAAATTCCTTTGCCACGTGAGGGAGGCGTTGTAAATTGTTCTTCGGCCAAATGCCTGGCTAGCCTCACAGAAGCAGCATCATGGTCTGGCCTGGGAGGAGAGAAACCTGTGGGGAAGGAAGAGCCACCAGCTTCATAGAAGGTGCTAGGACCTTCACTGACAGGTTCATATGAGATGATAGCGGGAGTGCTTGTTGGTGCAGTTGAAAATCCTTGAAATACACCCGAATCGAGGATTCCCTGTCTAGGGTCAAGTCTTCTTCTCTTTATCGGAGGTTGAGAGGCCTGCGTAGTTGTGTGATCACTCTCCAATGGCTCAGATGTAGGTGAAACAACATCAAGGGGAGGAATCCCTGACACTGTCACCATAGGAATTGCTATTTCCGCCATTGGATTGGTAAGAGGAGGAGTGGCTTCGAGAACGTCTTCATTTTCCCTTATCTCTGTTGCTGGATGAGCAACTTCATCGATATTGTCAAGTAGCGTGTTGAGGTTTTCACCGGTCATGAAGTCTTCATTACTACCAAAATTTAAAGGAATTTCATCATTATCGAACCCAGTGAGATCGAGGTCTTCATACAAATCAGTCTCCGTTCCGCTTTTTGAAGACCCCTCATTATAATCATTTTGGACCTGAACAGATGTCAGTTCATGTTCCTCAGCTACTTGTGCATTAGGAGCTGGAGTTTCTTCTTCTTCAGCACGATCCGACACTATAATAACATCATCTTCCGAAATGACTCTCTCAGAAGAAGTAGGCTCAGATGACATTTTGTCTGACGTTCCATGAGATTCGGAGGATTCATTTATCTCAGCAAATTTTCCGAATTTCACAAGAGGATGTAATCCTTGGAAGACGACCTTGCCTTTGCGATTCTGCTTAATGAGACCAACAATGTGGGGGCCTAACGACTTCATATCTAGGGTGTCTCCCTCTTTGATCATCTCCGGAAATTGGGTGTCAATGAACAGCTGAATAAACCTAGGATACAGCAAGAAAGAATCTCTGGTCTCCCGGTTTATAGCATTGATGTTTACTATGAACTCATCCAATATGAACTTTGAGAAGTTGAAGTCGATTCCTGCAGCTAGTGAAACAATTGACCCTGTGCTCCTTAGCGAGATTTCATCAGCACCTGATCTTCTGCCCGAGATACAGCTCACAAATACATGAGCCAAGAATCTCCAGTAGGGTGGCAGAAGCTTTTTCACAGTAGGAGGATAGATGCCTTCATACCCCATCTTCTTGAGAATCTTTTGCACATCTTCAATCCCGATTTCAGTAGGAAAATCAGGTTGATCATTAATCAGCAATGTTTCTCTGATGTACCGCTCGGTGATCATAATCTTGCATCCTTTCACAATAGCTTCAACGGTAACTGCTCCATTGTCTCTTGTCATCTTAGCAGTCTGCCAGAACTCCCTGACAATCTTCTGATAGATGACTGGGTTCACAGTAATGGCAAAGGCTAGGCAGCATTCTCTCAGCCTGTAGATCATCGACCTGAAATCTCCATGAGCAGCAGGAGGATCATCCAGTACAATAGCCAAGTTATGCATGTCAGCAAACGTCAAACTTGCCATTGATCTGCACTAAACCAGGCTAAGTAAGAAAATGAAATATTTGAGCAGTTTAAGCTTTAAGTTATCTTAATTAATCAATTTCATTTTGGCCTTAAAAAGAAATATTTTGATCAAAATTTTTGAGTTTACGGTCAAACATGGTCAAAATTGGGTTTACGGTCCAAATTGGGTTTACGGTCAAAATGGTCAAAATAGGGTTTACGGTCCAGATTAGGTTTACGGCCGTAAACCCATTGTAGTAATCTCCTGACCGTAAACGGAGTTTATGGTCGTAAGCTCCAAAAGGAGTTTACGGTCGTAAGCTTCTAGGCCGTAAGCTCAGACCGTTTACGGTCATAAGCCCTCCCTAAACCGTAAACGCCGACGAACTGAAAAACCTCGATTAATCCCCCAGTATCAGTCGAATCGATGAACAAACAACATTTCCTCAGTCGGTTTTAGCATACCTTTGATGTGGACTAAACGATTTTGCAAAAACACACAATTTTTTTTCGATATGAGAGAGAGTGGAGAGGGTTTGCGGCCGGAAGGATGAAAAATAGGGTGGAAAGGGTTTCCAACAGTAAACTCCACCTTTTATACCCCTTTTGAATTTTACCTGTCTCCCACACAGTATAAGGCACAGTCCAAATCCCAATTAATTAATTTTTTTTTTTAAATTAAAGCCTCTTGAGGATTTTAAAATTAAAGTAAAATTAAAATTAAACTAAAAATAAAATAAAATAATTTCTAAAATTTAAGAATTAAAAAATTAAATTTTGACAATTATAAATATAAAATAAAAATAAAATAAAAATAAAAATAAAATTGAGATAAAATAAATACAGACAAAAATTTATCTCAAAAGTCACTGAAAGTAATTTTGTGATACTGGGATCAAAGTTGTTAGACAGCCTTAATCCACTTGTCGGTACCTTTATCTTCACGTCTTTGTCTGGTCGATCACCGGTATTGTGGTCCACTTAAACACGAAAAATTGTGACAGAATTAGGACATACCATTAGTTACATGACAAAGTGATCCTAAGTTCCTAGATAATATTTCTTAAGGACCATTCAGCTGACGACGACCAGGGATATTGTTGTCCACCTAAATTGAGCAGCGAGATCTATAGACAATCTGTAAGTGTTCAATTTTAATTGTACTAGAACATGTTTCCCGCTTCCTGATATGCTCCAGTAATCAAGGACTTCCAGAATACTCCTTACATCGGGTGAGCAGACAATTATTAAGAGAGAAGATAGATTTAGAATGCATATGCTATACACCCAGGTCGGATCTCTTCCAATCACGCAGAGGGTGAAACATATGACTAACTGAAGTTTTAGAGGGATTGAGAAAAAGAATGATGCATATACTGTGTACCAGGTCGGATTGTGGGTCACGCAAAGGAGACAGTATATGGCTAACAGATAGAAAGAATTGCATAGATAGAGGATGCAGAGAAATAGAGTTGCATATGTTATAGTCCAGGTCGGATCTCTCGATCACGCAAAGGAAGCAACATATGACTAACCGACAGATAGAGAGAAAACAATTTTCTACAGACCTAATTTATCGGAATTCACCAGTCACCCCATCAATACCGGAATTAAGGACAGAATCCGCACATCGAGGAAAAGTTAATCCACGGTTCCAGATACAAGTTCCTTTAATATGACCAGTAGATTCCCATATATATCTCCCTACTCAACCTATCCAAGCGTCGTATTGTCAGGCTAAACGGATTTAACTAAGTCAAGATTTTTCAAGTCTATGAATTCCTTAAGTTCAACTCTGCCTAGTCAAGTCCATTTAGAATCTTTCGTGCCTACCAGCGCATCAAACACATAACATAGACAATTTAATTTTGGGTACGTTACGCAGACTCAGATTGCCTGTTCTCACTTGATAATATCACTTCCCTGTACCACATCTACAAGCAAAACTATTAGCGACAACATTTTTGTTTTTTTTTTGAATTTTTAATGTTTTTGGATTTTTGAATGTTTTCTGAAAAGAATAAAATAGAAACAAAAGGTTTTTGGATTTTTTTTTTAATTTTTCAATTTTTTTTGTTTAGTTTTTGTTTATTTCTCCCCCTAAATTTGTGCATGGGTGAGAATGAAATCACTAAAATGCGCAAATTTAAACTAACCTAACCAATAACAAAAATTTAATCCTCAAAACGAATCATTTTCAAAAATCCCACAAGCACATCGAATCGAGCTTTGTTAAAAGGCTTGGTGAACAGATCCGCCACATTATTAGCAGTGGGAACCTATTCCAGCCGGATGAGCGAGCGCTCATAACAATCTCTGATAAAATGAATTTTGATATCAATGTGCTTGGTTTTGGAATGTTGGATAGGATTTTTAGTAATTTGAATCGCGGCCTCATTATCACAGTGAATGGGGGTTTCTAGATAATTCAAACCGTAGTCCAACAGCTGATGTTGGATCCAGATAACTTGAGAGCAACAAGCAGATGCATCAACATATTCCACTTCTGCTGTTGAGGTGGAGACGGTATGCTGTTTCTTGCACTGCCACGACACCAGCCTATCTCCAAGGAATTGGCACCCTCCTGATGTAGATTTCCTGTCAAGCTCACAGCCTCCATAATTATTGTCAGCAAAAGCATATAAATCAAATTCAGAATTCTTCGGATACCAAAGACCCAATTTTGGGCTGCCTTTGATATACCGAAAAATCCTTTTGACAGCAATAGGATGTGAAAGTTTAGGATTAGTCTGATAGCGAGCACATTGACAAACTGCAAACATGATGTCGGGAAGACTTGCAGTAAGATACATCAACGATCTGATCATCGATCTGTAGTGTGTCTGATCTACGGATTCGCCATCAATATCTGGATTCAGCAGGGGTCTTTCAGCTATTGGTGTCGATGCAGGTTTTGCGTCTTGAAACCCGAACTTCTCAAGAATATCCTCCACATACTTAGCTTGATGTAGCAGGATTCCGGTTGAATTTTGTTTGACCTGAAGCCCCAGAAACATGGTCATTTCGCCCGGTGAACTCATCTCCAACCGCTTTTTCATCACGCCTTCAAACTCTCTGCATAGCTGTGGACTGGTAGACCCGAAGATAATGTCGTCAACGTAGATCTGTACTAGAATCTGATCATTACCAACGTGCTTGATGAATAAGGTTTGATCAATGGTGCCGCGAGAGTATCAATGCTCGAGCAAGTGTTTTGTTAGTGTCGCATACCATGCTCGAGGAGCTTGATGCAGCCCATACAACGCCTTGTCCAACTTGTAGACATGATTAGGAAACTTTGAGTTGACGAACCCAGGGGGTTGATCAACGTAGATTTCTTCCTTCACCTTGCCATACAAGAAGGCTGTCTTGACATCCATTTGGTAGACCGTGAAGTTCATATAGGAAGCATATGCGAGAAAGATACGAATAGCCTCCAATCGAGCAACTGGTGCGTAAACCTCAGTATAATCAAGACCCTCAACTTGTCGAAACCCGCGAACCACCAACCTTGCTTTATTGCGCACTATTACACCAGAATCGTCCTGCTTGTTACGATAGACCCAACGCGTGTCAAGAGACCTTTTGCCCTTTGGTAACTCAACCAATTTCCAAACCCCGAGCTTTTCAAACTGATTTAGCTCTTCATGCATCGCATCTACCCAGCTGGGCTCATTCAAAGCCATTTCAACGTTCTTGGGCTCCATCACCCAGCTGACCAATGACGTATTGAATTCAAAGAGTAGAGACATGCATTGACATCTCCACTCTGACTTCTGGTTTTAACTCCATCACCCAGCTGACCAATGACGTTTTCGATAGGATGATCGTATTGAATTCTCGAAGGTATGTCTTGGCTGATATCATTGAGTGAAACAGGAAGAGTGTGAATGTTGAAACCTCCATCATTTGCTGATTGATCCACATTAGATGAATCTGCTACAAACTCATTAGCAATTTCTTCAGGAAAGAGTAGTTCCATAAAAGTTGGAGTGACAGCGGAAGCATCTCTAGACATGAATTCTCTTTCAACAGGGGTAAGAGGTGTAGCATCAACATCAGGAGTTCCATTTTGAACTTTAGAATCTGGACTATCAAGTCGATCAGATGACTCCCCCTCAGGTGGAGCAGAGGACTCCCCCTCAGATGGAGCAGAAGACTCCCCCTCAACCATTGGAGGTCTGTAAACAACTTCTTCGTCTTCGTCTTCAGAAACAATCTTCGAACCAGAAGAAGATCCATTTGAACCATCTGAAGACACATTTAAGGATTTGAAAACCGATGTGTAATCAAATAACCAGTCAGGACCCACTCGAGCGTCTGTTTCATTCTCCTCCAACCAGCGCACGTCATAGGATTCGACAATCTGCTTAGTCTTTTTGTTGTAAACCCTATACGCGGTGCGCGCAGCATACCCTACAAAATAACAATCATCGGCTTTGGCATTGAACTTTGGGTTGGATTCCAAGTGAAGAAGGGTGCAAGGGCAGCCAAATACACGAAAATGACTGACTGAAGGCTTGTGTCCATAGAGAATCTCGTACGGTGTCTTCATCTGAGCTTTGTTGATTAGAACACGATTCTGCACGTAGCAAGCAGTGTTAATCGCCTCGGCCCAAAAGAAAACATGTAATTTAGAATCACAAAGCATTGGCCTTGCTGCGTCTTTTAAAGTTCTATTTCTCCTTTCAGCAACACCGTTTTGTTGAGGCGGGTGAGCAGAGCTGTATTGACGCACGATCCCCTTTTCTGCGCAAAAATGGTCAAGAACCGCATTCTTGAACTCAGTTCCATTGTCAATACGAAGCACCTTCACCTGGTTGTTGGTTTGATTCTCAATCATCACAATGAACTTCTTTATCAGATCAGCAACCCCAACTTTGTTGGATAAGAAGAAGACCCACGTAAAACGAGAGAAATCATCGATCACAACTACACAGTACGAACTTCTGTTGATCCTCAGGACGTTGACCAGACCAAATAAGTCCATATGCAATAATTGGAGCGCCTGACTGATTGAGTTGACTTGCTTTAGCAGGTGTGGTTTTCTATGATGTTTTCCTTGGGCACAGGACACACAGTTCTCAAATGTAATAAAGTCTCTTACAGGTAAGCCTCGGACCATCTCATTCTTAGCAAGGCGATTTAGGTTTTTCGCGTTAGCATGACCGAGTCATCGGTGCCACAGCATCGCGTTTTGTTCGGAGACTTTTGAAAATACGCAAGTGACTTGTTCAGGTATGTTACTATTCATGTCAATAATGTAAGCATTCCCATCCCGCTTAGATTTGACGAGAATCCACTCTTCCGGGATGACAATGCCTGGCTTAAGAATCATGCATTCTTTATCGGTAAAATGGGTAGAATAGCCTTTATCGCAAATTTGAGAAACACTCAACAAGCTATGCTTTAACTCGGGAGCAAAGTTGACATTTTCAAAGCTTAGCACTCCATTTGTAACGGTTCCTCTCTGAGTGATCTTGCCACCATATCCGCCCGCGAAGGAAACATACCCCCCATTAAAAGATTGAATGTCGCTCAATTGGGAGATGTCTCCTGTCATATGTCGGGAGCAGCCGCTGTCGACATACCAAGGTCTGACGACATTCCTCCGCAACTGTCCCTGCAAAATGAGCGGGATTATTTAGATTTGGGAACCCAGGTCATCACTGTCCTGGGTTTCCTTTTCGCTTTCTCTGATTTATATTTTAATGTTTTTAATTTTGAATCCTCATTTCTAATCACTTCAGAGGATGATGATGATGGATTGGAAATTGATTTGGGCATCCAATGATATTTAGGTTTTATAACATTCTCAGGTGGTTTTGAAATAGGTTTCTTATTAGTTTGCACTGAGCCTCTAGATGTTCTACTAGAAGTGGTTGAAGATCCAGAACTGCTCTTTGACGAAACCGATCTTGCCGGAGCCTTGTTCGGTTTTGGCAAACTATTTGGAGCTTTGTTATAAAGAACCTTTTTATTCTTTTGAAAAACAACCCTTTTTCTGCTTCGATCATCTTTCCAATCATCATTTCGAGAACGAGTTCTTGAGGATTTTCTAACTAAAGACCTTCCTCAAGATTCGTTCTCTCCTCTTGGTGACATATAGTTCACAAAGATCCTATTTTGACAATTCCTAGCTATATGACCACCAACACTACAATTAAAACAAATCTGTTTATTATTTGAACTTGTACTGCATTTCTCAGATTTGTTTTCTTGACAGACACTCTTACTCTTCTCAGAAGAACATGCATGAGAAATAGGTTGTGAGATAAGTGAGGGTGCCTCAGATGGTGTGACTTGTGGAATTGATGGGTTTTCATGAGAATCACAAGCATCAGAATTACCAAACAGTTCATCAAACATATCAAAGAAATTAAATTGAACAGTAGCAGATGTGGAAGCATCACACGAAACATTCTCAGTTTTAATATCAGAAACAAAAACTTTTTCATTTGAAACAAAAATATCAGAATCAGAAACAGAAACAGAAACAGATTCTTCAACTTCACGCTTTGCCTGATCTAAGGGTTGATCTGCAGGGGAAGTAGAAACGTTAGTACATTCTGATGGGTTTTGAGCATTCTAACACTTCCTAAGTATACATGCAACCCTAATAACCTTGGATCTATGTTTGTCTAATTATCATGCAAAGTTGAATTCCAAGGTTATATTCCTATCTGGCATACATGGGGAACAAATTTTAACTTGCATGAAAGATAGAATAACTTACCTTGTTGTTGCTTATGATCTTTGAAACCTTGTGAGCCTAGCACCCCAAGTGTGATGCCTCAAATGCTTCACACAACACCAAATGCTTTTGGAATGACTTTAGAGAGAATACACACTTCTAAAATCGGCCTAGCCCTCTTGTTTCTTAGGTGTAGCCTATTTTGGTGGAGAATGGGTTTCTTATATAGTGTTGACACATCTAGGGTTACACCATGTAAACCCTAATGTGTCATGACTCTTCATTTCCATGACCCATGGGTTTGTAACTTCCATGGAGCATCCATGGAGCATCCTATGGGTGGAACCCAACTTGATAATCCATGGAGCCTCTTAGCCCACTATATAAGATATGGAAGATTTACATAATCTACCCATATATTTAATTAGTTATGTTTTGATCACTTAATTAATTCTAAATTAATTCTTGATCAAACTAATTAAATAATATTATTAATATATTAAAACTTATAATATATTAATAAACCATAAGTGTTATTTCTCTCATTTTAGTTTATCCAATTGCATGGTGTCATGCAACCCAAATGGACCATGCCGGGTCGGGTCAAGTACATACCAGAAATAGTTATGGACTTAGACACCTTATCCAACAGTCTCCCACTTGGATAAGTCTAATAACTATAACTATAATAGTTCAGGAACCGATCGGTAATCGTAGCTCTTTCATGGTCTCTCGAAACTGAGAAGATGATGATACGCCATTTAAGATAAGTGATCATATAATCCTCTGTTCTAGATATCAGTCGGACAAATACATGGAACAATGTCTTACTTATTGTCCAGCAGTTTGTTTCCCGATTTCCGATTTGTTTGACAAAGAACTTAATTGAAGACATCAACTTAGTTCTGACCGGGCCCGGTACATAGGTCAAAACGAAATCATCGAGGGGCCCAGATATCAGCTTCTAATACAAGAAGGAACAGATAAACTTCGACTCATATGTTTGTTCTACCACTCAATGAATTATACACAAAAGCACGTTTTATAACATCGAGTTACCAATG
Organism: Lactuca virosa; assembly: GCF_052849685.1. Taxonomy (NCBI): domain Eukaryota; kingdom Viridiplantae; phylum Streptophyta; class Magnoliopsida; order Asterales; family Asteraceae; genus Lactuca; species Lactuca virosa. The sequence continues at coordinate 107,664,549 of NC_136426.1, read as the reverse complement.
CGTTAACGTACAATCAATGCATAACCAACTCATAAGTAACAAATCATATCTCTAGGTTTGAAGACTTATATGATATTACCGTCTCACGATTACTCGAGATAAATTCCATGAAGTGATTCCAGTGAGCGTGGGTTGAGTCCAATGCTCAGAACTTATGAGCACTCATGAGTGTTGTAGCCATGTCCAACAACTTAGACCTCTGCAACCAATCATGACAGTCTTGATTCATACCTACTTCCGACATATGACCGACTGTGGAGGTTCGAATAATATGATATACCAAACATAATTATTCTGGAAGTCAAAACATGCAAAAAAATATAGTAAACGATCGACAAGAGATAGCAACACTTTACTCATAAATAAAACACCTTTTATTCATCATCTAATGTCAATTACACTTTACAAATTTCAAGGTTATCTAACTACTAAATCTAATATCATCCTTCAGCCCTATGCTCCGAGCATGCTGGAGATGCTTAACCCGAGTCAGTCCCTTCGTCAGGGGATCTGCTGGATTCTCATCCGATGATACCCTCTTTGCCACGAGGAGTCCTTCTTCTATTCGATGTCTGATGAAATGGTATTTTCTGTCGATGTGTTTGGATCTCCCGTGATCCCTTGGTTCCTTGGCTAAGGCAACTGCACTTTCACTATCACAGAAAATTTCCATTGGCTCTTTAATAGCTGGTACAACTCCAAGGTCTCCAATGAAGTTCTTCAGCCATATCGCCTCCTTTGCTGCCTCGCTAGCTGCTACATACTCTGATTCGCAAGTTGAATCAGCCACTATCTCTTGCTTGGAACTCTTCCAAGAAATTGCTCCTCCATTTAAGGTAAAGACCCAGCCTGACTGATAGCGGAAATTATCCCTATCAGTCTGAAAGCTAGCATCACTATACCCTACAACTCTCAAGTCTTCACTCCCACCGAGGGTAAGGACCCAGTCCTTAGTCCTCCGTAGGTACTTGAGGATATTCTTTACCGCAGTCCAGTGTGCCTTGCCAGGGTTCCCCTGATACCTGCTAACCATGCTCAAAGAAAAGGCTACATCAGGTCGAGTACACGTCATAGCATACATGATCGATCCTACAACCGAAGCATAAGGTATTCGACTCATTTCTGCTATCTCAGCCTCAGTACTAGGGCTTTGTGTCTTACTCAATCTGGCGTTACTCTGGATGGGTAACTCTCCTTTCTTGGAGTCCTGCATGCCGAATCTCTTCAGCACCTTATCCAAGTAGGTACTCTGACTAAGTCCAATTAGTCTTTTACTCCGGTCTCTCAAGATCCTTATCCCTAGAATATAGGCAGCTTCTCCTAGGTCCTTCATAGAGAAACACTTCCCAAGCCAGGACTTAACTTCCTGCAGAGTTGGGATGTCATTTCCTATGAGTAGTATGTCATCCACATACAATACCAAAAAGCTAACTATACTCCCACTAGCCTTGACATATACACAAGATTCATCTTCACTCCTAGAAAAGCCAAATTCCTTGACTTTCTCATCAAAGCAAAGATTCCATCTGCGAGGTGCTTGCTTCAACCCATAAATGGATTTCTCAAGCTTACACACTCTATTAGGGTACTCTGTGTTGACAAAACCCTCTGGCTGACTCATGTAAACATCCTCAGCCAACTTTCCATTAAGGAAAGCGGTTTTGACATCCATTTGCCATATTTCATAGTCATGAAATGCGGCTATGGCTAACAGAACCCTAATAGACTTAATCTTGGCCACTGGAGAAAAGATCTCATCATAATCAACTCCCGGAGTTTATGAGAAACCCTTTGCAACCAGTCGTGCCTTATAAGTGTGTACATTACCATCCATGTCGGTCTTCTTCTTGAAGATCCATTTGCACCCTATAGTCTTACGACCTGGTACATTCTCAACCAAGTTCCAAACTTGATTGTCATACATGGACTGTATCTCGCTGTCCATTGCCTCTTTCCACTTGGCTGACTCAGGGCCTGCCATGGCTTCCGCATAACTGTTAGGTTCATCCAGACCTATCAGTGTCTCATCACTGATAAGTGTATCACCTTCCGCAGTAATATGGAATCCATAGTAATGCTCAGGTGCATTCCTAACCCTTGTGGAACGCCTCAGAGGTACAGACTTGTCAATTGGCTCAACAGGAGTTTCCTCCTCAAGTTGAGTGCTAGGGTTTGAAGTTCCTTCACCACTTGACTCTTGAATTTCTTCAAGGTCAACTTGCCTCCCACTGTCTCCTTGGCTTATGAACTCTCTCTCTCGAAAGAAAGCCCTCCTAGCTACAAAGACCACATTCTCACTAGGTCTGTAGAAGAGGTAACCAAAGGATTTCTGTGGGTAGCAGATGAAAATACACCTCTCACTTCGAGGTTCGAGCTTATCATGAGTCTTGCATCTCACGAAAGCCTCGCAACACCAAATCTTAATGTGGTCTAGTTTGGGTACTTTACCAGTCCACATCTCATGAGGAGTTTTGGCAACTTTCTTTGTGGGAACTAGATTAAGGATATGGGCGGCAGTCTCTAAGGCATACCCCCAAAATGAGATTGGTAGCGAAGCTCGACTCATCATGGAACGAACCATATCCAACAAGGTTCGATTACGCCTCTCAGCTACACCATTCAACTGCGGTGTGACAACCGTCAAATTTCGGTCAAGTCAAAGTCAAACAAAGTCAACAAGTCAAACCGGTCAACTCCAATAACCCTTGTATGTTAGGGTTTACGTTATGTAATCACTATACAATTCGCTATTTTAATGAGAAATCATCATTTGGAAAGTTCATGTGTTTGATTTTCCTTAGCCTTAACAGTGCTAAACAATGAACCAAAGCGATAAAACACTATTGCACAATCATCGGGATTGTGTACGACACTAAAACACGGTTTAACGGGGTTTACGAACCTTGCGTTGTGAAGCCAGACACTCAAATTAATCACAAACGAAACCTCTCTAAATCGTTTTCACTCTATCTCTTTCTATTTGAAATCTTTCCCAAATCTCTCCCAAATCTCTCTCAAAAGTTACTTTAACTTTTTGTAATCATTTGGGTCATATCGACCCTTAACCGGGTCAAAAATCGCTTGAAACGGGGTAAAAACGGGTAAAATAGCCTTAAGGACCTGGAACTGAAGCTTCAGGACCGAAGCCTCTCATCCGAGGCCTCGGATCCGAAGCCTCTCATCAGGACCGAAGCTGAAGCCTATCAGGAGACCGAATCCGAAGCCATCAGACAGCAGCCTCGCATGCGAGGGTCCGAATCCGGCCTCCACGAGGGGTCTCGCAGACGGCCCCTTTTTACCGGTTTTTCGACTACGACTTCGTTTTAACTCCGTTTTTCATTATTTTAACGTGAGATTTTCACCCAAAACTTTATTTTATAAACTAAGGCCCCAAAATATATAAATCTCCAGGGTTTTTATAAAAATATATTAAAAGAATTAGTGGTTGAACTAATTATTGAGGGAATATTTGTTTTTCCTTAATTTATGGCAAAAGCAAACCACCACCACCTCACTCTATGATCAGCCACTCTTTCCCACTACTCCTTGTCACCTTAGTGGACCTTTACACCCAATCTCCAGCTCTTCCCACGTTCTAAGAGCTGGAGGATTGATCATCTCTCCTCATTCTCCATAAAGTCCTTTCATTCTACACTTAACAACCAAAGAACACTCTCCAAAATTCTCTCATCTTTTCTCTCAACTTCAAGGCTTTCTCCAGGGATTTCTTTCTTCAATTAGTAAGTATCTTCATCATTCATATAATTATTACACTCCATTATACTCAAATCAATGATATCTTACACAAATTCCATCTTATTCGGTGTTAGATTCTCGAATCATTAAGACATCTTCTTAGTGTTCTTGGGTTGAATACTTCCTCTCTCTCACTTTCATCTACTGAAACCACATAAGGTGAGTTCATACCCCTACATTTACATGTTTTTCTTAAGTTTTAAGGGGGGAATACAAGTAAAATCATCAAGAACACAATTAAACTTTTTCTATCAGATTACATCAGAAAAGATGAACTTCGATCACAGACTATTTTGGTCAACTTAAATATTTAAGTTTTCAAAACTGTTCCAGGTGCAAGTAGTTCAAACTCTTAGCTTTAAAATGGCTACTTGCACATCTCCATATGATTTTTCTACAATTTATGGTGATTTTTACAAAACTACCTGTCATTTCAGAGGCAAACCCGGACCAGTCTGTGATTATGAACATTTTCACCTCTGTTAGAGATCACTAAAAATCATGATAAAATTTACGAACAAACTAGACTCATATTCCAAACTCTCAGAATTTGCGGATTTGGATTTAGAGCTTTGATGATTTTTCTATAAATTTTCTAAGAACAGTAACAGAAACTGTATTCAACGAAAAGTTGCTGTCAATTTCATTTCACCTTGTAACATGTTGAGCATGGTGTATATCTTTATGTGATTATATGTTATTGAAATATATGACATTTTATCTTAATATTTAGACACACATCAGTTTACAAATGGATTTGGACATATAAAATATAAAGAATAACAAGTGATTATAATCAAAGTACAACCGATACATTCAAACATTTAATAAACTATTTTGAATATAGTTTGCATACATTACTACGTACTACCCTTGGTTGATAAACTATAATAGGTATAGTTTATGATACATTACATAACACATACATTTAAAAAGGGTACATTTATACAAAGGATATTTTCATTAAGCAAGGTACGGCCATACGGTACCAAGTTTTCATAACACGTAATTCCGTTAATGACTTTGTGAGACATTTACTTCAAATTACCATTAAGTCCTGTATTGTAACCAGAGTCTCCTTGAGGGAGAGCGTGATAGTTGTGTATAGATCTATATTGGGTTTGACAAACCCACACCTAAACTGCATGCAACAGTTAGACCGATAGGTCTGGGGTGACAAATGTCATAACATTTCCGACGCCTGAAGAACGTCGTTTTAGGCAACCTTGGTCATAGTATGGTTATAATAAACTCACATAAAGTATTAATAAACATTGGAATTTACGGGAACTTCATTAAAATTTAACGAGTTTATGTCGATTTAAACTTGCATTGTTTTACTATAAATATGACAAATTACTTGTACATTTCGGTCTTTGGGTTTTAAGACTACATTTACACATTAAGGAAAATATTGGATTTTCTAACACAAATACTACTTTTACAAACGAAAGGCTTTTAATAATACCAAACAAAAGCTTATGAACTCACCAACCTTTGTGTTGACACTTTTTCAAACAACTTGTATTCTCAGGAAATCATTAAACAGGTAACCAAGTGCTTTTGAGGATGGGGCGCTAAGGCGTCTACTATTTCATATTTTGTCAACATATTGTAATTGATTCGTAAACATGTAATTCATACAATGATGTAACTTTTTCAATTATATATATGTTGGTTGTGTTTGCTTCAATTACTATTACAATTGTTGTTATGATACTATACATGAAGTCCTCCACCCCCGGACGTTTCCGCCATCCTTGGTTTGGGGGTGTGACAGATTGGTATCAGAGCACAGTTTATAGTGAATTAAGTATATCAAACCACATAAGATATACAAACTATAAACACAATTGGGACTAATAGTCTCTGATTTGTGCATTTTTCAAATAAATATACTCTTAGAAAATAAATGATTTTCTTGATTAAAGTATACATACATACATTACATGCTCGCATGGTATCATAACTAGCGAAAACATAAAGCAAAAGAAGAAGAGTTGAACATTTTGAGTATGCCTTAGTATATGTGGATTAAATCTGGGAAGGATATAGCCTGATCAACTATATCTGTCCGGGAATTCACTTGCATATACCGGTGTATGGTCAGGATGGGCAACAAATCTAACAAACCTAATAACACACTACAAAGGATACTTTAAGAACTCAAAACTAAACATTTACAAATACTATAGGAGTATTTTGTGTTACTATAATAAATTATCTGAGAATTAAATAGGTCTTTATTTATAGATCAATAGCTGCTAAGTGGATGCGCTAAGGTCATATGTAACTAAGATGCTATAGACTTAGAATTTATGTATCTTTGTTTCACTTCCTGTCCTTGTTTGGTTGTGGTCTTGGAGTTAGGGTCATCTATTCGAAGGACTATTATATCTTAATCACATATGACTGGTATGCACTTTGCAACTAATTAAGTAACCGATAAAGATAATTTTAAAATATAATATATTAATTATGTACCGACTAAATTAGTATATGTGAAACTTTTACAAACAGTCATATACTTGGAAACAAGGAAACTCAAATAAAATATTTTATACTTTCATTTTACCTCATAACCCAATGTATTGGGTCAATTAAAAGTATAAAATCGTATGTATCGTAAACATACCGGAAAACAACGTAATAATATACTTTATGTATAAAAGATTTCTCTTTCTATAAATATACTTTTACTAAAAGTACATTGGTTTACGACTTATGACAGAACCATGCCGCCAAGGAGAAGACCAAGACCTTCCGGCAACACAGCAACACCTCCTCCGCCGCTGCCTCCACAGTTTGATCCTGCGATATTCCAGGCTGCAGTAACAGCAGCCGTAGCGGCCGCAATATCGCAGATAGGGACAAACGGAGCTGGTGGCTCTGGATCGGGTGCTACAAACTCTAACCACGGAGACAGTACGTGGCGTACAAGAGAGTATTCCTACAAAGACTTCACCAATGGCAAACCCGACAACTTCAATGGGAGCGGGGGAGTCATCACTTTAATGCAATGGTTTGAAAAGACTGAAGTAGTCTTTCAAGTGTGCTCTTGCCCCGAAGCGAGCAAAGTTAAGTTCGCAGCCTTCACTTTCACCGGCCGGGCCCTTACTTGGTGGAACTGTCGGATTAATTCACTTACTCTCGAAGTGGCTAGCTCCATATCCTGGGCAGAACTAAAAACCTTGATGATGAAGGAGTACTGCCCGAGAGGTGAAATTCAAAAGCTGGAACAAGAACTTTGGAACCTCAGGATGACGGGCTCCGACCTTGAAACCTACACCACCCGATTCAATGAATTGGCTCTCCTCTGCCCAACAATGGTTACTCCGGAGGAGAAAAAGGTGGAGCGATACCTTTGGGGACTGTCTCCCCAAGTGCAAAGTAGTGTCCTGGCTTCAAGGCCAACTACTTTTGACAGTGCCAGGGAGCTGGCACAACAACTTGTTGACCACCGAGCCGGTCATAATACTACAACCACCACCACTGATCAATTAAAAAGGGGAAACAACAAAAGGAAGTTCTGGAACCAAAAGAAGAGCCAACCAGCACAGGACCCCGCTAAGAAGCAACAAACTGTTGCTATTCATGCTGCCACTACTGCACCACCAAAGCCATATGATGGAACCTTACCCAAGTGCAACAAGTGAAATTTTCACCACAACGGTGCTTGTAGGGAGATGCACTGTAACAACTGCGACAGGAAGGGGCATACTGCTCGTTTCTGTAAAGCGTCGGCTCGACCAATCAACCAAGTCGCCAGTACGGGGGCAACCCGAACCTGCTACAACTGTGGAGACGCAGGTCACTTCAAAAGAAACTGCCCCAAAGCACAAGCCCCTAATGCTGGTGGAGTAGGAAGAATCCTGACAATAGGACATGGGGAAGCAGTTGAGGATCCCGCGGTGGTTACCGGTACGTTTCTCCTCAATAACTCTTATGCATGCGTACTATTCGATAGTGGAGCGGAGAGGAGTTTCGTGAGCCACCAATATAAACAATTACTTGAACAAAATCCCCAATCACTAAAGGATACTTATGTAGTAGAAATGGCAAATGGGAAAGTAGAACGCACTAGCGATATATACTCAGAGTGTACTCTCACTCTAGACAACCATACATTTAAAATTGACCTGATGCCGGTCACCATAAAAGCTTCGACGTAATCATCGGGATGGATTGGTTAGTTCCTCACCGTGCCGACATTCTATGTTACGAAAGGGCCGTTCGCCTCAATCTACCAAATGACAAAACCCTTCTCATCTATGGTGACAAACCTAGTGCGAATTTACAAATCATCTCATGCATCAAAGCCCAAAAGTATCTCCGGAAGGAGTACCACGCCTTCTTGGCCCACGTAGTAGACAAGAAACAAGACGTGAAAGACATCAAAGACATTCCCGAAGTGTGTAACTTCCCGGATGTGTTCCCAGAAGATCGTCCTGGTGTACCACTCGCACGACAAGTCGATTTCAGAATTGACTTAATACCCGGAGCTACCCCCGTAGCCAGAGCTCCATACCGCCTCGCACCAACAGAAATGCAAGAGTTGTCCAGTCAGTTGAACGAGCTTTTGAGCAAAGGGTTCATCAGACCAAGCTTCTCACCTTGGGGAGCACCAGTCCTTTTTGTAAAGAAGAAGGACGGATCCTTTCGCATGTGCATCGACTATCGGGAACTAAACAAACTCACCATCAAGAACCGATATCCTCTACCCCGAATCGACGACCTTTTCGACCAACTACAAGGAGCAAATTTCTTCTCAAAGATCGACCTAAGGTCAGGTTATCATCAACTACAAGTTCAAGAAGAAGATATTCCCAAAACTGCATTCAGAACTCGCTATGGGCACTACGAGTTTGTGGTGATGTCCTTCGGTTTAACAAACGCACCTGCGGTATTCATGGACCTAATGAATAGAGTGTGTCGACCCTACCTAGACAAGTTTGTAATCGTATTCATCGACGATATCTTGATCTACTCGCGAAGCGAAGAAGAGCATCGCCTACATCTACGCCAAGTGCTAGAGACACTAAGAGCGGAGAAGCTTTATGCTAAGTTCTCTAAGTGTGAATTCTGGATTAGAGAAGTGGATTTCCTTGGCCATGTGGTAAGTGAGAAAGGCATACATGTGGATCCCTCCAAGATCAAGGCAATCGAGAATTGGTCAGCACCCAAGACGCCAACCGAAATTCGACAATTCCTTGGGCTTGCTGGCTACTACCGAAGATTTATACAAAACTTCTCCAAGATTGCGAAACCACTCACCACCTTGACGCAGAAAGGTGTGATATTCAAGTGGGAAAATAAACAAGAAACTGCTTTCCAAACGTTAAAACAAGCCCTATGCAGCGCACCGATCTTGTCTCTCCCAGAGGGAACCGAAGACTTCGTAGTGTACTGTGATGCTTCGAATCAAGGCCTCGGATGTGTGCTCATGCAGAGAGGGAAGGTTATCGCGTATGCATCAAGACAGCTTAAGACGCACGAGGTTAATTATACTACGCACGACCTGGAATTAGGAGCAGTGGTATTCGCTTTGAAGATCTGGAGACACTACCTCTACGGCACGAAATGCACTATCTTCACTGATCACAAAAGTCTTCAGCATATCCTCAATCAGAAAGAGCTCAACATGCGACAGAGGAGATGGGTAGAGTTGCTGAATGACTACGAGAGCGAAATTCGTTATCATCCGGGCAAGGCCAATGTAGTGGCTGATGCTCTAAGCAGGAAGGAGTACTCGGGCCGCCGAGTAAAATCCTTAACAATGACGATCCATTCCCACACGACCATACAAATCAAGGAAGCTCAACTAGAAGCTTTGAAACCAGAAAAGGTGGCAGGAGAGACGTTAAGGGGAATGGATAAAAACTTAGAAGTCAAGGATGATGGAGTACGTTATCTCATGAATCGAATCTGGACACCAAAGTTCGGTGGACTCCGAGACGTCGTCATGAATGAAGCACACAAGACTCGATACTCCATCCATCCCGGGTCAGATAAGATGTATCTGGACCTCAAGAAATTATACTGGTGGCCGAACATGAAAGCTGAGATTGCTACCTATGTGAGCAAGTGTCTGACTTGCGCCAAGGTCAAAATCGAATACCAGAAACCATCCGGGCTATTACAACAGCCGGATATACCTGAGTGGAAGTGGGAACGAATAACCATGGACTTCATAACCAAGCTGCCTAAGACATCGGGCGGGCTTGACACCATATGGGTAATCGTAGACAGATTGACCAAATCAGCACACTTCCTACCGATAAAAGAAACCGACAAGATGGAGAAGCTGACTAGAACGTACATCAAAGAGATTGTACGACTCCATGGTGTGCTGATATCCATTATCTCCGATAGAGATAGTAGATTTACCTCGCGGTTTTGGCAGTCTCTACAAAAATCATTGGGAACTAGGCTTGACATGAGTACGGCCTACCACCCACAAACCGACGGACAGAGCGAACGAACCATTCAAACGTTGGAAGACATGTTAAGAGCTTGTGTGATAGACTTCGGTAAAGCATGGGATACCCATCTACCGCTTATCGAATTCTCCTACAATAACAGCTATCATACTAGCATCAAAGTCGCTCCATTCGAAGCTCTTTACGGTCGCAAATGCAGATCACCCATGTGTTGGGCTGAGGTGGGGGATACACAGCTAGCTAGAGGGCAAGTCTCTAATAGCACCCTCACTGGCCCTGAAATCATAAGGGAAACCACAAAAAAGATCGTTCAAATTCGAGAAAGACTGAAAGCGTCTCGCGATCGGCAAAAGAGTTACGCAGACAAACGACGCAAACCCTTGGAATTCCAGGTGGGTGATCGTGTACTACTAAAAGTTTCCCCTTGGAAAGGAATGATACGATTCGGCAAACGCGGGAAACTAAATCCAAGGTACATCGGGCCATTCGAAATCCTTTCTAGGATTGGGCCAGTAGCATACAAACTTCGATTACCTCAGGAACTCGACAAAGTACATCCCACATTTCACGTGTCGAACCTAAAGAAGTGTTTGTCTGATGAGACACTCGTAATACCACTCGACGAAATCGAAGTTAACGAAAATCTCCACTTCGTGGAGGAACCAGTCGGAATCATGGATCGGGAAATCAAACGAACGAAACAAAGTCGTATTCCCATCGTGAAGGTCCGTTGGAACGTTAAACGAGGACCCGAATTCACCTGGGAACGCGAGGATCAGATGAAACAAAAGTATCCACATCTCTTCCCAAACTCTTGAAATCCCAGTCAAAATGAAAATTTCGGGACGAAATTCCTTCTAACGGGGGGATGATGTGACAACTGTCAAATTTCGGTCAAGTCAAAGTCAAACAGAGTCAACAAGTCAAACCGGTCAACTCCAATAACCCTTGTATGTTAGGGTTTACGTTATGTAATCACTATACAATTCACTATTTTAATGAGAAATCATCATTTGGAAAGTTCATGTGTTTGATTTTCCATAGCCTTAACAGTGCTAAACAACGAACCAAAGCGATAAAACACTATTGCACAATCATCGGGATTGTGTACGACACTAAAACACGGTTTAACGGGGTTTACGAACCTTGCGTTGTGAAGCCGGACACTTAAATTAATCACAAACGAAACCTCTCTAAATCGTTTTCACTCTATCTCTTTCTATTTGAAATCTCTCCCAAATCTCTCCCAAATCTCTCTCAAAAGTTACTTTAACTTTTTGTAATTATTTGGGTCATATCGACCCTTAACCGGGTCAAAAATCGCTTGAAACGGGGTAAAAACGGGTAAAATAGCCTTAAGGACCTGGAACTGAAGCTTCAGGACCGAAGCCTCTCATCCGAGGCCTCGGATCCGAAGCCTCTCATCAGGACCGAAGCTGAAGCCTCTCAGGAGACCGAATCCGAAGCCATCAGACAGCAGCCTCGCATGCGAGGGTCCGAATCCGGCCTCCATGCGAGGGGTCTCGCAGACGGCCCCTTTTTACCGGTTTTTCGACTACGACTTCGTTTTAACTCCGTTTTTCATTATTTTAACGTGGGATTTTCACCCAAAACTTTATTTTATAAACTAAGGCCCCAAAATATATAAATCTCCAGGGTTTTTATAAAAATATATTAAAAGAATTAGTGGTTGAACTAATTATTGAGGGAATATTTGATTTTCCTTAATTTATAGCAAAAGCAAACCACCACCACCTCACTCTATGATCAGCCACTCTTTCCCACTACTCCTTGTCACCTTAGTGGACCTTTACACCCAATCTCCAGCTCTTCCCACGTTCTAAGAGCTGGAGGATTGATCATCTCTCCTCATTCTCCATAAAGTCCTTTCATTCTACACTTAACAACCAAAGAACACTCTCCAAAATTCTCTCATCTTTTCTCTCAACTTCAAGGCTTTCTCCAGGGATTTCTTTCTTCAATTAGTAAGTATCTTCATCATTCATATAATTATTACACTCCATTATACTCAAATCAATGATATTTTACACAAATTCCATCTTATTCGGTGTTAGATTCTCGAATCATCAAGACATCTTCTTAGTGTTCTTGGGTTGAATACTTCCTCTCTCTCACTTTCATCTACTGAAACCACATAAGGTGAGTTCATACCCCTACATTTACATGTTTTTCTTAAGTTTTAAGGGGGGAATACAAGTAAAATCATCAAGAACACAATTAAACTTTTTATGAACATTTTCACCTCTGTTAGAGATCACTAAAAATCATGATAAAATTTACGAACAAACTAGACTCATATTCCAAACTCTCAGAATTTGCGGATTTGGATTTAGAGCTTTGATGATTTTTCTATAAATTTTCTAAGAACAGTAACAGAAACTGTATTCAACGAAAAGTTGCTGTCAATTTCATTTCACCTTGTAACATGTTGAGCAAGGTGTATATCTTTATGTGACTATATGTTATTGCAATATATGACATTTTATCTTAATATTTAGACACACATCAGTTTACAAATGGATTTGGACATATAAAATATAAAGAATAACAAGTGATTATAATCAAAGTACAACCGGTACATTCAAACATTTAATAAACTATTTTGAATATAGTTTGCATACATTACTACGTACTACCCTTGGTTGATAAACTATAATAGGTATAGTTTCTGATACATTACATAACACATACATTTAAAAAGGGTACATTTATACAAAGGATATTTTCATTAAGCAAGGTACGGCCATACGGTACCAAGTTTTCATAACACGTAATTCCGTTAATGACTTTGTGAGACATTTACTTCAAATTACCATTAAGTCCTGTATTGTAACCCGAGTCTCCTTGAGGGAGAGCGTGATAGTTGTGTATAGATCTATATTGGGTTTGACAAACCCACACCTAAACTGCATGCAACAGTTAGACCGATAGGTCTGGGGTGACAAATGTCATAACATTTCCGACGCCTGAAGAACGTCGTTTTAGGCAACCTTGGTCATAGTATGGTTATAATAAACTCACATAAAGTATTAATAAACATTGGAATTTACGGGAACTTCATTAAAATTTAACGAGTTTATGTCGATTTAAACTTGCATTGTTTTACTATAAATATGACAAATTACTTGTACATTTCGGTCTTTGGGTTTTAAGACTACATTTACACATTAAGGAAAATATTGGATTTTCTAACACAAATACTACTTTTACAAACGAAAGGCTTTTAATAATACCAAACAAAAGCTTATGAACTCACCAACCTTTGTGTTGACACTTTTTCAAACAACTTGTATTCTCAGGAAATCATTAAACAGGTAACCAAGTGCTTTTGAGGATGGGGCGCTAAGGCGTCTACTATTTCATATTTTGTCAACATATTGTAATTGATTCGTAAACATGTAATTCATACAATGATGTAACTTTTTCAATTATATATATGTTGGTTGTGTTTGCTTCAATTACTATTACAATTGTTGTTATGATACTATACATGAAGTCCTCCACCCCCGGACGTTTCCGCCATCCTTGGTTTGGGGGTGTGACAGATTGGTATCAGAGCACAGTTTATAGTGAATTAAGTATATCAAACCACATAAGATATACAAACTATAAACACAATTGGGACTAATAGTCTCTGATTTGTGCATTTTTCAAATAAATATACTCTTAGAAAATAAATGATTTTCTTGATTAAAGTATACATACATACATTACATGCTCGCATGGTATCATAACTAGCGAAAACATAAAGCAAAAGAAGAAGAGTTGAACATTTTGAGTATGCCTTAGTATATGTGGATTAAATCTGGGAAGGATATAGCCTGATCAACTATATCTGTCCGGGAATTCACTTGCATATACCGGTGTATGGTCAGGATGGGCAACAAATCTAACAAACCTAATAACACACTACAAAGGATACTTTAAGAACTCAAAACTAAACATTTACAAATACTATAGGAGTATTTTGTGTTACTATAATAAATTATCTGAGAATTAAATAGGTATTTATTTATAGATCAATAGCTGCTAAGTGGATGCGCTAAGGTCATATGTAACTAAGATGCTATAGACTTAGAATTTATGTATCTTTGTTTCACTTCCTGTCCTTGTTTGGTTGTGGTCTTGGAGTTAGGGTTATCTATTCGAAGGACTATTATATCTTAATCACATATGACTGGTATGCACTTTGCAACTAATTAAGTAACCGATAAAGATCATTTTAAAATATAATATATTAATTATGTACCGACTAAATTAGTATATGTGAAACTTTTACAAACAGTCATATACTTGGAAACAAGGAAACTCAAATAAAATATTTTATACTTTCATTTTACCTCATAACCCAATGTATTGGGTCAATTAAAAGTATAAAATCGTATGTATCGTAAACATACCGGAAAACAACGTAATAATATACTTTATGTATAAAAGATTTCTCTTTCTATAAATATACTTTTACTAAAAGTACATTGGTTTACGACTTATGACAGAACCATGCCGCCAAGGAGAAGACCAAGACCTTCCGGCAACACAGCAACACCTCCTCCGCCGCTGCCTCCACAGTTTGATCCTGCGATATTCCAGGCTGCAGTAACAGCAGCCATAGCGGCCGCAATATCGCAGATAGGGACAAACGGAGCTGGTGGCTCTGGATCGGGTGCTACAAACTCTAACCACGGAGACAGTACGTGGCGTACAAGAGAGTATTCCTACAAAGACTTCACCAATGGCAAACCCGACAACTTCAATGGGAGCGGGGGAGTCATCACTTTAATGCAATGGTTTGAAAAGACTGAAGTAGTCTTTCAAGTGTGCTCTTGCCCCGAAGCGAGCAAAGTTAAGTTCGCAGCCTTCACTTTCACCGGCCGGGCCCTTACTTGGTGGAACTGTCGGATTAATTCACTTACTCTCGAAGTGGCTAGCTCCATATCCTGGGCAGAACTAAAAACCTTGATGATGAAGGAGTACTGCCCGAGAGGTGAAATTCAAAAGCTGGAACAAGAACTTTGGAACCTCAGGATGACGGGCTCCGACCTTGAAACCTACACCACCCGATTCAATGAATTGGCTCTCCTCTGCCCAACAATGGTTACTCCGGAGGAGAAAAAGGTGGAGCGATACCTTTGGGGACTGTCTCCCCAAGTGCAAAGTAGTGTCCTGGCTTCAAGGCCAACTACTTTTGACAGTGCCAGGGAGCTGGCACAACAACTTGTTGACCACCGAGCCGGTCATAATACTACAACCACCACCACTGATCAATCAAAAGGGGGAAACAACAAAAGGAAGTTCTGGAACCAAAAGAAGAGCCAACCAGCACAGGACCCCGCTAAGAAGCAACAAACTGTTGCTGTTCATGCTGCCACTACTGCACCACCAAAGCCATATGATGGAACCTTACCCAAGTGCAACAAGTGAAATTTTCACCACAACGGTGCTTGTAGGGAGATGCACTGTAACAACTGCGACAGGAAGGGGCATACTGCTCGTTTCTGTAAAGCATCGGCTCGACCAATCAACCAAGTCGCCAGTACGGGGGCAACCCGAACCTGCTACAACTGTGGAGACGCAGGTCACTTCAAAAGAAACTGCCCCAAAGCACAAGCCCCTAATGCTGGTGGAGTAGGAAGAATCCTGACAATAGGACATGGGGAAGCAGTTGAGGATCCCGCGGTGGTTACCGGTACGTTTCTCCTCAATAACTCTTATGCATGCGTACTATTCGATAGTGGAGCGGAGAGGAGTTTCGTGAGCCACCAATATAAACAATTACTTGAACAAAATCCCCAATCACTAAAGGATACTTATGTAGTAGAAATGGCAAATGGGAAAGTAGAACGCACTAGCGATATATACTCAGAGTGTACTCTCACTCTAGACAACCATACATTTAAAATTGACCTGATGCCGGTCACCATAAAAGCTTCGACGTAATCATCGGGATGGATTGGTTAGTTCCTCACCGTGCCGACATTCTATGTTACGAAAGGGCCGTTCGCCTCAATCTACCAAATGACGAAACCCTTCTCATCTATGGTGACAAACCTAGTGCGAATTTACAAATCATCTCATGCATCAAAGCCCAAAAGTATCTCCGGAAGGAGTACCACGCCTTCTTGGCCCACGTAGTAGACAAGAAACAAGACGTGAAAGACATCAAAGACATTCCCGAAGTGTGTAACTTCCCGGATGTGTTCCCAGAAGATCGTCCTGGTGTACCACTCGCACGACAAGTCGATTTCAGAATTGACTTAATACCCGGAGCTACCCCCGTAGCCAGAGCTCCATACCGCCTCGCACCAACAGAAATGCAAGAGTTGTCCAGTCAGTTGAACGAGCTTTTGAGCAAAGGGTTCATCAGACCAAGCTTCTCACCTTGGGGAGCACCAGTCCTTTTTGTAAAGAAGAAGGACGGATCCTTTCGCATGTGCATCGACTATCGGGAACTAAACAAACTCACCATCAAGAACCGATATCCTCTACCCCGAATCGACGACCTTTTCGACCAACTACAAGGAGCAAATTTCTTCTCAAAGATCGACCTAAGGTCAGGTTATCATCAACTACAAGTTCAAGAAGAAGATATTCCCAAAACTGCATTCAGAACTCGCTATGGGCACTACGAGTTTGTGGTGATGTCCTTCGGTTTAACAAACGCACCTGCGGTATTCATGGACCTAATGAATAGAGTGTGTCGACCCTACCTAGACAAGTTTGTAATCGTATTCATCGACGATATCTTGATCTACTCGCGAAGCGAAGAAGAGCATCGCCTACATCTACGCCAAGTGCTAGAGACACTAAGAGCGGAGAAGCTTTATGCTAAGTTCTCTAAGTGTGAATTCTGGATTAGAGAAGTGGATTTCCTTGGCCATGTGGTAAGTGAGAAAGGCATACATGTGGATCCCTCCAAGATCAAGGCAATCGAGAATTGGTCAGCACCCAAGACGCCAACCGAAATTCGACAATTCCTTGGGCTTGCTGGCTACTACCGAAGATTTATACAAAACTTCTCCAAGATTGCGAAACCACTCACCACCTTGACGCAGAAAGGTGTGATATTCAAGTGGGAAAATAAACAAGAAACTGCTTTCCAAACGTTAAAACAAGCCCTATGCAGCGCACCGATCTTGTCTCTCCCAGAGGGAACCGAAGACTTCGTAGTGTACTGTGATGCTTCGAATCAAGGCCTCGGATGTGTGCTCATGCAGAGAGGGAAGGTTATCGCGTATGCATCAAGACAGCTTAAGACGCACGAGGTTAATTATACTACGCACGACCTGGAATTAGGAGCAGTGGTATTCGCTTTGAAGATCTGGAGACACTACCTCTACGGCACGAAATGCACTATCTTCACTGATCACAAAAGTCTTCAGCATATCCTCAATCAGAAAGAGCTCAACATGCGACAGAGGAGATGGGTAGAGTTGCTGAATGACTACGAGAGCGAAATTCGTTATCATCCGGGCAAGGCCAATGTAGTGGCTGATGCTCTAAGCAGGAAGGAGTACTCGGGCCGCCGAGTAAAATCCTTAACAATGACGATCCATTCCCACACGACCATACAAATCAAGGAAGCTCAACTAGAAGCTTTGAAACCAGAAAAGGTGGCAGGAGAGACGTTAAGGGGAATGGATAAAAACTTAGAAGTCAAGGATGATGGAGTACGTTATCTCATGAATCGAATCTGGACACCAAAGTTCGGTGGACTCCGAGACGTCGTCATGAATGAAGCACACAAGACTCGATACTCCATCCATCCCGGGTCAGATAAGATGTATCTGGACCTCAAGAAATTATACTGGTGGCCGAACATGAAAGCTGAGATTGCTACCTATGTGAGCAAGTGTCTGACTTGCGCCAAGGTCAAAATCGAATACCAGAAACCATCCGGGCTATTACAACAGCCGGATATACCTGAGTGGAAGTGGGAACGAATAACCATGGACTTCATAACCAAGCTGCCTAAGACATCGGGCGGGCTTGACACCATATGGGTAATCGTAGACAGATTGACCAAATCAGCACACTTCCTACCGATAAAAGAAACCGACAAGATGGAGAAGCTGACTAGAACGTACATCAAAGAGATTGTACGACTCCATGGTGTGCTGATATCCATTATCTCCGATAGAGATAGTAGATTTACCTCGCGGTTTTGGCAGTCTCTACAAAAATCATTGGGAACTAGGCTTGACATGAGTACGGCCTACCACCCACAAACCGACGGACAGAGCGAACGAACCATTCAAACGTTGGAAGACATGTTAAGAGCTTGTGTGATAGACTTCGGTAAAGCATGGGATACCCATCTACCGCTTATCGAATTCTCCTACAATAACAGCTATCATACTAGCATCAAAGTCGCTCCATTCGAAGCTCTTTACGGTCGCAAATGCAGATCACCCATGTGTTGGGCTGAGGTGGGGGATACACAGCTAGCTAGAGGGCAAGTCTCTAATAGCACCCTCACTGGCCCTGAAATCATAAGGGAAACCACAAAAAAGATCGTTCAAATTCGAGAAAGACTGAAAGCGTCTCGCGATCGGCAAAAGAGTTACGCAGACAAACGACGCAAACCCTTGGAATTCCAGGTGGGTGATCGTGTACTACTAAAAGTTTCCCCTTGGAAAGGAATGATACGATTCGGCAAACGCGGGAAACTAAATCCAAGGTACATCGGGTCATTCGAAATCCTTTCTAGGATTGGGCCAGTAGCATACAAACTTCGATTACCTCAGGAACTCGACAAAGTACATCCCACATTTCACGTGTCGAACCTAAAGAAGTGTTTGTCTGATGAGACACTCGTAATACCACTCGACGAAATCGAAGTTAACGAAAATCTCCACTTCGTGGAGGAACCAGTCGGAATCATGGATCGGGAAATCAAACGAACGAAACAAAGTCGTATTCCCATCGTGAAGGTCCGTTGGAACGTTAAACGAGGACCCGAATTCACCTGGGAACACGAGGATCAGATGAAACAAAAGTATCCACATCTCTTCCCAAACTCTTGAAATCCCAGTCAAAATGAAAATTTCGGGACGAAATTCCTTCTAACGGGGGGATGATGTGACAACCGTCAAATTTCGGTCAAGTCAAAGTCAAACAGAGTCAACAAGTCAAACCGGTCAACTCCAATAACCCTTGTATGTTAGGGTTTACGTTATGTAATCACTATACAATTCACTATTTTAATGAGAAATCATCATTTGGAAAGTTCATGTGTTTGATTTTCCATAGCCTTAACAGTGCTAAACAACGAACCAAAGCGATAAAACACTATTGCACAATCATCGGGATTGTGTACGACACTAAAACACGGTTTAACGGGGTTTACGAACCTTGCGTTGTGAAGCCGGACACTTAAATTAATCACAAACGAAACCTCTCTAAATCGTTTTCACTCTATCTCTTTCTATTTGAAATCTCTCCCAAATCTCTCCCAAATCTCTCTCAAAAGTTACTTTAACTTTTTGTAATTATTTGGGTCATATCGACCCTTAACCGGGTCAAAAATCGCTTGAAACGGGGTAAAAACGGGTAAAATAGCCTTAAGGACCTGGAACTGAAGCTTCAGGACCGAAGCCTCTCATCCGAGGCCTCGGATCCGAAGCCTCTCATCAGGACCGAAGCTGAAGCCTCTCAGGAGACCGAATCCGAAGCCATCAGACAGCAGCCTCGCATGCGAGGGTCCGAATCCGGCCTCCATGCGAGGGGTCTCGCAGACGGCCCCTTTTTACCGGTTTTTCGACTACGACTTCGTTTTAACTCCGTTTTTCATTATTTTAACGTGGGATTTTCACCCAAAACTTTATTTTATAAACTAAGGCCCCAAAATATATAAATCTCCAGGGTTTTTATAAAAATATATTAAAAGAATTAGTGGTTGAACTAATTATTGAGGGAATATTTGATTTTCCTTAATTTATAGCAAAAGCAAACCACCACCACCTCACTCTATGATCAGCCACTCTTTCCCACTACTCCTTGTCACCTTAGTGGACCTTTACACCCAATCTCCAGCTCTTCCCACGTTCTAAGAGCTGGAGGATTGATCATCTCTCCTCATTCTCCATAAAGTCCTTTCATTCTACACTTAACAACCAAAGAACACTCTCCAAAATTCTCTCATCTTTTCTCTCAACTTCAAGGCTTTCTCCAGGGATTTCTTTCTTCAATTAGTAAGTATCTTCATCATTCATATAATTATTACACTCCATTATACTCAAATCAATGATATTTTACACAAATTCCATCTTATTCGGTGTTAGATTCTCGAATCATCAAGACATCTTCTTAGTGTTCTTGGGTTGAATACTTCCTCTCTCTCACTTTCATCTACTGAAACCACATAAGGTGAGTTCATACCCCTACATTTACATGTTTTTCTTAAGTTTTAAGGGGGGAATACAAGTAAAATCATCAAGAACACAATTAAACTTTTTATGAACATTTTCACCTCTGTTAGAGATCACTAAAAATCATGATAAAATTTACGAACAAACTAGACTCATATTCCAAACTCTCAGAATTTGCGGATTTGGATTTAGAGCTTTGATGATTTTTCTATAAATTTTCTAAGAACAGTAACAGAAACTGTATTCAACGAAAAGTTGCTGTCAATTTCATTTCACCTTGTAACATGTTGAGCAAGGTGTATATCTTTATGTGACTATATGTTATTGCAATATATGACATTTTATCTTAATATTTAGACACACATCAGTTTACAAATGGATTTGGACATATAAAATATAAAGAATAACAAGTGATTATAATCAAAGTACAACCGGTACATTCAAACATTTAATAAACTATTTTGAATATAGTTTGCATACATTACTACGTACTACCCTTGGTTGATAAACTATAATAGGTATAGTTTATGATACATTACATAACACATACATTTAAAAAGGGTACATTTATACAAAGGATATTTTCATTAAGCAAGGTACGGCCATACGGTACCAAGTTTTCATAACACGTAATTCCGTTAATGACTTTGTGAGACATTTACTTCAAATTACCATTAAGTCCTGTATTGTAACCCGAGTCTCCTTGAGGGAGAGCGTGATAGTTGTGTATAGATCTATATTGGGTTTGACAAACCTACACCTAAACTGCATGCAACAGTTAGACCGATAGGTCTGGGGTGACAAATGTCATAACATTTCCGACGCCTGAAGAACGTCGTTTTAGGCAACCTTGGTCATAGTATGGTTATAATAAACTCACATAAAGTATTAATAAACATTGGAATTTACGGGAACTTCATTAAAATTTAACGAGTTTATGTCGATTTAAACTTGCATCGTTTTACTATAAATATGACAAATTACTTGTACATTTCGGTCTTTGGGTTTTAAGACTACATTTACACATTAAGGAAAATATTGGATTTTCTAACACAAATACTACTTTTACAAACGAAAGGCTTTTAATAATACCAAACAAAAGCTTATGAACTCACCAACCTTTGTGTTGACACTTTTTCAAACAACTTGTATTCTCAGGAAATCATTAAACAGGTAACCAAGTGCTTTTGAGGATGGGGCGCTAAGGCGTCTACTATTTCATATTTTGTCAACATATTGTAATTGATTCGTAAACATGTAATTCATACAATGATGTAACTTTTTCAATTATATATATGTTGGTTGTGTTTGCTTCAATTACTATTACAATTGTTGTTATGATACTATACATGAAGTCCTCCACCCCCGGACGTTTCCGCCATCCTTGGTTTGGGGGTGTGACATGCGGTGTCCTGGGAGGTGTCAACTGTGAGACAATCCCACATTCCCTAAGATAGTCGAGGAACTCTGAACTAAGATACTCACCACCTCGATCGGATCGAAGCATCTTAATGTTCCTGCCCAATTGATTCTCGACTTCCTGTTTAAACTCTTTAAACCTCTCAAAAGTCTCTGACTTATGCTTGATTAAGTAGACATATCCATATCTACTGTAATCATCAGTAAAAGTCAAATAATAACGATTAGCATCCCTTGTGGCATGTTTGAAGGGCCCACACACATCCGTGTGTATAAGATCCAACAAACCTTCACCCCTCTCACAAGAACCTGTGAAGGGTGACTTTGTCATTTTTCCAAGTAAGCATGATTCGCAACTATCATCTGACTTTAGGTCAAATGACTCCAATACTCCATCCTTTTGGAGTTGGCCTATGCGTTTCTTGCTTATATGTCCAAGACGACAATGCCATAATGTTGCTTTATCCAAGTTATTATCATTAACATAATCAATACACAATACATTATTTCCTAAGTTATCAACCACAGATACAGTTTCATACACACCATCACAAGGTAATGCTTTAAAATAAAGAACATTATTAAAGAAAGCATTAATCGAACCAACTTCATTATCAAATGAAAAGGTGAAACCTTGTTTATACAATGCATGAAAGGAAATAATATTTCTTGCCATTTCTGGCGAATAACAACATTTATTCAAATCTAAACTAAACCCACTACTTACCGATAAAGTATAAACTCCAATCTTGGTGACAGGTAAAGCTTTCCTATTCCCCATGATTAAGTTTATTCTTCCATGCTCCACATTCTCACTTCTTCTTAGTCCCTGCAAATCAGAACAGATATGAATACCACAACCGGTATCAAGGACCCAAGAGTTAGAATGAGGTGAGTTATTAGATAAGATAGTGTAAATACCTGCATGGTTGGGTTTAACTTTCCCACCCTTCACATCTTGCTGGTACTTTGGGCAGATCCGCTTCCAATGTGACTTTTCATGGCAATAGAAGCATTCAGCCTCTTTAGGGTCAGAAGAAGGAGTGACAAAACCTTTCTTGGTTCCACTTGAAGAAGAGCCATCAAGGGTCGTAGCCTTGGTACCCTTCGAAGTGCTCTTCCTCTTCTTCCCTCTACCTTTCCCGATTGCCAAAACCGGGGCAGAGTTTGGAGTAGGAGTGTGAACAACCGACTTACCCTTAAGACCTGTTTCTGCGGTCTTGAGGAGTCCCTGAAGTTTCCTGAGTGTGACCTCTTCCTTATTCATGTGATATGTCATGCGGAATTGATCATAGCTCGATGGTAAGGAGTGCAAAATGATATCTATTGCAATCTCCTCAGGGAAGTTCACATTAAGCTTCAGCAACCGATCCACATACCTTTGCATTTTCTGCATGTGGCTCGTGACAGATTCCCCGTCCTTCATCATGGTTGTTATGATAGCGCATATGATTTCATACCTCTCTTGTCGTGCACTTTGATGGTATCTTTCCATCAGATCTTGGTGCATTTCAAAAGGGTAGAAGTCCTCATAGGACTTTTGGAGTTCCGCTGTCATGGTGGCCAACATGATGCATGCCACTTTTGTAGCATCCCTTTCATGTGCCCGGAAGTCAGCGATCTCCTGGGGAGTTGCAGTGGTCTCATCAATCTCCTTAAGCTCCTTGTCAAGGACATATTCTTTGTCCTCGTAGCGGGTAATCATCCTGATGTTTCTGATCCATTCATTGAAGTTGGGTCCATCAAAAGTGACTTTCCCACACAAGTTCATAAGGGTAAAGGAGCCATTATGATTAGAGCCAGAAGCAGCATTGTTTGAAGACATCTGAAAGAAGAGAACAAGATTAGTTTAGATATTAAGAGAGTCCTTAATAAAACACCCAAATGTAATATTAAGGCTAGAATCCAATCACAATATATTATAACTTAGAAGAGGTATGCCGTAATCCAAGCTATAACATATTTGAAAGGTAGGTGAATGACGATTCACCAATTTCCACCATGAAAAACGAAATATAGATATTAGGTTTTTAATTGGTTCTTAGAAATTCCTAGATTCTTTTGAGATTCAATGAACTTTTCAAAGGCATGTTTCAATCTTGAGTGTGCCCTCCAAGTTTTGTGACTGGGATACCGAGGATCACAAAACGAGGTGTGAAGTAACCATGCAAATCACTTGGTACCCTCAAGGTTTATCACTCAATCGATGTGCCGGTAAACCACACACGCTCCACCGATGCTATGGTAAACCTTAAGTCACCCTTTACCTACCTTGTTAAGTCCAAGTTAGTGTGCCGGTTAACCACACACGCTCCACCAACGACTTAAACAAAGTGTAAAGTGTAATTTCATGGATTAGCACCTTATTCACATTTTCCTAAAGTAACTAAGATTGGGAATTTAATAAAAGCATTTAGTTACTTTATAATATTCATCATACTTTTAATGAGAATTTATAAGTCCTTGTCTTACCCGTTCGGCTAACGACCCTCCACCGATCAAGGAAGCGGTGGGTGAGAGTGGACACCCATTAAGTTGCCATTTTATAGGCAACAACCTTATACCCCCCTTATAGACCGGCTTCGTGAATGAGGCGTACTAGCGGTAAGACGACTTGACGTTATACATATATATATTAGTAACTTATAATATTATAAAGTATAAGGGTTGAATTTTAACTTTTAAAATTCTAAGGGTTGGAACTAAAGTTTTAATCAAGACTTTACATGTTCCAAAACTTGAGGGCAAGTTTTGTAAACTTCCAAAACTTTTCATTTCTTATAATTTATGAATTAATTGAGTAATAAAAATGAAGACTCTTCATTTTTATAACTCTTGTGTTCTTTTAATGGATTTAATAAAAGTGAGACTTTGGGTTTTCCATAACTTGAGGACAAGTTATGGACTCCATTAAAACACATTATGATCATGAATTAAACTACCATGAAGGTTACAAACAATTCCTATGATCATCTAATCTTCATAAGTTCAAGAACATGAATATGAACACTTTCAAGAATCAAAAATTACACTTAAAAAAAACTTGTAATTTTAATAATTGCCATTGTAAATGGATTAGCATAAACATTACACCATCTAAAACAAGCTTTAAAACATCAAAACAGTTTAGGGTAATGTTTCTAGTCCATTTCCAGCAACAAATGTGCAAACTTTCATACGAGCAGAAAAAAAAAACGATTTTTTTTCAAGCTGTTTGCACACAAAAAAAAAACAACAAACAAACCTAGGCTCTGATACCACTGATGGGTTTTGAGCATTCTAACACTTCCTAAGTGTACATGCAACCCTAATAACCTTGGATCTATGTTTGTCTAATTATCATGCAAAGTTGAATTCCAAGGTTATATTCCTATCTAGCATACATGGGGAACAAATTTTAACTTGCATGAAAGATAGAATAACTTACCTTGTTGTTGCTTATGATCCTTGAAACCTTGTGAGCCTAGCACCCCAAGTGTGATGCCTCAAATGCTTCACACAACACCAAATGCTTTTGGAATGACTTTAGAGAGAATACACACTTCTAAAATCGGCCTAGCCCTCTTGTTTCTTAGGTGTAGCCTATTTTGGTGGAGAATGGGTTTCTTATATAGTGTTGACACATCTAGGGTTACACCATGTAAACCCTAATGTGTCATGACTCTTCATTTCCATGACCCATGGGTTTGTAACTCCCATGGAGCATCCATGGAGCATCCTATGGGTGGAACCCAACTTCATAATCCATGGAGCCTCTTAGCCCACTATATAAGATATGGAAGATTTACATAATCCACCCATATATTTAGTTAGTTATCTTTTGATCACTTTATTAATTCTAAATTAATTCTTGATCAAACTAATTAAATAATATTATTAATATATTAGAACTTATAATATATTAATAAACCATAAGTGTTATTTCTCTCATTTTAGTTTATCCAATTGCATGGTGCCATGCAACCCAAATGGACCATGCCGGGTCGGGTCAAGTACATACCAGAAATAGTTATGGACTTAGACACCTTATCCAACACTTTCAACATTAATAAATCCTCCTGAAACGAAACTAGATGGCTTGCCGTAAACCATGAATGGTTCGTTGGCAATCTCATCTTTGGATTGGGGTTGATACTGATATGTATGATTATAAGGAGGAGGTACACTATCGTATCCTAAACCCTTTTGTTGGTTTCGTTTGAACTGCATGCAGTGATCAATCATGTTGGCAACTACCTCGCTTGATCCATCAAATTTTCTAAAATCAAAATTTACAGTTTCAAATTGTCTCTTTAATGTATCAAGCTCAGTAATTAACTCATCATTTTGTCTCTTAACATAATCATAAAGTTCACATTTTTCACTGTATTCTGTCTGAATTCTTTTAAAATCTTTTATTTTTGTTTCTAACTGGGCCTTAAGGGGTTTTTGTCCTTTCCTGAGTTGATAGCCCTCATATCTAAGGTCCTCTACTTCTCTACGTAATAATTGAATTTCATCATGAAGAAGTTTAAAATATTCATTACATGCCTGAGAACAAGACGGTAGATTTACCTCACTCTTCCTGGGCTCGGAAGTAAAAGACACCATCAGAGCAAACTGCATATCCATCATTTCTGCTTCAGGATCAGTTGCATCATTCTTCAGGGGAGCATCATCAATTTGAGCTAGGTGAGCGTTTTCTGGCCCTGAAATAATCAAAGCCTGAATCTGGTCCTCCCAGTCAAAGGATTGAGCGACCATAGCAGTCTCACCATTAACCGCAGCACCTGCACGATTGTTTCCCACTGCAACCATTGTCCTGTTGTTGTTCGTCCTACGATCTGGTTTTGGACACTCACAAGCAAAGTGACCCGGCTCGTGGCAGTTGAAACATCACATCATGCCCTTGTTGAATCCCACCTTCTTGTCAGCATTCATGCCCCAGTTGTTCTTCCCTGTCTTTTTAGCAAACTGCTTGGCCCTGAAAACAGCCATAGCAATCTACAATGTAATGTCCATCTCTTCCACGTCTTCTTGATGAATTTGATCCAGGTCAGCAAATGACAGCTGAGGTGGAAGCTCTCCAGCTACAAAAGCATTGTAGCAGTTAACAAGCCCAGTGGCTAGAGCCAGATTTTCATCAGTGTCTTTCGAGTTTGAGGAAGAGGCTACAACTGGCACATTTGGAGGGGGAACAGCTTGTGGAGTGACAAATGGCTGGCTTTGAGAATGAGGAATGGATGATGCAGCAGCGAAGGTCTGAATCTGAGGTTGTTGAGCAGCAAAAGCTTGACCTGAGGAAGACATGATTGATGAGAGAGCATTGTTGGATGAGATTCCAAGATTTGCAGTTGAGTACGAGTTCACATGGTTAATCTCTCTCTATTTGTCATCAATATCATAAGCTTTGATGATCGCCATGATTTCAGCAAGAGTGAGGCGATTCAGATCCTTGGTCTTCTTAAGCACAGCAACATTCATGTCCCATGACCTAGGAAGAGCATTTAGAAGCTTCTTGTTAATCTCTGACTTGGTCAAGAAAATCCCAGATATATTCATGTCAGTGGTGAGAGTTGTGAACCGATGCAGCTGTGCCTCAAGAGTCTCTCCGGGAATATAGTTGAACATATTGAACTTTTGTCGCAACATGTCCTGGCGACTCTCCTTCATATCTTCATTGCCTTCATATACCTCAATTAGGGCTTCCCACAAATCTTTAGCTGAAGTATAGTCTCAGAAACCTTGAGCAATATCAGGAGATAATGCCATGGTTAGAGTGGCTAAAGCCCTTTCCTGTTCTTCCACCTTTTCAAACTCTTCATCTGTGTAATTTTCAACAGCTTTGTCAATCACTTGTCCTCCAACCGTCATAGTGATTCTAACAGGGCCTCTAAGAATGCTTCTCCAGACTTTAAAGTCCTTCATTTTAATGTACTTTTCAATCCTGTATTTCCACTCAGGAAAACCATCTGCAGACATTAATCTTGGAATACCCGTAGTAGTGCCCATGACAGTATCAAGTTCGTGAAAATGAGTTTGACTTTGAGATTCCATCAGAAATTAAAGCAAATTAATGTCAGAAAGAAGTTTACGGTTGATGTGATTACGACGGTAAACTACGTTTACGACCGTAAATTACGTTTACGGTTAATGTGTTTACGACCGTAAACTGAGTTTACGGTCGGATGATTACGGTTTGGATGATTACGGTTTAAGTGTTTACGGTTATTGAAGCTTAGTTTATTGGGTTATTAAAACAAGTGAGAAAGAAGAGTGTGTGTTAGTGTGTGTGAATCTTGTATTCTCCATTCTCATCATCAAATAATACAAGATTCATCATCTTCTTCTTCTCATTCTCTTCTTATTGTGATCTGGTATCATCCGTTTGATTGGGATTCCGCACCATCAAACGGATCTGATTGATACACAAGCAGATTGGGGACTTACACTTCTCGGGTTATTGGGTTCGATCTATGTGTCGATAAGGAGCGATTTCGAGGACGAAATCTAATTCAAGTTGGGGAGAATTGTAACATCCGGACTCCCAGGTATATTATTTAGTTATTTATTTTTTGAGGACTAATGAGCAACTCAACGAGTTGGTGCTACAACTCGTCGAGTAGAGTCGTGTTCGGCCACATGGGATTGAGGATCTGCTCGACGAGTCAGGGAGTCGACTCGTCGAGTAGACACTGTGAGGTGAAACCCTAAATCCCCAGGTTTGGGGCCTATTTAAAGACACTTACAGCCTCATTTGCGGCTCACCAGCTGCTTACCTTCACTGAGAGGAACCCTAATCGCCTTTGAGCTAAAAAAGATAGATTTGAGCTAATATTGAGTATTTTGGATGCATCTTTGGAAAAGATGAGAAGGTTTGCAAGCAAGGAATGAGAAGATGCTCTTAGATCTGTTGCTAATCGTCCAAGAGCTTCTATAAAAGGTGAAAAGTTCATACCTTTCTCATTTCATTGGGTAGATCTCATATTGTTGGAGTTTAGGGCTTTTTCCCTCTAATATTGGGGCTTTGAGTGTATTGAGTACATAGAAAGATTTGGACATCAGATCTGGACCTTGTGAGGTCCCTAGAGTCCAACGGCCCCTGCTTTATTTAGCCATAATAGATCCTATGAGTGAAAAACCCTCAATGGAGTATGTTCTTGGCATTTCAAGCCCTAAGTGTCATTCATGGACGTAAAGCTTGTGACTTTAGGTGATAAACGAGCCTTGAGAGTTTAGATCTAGAGTATGGGAGGGTTTTCTGCCTTGAAATCTTCTTAATATGAAATGAGTCTGGATGGACTCGCCGAGTCGATGAGCCGACTCGACGAGTCGGTTAGGGTTTGTCCCGATGAGCTGGACCATGCGATTGTTCGGCGTGTTAGGGGTTAACTCGATGAGCTGGGCCTTCACGAGACTTCTGAGGGACGAGTGAACTCGACGAGTCACATGAGTGCACTCGGCGAGTCAGATCAAACTTGGACTGTTCACTAGAGTTTGAGTTCTGTTGACTTCAGGGTTTGGTCAACATGAGTAATGGAGACCATGGAGGGGTAAAATGATCTTTTACCCATTCCAAGAGTTAGAGAGAAAGATAGAACAACCTTTGGTGTATTTGAGCATGAGTAGAGTATTAATTATAGATAATTATCCTATGTGTTAGGGGAGGCTAGTTCGAGATTTCTGAGTACGAGACTTTTACTTGCTAGCTTACGAGGTGAATCTTCTCACTATACTTGACATGAGTGGTATCCTTGTGTGACCTAGATGTCTTATGTGCTTATCTGTGTATTGTGATATTCTGCATCTGTCTTTGTTATTTATGGTGAGTATTATTATTATGAGCTTATTGAGTTAGGACCAGAGGGTCCACCCGAGTTGTGGGATCGGAGGGTCTCCACTGGAACACATTGACCGGAAGGTCTTATCGAGTTAGCCTCGAGTGGCTAATGTGGTGTGTGTGGTATTTTAGGGAACTCACTAAGCTTCGCGCTTACCATGTTAGCCTTGAGTGGCTAATGTGGTGTGTGTGTGTGTGTGTGTGTGTGTGTGTGTGGTATCAGGTTTTCTCAGGATCGCAGGATGGCACCGGCTTGATTGTACACACCATAGAATGAGTTATGTTTTGAGGATCCTGGATTATTAATCAAACAATTATGGAGTTGTGTTTTGTAAATTAAATAAATGAGATTTTTGTGAAATGCGTTATGAGAATTATGTGCTTTTAAATGAAAAAATTTGTTTGAAAATTTACGGTGTTACAACTTAACCTATAATTCAAATTTGGAAAACAAATTTCGTAATCCTGAATTAATTAGAAGAGTGTCGCGCCAAGCCAAAGACATGCCCCATCCTACAATTTATGTGTTTCTTTTTTATTGTTTTCCAGTTTCATCTCATGCACTAACAATTGAACATGCATGGATCCGATACCACTATTGGGGATATTAGCTTATAAATCACATGTTGTAGTGGAATTTTCACTTAACATTTAAGGGTACATGCAACCTAAACAAGGTCTATGGCTTTTCACTATTAATAGCAACATACTTTGATGAAAAAAATAAGAACCCTATGGTTATCAAAATTCGTGAGTAGAGGACGTACCTTTGATTAATTCAAATTAATCTAACAAACACTTTAAATATCTCCTTGGAAAACAAGCTCCAAGTGTGTGGTAGCCTCTAAAACGTCACACCCAAAAAACTTAGAATTGAATGTAGGAGAGAGGAGAAATTCAGATTTCTCTTTATGTGTAACACTCTGTTTATTTAATAAATAAATAAATAAAATAATGAACGAATAGTAGCCCTAAACTAAATAATTATATATCAAAGGATGGTCTCGAAGGGCTAATTGTCATAATTTAGAAGTTGGGGATTAAAAGTGTAAGTTTCGGACTCAATTTCTAAATATATATGAAGACAGGGGCTCCGTGGTAATTATTTGGATTTAATTTAAAAAGGAAAACAGGTGGAGGGACTGAATATGTCATAATTAAGATATTAGGGGTTGTTTGGTAATTCATGGGTGGAATTTGAAAGGAAATTATGAGATCAGGGGCTAATGGGTAAATATTTGACTTAAAGTGAAGAAGATATTGTGGGGAGGGACTAAAAATGAATAAATGAGTGAAAGTTTCAAGAACACAGGACTTATACCCGACGACTCTTCCCTCCCTCTCATTTTAATGGAACAGGGACCCAAAACCCTAACCCTAAAACTGAAACCGCCAGCACCTTATCACCCCTCGTCCCAGCCGCCGCCTCCGTGAGACTATAACGAATCGTTGGCGACTCCTTGCGACTCCGATAATGGGTCTGAAGGCCGGTACCGAGGCTGTTGTTGCATTTTTCCTTCTTCCGAGACATCCGTCGCGCCGTCGTGATCGTTGTGGCTGTGTCGCCATCACTGAACGTCACCGGACGACGCCGTCGCTACCGCTGCTGCCGTAGTGCGTCCCACAGCTCAGTCTGTCACCACTCTCCTCCTCCAAGACCGAATTCCGGCGTGGTGTGTGTCCGTATCTCAGCCCATGCCGCTGTGCGTGTGCGTGTTCAAGCGTAATAATGATTGTGCGTGTGTGTTTCGGCTGGCTAGAAGTTGGTGAGGGCCACCATGGCAGCCAACCATGGTGGCTGCTGCCATTTTTCTTTTCTGTCATCCCGACCACCGCCTGCTACCACCGGGGGTGGCTGGTTTACGAGTCTTTCTCGCATGTGTGTGTAATATGGTTTAATCATGCGTGTGTAGTGGTGTGATGTTGCTGGAGCGATTCTAGGCCGGAAAATCGAGAATTGCCGCCGCCACCACCGTGAGGTGGTAGCTGCCATCCCAAATCTGCTGTTGTAGCCGCCTTGAGCCATCAGGTGGGTGGCTGGAGTGTTTTATGCAAACTGAAGTTTATGTGTGTGTGTTTTTGTCTAGTCGGAATACCAAGAACAGCCACCACCACCATCGTGAGGTGGTGGCTGCCACCGTGTACCACCACCGACCACCACAAGGGTGGTTGCATGTGTGTGTTTATTTAGTGTAATGTGTGTGCGTTATTTTGGCATTTCCATTGTAAATTGTAAAAAAATGAATAATGGAAAGAAACTGAAAACCACCACCTTAGGGTGGTGGCTACCGCCTCCTGCCGCCACCGGCCGCCGTGTCGGGTGGCGGTGTGCTTGTCTCATTGAGTTTGATTCGTTTAGGGTGGTTGAAACCCTAATGGGCCTTGTAAGGCCTAATGGACCCTAATTGACCCAATAAATCCCTAATTGACCTAAAAGCCCAACAAATTGATAAATGGGCTAGTATTTGGGTTGGAAACCCTAATTAGGGTTTGGAAAACCCTAAAGCCATAAAACCATAATTTGGGATTATCGGGACTGTATGAGAATTGTTTAATGAACTTAAAGTAATAATTAATAATCATTGCAAATTAACCTAAGGTCATGTGGGACTTAATGGATTAAGTCCTTAATGGGTTAAGTAGGAAGCTTAACCCTAATCGTCATTTCATGTGAAACCCTAGTTTCACTTGGACCTTGAGTTGGCCTTTCTATTGGGCTTTGATGATTAGGATAATAATGGGCCATCCAAGAACAAACAAATAGGCTAAAATAATTTAATGGGCATAGGGTAAGGCCCATGTAAGGGGTTGGGCCCAATTTGGAAAATTGGGCCATAGATGGGCCATAGTTTGGGCCTTAATGATTATATGATGTTGGGCCTTAGAATAAGACCATGTAAAGGCCTGAGCCCAATTTGGAAAATTGGGCCATGTGTTGGGTTTTGATTCCTAATTGACTTTAGGCCTATGGATTGGGCCTTGGGTTTGAATAAGCCAAGCTTGGGGTAATGTAGTAATTATCTAAAGAATGAACTTATGGTTATGTGTTGGGACCCAATTATTAATTGGGTGATGTTTTGATATTGACAGATCGAGATTCTGTCATCCAGCAGCTGGGGTTGAGTCTGCGGGACTTCATCAGTGTGGGATTGTGTCATCGGGACTTCAGCAGTGTGAGGTGAGTTTACCTTCCAGTAGAAGTGGGTCCAAGGCGATAATGTCGGCCCACTAGTAGGAGTTGTATGATAGATGATTATCTTTGTGATAATCATCTAGGTTTGCTATTATCTGATATGTTTTATGTGTTGGCATGCTATGATGTTATGTGATAGTAGTAGTAGGGGGAATAGTCCCTAGTTACCGGTCGATAGGGCCAAAGGGGTAGTTTAGTACCCAGCTATGCTAGATAGATTATGATATATGTGATATGATATTATGTGGTAGTAGTAGGGGTGAAATAGTCCCCGGTTACCGGTCGGCAGGACCGAAGGGGTAGGTCGGGCACCCAGATATGCCTGACAGGGGTAGGTTAGGCACCTCGGTATGCCTAGCAGGGGTAGGTTGAGCACCCCGGTATGGTCAGCAGGGTAGGTCGGGCACCCAGATATGCCTGACATGGGGTAGGTCGGGCACCCCGGTATGCCTGACAATGGGGTAGGTTGAGCACCCCGGTATGCTCAGCAGGGTAGGTCGAGCACCCAGATATGCTTGACAGGGTAGGCCGGGCACCCAGATATGCCATGCAGTATATGATTGTATGGTATGTGGTATGATGGGGGAACTCACTAAGCTTCGTGCTTACGGTTTTTACTTTTGGTTTCAGGTACTTCGTTTTCAAAGGAAAGGACCCGGCTCGATCGCAGCGTATCACACTATGGTTTTCCGCACATGAGATCTTTGGGATTATACTCTGATATGTTTTTATGATAATATGTTTTGATTATTGACACTTTGGTTTTGACATGAGATGTTAATATGAATCTTTTTATACTGATGGTTTTATATAACAACATAATTAAAACGAAATTTTTGGTCTTAAATTTTGGGATGTTACATTATGTGTAGGTAGGTGCCAAAAATCCTAGGGGTATCCCCCTTTATATACCTGTCAAATAATCACATAAACGCTAGATTTGAATTTAAAATAATAATATTTTAATTCAGTAATTATCTAGTTTCCATATCTGATGTAGGTCCTTCCAAAAACCCAATCTAGGCTCTCTGACACTGTCCCCTCGTAGGGAGGTTCTATATCTTCTTTTTTATTCAATAATTAGATAATTACAACTCAGTTCCTGCACCTATAATTAAATCTAATTAACCTAGAATTAATTACAAAGTAATTCTAATTCATTCTTAATTAATTATTACTATTTCCAATTAATATATTAATAAATCATTTATATCTCTCCTATTATCAATCCAAGTCATTTTCTGGTTATGAGGGCAACCCAAAAAGGACTTTACATTTATTTTTCAAATTATACTAGTTTAGTTAAGAGCTTAGACACCTTAATTAATCCAACAAAACCATCCATGCACCATGAAAAATAATATATAATACATATCATATATCTTATTAGTATATATAGATTTATTGTATCATGTGCATTTATATTTTCTCTTTGCTCACCTTAATAGCTTTGATATTGAACTTTTTGAACTCCGTAGTATTTTCTAAGATCACCTAAAATTTCCTTGAATGTATATGCTTCCTTATGATATCCATGTTTATGTCTTTCGGCTTACCTAAACATATTTTCCATTGGTTTGTCTGGTTTACAGGTCAAAGTTTATCACAAACCGGAGCTTATATAAGTGACACGGTCGATCTTCCCTATGGATACGTAAGTGTTAACATCTACCTCCCCCACCTCATCCTAATATGATTCCCAGGTTTGTTGTTGTGTTTAATGACAAGACTTATCCTAAATTTTACCCTAAGTATGGTATGTAAGGTCTAGAATACTCCATGATGGTTTGGTTGTACCCGATCGTGGTACATGTTGATAAGGGGATCTACACATAGTATATAAAGATTTGTCCAAAATAAACATAGGTTACAAACTGTACTGTCTGTCTTGATAAAACATGTGATTATACTCAATATTCTTTGGTCTGGCAAGCTCGAGTGTATGTCCATACTAAAATGAGTCCAAACCCTTTAGTAAGTAATGGTACGAGCTTGGTTTCAAGGGTGTACTTGTGTGTATTTTTCATATGGTATTGCTACATACCTGTATGACCATAGCTTCTTTAATGTGTTAGATATATCCCAATTTTCTTTCTAGTGGTTTGTACGTGCGACATGTTCAATACATATCCAGACTGTGCCATGCTTTTACCGTCTACACCCATGGTTAATATGACCGCCCATGGTCAATTTGACCACACTACATCTTCTCATCAAAAAAGATAAAAACATCAGTTTTAGAAGTTATTCTACACTAAATATTTACAACATAACAATTATATTTTAGTTAGATTCAATGTAAAATTTCATATTTTTAAATTAATAATCTTTATAAAATTTACACTATATATACATACAAATTTCTCAAACTTAAGGATAATTTAGATATTTAATTCATAGTTCTAATATATATCCAGACTGTGCGATGCTTTTAGTGTCTACACCCATGGTCGGTATGACAACACTACCTCGTCGGCATTGATAAGTGATAAGTGATAACTATTGGAAATTCTTAGTATTAATTTATATATTTTTACTAACTTTTGACATATATAAATGTATACATATGTTGTATATATAATTAACTCTAAGTGGGTTTGTGTTCTCCTCCGTGAGAACTTCGAAACGATATAGTATATGTCCAAAATGGAGTATATGTGAATGAGATATACAGGTATTTGAGAATAAATTTAGCAAAAGAGATGAATGTGGGAATGAGTCACACTTTGGTAGAAAGACCAAACTCAACTAGGTTTATAAGCTTGAATGCATGAAAGGCTTATAAGCTTGTGTCTATGGTTTTACTTCAAGACCTACCCGCGCCCACGGGGTGCAAATCTTGGATTTTGTAGACCAAAATGACCGAACTTGTGCGTGAGCGCGACCTGCGGACACGAATGCATCTCCAAAAATTCGGGCTCTTGCAACCCTCGTTTTTTCTAAACTTGAGAGTTTTGGTCCCTAGTTTGAATTTTGGTATTTAATGCCTCAATCAATTCCATATCACGAATTTATTTGTTGCCATTACATGTTCAACTATAAAAGGAGACCTCTACTGTCTCATTCAACACACAAATGAAAATACTCTTCTTCCTCCTTCTCTGTACACCTGCTTCCGACGATTCTTTCAGGCAAGTGGATATATCCGGCAGTACACATTGTTAAGGTTTTAGTACCATGGGAACAGACGGTGAATCTGTTTAAGGGAATCGAGTCCAACTCGAGCTTCAGCCACTACGTTTACTACTAACCTTTTATCTTACAGGAATATTTAAAGAAGAAAACGAAGTTCTTTATCTAACAGTCTTAAACAATTTTTTCTTTGTTCCAAATCTTTCGTTTTCTGTTCTTTTTATTCTAAATCGATTGTGTATCGATTTTTTCGTGTAATCAGTTTAACTGTGATTGCGATTCTTTCAGAATGACTGGAACTCCTGTTTCTACAGGAACTCCTACTGCTACTAGTACCCCTGTTGTGAATGCATATGCACCTGTTCCAAACATCATGGCTAATCATGCTGAGCGACCTGGAAAATTTTATGGTCTGAACTTCAAGAGGTGGCAGTAGAAGATGGTATTTTAATTAAACCACTTTGAAAGTAGCTTGGTTCCTAACAGAAACTGCTCCTTTAGATGTTGAGGGGCAGACTGATTCTCAATCTATGAATACAGTGGATGCTTGGAAGCATTCAAAATTTATGTGTTGCAACTATGTGTTGAATGGGTTAACTGATGCACTTTATAATGTCTATTGCAAAGTTTCAACTACTAAGGAACTGTGGGAGTCTTTGTAAAGGAAGTATAAGACAGAAGATGTTACCAAGAAGCATGTTGTTGCTAAGTTCTTGGAATACAAAATGGTTGACTCAAAATCTGTTATGAGTCAAGTCCAAGACCTTCAAGTCATTATACCTGATAACAATGTAGAGGGGATGGATATTAATGAGTCTTTCCAAGTTGCATCAATGGTTGAAAAGGTTCCTCCCGATTGGATAGACTTCAAAAACTACCATAAGGATAAGCGAAAGGAGATGTCTATGGAGGAACTGGTGGTGCATCTTCACATTGAAGAAGACAATCGAATGGCTTTGAAGAAAGGCAGTGAAGTTGAATCTTCTAAGGTTCATATGGTGGAAGCTGGTCAAACTTCCAAGAGCAAAAGCAAGGGACCACACAAAGGGAAAGCAAAGGGAAAAAAACATAGGCCCCACGACAGGAACTTTCAAGAAGAAGTTTAAGTGCTACAAGTGTGGCCAATCGGGTAACAAGACTTCGCAGTGCCCACAACCTAAGCAGAAAAAACGTCAAGAAAACATGGTGAATGATAACATGGAGTTGGTGGCCATGATAACTGATCTCATGCCTATGGTCTTTGGGGTGAATCTCACGAATACAAATTGAAAGTAGTGGTGGATTAACACGGGGGCTACTCATTATTTGTGTTGAAGATGGTGAAAAGTTGTACATGGGAAATGCAGCTACCGCGGATATCAAAGGTGTTGGTGATGTCATTCTAAAAATGACTTCAGGGAAGGATTTCAAACTAAGGGATGTTGTGTATGTTCTTGAACTTCATAAGAATCTAGTGTCGGGTGGTTTGTTGAATCAGTTTGGTTTTAAGCTTGTGTTTGATTAGGATACGTTTGTTTTGTACAAGAATGGTATGTTTGTGGGGAAAGGATATGCCTTGAATGGCATGTTTAAATTGAATGTAATGGTGACAAACAAAATGAATAAAGCAAGTTCCAGTTCTTATTATTTTCTTGAGTGTTCAAATGTTTGGCATGGTCGCTTATGACATGTAAATTACAATTATATTAAATGATTAATTAAACTAGACTACATACCAAAACTTAATATTGAATCAAATCACAAATGTCCCACATGTGTTGAAACCAAACAAACTAGATTATCTTTCCAAAAAATAAAAAAACACCGAACCTCTTGATTTAATTCACACTAATATGTGTGATTTAAAATCAATTCCCACTCAAGGTGCGAACAAAGACTTCATTACGTTCATCGATGACAGCACGAAATATTGTTACATATACTTACTTAAGAGAAAAGATGAAGCAATAGACAAGTTTGACTTGTACAAAAATGAAGTTGAGAATCAACTCAACAACAGAATTAAAGTAGTTAGAAGTGATAGGGTTGGACAATATGTTTCTCCTTATGTTGAATTATGTGCGAAAAATGGAATTTGTCATGAATTCACATCACCCTATTCACCTCAATCTAATGGAATTGCTGAAAGAAAGAACCGTACCTCGAAAGAAACGGTTAACGCCATAATAATTAGTTCGGGTGTAAACCAGGAAATGTGGGGGGGGGGACTTATTTTGTCTGCTAACTATCTTCTAAATAAGATACCTCGCAATGAAAAGGATGAAACAGCTTATGAACTTTGGATGGGAAGAAAGCCATCGTATAAGTACCTACGAGTGTGCGGGTGCATAGATAAAGTTGTTGTACCACCGCCTAAGGTACAAAAGTTAGGGCCTAAAACAATGGATTGTGTATTCATTGGGTATATACAAAGTAGTGGTGTTTATCGTTTTCTTGTGCATGATTCTATGAATCCTTAAATACAAAAGAATACCATAATAGAATCAAGGAATGCTTCATTATTTGAAGATACTTTTCCTTGTTTGAACAAGGAGGTTGAAAGCCCATCTTTACCAAAAAGCGAAGCTGTTCGAGAGGAAGAACAAGTTCAATCCAAGGAAGTAGAGATAGAACTCAGAAGAAATAAGAGGGATAGAGTTGAAAAATCATTTGGTGATGATTTTTACACCTATGTGGTGGATAGTGAAACTAAAACCTACGAAGAGGGGGTTACTTCTTCTGAGGGGCCTCAATGGAAAGAAGCCATAAAAATGAGCTAGAATCTATCTCACAAAATCATACATGGGAACTAGTGGATCTACCTCCAGGTAGCAAGCCATTTGGTTACCGTTGGATTTTTAAGAGAAATATAAAACATGATGGCAGTATTGATAAATACAAGGCAAGACTAGTAATCAAAGGTGATAGACAAAAGGAAGGTCTAGATTACTTCGATATGTATTTATCGGTAGCGTGAATAACATCCATTAGATTAGTTCTTGTCATTGCAGCTATTAGAAACCTGCAAGTTCATCAAATGGATGTGAAAACAGCTTTCATAAATGGGGAGTTGGAAGAATAAATTTATATGGAGCAACCAGAGGGATTCATTGCCTCGGGACAGGAGAACAAGGTTTGTAAACTTGTTAAGTCTCTATATGGATTAAAACAAGCTCCAAAACAATGGCATCAAAAGTTTGATCAAGTCATGATGGAAAGTGACTTTAGAATCAATGAGTGTGATAAGTGTATCTATGTGAAAAACACCACTCATGGTTATGTCATGTTGTGTTTATATGTTGATGATGTGCTTATCATAGATAGTGATGACAAGATGATAACATCCATGAAGGATATGTTGAAATCTAGGTTCGACATGAAAGATATGGGTTTAGTAGATGTCATTCTTGGAGTCAAGATCAAAGGAACCCAAAGTGGTTTGATTTTCAGTCAAACACACTATGTGGATAAGATTCTTGAAAATTTTCCTAAGGGAGACACTAGAATAGCTAGAACTCCAATTGACACTAGTCAACATCTATGTAAAAATATAGGTGATATTGTTCATCAAGGGGAATACTCAAGAATTATTGGCAGTCTGATGTATCTAATGAGTTGTACCAGACCTGACATAGCATATGTTGTGAGCAGACTAAGTAGATATACTAATAAACCCAGTTCTAAACACTGAAAGAGTATTACTAGGATGCTAAGGTATGTGAGATACACATGAGAATATGGATTGCATTATGGCAGACATCTTGTAGTTATCGAAGGATACACCGATGCAAATTGGATATCTGACATAAAAGATTCCAGATCTACAAGTGGATATGTGTTTACACTTGGAGGTGCTACTATGGTCTGGAAATTGTCCAAGCAAACAGTTATATCCAAATCTACAATGAAATCTAAATTTATCGCCTTAGATATTTGTGTTGAAGAGGCGGAGTGGCTACGTCAATTTGTAGAGGACATTCCCGAATGGCCAAAACCTGTAACGGCCATATGTATACATTGTAATAAGCAATCAGCAGTTGGTAGACCTCAAAGTACAATGTATAATGGGAAATAAAGGCACATTAGATGTACATATAAAACGATACGACAGCTAATCTCTGCGGGGGTTATCACAGTTTACTAGGTGAAGTCAAAGGATAACATTGCAGATCCGCTTACCAAAGGCTTGAGTAGAGATGTAGTTTATAATTCGTCAAGGGGAATGGGACTAAAGCCCATTAATGAATAAATTCATATGAAGGAAAACTTGCCTAGAAGACTAGAGATCCCGAGATTTGGGTTCAAAAGGACACCATAGTTATATGAGTGAGGCAAGTCACTGTGGGGGGAGTTAACATTACTTCCTAGTCCATTCCAATATATAGTGACAAAATTAGGCTATACATATGGTTTTTTAATGATTCTTGGAATCACCTATGTGAGAGAGAAGTGGGGCCATTTCGAAGGGAATTATGGGGGCACAATTCCTAAAGCGCTTGCAGAAGTAGGTTAAATTTCATGACCAAAACAAACATGTTTATGAGGATATGAATTTCTCGAGGAGAGTCCTATGAGAATTATTTTGTCATCTACACAAATGACAGCTCAATTCAAAGACATCAAGATCTACTGACTGCTAGGAGATTAAGTGTAATTATTAAGGGAGGGTTCAAAGGGTAATGCATATCCATCCTATGCGGGATCCAACTGTTGAAAATTTAGTTTGGAAATTTGATGTGCAGAGATCGATCTCCACTCATGTGGGGGATTTTTGGAAAATTTTAGTATAAATTTTCATATTTTTACTAACTTTGGACATATATAAATGTATAAATATGTTGTATATATAACTAACTCTAAGTGCGTTTGTGTTCTCCTCTGTGAGAATTTCGAAATGATATATGATATGTCCAAAATGGAGTATATGTGAATGAGATATCGATAATCAAAGACGAGCATTTGAAAATAAAGTTAGCAAAAGAGATGAATGTGGGAATGAGTCCCACATTGGTAGAAAGACCAAACTCAACTTGGTTTATAAGCTTAAATGCATGTGTTGGGTCTAGATTGTTGCGTCATATGGGCTTAATGTTAATATTTTGATTACCCGGTTTGGGCCTGTCCAACTGTGGTTTAAGCATTAGGGTTAGCTTATATATTATGCATGCATGTATAGCTTCAAGGTTGACGCTCTCATTAGTAGCTTTTGCATTGTAAGCCTGAACACACCTCTACAGTCGAAGTTCTTCATCGAGCTCTTCTGAGGTGTGAAATATTAATCATTCGACATCTTTTGATCCATCCTTGTGTTCTTTGATTGCTTCATTCTTGTTTATCTGTTTTGAATCAATCGATCTAATAGCGCAATAATCTCATCAATTGGTATCAGAGCATGAGACAGTGTAATATATACGTATCTCTTCTGTTTGAAGAATCCATTAGGGTTTTCGCTTTTATCGAATATATAGAAGCCGTATTCTTCTTGTCGACGGTGTATCTGGTGTTCGATAAAACCCTAGTTTCAACTTTACAGGTCTGATTCAAGCAGATTAAAAGAAGAAGTTTTTCATCATGTCTCACGACGATTCTCAAGTCAATCCAATCAACATCTCCAACAGTATAGGATCCACTACGAGGGTTCCCATTCTCTATACTCAAGATTATGAAGTATGGGCGCATCACTTTGAAGACTATGTCATTGGATCTATAGACAATGGCTATCTTATCTGGGAAGCAATAACATTGGGTCAGTTTGTTCACTCTGGAACGAACAGAACGATCAAGACTCAAAAAGAGTATAACCAACTCTTGGTGGACGTAGAGAAGATCCCTCAAGACGAAAAAGACAAGGTGTTATGCAACGTTAAAGCCATGAGAATGATCAGATTCGCTTTGCAAGTCGATACTTTCCGTTTAGTAAGTTCATACACTACAACTAAAGAAATATGGGATAGGTTGAAAGAATTATATTCGACTGATGAGGATCTATAGCACTCGATCCAAACCCTATTGCTCTCTGATTTTGGTGCTTTCGAACAAAAACCTGAAGAGAAACTCATTCAGACATTCGATCATTTCAATCATCTGCTTAGCAAGATGATGAAGCATGGTATTGAAAGGAAGGTGATCAAACAAAAGGTCACATTCATGAATGGCTTAAGACCCGAATGGATGGCAGTGGTCTCGACTGTGAAGGCACATGAGCAATTTGAGTCCTACTCGCTGGCGAAACTAATGGGTATACTTAAATCTCATGAAAGCGCGGTGACTAAGGAAGCGAAGGTAGTTTCGGGTGTGGGTTCTCTGGCCCTTGTTTCTTAGAGCAAGAGTGTGGCAGACGAAGAAGAAGAATCTGATATGTCAGAGTGTGATCTGACTAATGAAGAATATGCAACGATGGTTACGAACCCAAAAAAGTTTGCTCGTAAGAAGTTCCCTGTCAACAAGAACCGAAACTGGCAGGGAAGCTATAGCTCTGAAAAGACAAAAGAGGAGAGCAAGAACACTACTCAGAAGGACGATGAGAAGAAGGAGAGCAAGCTAGTGGGAGATTTAGGATATGACTGCAACTACTGTCATGGCAAGAACCACTTTGCTAAGGATTGCATGCTGAGAAAGATGTCTGAGAAAAAGGATGATGAAGATGACGAAGCTTACCACATGCGAAAGTTGGAGGAGATAAAGAAGAAGAAAGCAACCAACGTTTCTATGAATGCTTTAATTGTGTAGGAACATGTTATTGATGATGAGTTTGGTGGAGTAGAAGTCTGGTCTACAGACTCCGAAGATGAAGAGGTACGCAGACCCTCGCATGGAAGAGCTTATGTGGCAAGAGAAGAAGTTACTGAGTCGGCAGGGAGATGCTTAATGGTGACAGCTGGAGTGTCACAAACGAGAGAATATACAACCGAAGGTAAGCATGAGGAAGCAAAAAAGGAAGACAAATGTTTCGCTGCCAATCCTGTGAGTGAAAAGGTCAACGATTGCGATCAGTTGATCAAGAAGGTACAATCTATCCTAGAATCACTTAAAATACCAGTAACAAACTACGAAAAAGAATTAAATGAATTAAAAGTCAAGTTTTCTAACTTAAGTGGTAGTCTTATGCAAACTCGCTTAGCAAATTCTAACCTAACTGACCAACTCAGCAGGGAGTCTTCCAAGAGTGAGGAGAGAAGGATGTGGATACAGCAGAAGGAGTCAGAGTTAGTTAGGGCTAGGGATTAACTAATTTATGTGCAACGAGATAATTTGAAGTTTTTAAAACAAAGAAATGTTTTCTGTTTGATTGCTAAACGCTTATATACTAATATCACCCAGTTGCATCTAGATTGTGAGATAGGTAAAAAGATTCATAAAATGATTTTGCCTTTCCTTGAATTTAAGGAGGACGAAGTCATTGCAGAATGTGAATCTATAATGTCCTCAGATGAGATTTCAGTGACCTACAAATATGGACTGGACAAAATTGAGGCTTTTATTGAGTCCAAAGAACATAAATGTATGTTAAAGAATTTGTTGGACGAAAATGATAAATTAAAAATCAAAACCGAGACCATACAGAAGTTTGACTCATCCAGTGCCAAATTAAGTTCAGAAAATAAAATGAATTTAGATACACTTCGGAATTTGATGAGGAAGGTGAAATGAGCGAAATTTCAGTAGATGACGAGATTGACTGTTCAGAATTTCTCAAGAGCGAATCCGAAACAGCAAAATCGCTTGCATCTGAAAATTCCGTTGAGTTCGCTCGCATTTCCAAGGATAAGTCCAAGGTCTTCAAAGAAAAGGCGGTAGTTTATCAAAAGGTGTAAACAGTGCCGAACCAATTATATGCTGTTGAAGGAATAACTAAGAAACAAACGGCAGCGTTGACCTCCTTGGTTGATAAAGAAAACGCTGAAGGTTGTGACAACTACTTCTGGTCTGCACCTATACACAATGCAGACAAAACAGTTGGCCTGTCGGAGCGAACCTCATGGAGAGTCAAGGGTAGATACGTGACTGAACCCATCAACAAACCTTCAAGTTTTGATAGGCCAAGTTCAAGCGGCACGAAAGAGATACCAAACGAACCAATGAAAGCATCAAGCATATATTCAACGACAACCGAAGAACATGAGGAGAAACCGAAACCAAGAGCGAATATTCATAAATCTCAAGAGCAAC
The DNA here is from genome assembly GCF_052849685.1 of Lactuca virosa. Lineage (NCBI taxonomy): Eukaryota > Viridiplantae > Streptophyta > Magnoliopsida > Asterales > Asteraceae > Lactuca > Lactuca virosa. Next base: position 107,620,254 of record NC_136426.1, on the reverse strand, counting down.
TTGCTGAACAGAAACGCCAGAGGAACAAAAGATACATGAAGAACCTCAATGAGAGAAAACAGTTTTGGCAATCCCAAAACCCTAATTAGGTTCACGCTAAAAAGGCGTCCAATCCCAAAGCCAATGACAAATCAAGGGACAAATCTCCTTCATGCAATCATTTCCACACAAGTAGTCAGACAAACCGAAAAGGAAGTTTAGGTCCTAACTCTTACTACGCCAAGAACCGAAAGTCAAGTTTCGGTCCTAAATCCCATTCTCCTCACTCGCAACCAAAACCAAACCCGGTGGAGGATATCAAAGGAAAGGGAAAGCTTGTCTCCAATAATGAAGCAAAAGTTAAGAAAAAGTCAGCTAACCTTAGGACTCCAAATAAAAACTCAACTGAAAAACCAACTAACAATAACACACCCCAATTGAAGCAAGATAAAAATAAAATCAAAGTTTACACCATCAAACGAAAATATGAAACTACATTAATAAAAAGAACATATTTGGTTGATCTTTCTGTTGCAATCCCTATTCTGTAAAAGACTCACCAGGGCCCAAGAGACTTTGGGTTCCTAAATCTGCTTAATTTTGCAGGTTATCAGTAACGAGCAGTTTGACGACGAATGGTATATTGACAGTGGCTGCTCTCGTCACATGACAAGAAGGAGGGAAGAGCTTAGGGAGTTTTGGTCCCTTGAGGATGGTGGATGTGTAAAATATGGAAACAACTCATATGGCACGATCAAAGGATATGGGATGATTACAAATGGAAAATTTTCGATTCGTAAAGTAGCTTACGTGGAAGGATTGTAGCATAATCTAATCAGCGTCTCTCAACTAGTTGTGGGAACTGGATTAAAGGTTTCGTTCGATGATGAGGGGTCAGAGATCATCGAGAAGAAAACTAAGAAAGTTATGTTGAAATCCATGCGTAAAGGCGAGATGTATCCTCTGAATCTCAACCTAATAAGAGGAAAGCCAGCTGTATGCCTACTAACAAAGGCGAACTGAGATGAAAGTTGGTTGTGGCACCGAAGACTCTCGCACCTGAACTTTAAATATATTAATAAGCTGTTGCTTGGGGATCACGTGCGTGGACTTCCTGTTCTCAAATTTGACAAGGAACATCTGTGCGCAGCATGCGAGATGGGCAAGCAAAGTTGAAAGACTCACCCTTCTCGTATCAATACAAAGATCATCGAACCTCTTGAACTACTGCATATCGACCTATGTGGCCCTTTGGCTATCGAAAGCATCGGTGGTAGTAAGTTTATACTTGTAATTGTAGATGATTTTTCACGCTTCACCTGGGTTTTCTTTCTTAAACATAAATCAGAGGCGACTCCCAAGCTGAAGGTTTTTATCAAGCAAGTGGAGTTGCAACTGCGAAAGGTGGTAAGAAACATAAGAAGCGATAATGGTCTAGAGTTCAAAAATAAAGACTTTGAAGAGTTTCTTGCTGAAAAGGGAGTAACTCACAACTTCTCTGCTCCCTACACTCTACAACAGAATGGGATCGTTGAAAGGCGAAACCGTTCATTGTGTGAAGCCGCCCGAACCATGCTGAGTTTCGCTTCTCTTCCATTATACTTCTGGGCAGATGCAATAGCTACTGCTTGTTACACACAGAACCGGTCCTTCCTCAACAAGCGATTTTCCATCACTCCATACGAGATTTTGAACAATCGCAAGCCCAATGTAAAGTTTTTCCATGTGTTCGGTTCAAGATGCTTTATTTTCAAATCCAAAGAGAACCGAAACAAGTTTGATGTAAAGGCAGATGAAGGGATCTTTCTTGGCTATTCGCTTACTTCAAAGGCATATAGGGTTCTGAATAAACGCTCAAGGAAAATTGAAGAAACCTACTATGTAACTTTTGATGATAATTACATGAAGAAGATTCAAGCAAGCAAAGGTCCAACGGAGGAAATCTTTCCGGGATCAGGTCAAGTCTCAATTCCCATTTCCAATCTGTTTGAAGAATACATGCTGCTTTTTGATGAACCAGAGAAGGCGATACACTCAGAAGCGAAAGCAGCAGATAACAATATCGATACCTTAAAGAAAATCATCGATGAAGCTACTAAAGACATGGAAAGAGAACCTCAACAACCAACCGAGAAGCAGACTCAAAGCGAACCTACTGCATCAGGTGATCATCCAGCTACCAATGAACCTCCAATAAAAAGCTCTATACTCCAGGTGGAGGGTTCGTCTACACCAAAAACAACCGAATTGCCTTATCAAGGGGTCAATCCATCACAAGACCCAACAACCGAATTGCCTTATCAGGGGGTGAATTCATCACAAGGCCCAACCCATGAAGGTCCATTCGAGGGGGAGAATCCGGATTCTGACATGGGATACGCTTTTCCATTTGAGGGGGAGAATGAGAATACAAATGACGAAGGAGATCAATCAGAACTTGAAGTAGAAGTAAATGTTGAGCTAGATCCTGCCTATGATCCAAATTACCCTCCTCTCATAAAATGGACAAAGGATCATCCTAAAACTCAAATCATTGGTGAATCATCTGAGGGAGTTCTTACATGCTCTCAACTGAAGGCGAAGCAAGCTGCTTTATTCTCTCAAGTAGAATTCTGCATGTTTAATTCGTTTGTCTCCAAAATTGAACCGAAAACGGTAAATGCAGCTCTTGATCACTCTGATTGGGTGCAAGCTATGCAAGACGAAATCCATGAGTTTGAACGAAATCGTGTTTGGAGGCTGATTCCCACACCAAAGGATGCATCTATAGTCGGTTTAAAATGGGTTTTTAGAAATAAGTTAGATAAAGAAGGTAACGTAATTCGCAACAAAGCGAGGCTCGTGGTGAAAGGATATTGTCAGGAAGAAGCAATAGATTATGAAGAGACCTTCGCTCCTGTAGCAAGGTTGGAATCAGTGAGAATCTTTCTGGCATATGCTGCACATAAAAACTTCGAAGTTTTCCAAATGGATGTAAAATGTGCTTTCTTGAATGGAGAACTAGAAGAAACGGTATATGTTGAACAACCACCCGGATTTGTGAACGAGAAGTATCCTGATCACTGCTACATACTGGATAAAGCAGTCTATGGTTTGAAGCAAGCCCCGAGAGCCTGGTATGAAACTCTAACACGTTTTCTCAAAATGTCAAAATTCAAACAAGGTTCGGTTGACCCAACCTTCTTTCACAAGAAAGAGGGCGAACACTTAATGATAGTTCAGATTTATGTCGATGACATCATCTTCGGCTCCACGAATCCTAGCTTAACAGCTGAATTCAGGAAGTTGATGGAGACTAAATTTGAGATAAGCGCAATGGGTCCGATTAACTTTTTCCTTGGATTGAATATAAGACAGGGACCAGAAGGCATCTTCATTAATCAGGAAGCTTACACGAAGACTCTGTTGGCGAAGTTCGGCATGACAGGAGATTCCAAAGTAAAGGTTTTAATGGCATTTGGCACGAAGCTGACTCCATCTCTTGAGAAACCGGCTATTGATGTGACTCTCTATCGTCAAATGATAGGGTCCCTTATGTATCTAATGGCTAGTAGACCGGACATAATGTTTTCAGTTTGCTATTGTGCAAGGTTTCAAGCAAATCCAAGAGAACCTCATATGGTTGCAGTGAAAAACATCTTCTGATATCTGAAGCGAACCTCGTCTCTCGGTCTTTGGTATCCTGCAAAATCTGGCTTCTTTGTTCAAGCCTTCTCGGACGCTGATCTTGGTGGGTGTTGATTAGACCGAAAGAGCACAACTGGTGGGTGCCAGTTTCTCGATGGTAAACTAGTCGGCTGGCAATCAAAGAAACAAACTTGTGTGTCTCTTTCCACAGCCGAAGTTGAGTACATCGCTGCACCTTCCTGTACATCACAAGTCATATAGATACAAAGCCAACTCAGAGACTATGGCTTATGCATGAAGAAGATTCCTCTCTACTGTGACTCAGAAAGTGCGATTCGAATATGTCACAATCCAGTGCAACACTCGAAGACTAAACATATTGCACTAAGATACCACTTCATAAATGACCATGTGGAAGATGGTAACGTTGAAGTTCACTTCGTTCGGTCCTCAGATCAACTGGCTGACATCTTCACTAAGGCCCTACCAGAAGCAAGATTTAATAAAATTCTACAAGGCTTGGGAATGATGGAAGTTGAGTCGGTACCGAAACCCCTTCCGTTTCACTAAAAATTGGAGAAGCGAAATAGAGCGAACGCTCGGTCTATTTCGGTTCTGGAATTTTCAGGAACCGAAATGAACCGAACGCTCGGCCCATTTCGCTTCATCTTATGAAGATTGGTTTCGGTTGTATGTTTTGTATATCTTGTCTATCTTTTCGCTTACCTTTTATTTCTCTTTTATTTTCATTCCAAAAACTCCAAAAAAAATAGTTTATTTTCTGTTTTTATTATTTTTCATAAATTCCAAAAACTCCAAAAATAGTTTATTTTCTGTTTTTATTATTTTTCAGAAATTCCAAAAACTCCAAAAATATTTTTATTTTCTGTTTTTATTCTTTTTCAGAAATAGACAAAACTTCAAAAATATTTTTTTGTGTGTTTCGTTTCGTTTTTTTTTTTTTTTGGTTTGACGATCACAGATGCTATCTCAATTACAATTGGAGCTGGGGCAGGTATAACACTCTTATCTTTGTACTAGTTAAGTGTCCCTAGAAGCATGCTGCTGTATGTAGACCGAAGCCTCCTAGACTCTGAGTGAAGCCTTAATGATTCGATCGACACCTATCGTTTCTTCCCAATTAGGCTGCTAAATTCACTCCAGTCATGAGCTACCTTACTCTTCTCACAGTGAGTTAAGAGTTTTCTGCTTTGTCATTCTTAATTAAGCAGAGGTACTTTCGGCTCTTTAACCACCTCATTTTTCTCCATCACGTTTCGCTCCACAATCGTAACCCTTGAGACTCTCACCAATTACAACTGAGGTTTATGGTTACACAACATCTGTGTTGATGATCTTAGATACGTTCACCACGTGCTAAGTGAGACCCAAAATCCAACACCTTGAATGAATTGACGGTGAACGCTAAAATTTCAAGCTATATCTTGTACCTCAAGAAATCTCCTTTTAATGTTTGCGTGATCTTTATGATATTGTCTATCACCAACACGTTTCTTCCCATAAGATCCAGTTTCAGTTTTGTTTTTGAGATTTCTTATTATTATCCAGTCACAAAATATATTCTCCAACCTACTTGTTCAACATACCACATTGGTCTCACAAGTACTTCATCCTACTTTCGGTCTTATTTTAAGTATCGAAGTTCGGTTGAAGATAAACCACCCACTAAAGCCTATACTTGAAAAGATGCCTTTCAATGTTTCTTAACAAACATTTGATCGTATTTTACGGGAAACCAAATAGACACTTCTCAGTCTCTCTTGACTTTGAGGGAAGAGATTCGTGCCGGGATCATTTGTTTTATGTCTTCAAAGACATCACTTATATCCCATACACATCTTGCATTATTTCTTTTTCTTTGGCACACTCTTGCATGAAGATCTTTATGATTTTCCAAACTCTTGTTTGTGGTACTAATGGCACTTTTCAGATTTGTGCTTTCGGTTCTAACAGATATGGTGGTTCACTTTCTTATGGAGGAGCGAAGGTTGCTTAACATGAAGCGAACGAATGAGTCTCGTTTGTGGCTGCTTGTACTTGACTTGAAGCCATTTCAAAATTGAAGAGACGGTAATTGGATAAGAATTCCACAAGACTCATAGGATAAGAATTTGTATTGGGCGTGTGAATTTGAAACGGTTCCTACACCCACGCCTGCTGACGTATATCAAGGGAAACCAAGCTGTCAAATCGCGCTTTTTCTGGCGACGTTTCAGAGATTGTATCATCATCACAGCGGATATTTTCTCTTTCCTGGCAACGGTATAAAAGGGGGTTCTCACACCTACTGTACCTCCTTACCTTCTTCAACCTCTCTCTTGAATACAACAGGCGATATACAACTGTTCGTCTTCTTCTTCACTACAACAATGGCGGAATCATCCTCTCTTCAAGAAAAAACAGCTTCATCATCTTTGCTTACGATAAAACCCAATCAAAATCTCATCATTCAACGGAATCCTTTCCTTTATGATTCGTACATGCGTGACGTTGTAGAGTGTCTCAAGTATTCTCCATTGGTGATTGCTCTCACGCAAGTCGAATCAGTTCCCATGTCCCTTCTATCACAGGTCTATTCCACTGCTTCCTATGACAAACGCAAGGAACGGATCTTCTTCGACATCTTTAATCACAAGACATCTGTATCCAAAGCACGCTTCTGTTCACTGCTAGGCTTGCTGCAGATGCTTCTGTCATCTCTCCGGATTTCATCACAACAGCGCAGTTGTTTTCAATGTTCTATGACATGGGATACACAGACGTTCTAACTACGGTGACGAAATTCAAGAAGTCATGTTTACCACCTCAATGGAATGGTCTTTTTACACTTATCTACAAGGGGTTAGCAGAAAGGTTGCAGGGTCGGATGGAGCGAGTAAAGGTTTCATGACCATTCTTTATGGTCTCTACAATGGAATCAATTTGGATTATGGTTCACTAATCTGGTCACAACTGGTGCAGAGTCTCAACTCCTCATCCAAATATTCTGAGATTTCATGCGGTCGTTTCTGGACATTAGTCACTCGCAGAGCCATTGAGACTTTTCAGATTCCTGTCATGGCGGATGCTCTGCTGTCTTCTGTTGCTACTTTTCACACGACCAAAATTATTGTTTCTAACCCTACAAAATTCATATACATCGGTTCTATTCCTGAATCGATGAGCCGATGTGTCTCTAGTGAAAGTAACGTCATGGCCGATTACAGGAAATTGCCACCTTCGGGTCCACGCCAACTCACTCCTGAGATGCAGAGTGCTTTAGAGGTTGCTAACAAACCTGCCAAGAGGGGGAAGAAACCGGAGTCTAAGAAAGCCGAGACCGAAGGTCCCTCATCTCCTAAAAAGTGTAAGGCTGATAAAGCTGCACCTTCGGCTCCCAAAAAGAAAAAGGTCAAGAAGATGGCAAAGAGACCGAAGGCACCGACGTCTTCTACTTCCAATGAAGAGGAGCAATTAGCCGATGAAGAAGAGGAAGTTCAATACGAAGGCTCACCAAGGGGAAACACTCCTCCCCGATCTCCAACTCCTGAGGTACAGATTCATGTTCCTACTCCTCCTCCTTCTCCAAAACAAACCACAATACCAATCTCGGTTGCTCCCATTCCACCACCTGTCACTTCTCAACCTACTACTACTGCTCCACTACCACCTCCAATCTTTTCTCAAGCTACAATAACCACAACAACTGGAACTTCGGTAGGTGTCAACGTATCTGATACGGGGGCACATACCGTTGGCATTGACACCCATGTTACCACAAAATCTCTCTCACCATCACCTTCAACAGACTCTGAGCCTACTCTGGGAGGTCAAAACTTTGATTTTGACTCCACTTATTATAGTCCTTATCGACTTCCAAGTGAAGATGATGATGATGCTCCGGTGACAAAGCTACATTTAAAAGATCTTCATGATAAGCTTGAAAAATTGCTTGGTTCCTCAGCAACTTATTCAGATGTTGTTTTAAAAGCTTTTCTTGACACTGCTCTTCAGCAATATACAGCCTCAATCGAAAAATCTACAAAGGCTGTGGATGCCTCCACATCTACCTGCAAGAAAGCAACAACCGAAGTGACAGATCTTGTTCATGATTCAAAGATCTTTTTGGAATCATTCAAAGGCCAAGCAGACTCCAATGCTGCAAAGATTAATGCTTCTGTTGATTCTCTCTCAAAGTCCCTTCAAGAAGAGAAAGCAAAGTTTGATTCTGTTCGAACTGCGTTCCAAGATGATCACGCTTCTTTTGTCACTTCGGTCAACTCTCGCCTTGATAAGCTTCAGGGTGACCTAGCCATGGAAAACAAGATTATGGACGAAATTGCTCGTAAGACTACACAAGTTGAAGTCCAGTCTGCTCATCTTGCTCAAGCCCAGAAGGAGATTGCATCACTCAAGACTGAGCGGTCAGTTCTTAAAAGTAGTGTTGGGGATGTTCTCTCGATTCTCAGTAATCTTGTTAATGCTCATGATCCTGTTCTCACCCTTACTATCCGGAATCACTTGACTGCTAAACTTCTTCCTGCTATTCAGATATTGAGTCAGATTCAGGGTGCTACAGAGCCCATGGTCACTCCGCAACAAGGGGGAGAAGCTGATCAAAATCCTCCAATTCCACCCAAAGTCATTATCGAAACTGAACCGAAGGTTACTGTAGCTTCAGGTTCTGGTGGACAGGAAAAACCGAAGGGTGTTGTGGAAGATAGTGATGATGAAGAAGAAGAAACGATTGTTGAGGCTTTAAAGAGGAAGAAAAGGGATAAAGAGATTGATGAAAATTTGAGAATAGCCAGAGAGGAAGAAGAGAAAGAGTGAAAGCAGAAAGCAGTTCAAGATGCTCTGGTTTTCAAGAAGGCTCTCTTTCCCACTTGGACCCGGGAAATATTAATCAAAGAAGCGATTGAGTCTCCCAGCACTCACTGTCTGGAACCTGTTGTCTCGTTTGAATGTGAAAACATGAGGCATTCTTAATTTGACATGCCCATCACCTGTAGGGCATTCGTGTTCCATTGTTTTGATCAAACGGTTGAAGTCCCTTCTCCTCACCCACAGGTTGATCGAGATCTAATCGATTATTATCTTGAATTTGCTCAACCCCAATACTTGACATGGGGTGCTCAGAAAATAACCTCTGTCAAGGTATTGAAACCGAAAGCTGCTGGGAAATTTATCAACGTGAAGTTCAAGGTGACCCGAGGTTCTGATGACTCGGTTCATATGATTTCATTAGCTGATCTTCCAAACCTGAACCCACACGATTGGATTCGGTTGTTCAATATTCTGCTTACTAATTAAGAGCAGTATGAGCGGATTCTCGATCACATTAAGAGAATGTTGGCTTCCTACATCCATGAAGTTGCTAAGATGGATCAGGAGATTGCAACCGTTTTGAGGAAGAAGCCGATTGTGAAGAATATCGGGAAGCCAAGTGATCTAAATAAGATGAAATTGGGCAAGATAGATCCAGTTCATCACACTGTTATGTTCACTAGAGGCGAAGGTGAAAAATTCCTTTTCGCTCTTGTTGACAAACACCTGTTCTCCACTTCCTGCTTGGAGCACGTACTTGATATAACTCACAGGTGTAAACAGAACAGTGATTCGGATAATAAGAACTTCTCTGACATGCTTCGGTGGTATATAACTTTTCGTCACACTCTTTTGGTCATTATACCGAAGGTGTTCAAGACAGTGAAGAAGTCTGTTCTTTCTCAACCGAACTAATCTCTCGCCTCTATTGACGCAAAGGGGGAGATTGTTGGGTCTAAAGTGTTGCGTCATATGGGCTTAATGTTAATATTTTGATTACCCAGTTTGGGCTTGTCCAACCGTGGTTTAAGCATCAGGGTTAGCTTATATATTATGCATGCATGTATAGCTTCAAGGTTGACGTTCTCATTAATAGCTTTTGCATTGTAACCCTGAACACACCTCTACAGTTGAAGTTCTTCATCGAGCTCTTCTGAGGTGTGAGATATTAATCATTCGACATCTTTTGATCCATCCTTGTGTTCTTTGTTTGCTTCATTCTTGTTTATCTGTTTTGAATCTATCGATCTAATAGCGCAATAATCTCATCAGCATGAAAGACTTACAAGCTTGTGTCTATGGTTTTACTTCAAGACCTAACCGCACGCAGGGGGATTGCAAAATTTGGATTTCGTAGACCAATATTACTGAAATTGCACATGGGCGAGACCTGCAGACACGAATGCAACTCCGAAAACTCGGGCTAGCACAACCCTCATTTTTTCTAAACTTGACGGTTTTGGCCCCTAATTTGAATTTTGTAACTGATGCATTAACTATTGTAACACCCATAAAAATCACAAGAATTTCAAGTTTTTTAAAACCAACCCAAATTTATAAATTGTTTACAATCGTTGTTTTCAAAACATTTTTAAACATCAGAGCCTCCCAAAATCATCAGTCATAAACAAGAGGATGTGTATGGTCACGCCTTCTCTTTCCCGCGGTCATCTGAAGTTCCTGAAACATAACCCAAAACTATAAGACAACTCTTAGTGAGTTCCCCCAAAGTACCACCACATAAACATAATAACAAATAACATGCATACACAGCCTTCAGCCGGACTGGAAAGCCGCACCGACCTACCGACTCTCTAGAACGCTCACAGAGCCTTCAGCATGACTGGAACGCCTCTCCAGCCTACAAACTATCTGGAATGCTCACAGCACCTTCAGTATGACTGGAACACCTCATCGGGCCTTCAGCCAATCTGGAATGTTCTTTAGGCCTTCGGCCTAACTGGTACGCCCCTCGGGCCTACAATCTATCTGGGACGCCCTGGGTCTTTTGGCCTTTAGTCTACTCTGGTCATCCTCAACCAAACCACACATAACATGTCAACATATATGTAACCGATAAACATATAAACCTAGTAAACCATAACAACATATCGATATAAACATTACTGGGTTTGTTGACTGATAGCATAAAGCAGTATAGTCTAATCCCACCACACCATTGCGACGTATACAACAAATAAACATATATCTAGAAAACGGATAACAGGTATATCTACTGATCACTAAGCATAGCATCATCCTATATACCAGGATACTGATCTAACAAATGACCACATCACAAAGCATACTATCACATAACAAGATATCTAATCCAATGGGCTAGCCTTGGTGCCTTCGACCCGCAAACACAGTGAGGAAAACTCACCTCACAGACTAAACAGGAGTTGATGAGGCCCCGACTCCGAATCTCAGCTCAAGCTGTCACCTATCCGACCAAATGACCAATCATAATCAAAATCCCAAAATACCCTTAAGACAAACTTGGTAGAAGTTAAACTGGTCAAACCCACTCAGTCAACCCAGCCGAGTCACCTCAGAATGAGTACGTGAGGCGTACTTCGAATGTACATTGGCCGTACTTGCATCCTCGCATGTTAACCACACTCGGGGTGGTTGACCTCGTACGTAGGGCATACTCCTAGAAGCTTTAAAACTCAGTAAGTGCTTAATGGCCTAAGCACTCACGTCCATATTTCAGATCCATGGCTAAAATAAACTCAAGAGTCATAAAGTTGGAAACTTTATGACCTTACATGCCCATTAAGTGCTTAACTCAACTTCTTAATGCATTAAGACATTCTACAAGATGCATAGAGCAAATTCAACCATTTAAAACCCATTTTTATGACTCAAGACCCTCCCAAGGGTCTGAAAGGACAACTTAATGGGTCAAGAACATGCTTTGTTCATCAAACACCACATTTGAGACTAAAGGACCCAAAACAAGATCTACAAGAAAGAACACCAAGTTCAGAACTTGATACCTCAAAATGGTGCCAAAAGATGGTGTGATCCTGGATCTAGAGAGCTTAACTCCTTCAAGGTGGTCTCCTCTTCCTTCCTTCTTCTTCAAGAGCACAAAACACACACACACACTCAAGCTTGGAAATGTTTCCCAAGAGGGATATGGGTTGCAAAAACGTATCAAGAGGGTGGAGGATGATAAGGTGATGGAAAATGAGGCTATAATGGGGTTTAAGTATGAGCCAAACCCTAAAAATTAGGGTTTTCATGCCTGGCATGTACGCCATGCGTACCTATGTACGCCCTGCATACTAAGGCGCACCTTAGTACGTTAAGCGTACATACGTACACATGGCGTACTCCCAAACTTACCAAATTATGAAAATGCCACTAGGGCTTCCCATGCACCCTTCTTTCTCCTTAGGGACCCAAAATGTAACAAATCTCAAAATAAGGTTCAACGTGGAAGTGCTTCAAAACCAGATATTACAATTCTCCCCCACTTGAATTAGACTTCGTCCTCGAAGTCTAGTGCAATAACTATCCCAAGGTAGTGTTTCCACATCTCCACATCGGGTCACTCAGATGGTCCTCCCCTAGGACCTAATCCAAACTAAAAGTCGACTCATTCAGGCGGTTGCCTACCCATAGCATCCTTGACTTGCTAAGTTTCATCATTAGAGAAACCATCACCACCTTCTCACAATTCGGGCATCCCCTACCTCAACTGATTCTTAAGCAAGCACAACTATCTCGGAACGTAGATGATATGATATCCCTCATAATTCGAACCATACGGAACCTTTGATCCTGACTTACCTTGCTGAATCCACTTGGGATTCAGGACTCCTGACCTGTCTCTGATGTTTAACCCTCCATCCGTAAACAAGGAGGCTCCAAACACGAGTCCTAGCTAGATAACCTCTGCAGAGATGCACAAACAATGTTAGCATAATCCATAACCTCCTGGCTAAGACTGAATTTCTAGAGAGAGATCCACAAAAGCCAAGGACTCTCTTAAGACTATAACACAGAATCAATTCTATCAATATGCTTCCCGAGACCAGAAACCCATAATCCACAACTGACATTTATCCATTCATTGAATCTGTCACTTGCCTGAGAGTATGATCACTACCAACCACGTGGGAAAATAACCCCAACACATTAATCATGAATTTTCCACTAATCCCAAACCCATAAGATACAACAAAAGCCTTTAATTAACCCATGACTCCCTGACACACCATTCCAACCACTGCTCCTACGAGCAAGGATGAGAATTCCAAGAACTCCACATTTACCTCAATTCCTAAACAACTCGGGTGTACCCCCATCTGGAAAACCAACCGAGACATTAACGAAGAACTTTTGATTTTGGGACTTCATAACCGGTTCCCAACCTTGATAATCAACTCCCCTCAAAACAGCTTGTGAGCAAACGGGATTAAAATCCAAAAATTTTGTAGAGACTTTGTGATATACGACTCATACTCCAATCAACCTTTAACTATTCCCTTTATCCCAACCAGTTGATTTGTGTGCCTCCCGACTTCCATTAATGCACCAATACCGAGAGTACCATAATCAGACGAAATCAACAATCATGATCACTGGGCCCGCAATCTATGTCTAGAATGCTCCCGCTATTATGCCGATCTTGTCGACATTACATCTTTCGCCTAGAAACTCGCGACCAACACCATGGGCCTAAAGATTTTCAACCTCATTCCACTTCCTTACAGGGACCTAAACAACGTCCCTCTCAACGCTAACCGGAAAACAGGGCCATAACCATACCATGTCCAACTCCTTTCACAGAACTAGCTGCTACCAATCAAGAGGCCGACGAAATCATGGTCACACACGGCCCGAGAATAGGATAATGGTTGCACCCTCGATCCAATTTGTAACAGCTCAAATTCTCAAACAATTTTTTTTTCGTTTTTAAATTCTCAAAACATAGTTCATAGCATCAACCCATGCCAAAACGTAATTGTCAATACAAAATATCATGAAAAAAGTCAAATATCCCAGAATCCACAAAAACTCTAATCATCAAGCTAGTGTGTACAATCATGTTGGTGCCTTCCCGCGATCTTGTGATGTACCCGAAACACATTTAATCAACACTATAAGCACAAAGCTTAATGAGTTCCCCAAAATACCCTATATACAAATAATTACCCTCTCGTGGCTAAATCTCGATAAGGACCCTTCGCTCATGTGTCTCAGTGAAGACCCTCCGGTCTCACGTCTCGGTATGGACCCTCCGGTCGTAGCTCAATAAATACGCAGAATAACATAACAGCATAAGTCACAAAGACAGAATGCATAATAACACATAAACAGATAAGACCCTTCGGTCAATAATACAATTAAGACCCTCCGGTCCATAACATTAATAAGACCCTCCGGTCACACAAAACTTACCACACACGTAAGTATAGTGAGAAGACTCACCTCTCGCTGGAAAGCAATTAATCTCGAACCCGAATTATCGTTCTAGACTCCGCCTAATTATGTCACATTTTATCTCTAATTAATAAATAATACTAATAACCCCAAAATGCTAGGCCGAGTCACTCTACAAAATCTTAGGAGGGTGAAAAGACCAATTTGTCCCTCCTTGGCCAAAGTTCCACAAAATGCCCAATAGCTCAAAAGTCAACACCAAGCGAGTACGCTGGGCGTACAGCCCTCTATGTTGGGTGTACAACCAACCATGCATGCATCGGGGAGTCTCAACGCTACGCTGCGCGTAGCTGGGAGTACACACGGTGTACGTCTCAGATTTCCACTCCTCACTTCACTTGGTCTTAATCCGTTAAGACAAACGCCATAACTACAGATCTGAGCTGAATAAGGCCTGTTACTTCATAAAGTCGTGGACTTTAAACCTTAGCATGGCTGAACAAGTCCCAAACTCACAAACTCTTACCTTCTCAACACAAAACTCCACATAACTCATGCATGGAGACGTTTAGTCGATCAAGTTCCCATTTTTATGAATCTAGACATCCAAATACACTTAAAAGGACAGTAGATATGCTCTGGAGTTCACCAAACTCACAAAGCTCCAAACTTGGGACATAAAACCCTAAAAATGGACCCAAAACATGAACTAACACAACAATGAGCAAGTTACGAACTTGATACCTCTAGAAGATGCACCAACAAGAGTAGAACTCAGATCCAAGAGCTAGAAGCACAAGCTATCCATCCTTCAAGGCTACTTCTTCACCAAAAGCTTCACAAGAGCACTCAAATGAGCCACAAACACTCACACAAGCTCGGAATACGAAATTAGGGTTTGAGGGAGGTTGGATGCTGGAAATGAGGCCATCATGGTCCTTAAATAGGGGCACAAAAGGGGATTAGGGTTTTACTTTGAGCCTAGTACCAGGTGGCCTCCGCGATCATGCAAAGTGCATGAGTACGCTGCGCGTACACATGCGTACACCCCACATACTCAATTGCCATCTTTTCTCAATAAGGACTAGTCTTGACAAATACATAAAAGATTTAGGTCAATGAACTATACCTCTTTTCAGGATGTTACACAATTCAAAGGCTAACACCCAAAAGAACCACACGTATAATTCGAACCAAGCCCCAATGCTATCTTGTCTAGCCCACATACACATAATGAATTACCATAATGCACATCCTTAGGGAACCCATAACCTCATCCAACAGAGAAAAAATATCAAAGTTATTTCAAACGATGAGCCTCAATCATTAACATAAGACATCCTCATGATCGATCGAAACAAGATCCCATACTTGATTGAGACTGAACAGATTCCGTCAATATGCAACCAAGTCGAGGAGACTTCTAAGGTGATCCTGAATGTTACTCAAACCCAAGCCTGTTATGAACTAAAATTCCACACTATCGTTGAGGGTTAATATACCCAGAGACCAAGGAACATAAAACATACTAAACTTGATGATAGGTTGACACATCCATAGAACTTCATCTGCCACAACTCGAAACCTTTGTAGAACCTATGTTGAATGACGAATGACGCGACCAATAATCAAGGATGCATTGCTATTAAATCTAATGAACCAAAACCCTCGCGAAGCTGTACATACCAATTTCTGAAACTGATTCCTTGATTGATCTCTGCCCAAGCTAGACTGTAATTAGAAATCCATACCACCAGCTTACAATTTTCCTCCACCACCAATTCTTAACCTGAGTAATCCCAACGGATCCTTATCTCTTCATTGGCACCCCAAAAGGAACCAATAGCTGCAACGAGCTCCTTGATCGCCCACTTCTTCCTGAGTGACAACCCATGTGTCTCCTGAACACATGCATACGATCACCACTTACTATATGCCCATTCCTTGACCAAACCCTGAACCGAGATCCCACATACTCACACCACAGATCCCTAAAAACCATTCTCTCAATACCATGAACCTGAACATATCGATGATCCTCCAAGCAAAATACCTAGTTCTCTCCCCCCACCCCCACTTAGGGTTTGAACTACCACTCACTGGTGTTGAAACCAAAACATAACTCAAACCAGCTTCACCAGGTACATCCATCCCTGACCCTGGAATGTATAACACATGCAAGATGATCCTCTAGATAAGGGTCAAACAAATCCTAAGAGAATCTTGAATTTCAACTAAAGACCTCTGAAATTTTCCAATATTGACCACTTAACATTAAGGATTTCATGCAAAAGCATAAGCAAATACCGACTTAAGATCCAAAACGTACCATCCTTGCCTGCAATCCCAACCGACAATCTAATACCTGTCTTGCCTATATCCCAAGAACACGAACCCTTGATCGCATCACAAAGCACCCATACCACATCAAATTACACGTGCACTCCCACGCTGACATATTGTGGCCAAACCCCACGACTAACAGACCCCAGGTTGGACTTACATCCCAACTTTGAAAGTCACAAGCCTGCTCACTCCTTCCCCAAACTCGAAAAACTAAAAGGGCAAAATCCCCACCATAGATAGCGACATACCAAACCATCAATCAACCATTATACTCCCAACTTCAATACCCAAACTAATCTTAATGATCGTTCCATTCTTGAGTCTCGCGACTCGAATGCACGACCTCAAGCCAAAACCCTCGAGACCTCGAAACCAACAAGCTTATCTAGGTCTACACCAATCAACCCAAACTGATATCGCCATTGGGGCCGAACAATTACCAGACCTATCCTCATGCCAGAGTAACCACAACCAAAGATCGAAAGATACAGAGCTAGTGCCACGAATCATATTATCAAACAATGCTATCTCTCCCGACCATCCCTTAGATTCCCCAAAACTTTCCTCGATTCGAGTATGGATCCTATGCTTCCAGTAATACAGGCCCAATAATACCTACCACACCTATCCATACTTTCCTCAAGGATCATATCGGGTCCTCCAAGACCTACTCACAATAATACTCTCGATACCTGCTCAACAACGAAACAATCGCACTAAAATACTTCCTAGGCTCTCCTAGGATTCCCACCTCCCCTTCCATCAGCTACTGAAGGACTCCAAACAATGTAAACCAAGAACTTCATAAATAAAATTACATGCAATAAAACTTAAATAATCTTTCGACTAAAGGACCCAACCCTACAACGATTAGACTTAAACGAGAGCTACACAACAGGGCCAAATCCTCGACTCTAAGATTATTTAACCTTCATAGCATGTAACTTAATGTATTCATTTGATAGTCAGATAACATCAATGTGAGTCCCACAAAGAACAAAGCAAGCAACATTCGAGCAGTGGAGTCCACTGGCACTAAGACACAATAAAATCAGACAGATCCTCATACTAAATTCTCAATCTCTATCTCCCAACATCTCAGATACACCTTCGTCCTTCCTTCACTCTCTCAAGAGTGGCTAATCATTTCTCATATTGACCCGCTATATTGCACACACTCATGAAACTTCCACCAACCCTACATCACTCATGTATGCTAGTTATATATAACAGTGGATCCTATAGACATTCGAATACTTGATTGTATCATAAGCCCTTAATCAAACAAGAACAGGAAATAAGGCTAAACCAAACATTCTCAGGGTATATAATCTTAGTTATGTACAGCTATGATGCATACACTAAGCAACTACAGTAATGATTTCAATTTCATATAAGGAAGATCCTAGGCTATCTGGCATCATATAATCATGCAATTCTACAATGCAATTCCTGAAGATCCCTAGACTATCACTAGCATGTTGTTCTAACATATCACAAGATCAAACAACAGTGTGGTAATTTGGGGTCTACTTACTGGCTCCGCCTGATCATACACATCACATCTTCCTTGATTATTTTGAAAACAATTTGAAAATCATTTTTATAAAATGTTTTTGCTTAGTTTGAGACTGGATTCACACGAGTGTTCCACCAATTCACTCAAACCAAGGGTCTCATACCAAATTGTAACACCCATAAAATCACAAGAATTTTAAGCTTTTTAAAACCTACCCAAAGTCATAAATTGTTTACATTGTTTTCAAAACATTTTTAAACATCAGAGTCTCCCAAAATCATCATTCATAAACAAAAGGATGTGTATGGTCATGCCTTCGCCTTCCCGCGGTCATCTGAAATTCTTGAAACATAACCCAAAATTGTAAGCCAACGCTTAGTGGGTTCTCCCAAAGTACCACCACATAAACATAATAACAAACAACATGTATATAGAGCCTTCAGCCTGACTGGCATGCCGTACCAGCCTAAAGACTATCCGGAACACTCATAGAGCCTTCATCATGATTGGAACACCTCTCTGTCCTACATACTATCTACAACGTTCACAGAATCTTCAGCATGACTGGAACGCCTCACCGGGCCTTTAGCCTATCTGAAACGTTCTTCGGGCCTTTGTCCTGACTGGTATGCCCCTCGGGCCTGCAGTCTATCTGGGATGCCCTGGGTCTCTTGGCCTTCAATGTACTCTGATCCGCCTCAACCCAACCACACACAACATGTCAACATATACGTAACCAATAAACATATAAACCCCATAAACCATAACAACATATCGATATAAACATTACCGGGTTTGTTGAGTGACAACACAAAGTAGTACAGTCTCAACCAACCACACCACGACGACATATACAACAGATAAACATATATGCAGAAAATGGATAACAGGAAGATCTACTGATCACTAAGCATAGCATCATCTTATATACTAGGATATCGATCTAACAAATCACCACAGCACAAAGCATACCATCACATAACATGATATCTAATCCAATGGGCCGGCCTTGGTGCCTTCGACCCACAAATACAATGAGGAAAACTCACCTCACAAACTGAACAGTAGCTGATGAGGCCCTGACTCCGAATCTCAGCTCAAACTGTCATCTATCCAACCAAATAACCAATCATAATTAAAATACCAAAATACCCTTAAGTCAAACTTGGTCAAATTCAAATTGGTCAAACCCACTAAGTCAATTGAGTCAACCTAGCCGAGTCACCTTAGAATGAGTACATGGGGCGTACTCCGAAGGTACACTGGGCGTACTCGTATCCTCGCATTTTGACCATCATCAGGGTGGTTGACCTCGTATGCATGGCGAATTCCGAGTATGCGGGGCGTACTCCCAGAAGCTCCAAAACTCAATAAGTGCTTAATGGCTTAAGCACTCACGTCCATATTTCAGATCCAGGGCTAAAATACGCTCAACAGTCAGAAAGTTTCCAACTTTATGACTTTACATGCCCATTAAGTGCTTAACTAAACTTCTTAATCTATTAAGACATTCTACAAGATGCATGGATAAAAACCAACCATTTGAATCCCATTTTTATGACTTAATACTCTCCCAAGGGTCTGAAAGGACAGCTTAATGGGTCAAGAACATGCTTTGTTCACGAAAAACAACATTTGGGACAAAAGAACCCAAAACAAGATCTACAAGAAACAAAACCAAGTTCAGAACTTGATACCTCAAAATGGTGCCAAAAGGTGGTGTGATCCTGGATCTAGAGAACTTCACTCCTTCAACGTGGTCTCCTTTTCCTTCCTTCTTCTTCAAGAGAACAAAACACACACACACATTCAAGCTTAGAAATGCTTTACAAGAAGTATTAGGTTTGCCAAAACATATCAAGAGGGTGGAGGCATATAAGGTGAGGGAAAATGAGGCTATAATGAGGTTTAAATATGAGCCAAACCCTAAAAATTAGGGTTTGCATTCGTGGCACGTACGCCATGCGTATCTATATATGCCCTATGTACTAAGGCGCGCCTTAGTACGCTAAGCATACACACTTACGCATGGCATACTCCCAAACTTCCCAAATACGAAAATGCCACTAGGGCTTCCCATGCACCCTTCCTTCTACTTAGGGACCTAAAATGCAACAAATCTCAAAATAAGGGTCAACAACGGAAGTGCTTCAAACCAAATGTTACAATTACGTATTTAACATTGGCATTTAATGCCTCAATCAATTCCGTATCACGAATTGATTTGTTGTCGTTACATGTTGAACTATAAAAGGAGACCTCCACTGTCTCATTCAACACACGAATGAAAATACTCTTCTTCCTCATCCTTCTCTGTACACCTGCTTCCGGTGATTCTTTCAGTCAAGTGGATATAATCGGCAGTACACACTATTAAGGTTGTTGTACCCTGGGAACAGACGTCGAATCGTTTTAAGGGAATCGAGTCGAACTCGAGCCTCAGCCACTACGTTTACTACTAACCTTTTTTCTTACAGAAATATTTTAAGAAAAAAACAAAGTACTTTATCTAACAAGAACCATACTACCTCTTCTCATTCGAAAAGATAAAAACATCAGTTTAATAAGTTATTTTACACTAGATATTTACATCATAACAATTATACTTTAGTTATAGTTAGATTCAATGTAAAATTTCATATTTTTAAACTAGTAATCTTTATAAATTAAATTTACACTACACATACACTCATAATTTTCAAACTTAAGGATAATTTAGATATTTAATTCAGTTAGATAATACCTAATTTATTTTAAATAATATATAATTTTCAGTTATATATTTTATTAAATTTCGAAAGATTCACCTAGTTAAAATATAATAAAGTTCAGTTCTTTCATACTCGATCCTTATGTTTAGAGCACCTATATACATCATCTCTAAATTAGAATAGTATTAGTTGTGGGCAAAAGATGTAACACTCAAGTCCGATATTACATTTTATTTCTCATGTGTATAATGATTTTCAACTTCAAATATAAAAATTATAATATCTTCAAATGAATGAACCATCTTAACAAAATCAGTGTACTGTTACGTCTAACTTGAAATGTAAACTTACAAAATCCGTAGATTTTGTATATATATTTTTTATATTTTAGTACTGAATTGAATTGCTATTGTAAAAAACTGGGGGACTTGAAACCAAGGAAATAGATGGTGGAGGTCCAAAAAAATATGTCTTCAAATATACCATGTGTATCGCGAAATATTGATTGAATAAAATGTAACATAACTATATATTAAAGTTATGAGAGATTTGTTATTAGATTTGAGGGTCTTAAGAATATCAATTTATTTGGATACTTCTAGGATTGTGACTACATTTATTTCTCATGTGTATAATGATTTTCAACTTCAAATATAAAAATTATAATCTCTTCAAATGAATGAACCATCTTAACAAAATCATTGTACTGTATTTTACGTCTAATTTGGAATGTAAACTTACAAAATCCGTAGATCTTGTATATTTTTTTCTATTTTCGTACTGAACTGAATCGCTATTGTAAAAATATGGGGGACTTAAAACCAAGGAAATAGGTAGTGGAGGTCCGAAAAAAGATGTCTTCAAATATACCATGGTGTATCGATAAATATTGATTGAATAAAATATAACATAAGTATATATTAAAGTTGTGAGAGATTTGTTGTTAGATTATAAGGTCTTAAGAATATCAATTTACTTTGATATTTCTAAGATTGTGATTGCAATCAATTTTCAAAATCTGTAGTTGCGACCCTATAGCCCGGGTATCACAAAATCTGATTTGGGGATAATCCAAAGAATTATAATTTAGAAGTCAGGTCACTTCTAAATCTAAAACACAATCAAATACCTTATTGTTTTGCGTTCTTGTAGAGATAGATAGAATCAGAAGAATGATTACATACATTTTGGCACCTAAAAGGGTTAGTTATAAGACATAACTACCTTATGACATCACTAGTAGTTTTGGAGGGAATTTGCATGGCTGGATCTTTTTATCATGACATCACCACCGCCAGGAGTTCTGTCCATTGGACCCCGCTAGGGGAGCCGCAAACCTGCTAGGGGCTCAAACCCTTGGAATCCTACACCCAGGAGTTCTGCCCCCGGACACCCGTATTTCCAAGTTCACATTTATCAATCCGAATATGCACCCCGCACCTCCTATCTCGGTTAGTAAATTGAGCTTAGCCTAATATTAATTATAACAACTACAAAATATGTTGAGAACACTAAAATCACTAACCTTTGTTAAGGAGAGATGTAAGATATAATAACAATTTCAAGAAATGCATAAATTTCATGTAAGATATAATAACAAGTTTAAGAAATGCATAAATTTCACCGGCAGTTCATAAGATTTAATGTAAATGAACTTCACGGTTTTAATGGATTTCATGAATAATTCATAAAATCTCTTTTCTCAGTAAAACTATTTTGGTAATTTGCGAGACTATTTTCACCATACATAAATTGAAAAGGCTATTATTTTGTAGTATATGGCTCCTATTTTTAGCCATTTTGGTTATTAACTCATAAAATATTTGATATTATTTTTAATTGAAATCAAACATTATGTGCTTAATTGGTATGATATTCATACGTAACAAAAAACATAAATATCAAAACATCACATTAATCAATAGAAATCATAAGCTCGATCATTTGGTATCGTATTTAGATACGGCATGCCAATTTGTATAAAAAAGAAAGTTCATCTTTCTTACGGATTCAAAAATATTTAATAAAAGGTCATATATTAAAAAGACAAAAAACCTAAAGATTCCCCATTTACATTTCTTGGACTGTTGAAAAAGCGTATGTCCCAACACCAGAATCCAATAAACTGGAAAGATAACCATTATCCGATTACACCACACATGATGAAAAATTGGGAATATACATTCCAGCCTCACCTAAGCTTAGGTACTAAACTTTTAAAATATGTCGTTTTAACATGTTAAATATATCCGGTTTGGTTTCACTTGGTAAATATATCATCCTCTATAACATTTCTTTCTTTCATTATCGTTTTACCATCTCTGTTTTCTTTCCTCAATTATCGTTTATTACATCACCCAAGTGAACATTACTAAACACTAAACCTAAACCCTAAACCCTAAATTTAAACCCTAAACCCTAAACCTTATTGTGTCGATCTTGAATTTACATCTTGAAGTATTAATCGTGAATCCATTAACCGTAATCTTTATATAGTAAAACAATGTATTTTCAAAAGGTTTAGTACCTAAGCTTAGGTGGGGCTGTAATGTATATTCTTTTTTCCATATATATATATATATATATATATATATATATATATATATATATATATATATATATATATATATATATATATATATATATATATATATATTAACTAGTAAACTTGTATATACTTATCTTGATAAAAGAGTTATATTAATAGCATATGCTAACTTTTGTAACTATTTGGTTATATGATTTGTAATATTTAAGCGATTTCGTTCTAAAATTATACGAGAATAACATAAATAATATAAGTTGTGATTACAAGACATGGAATAATAAATACTCCTTTAAATTATATGCCTATGAAAATGATGGACGTTGATATTCAAGAAAAGGAGAATCACATAACCTAATAATGAAGAACAAACACGTTATACTCGACAACAGCATTTGCAGTTGTAAAATCAATACTATGAGTCTTGGCCTGAGCATAACCTCTAGCGAACCGGAAAAGGCCACTTCCACCAACCACCGGCATCTCTCTCATCGGTGTCAACGCCGCATTCCGACCCAATATACTCAAAGTGCTTCCATTATACTTGCCTTCTGTAAAATAATAATTCAAGACCATTAGAAATCCAAGTTCCTTCAAGTCTGCTGATGCATACATCCCCTGAGCTCTTCCCACGATCTTAGACCCGGGTTCTGGCGTCAACGTTAATGGGTCATCCATCATCATCATGAGGCCGAACAAGCTTTGTGTGGTGTTTGCGATAGGAGCAGCCGCCACTTTGACGGCGGTCGGGTGGTGGCTGGTGACTATATCATGGAAGTAGAAGTGAAGATGAGTTAGCTTCTCTTTCTTAAAACCAAATGAGTTTGCTGACAACTTTCTTGAAAATGGTTGGGATTGAATTGGTGTGAGGATATGAAGGAGGAAAATTGTGATGAAAAATTGTGTACTAAGGGGTTTCTTGGCCATGTTGTTTGATGGGGGAGGATTGTATGGATATATGGAATTTAGTTATCTGTATATATGTTTTTGAAAAGAAAGAAACAATAACAACGAACAAACTTTTAGAAAAAGCCAAAGTGAATGAAAGAATCCAGTCCATTATTGTGTATGGGCGAAGGCAATAAATTTAGCTTAAAGACTAGCAGGGTGTGCTTTTTGTTGAATGGTATCACGTAAGCTTTATAATTAAATATATTTCAAGTTTAACTATTTTTTATATACCGTTATCATGAGTTAATTTATCCTTTTATAAAAACATGACATGTGGACATGGGTTGATTTTTTTTTTTTTCTAGATTTACATCGTATATATATACCATCCTTTATCCTTTGTGAATGTATCAATTTTGAGCGTTGAACCAACTTAACCTAATCTAATCGTTGGGTTGTGATTTTTAACTTAAAAGAACTAAAATAATTAATGGCAATATAACATATATAAAATTACTATCACTATAATTTTTCTTGTGTTGTACTTTCCAATTTATAGGTTTTCTTGTTATAGTCAAAGTAGTTTAGCTTTAAATTTCTTAAGCACTTATGTAAAATTTTCATTGCAAATTAAGGATGTTCATATACAAATCACAGTGCAACATTTCACTTTAAAGTCTAGTGAAATGGTGTAGTGAGTAGTGACATAAGTCAAACAAAAGCGCTTTGTCCACAAAAGACAAGTGGCCCTTGACTCTCCGGCCTGACCTCTTTTGATGCATATCTAACCTTCATAAGATTGGATTTTACAGGGTGTTTCGGGCAGAGTTGTTATTATTATTATTACAAAGAGATAGTAGTTGGATAAAAAAATTTACCAAAGTGTTTGTAGTTTTATAGTTATTTACCAAACGATGGTACTTTAAATAAAAATATTTTTTAACTGAATTAGAAAAACACCATTATAAAATGTAAACTTCAAATAAAAAGAACTTTAGTAACACAACTCATATAGATACTTAATTTTGACTAAGTCATCCAATAACATAAATCAAGAATATATATATATATATATATATATATATATATATATATATATATATATATATATATATATATATATAAGTAGAAAATCAATTGAAAATAATAAATAGTTAATGACAGAAATACCCACAACACAAATAGATATAATTACTAAATCGTTCAATAAGACAAATCATGAATATAAATAAAAATCAGAAAATCAATTGAAATAATATAATTAATTATAATACTACTAAAACCATGAGTATAGTTATTTTAATTCATAAAAAGAAAAAAAAAATATTATGACACACCTGTATAAACCTTCTATAACTTATATGGAGTTTTATGTTTTCAATATACAAAGACAAAATAGTGTAAAAAAGCAAAAGCCTACACAACTAAAAACATGATCACTTTGAACGAGATTTTTATTTTTCTTATTTTCCACCGACAAAACTGTATTTTTCTTCTTAACCACTGATGAGAAACTCTTGTACTACCATCGATCCCTTTTGTAGTAGCGGACCTAAGAATTTTCTGAAGAGGGGCAAATTTTTTTATAACTTTTTTATTTGGGGTAAATCTTTTTGAAGAGTCAAAATATATAATTTTGAAGGGTTAAAATATAATTTTTTTTAAAAACCTATCGTTTAATGATTTTTTTTGTTGTGGGGACCGCCCATGCTCTTCGCCCGCCTCACTCTCCAAGTGGTAAGGCAGATTTGGTACTATCTTTGTAGACGGTTTTAAATCGATAATGGAAAAATCGGATTTTAGAACCTAATTTAAAAAAACAAAAAAACAAAAAAAACAACAACAACAACAACAACTTGGTTTTGATGGTGTCTGAGGCTGTAGCAAAGAAAGATGTTGAAGGCCACGATGAAGCCTCTGGTGAATGCTAATGGGAGAAGTTCGTCGGTGATTTAGGGTTCCACCACTTTGTGAAGATGATGAATATTAAGGAGAAGGCCAGTAGGGAAAAATAGGGATGTTAAAATCCACTGTGGGACAGTACTCCCATATGGGGAGCTAGTATTTTCATAATGCATTCGGGTTTGGAGGCGATTTGTGCCGTGGTTATGTTTTCAAGGTCTGGGAGCTCCATCTCGAATACCCTACGAGGGGCCCGGAATAAATATTTAACTATTTTATTTATAAAAGTAAATATTAAAATACACCTGATTAATGTTAATATATATTATGTATTTGATAATTAATGTGATATGTAAAATTAATGTAACACCTGAAAAATAATATAAAATGCACCTGATTTTTTTGGTAAATTTTTAGAAAAGTCCTAAACTTTAGGGAAAATTTTCAAAAAAGTCCCAAAAAAATTTTTTAATAAAAAAGCTTAAAAAAATCGGCTAAATCTTACAGTTTAACCCTTTTTTACCTTTTCAACTGGTAACCGTTTACGTGACATTCAAGTTGGAAGGAGATGCTGACGTGGCAGCTAAATTTGTAATGAAATTAACTTCTGTTGGATTAGAATGAAATCAAATTTGATTGTTCATATGATTTTGTTAACCTTATTTGGATTTGCTAGAATTGGTTGCCAACTTTTAGAATTCGTTGCCAACCGTTTGATTAAAGTCTTCAATGAACTCAGCAATTAATTTTTTGTGTTATATTATTGTTAAAATTATCATTTAAAATCTTTGATGATGCAGTTAAAACGAAGGAAATTAGAACTTCTTATAATTGATAGGTGAGTGGATTGAATATCTGAATCATTTTCTGAATTTGATGACTTCTACATCATATACAAGAACTAAACAATTGTTATATGAAGTTAGCAAATAGTGGTAGCTGTATATCATATCATCCATAGAGTTCTCCAAATATAAAATTTCTTATCTTGGTAAATGGCAATTTGATTAGATTACAATGCCAATTTGATTAGACTCTTGTTTTGTAATCATATGTTTTCAGTATTATGCTTTTTATTGTGTATCATGATTCTTATGCATTTACATGCAAATTCTATATACCATTATATTAGTAGTCCATTACCATGCATATTTATATTAAATTGCTGATTAGTGAGGTTAACTATGAATTCCATCATTGGTTTTTTTTTTGTCATATATCTATCGTCCAACATCGCCTACGTGATTTAGTGACTTTGTTTTATGACTGATACAAAAATTTGGAGGATAGTTTAATAGTAATCTATAACAATCTTTTGGTTGTTGGATGGAATGAACCGGGTAATGGGAATGGAATGACTAATGAGGCATTATAATTACATTGTTTTGTCACACAAAATAAGAGGAATCATGTTCCATCAAGAATGCTTCATTCTTCATTTAATTCCTGTAACTATAAAACAAACAATTGTTTTTCATTCTATTGGATGGAATGAACCACTACTTAAAGTTTTGATTTGGCGATTTTCCATATGTTGTGAGATTATTTCGTTTCCATCTTAACCGCGTCACCTTTCAAGTTTTTTAAAGTACCAAGCTACAAATTTTATTTGTTTTTCTGTAAAAAGAACAATCAATTTTGTTTTCAATTTGATATTTGTTATACACCGTTTTAAATAATTTCATTAATTTTTTTGGTCTTGTAAGAAAAGCACCTTTAATCTATTGCATTTGATATCTTCTTCATATGTTTGTCGTAAAGGTTAAGACATTAGACATGTATAGAAGATGATATGATTACTAACATATAAAGTTTAATCCTTAGGGAAACCCATCTTGATGAATTACATGTGATTTACATATGAATAACATGTAATTCATATGTGATTCACATGTAATTCACATATGAATCATATGTGATTCACATGTCAATCACAAGTGAATCACATATAAATTACATGTGATTTACATGTAGATCACATATGAATTATGTCTATATACACACATGCATTTTGTGTTTGTGTTTTTCACAAGTAAATCACATATGTAATATTATATGTGATTCACATGTTAATAACATGTAATTCACATATGAATTACATGTGATTCACATGTAATTTACATATGAATCACATTATAACGATTGGTGCAGGTACGAAATAAATATATTTATTTTTGCAAGTTCTAACTGGAACTCGACGAGTTGGGAGGCTCCAACTCGTCGTGTAGAGATTTCCCCAGCCGCATATTTTCATGAACCTACTCGACGAGTTAGGGAGCCCCAACTAGACGAGTTGGTGCTGGAAATGAAAACCCTAATTTTTCGGGTTTTGCACCCTATTTAAAGGACATAACCTCTAGGGTTGGCCTCCATACCAGCCCCCTTGTCCAGAAGAAACCCTAGATCGTTTTTCCCTTGTGCATTGAGTTTTAGAGTGACTGTTGGAGATTTTTGAAGGAAGTTTTGAAGAGGGAAGTATCAAGCTTGGAGGAGTAATCTTGGATCCAGAAACTCTACATCAAATGCTACATATCTGAGGTATAAAGTCATAACCTTGACATGTAGCTTATTAGATCTCATCTTTTGTAGTTTTGGGCTTGGTTTTGGGACCTTGGCTCGGATATCCAAAGAAAAGAGGTTCCCAGAGGTTGAGGGTGTAGATATGGCCTCTATATGACCTCTAGAGGATTAAAGTTGCAAACTTTAATAGCCTCCATATCCCATTTATGCAATATGTCCATTATGAAGCAAAAAATGAACCTTAGAGGGTGTTTCTAGCATGCATGGACGTAAAGTTGGAAACTTTAAATGATTCGCCCACCTTAGGACGTCATATCTGTAATTTGAGACGTTGGAATGAGAGTCTAGGGGCTTAATGGGTCAAGACCCTCTTTAAAGGAGCTAGGGTTTGGATTTGGAGCTTATTAAATGATCATTGGGGGTAAAGTTGGAAACTTTATCCTTCTAGACATCTCTATGGATAGGGATCTGAAGTTTGGAGCCTTTGGATTCAAGAATAATGGCTTAATGCGTTAAGTGGGTTGGCAGACTGAAGAACTCGACGAGTTCATAGGTGAACTCGACGAGTTGGGTTGGGGTTGCCCCGATTTTGTGAAAAACGGATGGGACTCGACGAGCTGTAGGAAAACTCGATGAGTTGGATCGCAATATCGCGATTCTGACTTTGGGGTGGAATCGACGAGTTAAAGGGTAACTCGACGAGTTGGGTCAACTCGGAGTGTTGACTTTGACTTTGACATTGACTTTGACTTTCACTTTCACTTTGACTTTCACTTTGAATTTGACCAAGGTTGACTTTTAAGGGTTTGAAGGGTTGAGTTGAATCTAAGGAGTTGTTTATGTTTAGGGATTTGATAAAGTTGATACGCGGAGCTTGGACCTATTCAGCTACAATTTACACTTGAGGTGAGTCTCCTCACCATACCAATGGTTCGAAGGCACCAAGGCCGGCCCATTCAGTTAGTTGTAGTGATTATTGTGAAATCACTAATTTTATGCCTAGTATGTGTTTACGTTCATGTGCTAGTATTATAGTGACTAGATATATGAAGACCGTTGGGGAACCCGTGGCAGTTGGATGTCAGACCATGGGGGGAGCCCATGGCTTTCCAGGTAAAGACTATGGAGGGATCCCATGGCAAGTAATTAAGACCATGGGGGGAGCCCATGTCATATAGGTATAAGACCCTTGGGGGAGCCCACGATATCCTGGAGTAAGACCTTGGAGGGTTTCCACGACATCCCTATATGTTTATATGCATGGTTTATGTGGTTAATATAGGTATGTGATTTAAATGAAAAAAAATTATTGAAAATTTGGGCTGGTACAAGTTGGTATCTGAGCCTTGGTTTGAGGGATTCGGGCACACTCTCGGGTGTGTCAGGACTCAAACTGAGGAAATGGTAGAACTGTTTTCAAAAATCAAAAGTCAAAAACGTATTAAAACCGAAAAAGGGAGAGTGCAATGCGCGTAATCGGCCGAGCTCAAGTAAGTGCTTCCCCAATATGTTAGCCAAGCTATATTCGAAATTTGATAACCGAATGGATTCTGCTATGTGTATGCTTTCAAAGTTGTATACGGTCAGGATCTTATAGCCTTAGAATAATTGATTTGGCCTTATTTCATGTTCCTTGTCTAGTTGTGGTCCTAGGGTAGAGTCTGTTATTCGACAGTCTATTTGATCATGTTCTATGTATAACTTGCATGAATAGGGCAACCTGATATGATTGATTTGAGTTATGGATTGATGGGACGGAGCAAATCTTAGGATAGCCTAGGATTTGAGTTATGTGGTAGTTTGTGAGATATGTTTTGTTCTAGGGAGAATTAGAGTTATCAAGTAAAGCCTTGGGGAAGGTACAAGTAGGTGTGGAAGGTAGTATTGGGCCCGTACTACTGAAAGCACATGACTTGTACCCGAACCAATGTTATATCTGGAAGCTGTAAGGAGACCGGTACGGAGGAATCCCCCTTTTTGAATATCTTGATCATTCTGTTTTTTGGTATTTTCAGTTGAGGATGGTGATGATCACACGAGGATCGGGTTCAGGATCAAGATCGGGGTCGGGCTCCGGTATAGAGCCTATTGATGAGAGGTTGCGCGAGCTTATCGCATCCGCGGTTACGAGGGGCATTCTTGAAGGTACCCCAGTAATTTTCGGGACCGTCAAGGAGGGGATGATGGAGATCATGGAGGAGCGGCTTAGGTCTTCCCGTGCCGAGATTGATGCGGGCCAGGTCGGGGTCCGAATTCCCTCGTTCCGGGAGTTCAAGGTGTGTGGGGCGCCTGAGTTCTTTGAGGTCAGGGACCCCATAGCTAGTCGATGTTGGGTGGCAGACATGGAGAATGCCCAACACACGAGCTTTTCCCCCGACGCGGCAAAGGTTGGTTTGTTTCGTGCATGTTGAGGGACCGAGCCAGGGACTGGTAGGAGGAGGTAACCCGCCAGGTGGGATCAGTCGGAGTGGCTGAGATGTCATGGGAGGAGTTTGTTAGGCGATTTGATCTGGAGTTTACACCATCCATTGAGGTGCAACAGTTAGTGAGGGAATTTCAGGAGCTACATTAGACCACCGAGACTGTCGCGGAGATCATCGCCAAGTTTCGGGAGCGAGCACTATTGATTCCACAGTATGCTGCAGATGAGGATATAAGGAGGACGAGGTGTCATTCCATGCTGAGGGATGATATCCGGGATTTTGTGAGCTTTTCAGGGTGAAAAAACCCTGAATGAGATGGTGGAGAAGGCCCAGGAACAGGAGATGGAGTTGGAGCTCCGCGCCAAGCAGAAGCCAGAGCAGGTTCAGATAGTTGTATGTCAGGCTAAAAAGCCTAAGACCTCTGATTCTTCTAGTAGGGGCCAGCAGGGCCGGGGCCGATGTGCTAGGTGCGGTAAGCCGCACAGTGGGGATTGTCGAGCGGCAGGCTCGGGATGTTACGCGTGTGGCCAGTCGGGCCACGTGAGCAGGGATTACCCCGAGAAGGGCTTGATTTGTTTCCACTGCAACCAGACTAGTCATAAAAAGGCCGATTGTCAGAGGTTGCAGTGAGGAGGAGGAGTAGTGGCGGCGCCTGTGCTCGACACAATGAGGATCACTAATGGCCGCCCTGCCAAGGCGGAAGCTCCTGCGGTGAAGAGCCGCGTATTTCAGCTGACTACTGTGGAGGCCAGGGCAGTGCCAGATGTCGTGGCTGGTACGTAATCTATTTTTCCTGTTTGATATTTATTGATTATGCTTATGTATGTATGGGCTCTTGTATAGGAACCTTTTTGGTCTATGGTATGTTGGCTCATGTTCTTTTCGATTCAGGAGCTACCCAATCGTTTGTATCTCTTGCGCTCAGCAAGAAGTTACGGGATGCTCCGGGGACTTTGGATTCCCCGCTTGAGGTTGAGATTGCGGATGACCGTACCGTGAGTTCTACGAGGGTATATCGGGAATGTGTCCTGAATGTGTTTGGGGAGAGGTTCCAGGTCGATCTGGTTCCGATACCGTTGTGAGGATTGAAGGTGATCGTCGGAATGGACTGGTTGGGGGCCAATGGGGCCATGATAGATTGCGAGCGCCAGCTGGTGAGAGTTTGAACCCCAAGTGGGGGAGAACTGGTTATTCATGGGGAGAGAGCCTCGTAGGGGCCAACCCTCTATCCGGCTGCGAGGGCTAGGAGACTTCTTCATCAGGGTTGTTCGAGATTTTTGGCATATATCTCGGACAAAAGTGTTAAGACCATGACAGATTTGAGCAGTGTACCGGTTGTACGTGATTTTCAGGATTTCTTTCCTGAGGATTTGCCTGGAGTGCCTCCGGAGAGGCAAGTAGAGTTTCGCATTGATTTGGTGTCGGGTGTTGCTCCCATAGCCAAGGCACCGTACCGGCTAGCTCCGCTTGAGAAGTTCTCCGTGGGAAGCACCGATCCTGTTTGTGACGAAGAAGGACATGTCACATAGGATGTGTATCGATTATCGGGAGTTAAACAAGCTAACGATGAAAAACCGTTATCCTCTTCCGCGGATCGATGATTTGTTCGACTAGATTTAGGATGCATCTTGGTTTTCCAAGATCGATCTTCGGTCGGGGTACCATCAGATGAAGATTAGGGAGGAGGATACACCGAAGACAACTTTCAGGACTCGATACGGTCACTATGAGTTTGTGGTCATGCCATTCAGGCTCACCAATGCCCCGACAGCGTTCATGGACCTCATGAACAGGGTATGTAGGCCGATGTTGGATCGGTCTATCGATGATATCTTGGTCTATTCAAATACCAAGGAGCAGCACAAGCAGCATTTGAGGGAGGTATTGGAGACGCTGAGGACGGAAAGGCTTTATTTCATGTTCTTAAAGTGCAATTTCTGGTTGTGTGAGGTGTAGTTTTTGGGGCACATAATCAACCTAGAGTGTATTTTGGTTGATCCAGTCAGGATTGAGGCAGTGATGCGATGGGAAATACCAAAGAATGCATCTAAGATCCATAGCTTCTTGGGCCCATCGGGGTACTACCGGAGATTTATTCAGGATTTCTCGAAGATCGTCGTACCTTTCACTCGCTTGACCAAGAAGAATGTGACTTTTCGGTGGGGCATAGATCAACAGTTGGCTTTCAAGACCTTGAGACGGAGATTATGTGAGGCCCCGATTTTAGCACTACCCGAGGGATTGGATGATTTGGTGGTGTATTGTGATGCGTCTACCTAGGGGTTAGGGGTTGTTTTGATGTAGAGGGGGCATGTGATCGTGTACGCCTCGAGGCAGCTGAAGCCTCATGAGGCGAACTACCCCACTCATGACTTGGAATTGGGGGCGGTAGTGTTTGCGCTCAAATTATGGAGGAACTACTTGTATGGAGTCCGATTCACCATCTTTACTGACCAAAAAAGTCAGAAGTATTTGATTGATCAGCAGAACCTTAACATGCAGCAGAGGAGGTGGTTGAATGTACTGAAAGATTACGATTGCGAGCAATCAGTACCACCCCGGGAAGGCCAATGTGGTGGCCGATGCCTTGAGCTGCAAGGCGGGGAGTGCTTCGATCAGAGATGTTTGTTTGAGGATGACGGTGATTTCTCCTTTGATTGATATGATCAAGGAGGCTCAAGTGGAGGGTTTGGAGAGAGAAAAGTGGAAGATAGATGTAACACCTCGACTCTCAGGGACAAACTTTTCAATCCTATATTTCCATTTGAAAGTCGACTCGACGAGTTGGATGCCCTGACTCGTCGAGTAGGCACAGTTTTGGTCGCAGGTTTTAAGTGACCAACTCGACGAGTCGGAGGACCGACTCGACGAGTTGGAGCTGGAGGATGAAACCCTAATTTATGGGGTTTTGCACCCTATTTAAAGGGTCATTAGCCTCCCTTACAGCCTCCTTTGAGTCCAAAAACCCTAAGTCGCATTTTCTCTCCATATTTGTGTGTTTTAGGCTTGGAAGGTGGATCTTGGTGAAAGGAGCTTGAAGATCAAGAAGCTTTGAGAAAGGAACAGTTGAGGATCTGAACTCTACTCCATTTTAGCATCACTTGAAGGTAACAAGTCGTTACCTTGAGCTTCCTTCTATCTAGATCTCTTTATGTTAAAGATTAGGGCCATTTTAGCTTGTTTGGTGTTTCATTTCGGGTATTGAGCATGATCTGAAGTTGCAACTTCAGATCTAGACTTATCCTGGTTCTTATGGTCATAAAGCTTCAGCCTTTAGCAAGATAATACCTTAACCTCACTTAGAACCTCTTCTCTAGCTTGATTTTGGCCATTAACACCTTGCATGTACGTAAAGTTTGCAACTTTACGTAGGAAGTATGATCTAGGAACTCAGATCTGCAATATGGAGCTTTGGGGTGGCTTATAACCATCTGTATGGAGAAAGGACTGAAGAGAATCGACGAGTTGCATGGCCAACTCGGCGAGTCCGATGAAGATTAGCCTTGAAAGTTTCTACATGAACTCGGCGAGTCAGTAGGATGACTCGACGAGCCAGTTAGGGTTTCCTCGACTTCTAAACACGTATAGACTCGACGAGTTGGTAGTAAACTCGGTGAGTCAGTGAAGGTTTTATGATCTTCTAAACCCTTAAGGAACTCGACGAGTTGCTAGTTGCACTCGACGAGTTGAGTCAACATGAACTGTTGACTTTGACCGTTGACTTTGACTTTGACCAAGGGTTGACCAGTTGACTTTTGGGGGTATTCTGGTAACTTGGAAATTTATGGGAATGGACTTATGGTAAATATAGGTGGTGGAGTTCGTGACTGTGGTTCGAGATTTTGATCTTATCACTTCAGTTCGAT
The DNA here is from genome assembly GCF_052849685.1 of Lactuca virosa. Taxonomy (NCBI): domain Eukaryota; kingdom Viridiplantae; phylum Streptophyta; class Magnoliopsida; order Asterales; family Asteraceae; genus Lactuca; species Lactuca virosa. The sequence goes on along the minus strand of NC_136426.1, from coordinate 107,585,698 downwards.
AGTTGTGAGGTGAGTTTTCCTCACTAGTATGAGCTGTTAGATTAGAATCCTGGTAGGTAGGATGGTATTATGTTGCTATGATATGTAGATCAGTATCCTGGTAGATAGGATGATGTTATGCTAGTATGATCGATTAGATCGGTTCGTATGTCTATAGAATGTTATGTGATTATCTGAAATAGGTGCACATGTTGATTGGAGGTTGAGGCTCCTATGCTTTGTGCGAGAGCCAATAGATGATGTTGTTGCTTGTTTTATTATTATGCATTGTTGCTTGTTTTATTATTATGCATTGTTATGATACTGTACATGACGTCCTCCGCCCCCGAACGTTTCCGCCGTTCTGGTTTGGGGGTGTGACAGCAATAATGAGGTTTCTCTTCTTGGGACATCTACCCCAATGTGTCGGAATAACCACCAAATCAATAACCGAAACAAAGGCCTCAATAGGAATACCACACTAATTAAACACCCACTTAACACTTCCTTAGAAAAAGGGTTGCCGACTAAGAAGTGATTAGTCTCATCGGGACCACTGGAACAAGGAATACAATCTAAACCTGCTACAATGATGCCACGACGAACCAACGCCGAAGCCTAATGAATCCTATCAAGACACACACGCCAAACGAAGCAAATAACTTTAAGGAGCACCAAATGAACCCAAACAATCGGATTTGGGACAACAATAGTGAACACAGAGTCGATGACAGCATGGAGCTCATTGACGTGAAAAAGCCATCCGAAGAAAGCTGGCATCTCCAACAATCCGCCTCACATTGAAATTGGAAATTCGCAAGAAGACCACGTGTAACATCCGTGGTTTGAGGTAATGTTAATTATTTAATTTTCGTAATTTAATTATTGGACTATGAGATTAATATTGGATTTTTGAGTTGGGCCTCAGTGAGTGGGCCATTAGATATTGGGCTGCCCGAGGACGTACGCGGGGTGTATTGCAGCATTGGATGCAGGGGAATGATACGCGTACGCGCAGCGTACACGAGCAGACTCAAAACCCTAATTTTTAGGGTTTAAGCCATATAAATACAACATTATGTCCCAAACCCTAGCCTCCTTACCAGCCTCTCAAACTCAGAAACCCTAGAAACCTTACATTCCTCATCTTTGTGTGATTTTGGTCTTGTGAAGCTCATTTTGGTGATTTGAAGCTTGGAAGGAGAAAGAAGAAGTTGAAGAAGAAGAACTTGAGTAACTTTAGCTCAAGGATCTAAGATAGCATCACCATTTAGCACTCATTTTAGGTAAAAAGCTCACAACTTGCCTCATGAGTGCTTAGATCTATGATAATGGTGTTCTGGGACCTTTTTGGTCCCAAGAATGGATTTTTATGGTCCAAATTCGTTTCTAGGCTTAGGGTTGCCACCCTTAGTGCTATATGAGTCCCAAGAACAAAAAAGTTTCCATATTGAAGGTCCTATTGTGGCCATGCATGAGTTCTAGTCATTTCCATGGAAGTTAGTTGTCATATTTCAAGTTTGGGTCCATTTGGTGGGTTCCAAGCCACCAAGTAATCGATTCTATGGGTTAAGACACTTTAGTGGACTCAGATCTGTGTTTGGAGCTTAAGGTCTTAAGGGATTAATCCCTTTTGGAGTTTATGGCTTAACAGGGTAGACGTTGGGCGTACAAGCCCATACACGCAGCGTACAAGCCATGCAGCCTGTACGCTTAGCGTATAGAGGAGTGCGCCCCACGTACTCACTGGATTCAGATTCTTCCTAGTTTGGGCCTCGGTTTGGGCCAATCTTTGGACTTCTTAGCTATTGGGCCTTAGTGGGCTATCAGAAGTTAGTTATTAGGTTAAGGACATGTTTGGGCTTAAAGGAAGGCCATTTGAGAAATTGGGCCTAATTTAGAAATTTGGGCCATAAGTGGGCCATTAGTGTGCTTGGAAAGGCTATATAGAATTGGACCATGGATGTTATGTAATTGGGCCTCGGTTATGGTCCAAATTAATAATCAGGGGTAAAATGGTCATTTTACCCTAAGAAGGAGTATTGGATTTTGACTAAGTGTTATTTTGGTAATGTTAGCTCGAGGAGTCATCGGGACAGCCGTTAGAGATTCCTTACCGTGAGATTTTGCATTCATCTTTGCAAGGTGAGTTTTCTCGTGTAGGAACGGGTCTAAGGCACCAAGGTCGGCCCGTATGTATGCTTATATGTTTTTGGATTTTATCCGATGTCGGGCGGTGCCCGATGTAGGTTTATATGTTTCCGGATTCCGATCCGATGTTAGGCAATGCCCAAGGAATATTTGTATGCTTGATGTCTTCGTGATTCTTGCATGTGTCTGTTTTTGTATGTTTCCGGATTACGGTCTGATGTCGGGCAATGCCCGAGGAATGTTTGTATTCTTCCAGATTTCGGTCCGATGTCGGGCGGGGCCCGAGGAATGTTTATATGTTTATGTTATGTGATTATTTATGTGTATTTGTTAATATGTTTATATGTCTACCAAGATTTGCTCGATGCCGGGCGGGGCCTGATGTAGCGGGCGGGGCCCATGATATGTTATTATGTGATTATGTGTATGGTATGTGGTAGTTTGGGGAGACTCATTAAGCTTCGTGCTTATAGTTTTCAGTTTTGGTTTCAGGTACTTCCGGTAGCAAGGGGAAGAGCTCGGGATGACTACAGTGCACACACCATGATTTTAACCTGGGATATTTTACTGTGATATATTGACATGTGTTTTAATATGATGTTTTGAGATATTAGGACTATTATTTTGATGAAATGGTTCGATAACTATGGTTTATTTATGACTTAAAACGAAATTTTTGGACTGTATATTTGGGATGTTTCAAGTTGGTATCAGAGCCTTGGTTTGAGGGATTCGGGCACACTCTCGGGTGTGTCTGAACTCAAACTGAGGACCTGGTATAAAATTTTTAAAAAGAAAAAGCATTTTTGTAAAAAGGATTTTGAAAAGAGAAAAGGGTGTGGTGCATGCAATCAGCCGAGCTCAAGTAAGTTTTCCCCAAATTACCCATACAAGTTTATGTTATGATATGATTATGAGAACTGCATGCTAGATTGGGGCTAAGTATCTAGGAAGGATGCCTTGTATGCCTGTTATATGTGTATGAAAACTGTTGGATTAGTGTCTAAGTCCATAACTATAATTGGTATGTATTCGACCCGACTTGGCATGGTCCATTTGGGTTGCATGGCATCAGAACGATTTGGATAGACTTTTGTGAGAAAAGGATATTTATGATTTATTAATATACAATAAGCTCTAATATATTAATATGAAATCATATTATTTAATTAGTATTGATCAAGAATTAATTTGGAATTAATTATGTGATCTAAAGACACTAATTAAATATATGGGGATTGATTGCGTAAATCATTCATTCTTATATATGTGGGCTTATGACCCATAGTTCTTCATGTTGGGCTAAACCCATGGAGTAACCCATGGATAATCCAGGGAGGTTTTAACCCATGGAGCATGAAGAATATGGAAAGACATGAGTTACATAGTGTAACCCTAATAGCCACAATATATAAGGACCCCATGGCTCAAGAAATCGGCCCAAAAAGGGCTTCATATGAGAGGGCTAGCCGATTTGAGCATAAGGACTTTTCTCTCAAGTTATTCCAAGTTGTTGTTGGTGATGTGTGAATCATTTGAGGTGTCACACTTGAGGCACTCGGCTCTTAAGCTCCATGGAATCAAGCTACAACACAAAAGGTATATTACTCTAACTAGTATATTATTTGGTAATTGAAATTGCATGCTAGTTATAGGTTTAATGCCTTGGAAACCATTTGCATGTATAATTAGTGAAAACATAGATCCAAGGTATTTAGGGTTGTATGTTCACTATAGGATGTTGTATTATACTAATTCTCATCAGTGGTATCAGAGCCAAGGCTTGTTTTCAAGTTATACTTGCGGAAATAGCTTAAAAATCGAAAATTCTGGCTTTCTGGGCACTGGACTCGCCGATTCCACTGATGGACTCGCCGAGTCCAAGAATAAATTCGTTCTACTCATCGAGTAGGTTCATACACTCGATGAGTAGAAGCCCCTGACAACATATTTGCGACTTTTAAGGCTAGAATTGGACTAGAATCATTACCCTAAGCTATTTTTGAACCTATAAACCTGTTTTTGATGTGGTAATGTTCATTCTAATCCAATTCAAAAGATAATTGTCAATGGATTCATGTTTTGTATTAGTTTAATGGTTAGGCTAATTACATGAAAATTGTTTGATATGAATTATCTTGTTCTTATGAGTTAGCTTAGATTAATAGAAAAGTTATGTGATAATGTGTTTTCAATCCAAATTGATCTAAAAGTTATTCATAAAATGTGTTTTTGTAACTTGTCCTCAAGTTATATGAAAAGTCACATTTATGATTTTTAAAAATCATAAGATTTCTATAAGTTATGAAAATGAAGAGTCTCATTTTTAAATGCTTTAAAGTCTTCCATAACTTGTCCTCAAGTTATGGAACTTGAAGAGTTTTTTCATTAAAACTACTTTAAACACATAGGTTATGGAATTGAAAAGTTTTTTGAATTGTTCAAAACTTGCCCTCAAGTTTTGGAATTTGTAAAGTTTCCCCATGAATACTTTAATTCCAAGTTAAGCCCTTAGAGTTTTAAAAGTTAAAATTCAACCCTTATATTATTATAATATTAATAGTTAATAGTTATATATATATATATATATATATATATATATATATATATATATATATATATATATATATATATATATATATATACTAGGTTACAACCCGTGGAAACCACGAGTAAAAAACTTAAAAACAAATTTATATTATTAATAAGAGTTAAGTTTGTTTAGCATTTTTTGTATTGATTATTTAAAATTAATATTAATATAAATTTGTAAAAAAAATATATAAATTTAAATATATGTTAAAGAGAAACACAATCAATCCATGTAAAGGTAAATATGAAGATAACTAAAATGCATCTTTCAATATGTGAATGCTTTATGAAGTGTGAGGGCAAATCATTATTTTTTGATTTTAGGGAGCAATGAAGAAACACCATGTGGCATCTATTAAAGCATGAAAATAAAATATGGAAACAAATTCAATATTATGATTTACAATGCTATATAAAAAATAAAATATTAAAAAATGTAATAAAAATAAAATCAAAAAACATAATTGTTTGAATTTAAAAACTATAAAGCATTTATAAATTCCTAAAAATTTCCTTATACACAACATTGGAAGTTTTGTTTGTAAGTCTACCATCCTTATCTAAAATTAACAATTTCAATCATTCTCTACTTTGAACTCTAGATAAGACAACATACAACTGTCCATGTGAAAAAACAGGATCTTTGAGATATAGACCAACCTTTGATAACGACTGCCCCTGACTTTTATTAATTGTCATTGCAAAACATACAGCCAATGGAAATTATCTTCTTTGAAATTTGAAGGGAATTTTTTTTTCAGATGGACTTAAAGACATTCTTGGAATAAAGGTCTGCTTTCCAATGTTAGTTCCAGATATGATAGTTGCCTCAATAACACGTTTGCCCAGAGATTTCACTTGTAGTCTAGTGCCGTTACATAAGCCATTTTTCTGATCAATGTTTCTTAGTAACATAACTGGAACACCGACCTTTAAAATTAACTTGTGATTTGGAAAACCTGATACTTTAAGACCATTTAAAATATCTGGGTAGTATAAATTGGGATCAAGCTTTCTAAATTTATCTTCTATAAGCTTGGCGAGGGCATTTTCGTCATTTATCAACCGGTGGAGTGACTTTTGTTTTGATGTCTGGTGCAGGGCATTTTGGTCCTTTTTTGTGTCTTTGTAGTGTATACATGTACGCAATTTATATTGGCGAGGGAATTTTCGTCATTTGAACATACTTATAACATGAAAAAGAAAAGTACAATGCCTTCATTGGTAATTATTTTGAATTTTATTTCATATATATATTGGTAATAAAACTCTTTAAATATATATTTGTTTTTTTTTTCTCTTACACCATCAATAGACACACATATCTCATGGAACTACATGATACGACACACATATATTTGTTTTTTAATAAACATATGTTTTAAAGCAATAACCATAATGGATTCGCGAGGAGTAAGGTATGATATGTGAAATTGATAGTGGAATAATATTAAAATGAAAAGTTAGGAAGACCACAAAATCAATTATTCATTGAAAATATCGTTTTTCATGGGGACTTCACCACTTGGATCTGTATTGCTATAGAAAGGTATTGATCTGGTGACCTCAAGACGTTCCAATGTTACATATGTGATGTCAATATCACCACATCTTAAGAAAAATTAACCAGTGTTTTTGGTTCTATTTAAAATGTCCATTGTCTGTCTAATTGTTAAAGGGGTAAACTGGTTTCTCCCATGCTCCTTTATTAAAAAAATGCAATGTTAATTAAAATCCAAGTCATTAAAGAAGGTGATATGTGTGTAAATAAGCAGTTAAATTGTCTGTCTAATTGTTAAATGGAAAGTATTACCTCAACAATTCCAATTGCATTCCTATTTCCTGTTATCATGTGTGTATTGTCCCAATTACACCAAAAATTCACAAACCTTTATAGGATTATTTATGTTTTTTTTCTGTGTACATGTTAGGAATATCATTTTATTACAAATAATAGCATCTCATTTTCTTATTGGTCTGTTGCATCTGTACAACACCACCCTACTTCATTTTTTTCTATATTTGCTTCTGTTGCATTTTTTTAATGTATGAGTGGATCGGGCCAATTACTATAATAATGTCAAAGATAGTAGAGTATATGGGTTTAATTATTATTTTCAATCATTGAATTATTTGCTTATCATGATCTTCTCATGGATTAGTGCAATCAAATTATAAAAGGGTATTTCGGTCCTTTTATGGGTTTTGATGTATTAACGATTTGGTGTAACAAAAATATACTCCTTTTTATTTCAATTTTAATATATATTCCAAGTTAGTGTGGATTAGATTGTTTTGGTGACACGCAGGGGAGAAAAGGAATTGGTTTGTTGTTTTGAAGTTTTTGTGTTATAATATGGAAAAAAAAGGCAATATGGTTATTTTGAAGTATTTATTATATTCTGACATTCATATTTAGACTAATTATTTTTTGAAGTATTTATTAATTAGTAATGTATTTATTCTCACTTGTGTCACTAAATGAGTGCTCTATGCAAATTATTATATTACATGTTAAAACCACAGAGTGTAACAAAGAGAAAAAAAAAACCCAAATTTTCTTGTTTTTACGGCATTTGTTTTTGCTTTATTATTGGGAGAAGCAGAGCATAAAGGGAATGATCAATCATCAAAAGCATCAGATTAACCAAGTGTAAGTTCATCTAACAAACAAGTTTTTTGTTTTCAGTTGAAATAAAAAAATAGTAACAAAGTTTTCAATTGACATCAAATCTACATCACTTGGGCATGTTTTCTTTCTTGATGGCAAATTTTTTAAAAGAAAGAAAACGAAAGTAAAATGCTATAATGCAAATAGTCGGGCTTGTTTTCTTTCCAGGTAAATCTAACATTGTTTCTTTTCTAATCCAAATGTTTTTTCTGGTTTAAAGTATCACAGACTCATATTATTGGCAAGCCAAAATGCAAACAGAAATCATAGCCCTTCCCTTTTGGAGAAAACTTGTGATTTAATAAAAAAAGTTTCCATAATATTTTGAATTTGTTGTTAGTGTGGCAAGAAAGATTGATGGTCGACATTGGCATACTTTTTTTCTGCTGCTGGTAGATCAACCGAGTAAGGTTGCTTTGCATCCCAAATGTCTTTTGAAGGTATTCTTTCAATATAGAGAAAGGGTAAAGTGGTAAAAATACAACTCGAAACCTAATATAGTTTCCATTTTCGTAAAAATCCAGGCAGGGGTAGGGGTATATACCGTGAATCAAACATTCCAGTCAAAGTCCAATACGCCAAATAAACCTTAAATTCGTAAAAATCCAGGCAGGGGTAGGGGTATATACGGTGAATCAAACATTCCAGTCAAAGTCCAATACGCCGATTAAACCTCACCATGTTATGTCCTTCTATGGGAAACAGGGGCGTGCATATACACATTGAGAAGCAGAATTGAGAAGAAGAAACTTACCGAAAGGATTGAAGTCTGTGATTGAATATCCGATAAGTCTATCCGATAAGTCAAGTGTCGATGATGCAAAACCTTGGAATCAGGATGCTGTAAAGAAAGATTGATATCATATGTTTCAAGTATATATTGAGCATAATATGATCAAATCGCCGTATCAATCAAAATTAAATGTAATCGATATGATTGATATGGATACCATAATAACATGCTCTTAATCGGGTATCTAATGAATTTCAGTAAATATATACAGCTGTTATCAGTGATAAAAATTGAAACAAAACAGGGGCGTTATATGGATTCCATATTCCATTCCATATCCATATTCCATATTCCATATTTTCCATTTTCCATATTTCATATTGAACTGTACGTTAAACAAAGAAGGGGTAAAACCGGTATTTTACATTGGCAGAATACTGATGTTTTGAAGTGACACGTGGACATATGGTTTTGTTTATTAGATAGGGAGATAAGAACAAAGTCAGTCTTACCGTTAGTAGGCCTTATTCACGAAGCCGGTCTATAAGGGGGTATAAGGTTATTTCCTATAAAATGGCAGTTTAATGGGTGTACACTCTCACCCACAGCTTCCTTGACTGGTGGAGGGTCGTTAGCCGAACGGGTTTGACAGGACTCTAATTCTCCCTTCATTAAAAGTATAATGATAAATACTAAGTAACTAAACACTTATAAATTCTCAATCTTAGTTACTTAGGAAAATGTGAATTTGGTGCTAACCCATGAAATTACACTTTGCACTTTGCTTAAGTCGTTAGTGGAGCGTGTGTGGTTAACCGGCACGCTAACTTGGATTTAACAAGGTTGGCAAAGGGTGGCTTAAGGTTTATCATAGATCGGTGGAGTGCGTGTGGTTAACCGGCACATCGATTAGGTGATAAAAATTAAGAGTACCAAGTATATTTGCATGGTTATTCACACCTTGTTTTGTGATCCTCGGCCTCCCAGTCACAAAACTTGAGTGGGCACACTCGAGATTTAAACATGCCATTGAATAGTTCAATGAATCTCAAAAGATCTAGGAGTATCAAACCAATTAAAACCTAATACCTATTTCGTTTTTCATGGTGGAAATTGGTGAATCGTCATTTGCCTACCTTCAAATATTTTATAGCTTGGATTACGGCATCCCTCTTCCAAGTTATAAAAGTATTGTGTTGGGTCCTAGCCTTAATATTTCATATTGGGTGTTATATTAAGGACTTAAATCAACTAACTTGAATATCTCCCATTGTAGAGGTCTGGTTCAGACAACTATGATCTTCCCAAATCCCTAGGAACAAGCTTTCCTAATGAAGATGATGTCCCGTGGTTGGTTCATGTAAATCATACTTCTCTTCCTTCATCTCCTCCAATTATTCTCCCTAACCCACAAGTTCTTGAAAAGTTCAAGGTCACTCAAGCCCTATTGGCAAGCAAAGTCTATGTGTGCTCACATCTTGGAGATAAAGTCACATATTGACAAACCGGGAGAGTTGGGTGTCAAGGTCTTGAGGAAGTTGGTTGTTGACTAGGTTCTTCAATCACTTTCTAAGTCACATAGTGAGTTCCTTTAGGACTACTACATGACAGACCATGACATGACCCTTAATGATCTTACCTATTTGCTTGATGTTGCTAAATCAGCAATGATTTGGAGCACGGGTAAAGCAAATTTGATTGGAAGATTGACTTCCCAAACTTCCATGGACATTGACAACGGTAACATTAGAAATCCAGAAAAGCTTTCTCTTCCCAATGGAAAGGGATCGGCCATAGTCAACTCGGTTGACCAAATGGTAAAGAGAAAGGCTAAGTCTGAGACAGTCTCGTGTACCATTCCCAAAGAGTCCATATGCTTATATTGCCAAAGGAAGGGGCATTGGTTGCGAAGCTGCCCTATTTACCTGAAAGATCATAAGGTTGGTCGAGTCAAAAAGTTTGACTCTACTTCAGGTAAGTCCACTATCTAACTCTATTAAGTTCCTATTTGGAGATTATTATTACATGATGTGACTGGGTCACATGTTGAAGTTTTAAGAATCAAAGAAAAGAGAGGAAGCTTAAAGAAGAGTAAGCTGATTCTGATCGCGAAGATGGATTTCGATCGCATGGTTCGGTGAACAGAATTTTTGAGCTGCTGCTGAAGAGCTGTGATAGATTGTTTAGGAATAGATAACAACATAGTTTTCATATGCATTTGCATTGTAAGGATAAGTTTTTCACCAAGTTTTAAATAAAATAAAAGTTTCGTTTTTTATTTATTTTAAATATCCTTACAGTAGCATTTGTGAAAAATTGTTGTTTATATGATTCCATTGATAGCAACATTGGAAAATGGATTTGATTCTTTCACTTGTGGTAGTGTCATAATTTACCAAATAAGGAAAGATTCTCATCACCCAAGTTTCAGTTGGATAGAAACTTGGAATCATGCAAGTTGTATTGTATGATGAATGAGAATTTTCATCTTTGGAAAAATTAAGACTAATTCCTTGTTCACATGTATATGTGAGTCAAGTGAAGGACTACGGGATCGAGTACACATTCTTGTGCACTGGTCAAGTCCACCACAAAGATCGATAAGATTATCCATCATGATTTACTGAAGTTTAGTAAATATGGTTATACTTACAAGTTTAAGTATAATTCTGAAACATTGGAAAAGTTTCAATGTATGGCAGAACGAATGAGAAGAATGAAATTAGGCAGAAAGATAAAAGTTTCTCCAATCTGAAAAGATGGGAGAGTACTTTAGTATCGTGTTTTGTGATTATCTTAGTGATTATGAAACCATATCACAATTGATTCTCTAGGGACATCTTAGTACATTTGTTTGGCTAAGAAGAGGAATCATGGATTGTTGAAATGGTTAAATCAAAAGATGAATCATACTTCGTTCCTAAATTGAATCTTAGAGTAATACTCCAAGATTCTAACTTGAGTGACATAATCTTAAGAAGGTTTATAACACTTGTCAAATGTATGAGTAAAATGTGTTCTACTCTTGTACATTTGAAATTGGTAAGTTGTGATGTTTTGGATAAAACAGAGACCAACTAAGGCAAATTATGTGAAGTGTTTGCCTTGATAAGAATCCGCACTAACTCTTGAATATTTGCTTTGTCAAGGAATGGTTCTTGACAAGAGAATCTTATATGTCAAGAGGTCAGTGGGAGTCTTAAAGATCTTGAAAAGTTTCAAGAACTAATCAAGAATAAAACCTGTAGTTTATCATTAGCGCACGACTTGAGGTTTTGTAACCTATCGTGTTGACATACTCTTATTTCTGTGCCCATTCCAGTTAAAGTTAACTATACATCTGAGTTCTACAAGTTCTCATTGTTGGGACAACTACTTGGAAGCAATGGCAGGCCCTTGTGCTGCCAGGTGGCAAGAAGTTAAGATTGCACAAGTTCGGTCCATATGAGTTTGGATTTGTCACTAACCTCCCCTTGTGGTTATGACAAATTCACATGGATAGGAACACATACACCATAAAATCTAAGTGTCATAAGGTTTCTCTCCGATTCATGAAAATGATGGTGAGGAAACGCTTTCACTAAGTAGATTTTAAATAGATAGCAATTGTGATATTTGCATTCTCAAAGTCGTTAGTGGAGCGTGAGTGGTTAACCGGCACACTAACATGGACTTGTGAGAAATGGCAAAGGTCTAAACAATTGAGACTATGATTACGGCATCCCTTTTCATAGTTCTGGAAATTGTTTAGACACACATGTGAGCTATCTAAGGAAAGGTGTATGATTCTGATAAAGTTTTATCAAAGCATCTCGTATCAGAAATCTGAACTTTGGTAAGAAAGCCAATAAAGTATTGATTTCTAGAAGTCCAGCTGATTTCTAAGTACATGTCAAAGCTAGTGGGAGTATAAGTGTTATGCTAATAATCATCATGTTAGTGGGAGCATGATAATTATGATAAGTGTTGCAATATTGGCAATGTTAATTATAGAAAACAAAAGTTTCAATTGGGAAAAGTTGTTTTGCTATAATTAAGGGAGAGGAAATTATACTTCATTTCAATTCAAAAAGCTTAGATTGAGATTTTAATCATCTTTAGTCAAGGATATATATATATATATATATATATATATATATATATATATATATATATATATATGAATTTTATGTTGGAATGGTTCAACATAAGGAAATTATATATATATATATATATATATATATATATATATATATATATATATATATATATATATATATATATATTGCGTTCTCAAATTCGATTATGATTACGACATCCCTCTTCATAGTCGAATTATGAAAACATGGCAAATAAAAAATATTGCAGCAAAAGACTGATCTAGGTTCATGTCTTTATGTGAGACATCATGAATCGTGTCCCATATGCTTCGGGTTTAGGATCGATTTCATGTGCTATAATATTTATCTGTTCTAAATTTTCCAAATGCCTAGGACATTAAGAGGGGAAAAGGTCTAGAATTGGATATGACTAAAATGATTAAGCAATTATCGAGGACAGTCTGAGGTTTACCAAAGATTGGTTGCTCATGGACAATTGGAAGTATGGTGTAAATTTTTGGAAAGGACATATTGACATATTCTGGAAAGAGGCAACTCTTGTTCAGAAGTGATAGTCAAAATGGGAATATGAAAATGTTTTCATAGGTGGAAGTTATTCTTTAAATCTGTGTAAGATTAGAAAACTTAATGCAAGAAGGATGTTCAAAGCAATGTACTTTGAATTTGAGACTTCGCTTCCATGGAATTGCTCTCCATTGGAATACTCTGTAATGTCTGTTGGCAAGTCTTTGTGACTTTGTGCATAGTCATTACAAGAGGATCAATGCATATAAGTTTAGAATCTAATAGATTTCCGTAAGTGGCAGGAATTTGGAATTCTTACATTTACGATAAGAATTTGGGATTGCGAAATGGGAATCATTGGAATCATGTTCGATTTGTCTATTTCACGAAGTAAGGATCATAGACAAACATAGTGTGCATACTTGGAGTATGGCATAACTGTTGTTTGGACAAAACATAGTGTGCATGCTTGGAGCATGGCATGACTATTGTTTTGATTCAAGTATAAAGTTGATTGTTTGAAACATTATACAATGAATAATGAGTAATCAATATGGTGTTTAAATAAAAGGTGTTTTATTTACTCTCAAAGGTGCTTGGGACCATAAAGGATTAGTATTATTCTTGTGTTTCACTTTGCATGTTTTGACTTCCAGAATAGCTAGGTTATTCTTTCCGAATGACTAAGTTATTATAAATTCTCCACAGTCAGTCATATGTTGGAAGTAGATATGAATCAAGACTGTCATGAAGTGGCTTGTAGATGTCTAAGGTGTTGGACATAGCAAGAGTTGCTACAACATTCATGAGTGCTCATAAGTTCTGAGTATTGTATTAAACCCACGCTCATTTGAATCACTTCATGGATTTTATCACGAGTGATCATGAGACGATAATATATTATATTCTTCAAACCTAGAGATATGAGTTGTTGAATATGAGTTGGTTATACATTGATTGTACGAAAACGCATTGGTAACTCAATGTTATAAAACGTACCTTTGTGTATGATTCAACGAGTAATAGAACAAGCATATGAGTCGAATTTTATCCATTCCTTTTACCCTTGGAGGGATAAAAGTGATATATGTGGGCCCCTTGATGATTTAGTGATGACAAACGTAAGTTCTCGGCCGGGCCTGGACTGATTTGATTTGTTCAATTAGTCAGTCGTCATAAATCGGAAATCGGGAAACAACAGATGGACAGAGAGAATGATTATAATCCATGTCTCAGTCCATATGATATCTAGAATGGAGGAAAATATGATCCCTTATCTAATGGACACGTCGTTGATTTGTTTAGAGTTCGACAGCGGATTTAAGAGCTACGATTGCTAGTCGAGTTTTGGAGTCATACGCAATAATAGTTTTAGACTTATCCAAGTGGGAGACTGTTGGATTAGTGTCTAAGTCCATAACTATAATTGGTATGTATTCGACCCGACTTGGCATGGTCCATTTGGGTTGCATGGCATCGGGACGATTTAGATAGACTTTTGTGAGAAAAGGATATTTATGATTTATTAATATATTATAAGTTCTAATATATTAATATGAAATCATATTATTTAATTAGTATTGATCAAGAATTAATTTGGAATTAATTCTGTGATCAAAAGACACTAATTAAATATATGGGAATTGATTGTGTAAATCATTCATTCTTATATGTGTGGGCTTATGATCCATAGTTCTTCATGTTGGGCTAAACCCATGGAGTAACCCATGGATACTCCATGGAGGTTTTAACCTATGGAGCATGAAGAATATGGAAAGACATGAGTTACATAGTGTAACCCTAATATCCACAATATATAAGGACGCCATGGCTCAAGAAATCGGCCCAAAAGGGTTTCATATGAGAGGGCTAGCCGATTTGAGCATAAGGACTTTTCTCTCAAGTTATTCCAAGTTGTTGTTGGTGTTGTGTGAACCATTTGAGGTGTCACACTTGAGGCACTCGGCTCTTAAGCTCCATGGAATCAAGCTACAACACAAAAGGTATGTTACTCTAACTAGTATCTTATTTGGTAATTGAAATTGCATGCTAGTTATAGGTTTAATTCCTTGGAAACCATTTGCATGTATAATTAGTGAAAACATAGATCCAAGGTATTTAGGGTTGTATGTGCACCATAGGATGTTGTATTATACTAATTCCCATCAAAAACTGCATGCTAGATTAGGGCTAAGGATCTAGGAATGATGTCTTGTATGCCTGTTGTATGAGCTTATTGAAGTGTATGCTAGTACTGATTAGTCAGGAATATGATGGCCTGATTGGGATAATGCATGGTTTTGATTACTCAATGCTCGAATGATGCTTGCTTTGTGCTTTTAGGGGTTCTAGTTATCTTTAATTAACTAGTAAACGAATACGTTAAGTTACATACTACGAGGACTAAATAAATTCAGAAGTTTAGGTCTAGCCCTATTTCGCAACTCTTGTATGTGTCCAACCGTTGTAGGGTAAGACCTCTCATTCGAAGAATTATCTAGTCTTAGTGATATGTAATGGTATTCGCGAGCTAGTTAGGGAGAGATAGCAGGGACTTCTTATGCAGCTAATGGCGGAGAGTGGGTCGACGATTACCCTAGGGCAAGCCTAGGATGAGATTAGCGTGAAGAGCAGTAGTAGTAGAAGAGACTTGGTGGAGTCAAGGCGATTCTTGAGGAAAGTACGAATAGATGTGGAAGGTAGTATGGGCCCGTACTACTGATAGCAGAGGATCCGTACTCGAGTCAAGAAAAGCTGAGATGAATCCAGGGAACTTGTAGGGTGGGTGATCCCTCGAGTTATGATGAGTATTCTGATGTTTGTTATGGTGTATTTTCAGTATGGTGACGCTACGCACTAGACCAGTTGGCAGTTCAGGTGCCGGTGAGGGATCAGGCTCGGACTCTGGAGCCGGGCAGCTCGATGATCAGATGAGGGAGTTCATTTCATCTGAGGTCACGTGCAGTATTTTGGATCAAACTCCTGCGATCTTCGGTACGGTCAAGGAGGGCATTTTGGAGATTCTTGACGAGAGTTTGGGTGCATTCTGCACCGAGATGGAGGCCATGTTAGGGGTGCGCACTATGACATTCAGGGAGTTCCGAGCTTGTGGAGCTCCAGACTATCATGGGGCTTGGGACCCCATTGCTAGCAACAGGTGGTTGGCTGATGTTGCCAACGCCTTCCATATGAGTCGTTGTCCCGAAGGGGACAAGGTCCGACTTGCTTCCTGTCTCCTGAAGGACGGAGCACGTGACTGGTGGGAGGAGGTCGGACATGCCATTGGAGATGATGCAACTCTTGATGTGATGACCTGGAGTGACTTCTCGGCCAGGTTCAGGGCCGAGTTTACACCTGTGATTGAGGTGCAACAACTTCCTAGGGAGTTCCAGGATCTCGAGAAGACTACTGAGACAGTGACTGAGATCATCGCCATTTCAGGGAGAGGGGCCTTCTTGTTCCGCAGTATGTGGCGGACGAGGAGATGAAAAAGGCCCGATACCATGAGATGCTGCGGAGTGATATCCGCCAGTTTGTGAGCCGATCCAGCTGCAAGACGCTGGAGGATATGATTGCGAGGGCTCGGGAGAGGGAGCTGGATTTGGATATGGAGAAGAAGAGGAAACCAGAGGGGGTTCAGACAGGGAGTGCGGGCTAAAATCCCAAGGTATCAGATCACAGAACGAGGAGCCAGCAGGGCCGCAACCGCTGTGGCAAGTGCGGCAAGTTCCACGAGGGAACATGCAGGGCGGGTAGTTCGGGCTGCTTCAAGTCCGGCCGAACTAGTTTTGTCAGCAGGGATTGTACTGCTAACACCACCACCGCGACGGCATCTGATCTGATTTGCTTTCAGTGCAATCATAGGGGCCATAAGAGGTCCCAGTGTCCGAGTTTAGTAGCAGTAGGACATGTGGCAGCACCCGCTCCTGCTACATTGAGGATTACCGACGGCCGCCAGGGCAGGGCAGAGGCTTTGAGTAAGCTTTGGTGACGATGCGACTTCGTGCCTATTTGATAAAACTTGGTGACGATGTGACTTCGTGCCTGTTGAGTAAACCTTGGTGACTATGGAGTTAGCGCCGGATAGCTATGGATTTAGTATCTGATGGATAAATTTTTGGCAGTAATGGACTTCGTGCCAATTCCTTAGGTAAATCCTTAGGAACGAATGAATGAAGGATAGTTGGTCCTTAGGGTAAAACCTTAAGAAATAAAGGAGATAATGGGGATGGGTATTTGGGTTGATTGTTTGATGATTGCATAATAAATGTATTATTGTGGGTTGAAAACCCTATATGCTCACCAGGCTCCCAAGCCTGACCCACTCAGTTTTCTTTGTATTACAGGTAACGGCACAAGAGTATAAATTGGTGGACTTGACGAGAGGTTTTGGATTATAGATCAGTAGTTATAAATAACTGTTGTAAGGTCTACTTTATATTGTTTATGCTTTTGGTCTGTATCGGAACATGACATCCCGAGATTTTGTTATTTAATGAAAATACATTTCTTTAAAGAAATGATTTGATAAATTCTTATCATATTTTGTTTTGGGAACAAATTCCCCAATTCTTTTAATCAAAGGATTACTCTGATTTTATAAAACAAAGCATAAACAAAGCGGTCTTTTCTGGCCGTGATTTTGGGGATGTCACAGTTGTGGTTTTCGCCCTCAACATTTGGCGACACTACCTCTATTGGGTTCGTCTTACCATTTACACGGACCGCAAGAGCTTGAGGTACCTGATGGATCAGCCAAATCTGAACATGAGGCAGCGTCGGTGGTTAGATGTGGTGAAGGATTATGACCGTGAGATACTTTATCATTCGGGAAAGGCCAATGTGGTGGCCGATGCTCTTAGTCGTAAGGCGGTGGCGGCTCCGATTCGAGACATATGTCTGAGGATGACAGTGATTACTCCGTTACTGGAACGGATTTGGGAGGTGCAGGTCGAGGGTATGAAGGAAGAGCGCCGGAAGTGTAAGCGGATCGTAGGCCAGGTGGCCTCATTTGATTATGACAGGCGTTGGTTGTTGACCCTGCATCGGAGGGTCTGGTTTTCTTACTGGGGCGGAGTACGCCAGGTTCTGATGGATGAGGCTCACAAGTCGAGATTCTCCATCCATCCCGGGGCGACGAAGATGTACCGAGATCTTCGCCCTGATTATTGGTGACCCTGCATGAAGCAGTACATAGCATGGTATGTGGCACGGTGCTTGACTTGCAGGAAAGTCAAGGCCGAACACCAGCGACCTCACGACAAGATGCAGCCGTTGGATATTCCCGTGTGGAAATGGGAAGATATCACTATGGATTTCATCACAAAGCTACCCAAGACCGCACGTGGAGTGGATTCGATATGGGTCATCGTGGATCGGTTGACCAAGAGTGCTCATTTCATCCCGATCCAGGAGAATATATCGGCTGAGAAGCTAGCCTAGATCTACGTACGTGAGGTGGGGGCACGTCATGGAGTTTTGGTTTCGGTTGTGTCAGACCGAGACGTTCGTTTCACCTCCAGATTTTGGAAGCGGTTTCATGACGAGATGGGTACTTGTATTCACTTCAGTACCGCTTTTCACCCTCGGACGGACGGGCAGAGTGAGAGGATGATTCAGACTCTAGAGGACATGTTGCGTACGTGCATATTATATTTTGGCGGCAGTTGGGATACGTATCTTCCGTTAGCGGAATTTTCGTTTAACAATAGCTACCATGCTATCATAGATCGACCTCCCTTCGAGATGCTCTATTGGAGGAAATGTAGGACCCCAAAATGTTGGGTCGAGGTCGGTCAGAGAGTCATGGGGAGTACTGAGGTGGTACTCAAGACCACTGAGAAGATTCAGCAGGTCCGGAACAGGCTTCAGACTGCTCAGAGTCGGCAGAAAAGCTAGGCCGACAAGCGCCATTCAGATCTAGAATTTCAGATAGGGGATATGGTCCTCCTGAAGGTGTCACCTTGGAAAGGTGTCATTTAGTTCAGGAAGCGGGGAAAGCTGGGCCCAAGGTACATTGGTTCGTTCAGGGTTTTGGCTCGGGTGGGCAGGGTTACTTATCGTTTGGATCTTCCAGCAGAGCTCAGCCAGATCCACAACACTTTTCATGTCTCTCAGCTGCGGAAGTGCTTAGTCGATCACTCTGTAGTTGTGCCTTTAGAGGATATTCAGGTTGATGACAGCCTGAACTACATCGAGAGACCAGTAGCTATTCTCTACAGGAATACGAAGGAGCCAAGGAATACGAGGGTGGAGCTGGTAAAGGTGCAGTGGCTGCACCGCAAGGGGTCAGAGAGACTTGGGGGCCCGAGGAGGAGATGATGGAGTACTATCCGGAGCTGTTCAAGGCAACGGACTTCGAGGACGAAGTCTGATTCAAGTGGGGGAGAATTGTAACATTCGTGGTTCGAGGTAATGTTAATTATTTAATTTTCATAATTTAATTGTTGGACTATGAGATTAATATAGGATTGTTGAGTTATGCGTTACTAAGTGGGCTGTTACATATTGGGCTGCCCGAAGACGTACGCTGGGTGTAAGCTTGGCGTACGCGGGGCATAGTGCAACATTGGATGCAGGGAAATGATACGCGTATGTGCAGCGTACCAAGGAGTACGCACAGCGTACGCGAGCAGACTCAAAACCCTAATTTTTAGGGTTTAAGCCATATAAATACAACTTTATGTCCCAAACCCTAGCCTCCTTACCAGCCTCTTAAACTCAGAAACCCTAGAAACCTTACATTCCTCATCTTTGTGTGATTTTGGTCTTGTGAAGCTCATTTTGGTGATTTGAAGCTTAGAAGGAGAAAGAAGAAGTTGAAGAAGAAGAACTTGATTAGCTTGAGCTCAAGGATCTGAGATAGCATCCATTTAGCACTCATTTGAGGTAAAAAGCTCACAACTTGCCTCATGAATGCTTAGATCTATGATAAGGGTGTTTTGGGTCCTTTTTGGTCCCAAGAATGGATTTTTATGGTCTAAATCCGTTTCTAGGCTTAGGGTTGCCACCCTTAGTGCTATATGAGTCCCAAGAACAGGAAAGTTTCCATCTTGAAGGTCCTCTTGTGGCCATGCATGATTTGTAGTCATTTCCATGGAAGTTAATTGTCATATTTCAAGTTTGGGTCCATTTGGTGGGTTGCAAGCCACCAAGTAATCGACTTTATGGGTTAAGACACTTTAGTGGACTCAGATCTGTGTTTGGAGCTTAAGGTCTTAAGGGATTAAGCCCTTTTGGAGTTTATGGCTTAACAGGGTAGTACGCTGGGAGTAGAAGCCCGTACGCGTATCGTACAAGCCATGCAGCCTATACACGTAGCATATAGAGGAGTACGCCCCGCATACTAACTGGATTCAGATTCTTCGTAGTTTGGGCCTCGGTTTGGGCCAGTCTTTGGACTTCTTAACTATTGGGCCTTAGTGGGCCATCAGAAGTTAGTTATTGGGCTAAGGACATTTTTGCGCTTAAAGGAAGGCCCATTTGAGAAGTTGGGCCCAATTTAGAAAATTAGGCCATAAGTGGGCCAGTAGTGGGCTTGGAAAGGCTATATAGAATTGGACCATGGATGTTATCTAATTGGGCCTAGGTTATGGTCCAAATTAGATTAGGGGTAAAATGGTCATTTTACCCTAAGAAGGGATATTGGATTTTGACTAAATGTTATTTTGGTAATGTTAGCTCGAGGAGTCGTCGGGACAGCCGTTAGAGATTCCTTACCGTGAGATTCTGCATTCATCTTTGCAAGGTGAGTTTTCTCCTGTAGGAATGGGTCTAAGGCACCAAGGCCGGCCCATATGTATGCTTATATATTTCCAGATTTTATCCGATGCCAGGCGGTGCCCGATGTAGGTTAATATGTTTACGGATTCCAATCCGATGTCGGGCAATGCCCGAGGAATGTTTGTATGCTTGATGTCTTCGTGATTCTTGCATGTGTCTGTTTTGTATGTTTCCGGATTACGGTCTGATGTCAGGCAATGTCCGAGGAATCTTTGTATGCTTCCGGATTTCGGTCTGATGTCGGGTGGGGCCCGAGGAATGTTTATATGTTTATGTTATGTGATTATTTATCTGTATTTGTTTATATGTTTATATGTATACCGAGCTTTGCTCGATGCCGGACGGGGACCGATGCCAGATTTCGGTCCGATGTCGGGCGGGGCCCGATGCCTGACTTGTCCGATGCCAGACGGGGCCCGATGTAGTGAGCGGGGCCCATGATATGTTATTATGTGATTATGTGTATGGTATGTCGTAGTTTGGGGAGACTCACTAACCTTCGTGCTTACAGTTTTTAGTTTTGGTTTCAGGTACTTCCGGTAGCAATGGGAAGAGCTCAAGATGACTGCAGTGCACACACCATGATTTTAGCCTGGGATATGGTACTCTGATATATTGACATGTGTTTTGATATGATGTTTTGAGATACTATGACTATTATTTTGATGAAATGGTTCGATAACTATGGTTTATTTATGACTTAAAACGAAATTTTTGGACTGTATTTTTGGGATGTTTCACCACGAAGACAGCTCAACTCGGCAGATTCCTAGGGCTCATTAGGGAGTTTCTTCCAAGCCCACATGAAAGTGCAATTGGGACCGATCCTTTCATTAAAAAAATAGCACTTCCGTTTATGGGAGCAAAAAGAAAGGGGAAGTGAGAGGCAAGAGTCCTTTTACCCTCCCAATTGTCAAACTAGAAGAGAGAGTTGGCTCCGGAGTTAATTTTAATCTCGAAGATGGAAGACATGTCAATACCTCATCGGTTAAAAAGAACAAAACGTCATCACAATGTTATACTAGATCCCTAAAAGTGTTTTCTTGCCAAGGAGATGTAACGGTTTCCTAATAGAATTATGCACCCCACTCACCACCTTACACCAAAGAGCCGAAGGGTCCGATTTGAACCTCCATGACCATTTAACCAAAAGGGCAATGTTTAACGAAAGGATAGACCCCACAACGAGCCCACCCCTTTCTTTAGGCGCAAGAACAGACTTCCAAGCAACCCAATTAATTTTGTTTTTCTCTTCTGACCCGCCCCATAAAAAACGCCTCCTCAACTTCTCCAAAATATCTATGTTCTTATTTATAAAAGTTTTCTGGCCAAATTAATATATTTTTATTCATAATTGGTACAAATTATTAATCAAAAGTCATAATTATAATTATATGCGAATACAATAAAAAAAATTAAGGTTAATATTATAAAAATCATTATATTTAAACTTTAGTTCTCTTTTTTTTTTTGTAAAAGACATTTTTTTTAGACTTTTTAGTTTTTCACTTTTATCACTTAATAGGTCAACAATGTCTATGACGTGACATGCCTACATGGATTGATTTGCTAACGTGGCATGATGACAAAGCTTTCCATGTCAACTAATTAAAAAAGAGACACAATATTTCTAAGAGGAAGACTTTAGCATGGGTTCTCTAGGACAAGGGACAATATCCTTACCAAGTAGGCCAAAATTTAAGTTGTTAATGAAATCCACTTTTACCCTATTTGATCTTCATTGATTATGAGTTTTGTGACAAATGAATTAAATGATATAGATATTTGTGTATTTTATATTAATTTTACATAAAAACTAGATTTATGAAACATCCCGAAAATACGGTCCAAAAATTTCATTTTAATTTATAAATAAAACCATAGTAATCCAAATCATCTCATAAAAACATAAGTGAAAAATATCTCAAAACATCATTTCAATCTCTGTATCAAAATCATATATCCAAATATCAGAGTAAATCATCCCAGGCTAAAATGTTGTGGTGTGTGCGATGCAGTCATCCCGAGCTCTTCCCTTTGCTACCGGAAGTACCTGAAACAAAACTGAAAACTGTAAGCACGAAGCGTAGTGAGTCTCCCCAAACTACCACATACCGTACACATAACATGCAACTAGGAGATACGGGCCCCGCCCACACTCAATGAGTTACGGGGCCCGCCCACACTCAGCTACTATGAGATACGGGGCCCGCCCACACTCAGCTACTATGAGATACGGGCCCCGCCCACACTCAGCTGCTATGAGATACGGGACCCGCCCACACTCAGCTACTATGAGATACGGGCCCCGCCCACACTCAGCTACTAATCCTGAAAATACATACAGGTATCATACAGACAACAAGTATAACTAAGCATATGAATCTGTACCATATCAGCTACTATGAGATACGGGCCCTGCCCAGACTCCGCTACTAATCATATCACATATAAGGGCCGGCCTTGGTGTCGTTGACCCGTTCCCACTGAAGGAAACTCACCTTAATCTCGTGAATATCTGAAAATCCCTGCTCCGTAACCAGCTTTACTCACATCCTATACAGAACAACCTCTTAAATAACATTCAATACCCAAAACCCTTTCACGGTTCAACCTTGGTCAAAGTCAAAGTCAAAGTCAACATCTTGGGTTGACTCAACTCGCCGATTTGGTCCCTCAACTCGTCGAGTTCCATAAATCATGAATCCTGAACTCGCGACCCCACTCGATGAGTTCTTTTACAACTCATCGAGTTCCTCCTATCTATAGCATTGAGATTTCTCCTAGTCAACTCGTCGAATCATCCTTGAACTCGTCGAGTTTTGCTTTAAACAAAATTGGGACAAACCAACTCACCTCGTCGAGTTCCCTTATGGACTCGCCGAGTTCCTCAGTCTGTTTGGGCCATCTTAATAGATTAAGCCCTAACTCTTCATATCTAAGCTTCATACTTCTCATATACACTGAAAATGTCCTTTTAAGGGTTTACCCGTTAATACCTTTACTTAATGGGTTTAGCTCAAACCCTAACTCCTTAGGACCTAGATCTTGGTCCACAAGCCATCCATACTCCAAACTAACGCCTACAACAGAGATCTAGACCCTAAACACTACATGGACACGTAAAGCTTCCACCTTTCTCTACATGCATGGCCTTTTGGAGCTTAAAAGGCCCAAAAGACACCCTATGGCTTGCATGGGGATTCAATGGCCATAAAGTTTGCACCTTTATGCCATGAAAGCCCTCCATGATCCTAGATCTGAAGATATACTCACTTGGGACGACCATATCCCAAAGGCCAAGCTCCTTGGACCAAAAACCCAATAAATTGAAACTAAGGAGATCTAAGAAACTACTAAGCAAGTTAGAGACTTGATTACCAGAAAATGATGAGCATGAAAGGAAGTCTCTGGATCTACTATCTTCTCCTCGAATCCTCAAGCTCTCCTCTTCTTCCCAAGCTTCAAAACACATAAGGTTCACTCAAAAATGGCTCACAAGCTCACAATTGCATTAGGGTTTCTGAAACTAGGGTTTGGGACTTGGAGGCTAGAAATGAGGCCAACAAGTGGGGATTAGGATGCTTAAATAGGGTGAAAACCCCGAAATTAGGGTTTCACTCTGGTAGCCCTACTCGTCGAGTCGAGGCTCTCAACTCGTCAAGTAGGTGACTTAAATCCCCGCGTCAAATCTGGTTCCTCCTCGACGAGTTTGGGCTACCAACTCGTCGAGTTGCTCTATAAAAGTGAATAACATATAATTAAATGCGTACCAGAAACCAGGCATTACAATTCTCCCCCACTTGTCTTAGACTTCGTCCTCGAAGTCTGTTGTATCCGGAAACAACTCCGGGTAGTGCTACCTCATCTCCTCCTCGGGCTCCCAAGTCCACTCTGAGCCCTTGCGTTGCTGCCACTGCACCTTCACCAGCTAAACAACCTTGTTCCTCAAGGTTTTTGTCTTGCGATCAAGAATCTCTACATGCCTCTCAATGTAGTTCAGGCTGTCGTCAACCTGAATATCCTCTAAAAGCACGATCGCTGAATCATCCACTAAGCACTTCCGCAACTGGGAAACATGAAAAGTGTTGTGGATCTGGTTGAGCTCTGCTGGAAGATCCAATCGATACACCACCTTGCCCACCCGAGGTATAACCCTGAAAGGACTGATGTACCTAGGGCCCAGCTGACCCCGCTTCCTGAACCGGATGACACCTTTCCAAGGTGACACCATCAGGAGAAGCATGTCGCCCACCTGAAACTCCAAGTCGGAACGACGCTTGTCGGTATAGCTTTTCTGCCGACTTTGAGCAGTCTGGACCCTGCTCCGGACCTGTTGGATCCTCTTAGTAGTCTTGAGTACTACTTCAGTACTCCCCCTGACTCTCTGACCGACCTCGCCCCAACAGATTGGGGTCCTACACTTCCTCCCATAGAGCATCTCAAAGCGAGGTCGGTCTATGCTGGCGCGGTAACTGTTGTTAAACGAAAATTCCGCTAATTGAAGATACGTATCCCAACTGCCACCGAAATCCAAAGCACATGCGCACAGCATGTCCTCGAGAGTCTGAATCGTCCTCTTGCTCTGCCCATCCATCTGAGGGTGGAAAGTGGTGCTGAAGTGGAGACGAGTACCCATCTTGTCATGAAACCGCTTCCAAAATCTGGAAGTAAAACGGACGTCTCGGTCCGACACAACTGAAACTGGCACTCCATAATGTGCCACCACCTCAAGAACGTAGATCTCGGCTAGCGTTTCCGCCGATATACTCTCCTGAATCAGGATGAAATGAGCACTCTTGGTCAACCGATCCACGATGACCCATATAGAATCCACTCTACGTGCGGTCCTGAGAAGCTTCGTGATGAAATCCATAGTGATATCTTCCCATTTCCACACAAGAATCTCCAACGGCTGCATCTTGCCGTGAGGTTGCTGGTGCTCGACCTTGACCTTCCTATAGGTCAAACACCGCTCTATGTACCATGCTATGTCTCGCTTCATGCAGGGACACCAATAACCAGGGCGAAGATCCTGATGCATCTTCATCGCCCCGGAATGGATAGAGAACCTCAACTTGTGGGCCTCATCCATCAGAAATCGGCGTACCCGGCCATAGTGTGGAACCCAGACCCTCCGATGCAGGATTAACAACCCATGTCTGTCGTAGTCGAATGAGGCCACCTGGCCTACAATCCGCTCACACTTCCGACGCTCTTCCTTCAGGCCCTCAATGTTCCAACAATGGGGTAATCACCATCATCCTCAGACACGAGTCTTGAATCGGAGTCGCCACTTCCTTGTGTCTAAGGGCATCAGCCACCACATTGGCCTTGCATGGGTGGTAAAGGATCTCACAATCGTAATCCTTCACCACATCTAACCACCGACGCTGCCTCATGTTCAGATTCGGCTGTTACATGAGGTACCTCAAACTCTTGTGGTCTGTGTAAATGGTACACCGAACCCCATAGAGGTAATGCCGCCAGATCTTGAGGGTGAAAACCACAGCCCCTAGCTCTAAATCATGTGTCGGATAGTTCACCTCGTGAGGCTTTAACTGCCTCGAAGCGTAAGCTATAACGTGACCCCGCTACATCAGCACCGCACCCATACCCGTGATCGAAGTGTCACAGTAAACCACGAAATCATCGACGCCCTCCGGCAATGTCAGATCGGTGCCTCACATAACCGCTGTCTGAGAGTCTCGAAGGCTGCCTACTGCTCAGGCCCCCAACGGAATGTCACCGACTTCTTGGTCAGTCGGGTCAAGGTAACAACAATCTTGGAGAAATCCTGGATGAATCTCCGATAGTAACCCGCCAGACCAAGAAAACTCTGAATCTCAGATGGAGACCTCGGAACCTCCCACTGCATCACGACCTCTATCTTGGCCGGATCGACCAGAATACCCTTCTGGTTGACAAGGTGCCCAAGAAACTGCACCTCATGCAACCAGAACACACACTTAGAGAACTTTGTGAAACGTCTCTCCCTCCTCATTGTCTCCAGCACCTCCCTCATGTGCTCCTCATGTTTCTCCTGAGTCTTGGAGTAAATCAAGATGTCATCAATGAAGACTATCACAGACTGATCCAGCATCGGTCTGCACATGCGGTTCATGAGGTCTATGAACGCGGCTAGAGCATTGGTGACCCCAAACGGCATCACCACAAACTCATAGTGACCATATCGAGTCCTAAAAGTTGTCTTCTACATATCCTCGTCTCTGACTCGCATCTGGTGATAACCCGATCGCAGATCAATCTTAGAGAACCAAGATGCACCCTGTAGCAAGCCAAACAAATCATCAATCATCGGGAGGGGATAACGGTTCTTCACCGTTACCTTATTCAGCTCCCGGTAGTCTATACATATCCGATGTCACCCGTCCTTCTTCTTCACAAACAGGATCGGGGTTCCCCAGGGCGAACTACTCGGCCTGATAAATCCCTTGTCTAGCAGCTCTTGTAGCTGTGTAGACAACTCCTACATCTCGGTAAGAGCCAACCGATATGGTGCCTTGGCTATCGGAGCCGCACCATGGACTACGTCAATCCTGAACTCAACCTGTCTCTCCGGAGGTATCCCACGCAAATCCTCCGGGAATACGTCCGGGTACTCTCACACTATCGGTACATCATCCACGGTCGTCTTACCCTTATCCTGGGTATCCATAACATAGGCGACATAACCTGCGCAACCCTGCTGAAGGTAGCGCCTCGCTCCCGCTGCTAAATATAGGGTTGGTCCACCCTGCGGCCTCTCGTCCTGAATCACTAACCCTCCCCCACTAGGAATACGAACTCTCACTAGCTGCTGCTCACAGTCGATCACTACTCCGTTGGGACTCAACCAGTCCATACCCACAATAACCTTATTCCCTCGTAGCAGAATAGGAACTAAGTCCACAGAAAATTGCTCCTCAAGCAACTGCAGTGTACATCCCCGATAAACCCTCGCAACCCGAACGGTCCTATCGTCTGCTATCTCTACATCTAGTGGACAGTCCAGCTCACCAAGAGCTCCAACAAATCACTTGCTAAGCGCGAGCGATACAAAAGATCGGGTAGCCCCCGAATCGAACAATACCAGAGCAGATATACCTTTCACTAAGAACGATCCTATAATGAAACATATAAAGATGAGTGACAATAAAATATAAATAAAGAGATAAGGAGAAGATACATACCCGTAACGACATCAGGAGTAGCACGTGCCTCCTCTGTTGTCAACTAGAAGGCTCTGCTCTTCTCCACTGGCACCTCTGTTCGTCCCTGTCGGCCGTCTGTAATCCTCAACGTAGCAGGAGCGGGTGCTGCCACCTTCCCTGCTGCTAAACTCGGACACTGGGACCTCTTGTGGCCCCTCTGATTGCACTGAAAGCAAATCAGATCAGATACTGTGGTGGTAGTGGTAGCAGTACAGTCCCTGCTCATATGTCCAGTTCGGCCGCACTTGAAGCAGCCCGAACTACCCGCCCTGCACGTGCCCTCGTGCATCCTACCACACTTGCCGCAGCGGCCTCGGCCTTGCTGGCCCTTCCCTCAGGAATCTACCTTGGGCTTTTTGCTCGAGCCCTCCACGGCAGACACCACCTCAGGCTTCCTCTTCCTCTCCATCTCTAAATCGATCTCTCTCTCACGAGCCCTAGCAATCATATCCTACAGCGTCTTGCAGCTGGATCGGCTCACAAACTGGCGGATATCACTCCGCAACATCTCATGATATCGGGCCTTTTTCATCTCCTCGTCCGCCACGTACTGCGGAACAAGAAGGGCCCTCTCCCTAAACTTGGCGGTGATCTTCTCCACTGTCTCAGTCGTCTGCTCGAGATCCTGGAACTCCCTAGCAAGCTGTTGCACCTCGATCATAGGTGCAAACTCGGCCCTGAACCTGGCCAAGAAATCACTCCAGGTCATCACATCTAGAACTGCATCGTCTCCAATGGCTCGTCCGACCTCCTCCCACCAGTCACGTGCCCTGTCCTTCAGAAGACAGGAAGCAAGTCGGACCTTGTCCCCCTCGAGACATCGGCTCGTACGGAAAGCATTGGCGACATCAGCCAAGCATCTGCTGCTCGCAATGGGAACCCGAGCCCAATGGTAATCTAGAGTTACGCAAGCTCGAAACTCCCTGAAAGTCAGCGTGTGCGATCCCATCATGGCCGCCACCTCAGTGCGGAATGCACTCAGTCACTCATCAAAAAGCTCCAAGATACCCTCCTTGATCGTACCGAAGATCACAGGAGTCTAGTCTAAAATACTGCATGTGACCTCAAACGAAATGAACTCTTTGTCTGCTCATCGAGCTGCCCGGCTCCAGAGCCCAAGCCTGATCCCTCTCCGGCCCCCGAAATACCGATTGGTCTAGTGCGTAGCATCACCATTCTGAAAATACACCATAACAAACATCAGAATACTCATCATAACTCGAGGGATCTCACACACTACAAGTTCCCTGGATTCATCTCAGCCTTCCTTGATTCGAGTACGGATCCTATGGTTTTAGTAGTACGGGCCCATACTACCTTCCGCATCTATCCGTACTTTCCTCAAGAACTGCCTCGACTCCACCAAGTCTCTTCTACCACTACTGTTGATCTCATGCTAATCTCATCCTAGGCTTGCCCTAGGGAAATCACCAACCCACTCTCCGCCATCAGCTGCATAAGAAGTCCCTGCTATCTCCCCCTAACTAGCTCTCGAATACCATTACATATCAATAAGACTAGATAATTCTTCGGATGAGAGGTCCTACCCTACAACGGTTAGACTCAAACGAGAGCTGCGAAATAGAGCTAAACCTAACCTTCTGAAATTATTTAGTCCTCGTAATAGGTAACTTAACATATCCATTTACTAGTTAGTGTAAGTTAACTAGAACTCCTAAAAGCACAAAGCAAGCAGCATTCGAGCATTGAGTAAACATAATCAAGCATATCCTACTATGTCCATCATATTACTGACTAATCAGTACTAGTATACGGTTCAATAAGCTCATATAGGCACATAAGGCATCCTTCCTAGATCCTTATCCCTAACTAGCATGCAGTTCTCATACACATATAACAGGCATACGAGGCATCATTCCTAGATCCTTAGCCCTAATCTAGCATGCAGTTCTCATAATCATATCATAACATAAACTTGTATGGGTGATTTTCCTTTGAAAAATTTTATACCAAGTCCTTAGTTTGAGTTCAGACACACCCGAGAATGTGCCCGAATCCCTCAAACCAAGTCTCTGATACCAACTTGAAACATCCCAAAAATACGATCCAAAAATTTCTTTTTAATTTATAAATAAAACCATAGTAATCCAAATCATCTCATAAAAACATAAGTGAAAAATATCTCAAAACATCATATCAATATCTATATCAAAATCATATATCCAAATATCAGAGTAAATCATCCCAGGATAAAATGTTGTGGTGTGTGCGATGCAGTCATCCCGAGCTCTTCCCTTTGCTACCGGAAGTACCTAAAACAAAACTAAAAACTGTAAGCACGAAGCTTAGTGAGTCTCCTCAAACTACCACATACCATACACATAACATGCAAACTAGGAGATACGGGCCCCACCCACACTCAATGAGTTACGGGCACCGCCCACACTCAGCTACTATGAGATACGGGCCCCGCCCACACTCAGCTACTATGAGATACGGTCCCCACCCACACTCAGCTGCTATGAGATATGGGCCCCGCCCACACTCAGCTACTAATCATGAAAATACATACAGGTATCACACACACAACAAGTATAACTAAGCATATGAATCTGTACCATATCAACTACTATGAGATACGGGCCCCGTCCACACTCAGCTACTAATCATATCACATATAAGGGCCGACCTTGGTGCCGTAGACCCGTTCCTACTGAAGGAAACTCACCTTAATCTTGTGAATATTGGAATGTCTCTGCTCCGCAACCGGCTCTACTCACACCCTATACAGAACAACCTCTTAGATAACATTCCATACTTAAAACCCTTTCACGGGTCAACCTTGGTCAAAGTCAAAGTCAAAGTCAACATCTTGGGTTGACTCAACTTGCCGAGTTGGTCCCTCAACTCGTCGAGTTCCATAAATCATAAATCCTGAACTCGCGACCCCACTCGGCGAGTTCTTTTACAACTCGTCGAGTTCCTCCTATCTATAGCATTGGGATTTCTCTTAGCAACTCGTCGAGTCATCCTTGAACTCGTTGAGTTTGGCTTTAAACACAATCGGGACAAACCAACTCAACTCGTCTAGTTCCCTTATGGACTCGCCGAGTTCCTCAGTCTGTTTGGGCCATCTTAATAGATTAAGCCCCAACTCTTCAGATCTAAGCTTCATACTTCTCATATACACTGAAAATGTCCTTTTAAGGGTAAAGTTTCCAACTTTACCTGTTAATTACTTTACTTAATGGGTTTAGCTCAAACCCTAACTCCTTAGGACCTAGATCTTGGTCCACAAGCCATCCATACTCCAAACTAACGCCTACAATAGAGATCTAGACCGAATAAACACTACATGGACACGTAAAGCTTCCACCTTTCTCTACATGCATGGCCTTTTGGAGCATAAAAGGCCAAAAAGACACCCTATGGCTTGCATGGGGCTTCAACGGCCATAAAGTTTGCACCTTTATGCCATGAAAGCCCTCCATGATCCTAGATCTGAAGGTATACTCACTTGGGACGTTCATATCCCAAAGGTCAAGCTCCTTAGACCAAAAACCCAATAAAATGAAACTAAGGAGATCTAAGAAACTACTAAGCAAGTTAGAGACTTGATTATCAGAAAATGATGAGCATGAAAGGAAATCTCTGGATCTACTATATTCTCCTCGAATCCTCAAGCTCCCCTCTTCTTCACAAGCGTCAAAACACACAAGGTTCACTTAAAAATGGCTCACAAGCTCACAATTGCATTAGGGTTTCTGAAACTAGGGTTTGGGACGTGGAGGCTGGAAATCAGGCCAGCAAGTGGGGATTAGGATGCTTAAATAGGGTGCAAAACCCCGAAATTAGAGTTTCACTCTAGCAGCCCTACTCGTCGAGTTGAGGCTCTCAACTTTTCGAGTAAGTGACTTAAATCCCCGCGTCAAATATGGTTCCTACTCGTCGAGTTGCTCTATAAAAATGAATAACATATAATTAAATGCGTACCAGGAACCAGGTGTTACAATTTTTAATCTCCTTGATAGCATTGATTACATCACTATCGATAAGATGTCAAAAGGACATGAATAATTATAGACTATAGAGTGAATTGTTAAGGTCCTTTGAATTTTGATGCCCCATAATCCTAGCTAGCCCTCCTAATTTTATCTTCTAAGAAGGGGTTGTCTAAAAAATAACGACCAACCTTCGAAAATGATTTAAATCCATCATTGAGATGCCCCAGTCTTCTAAGTTACTCTTCCTTGAATATTTTCTTAAAGAACATAAAACATCATTTTTGAACTCTTCCGAGTTCGAATTCCTGCAAGCATTAACCGATAGCCCACAAACGATATTTCTGGTCTGACTGTGTTTAATAATAGAATGAAACAAGTTGGAATTCTTCAACTACATTGGAGATTGTAGAGCATGTAATCTTTCCTGCACCTCCATTTGGAGAAGCACTCTCAAAATCTATCTTTTTTATTTTCTATTTGGTCCCCAAGATTCCATAAAATCAACATTAACTAGGAACTGGTCTGGTTAGATATCTTGGATTCTGCCTCGTTGGACCATGTGTATTGTCTTCCCCAAGTTGAAGGTCGATTGGCCCTTTAGAATGAATAAAATCATTTAATGAATCGACACTTTTTTTGTTATTAAAACTTGACCCAAGTTGTTCTCCTTCGACCCTTACATCATTTATTTTACCAATCACCACCATGACTCCTTCAAAATATCTCAAGACATCTGATATCTCCAACCATATCTCAAGTTTATGATTACAAAACATTGGAGCATAAATATTAACAAAGCAAACAATTAAGCCATTTACCAAATGTGATAAAGAATTCTATAGAAGAGAATGATTTTTTTATTGAGAAACAACTGAGAATCCCAGACATTTAGCATAACTCCCGCATTACTTATGGCAACAAAAAATTTGAAATAAAATTGGGAGTTATTCCAAATCTTCTTAACCGTACGTAGACTCTAAAAATTTTCTTTTATTCTCTCATATATGTTAGGGAAGGAAATAGAGTAAAAATAACACATCTTTCTGATCCATTATCTCTTCTCCAAACCTCCAATACCCCTAGCATTCAAAGATAAATAGTTCATAATTCACACTTAAAAACTCATCTTCTGTTCATGGTCTTCTTCACCTCTTCCACTGAGGAATCCAAAATAAAACCAACTTTCTTACCGTCCTATATGGTGGAGGACACCTTTATCTTCTAGTTGTTTAAAGATGTTGTGAATGTCCTCCACCATCTTATGAGTACAAGTTATGACCCTCCCATTTTATCTTTTGATGACTGAATAGACCAAAGAGCAACCATATAACTGTCGTCTTCCAAGATTGTTCCTCATCACCAAACCCTTAATGTCAACATTTTTTTATCTAAATTTGAGCCTATCTTCAAAAAGATATTGGTACATCAAGCCTTCCCCTAAAGATTCAATATCACTAGCACAATAAAAAGCGATATACTTTTAGAGGGGGTCGTATCATCAACTTATTCTTGGCTATATTTACTAGCGATCATGTTTATAAACCGGGAAGACAGGTAGAATTTAGGTCCCGGATTAAAATTATCATCTGTGGCCCATTTATGAACATGACCCAATATTTCATCCTAACTATCTGAAATCCCATAACAAATCCTGTGAGGCATGTCTGGATTCCCCCACCCCTACAAATTTGGTTTTTTCACACCTTATTTAGGTTACGTTTACTTGCTACCATGTTTCCGCATCTTGGAATTACGCTGATCCATCGACTCCAACACTCTAACACTGACCAAACAATCGTCGTTGCAGTCCCCCATGCAGGGAGACAACATTATACTCATCTTTTGTCCCTGTGTAACACCCCGACTCTCAGGTAAAACTTTGCAGCCTTATATTCATTTTAAAAGCTCTACTCGACGAGTTGGATGCCCTGACTCGTCGAAAAGGAACGAACTTGGCCACGTGTCTTAAGTGACCAACTCGACGAGTTGGAGGACACAACTCGACGAGTTGGAGCTGGAGGATGAAACCCTAATTTCCAGGGTTTTGCATCCTATTTAAAGGGTCATTAGCCTCCCTTATAGCCCCCTTGATCTCAGAAACCCTAAATTGTATTTAGTCTCCATATTTGTGTGTTATTAAGCTTGGAAGGTGGATTTTGGTGAGAAGAGCTTGAAGTCCAAGTAGCTTGGAACAAGGAGAAGTTGTGGATCTGAATTCTACTCCATCTTAGCATCACTTTGAGGGTAGCAAGTCATTACCTTGGCTCTCCCTTAGCTAGATCTCTTCATACATGGGTTTAGAACCCTTTCTAGTGTATTGTTGTGGTATTTCCGGATTTGGGGAAAGATCTGAGGTTGTAACTTCAGATCTGGACTCCTTTAGCCCCTATTATCACAAAGTTCTAGTCTTTGTCAAGCCATGGCCTTCTCCTTGCCTTAAGCTTCTTCTTTAGCCTAGTTTTGGCTCTTAAGACCTTGCATGCACGTAAAGTTTGCAACTTTACGTGGTAACTAGGCCCTAGGAGACTAGATCTACCAATTGGAACTGTGGAGTAGCTTAAAAACATCTGTATAAGAAATGGACTACATGAACTCGACGAGTCACATAGACGACTCGGCGGGTCCAATGAAGGTTTACCGTGGTTGGGTTCTGCATGGACTCGGCGAGTCAGTAAGGAGACTTGACGAGTCAGTAAAGGTTTTCCCCAACTTCTGGACATGCATGGACTCGACGAGTTGGTTGGAAACTCGGCGAGTCAGTTAGGGTTTCATGATTTCCTGAGTTCTTAAGGAACTCGACGAGTTGCTAGCTGCACTCGACGAGTCGGGTCAACATTGACCGTTGAATTTGACCAAGTGTTGACCAGTGGACTTTGAGGGTATTTTGGTAATTGGTATTCTGATGGACTTGGTCCTATGGTGGTGATAGGTGGTTGAGTTCGTGGCTGCGATTCAAGAGTTTTACATTATCACTACAGTTCGACATTTGTGAGGTGAGTTTCCTCAGTATGCTCAAGGGTCTAAGGCCCCAAGCCTGGCCCTTTTGGATTGTTATCCTAATATGTTATGCTAGTATGAGCTGTTAGATCAGCATCCTGGTAGATAGGAAGGTATTATGTTGCTATGATGTGTTAGATCAGTATCCTGGTATACAGAATGGTATTATATTGCTATGATCTGTTAGATAAGTATCCTGATAGATAGGATGATGTTATGCTAGTATGATTTGTTAGATCGGTTTGTCTATCTATAGATTGTTATGTTTATCTGGTATGTGTGCACATGTTTGATTGGTGGTTGAGACGAGAGCCAACAGATCGGGGCATTCCAACCCGATGGTTGTGGGCCGTGAGTATTCCATCCCGAGGATGATTGGACTCGTAGTATGAGGGCATTCCAACCCGATGGTTGTGAGCCTGGGGTATTCCATCCCGAGGATGACTGGACCATAGTATGTTGGCATTCCAACCTGATCGTAGAGGGCCTGGGGTATTCCAACCCGATGGTTGACTGGACCCATAGTATGCTATTTGTGTTTATGTATATGTAGATGTGTGTATGGGTATTTTGGGGGAACTCACTAAGCTTCGGGCTTACAGTTGTTGATTTTGTTTCAGGTACTTCTGATGATCGCGGGAAGGCGAAGGCGTGATCGTACACCTCCTATTGTTTAGGATTTGATTTTGGGATAATTTGACACTGAACTATTTTGAAAACAAGTTTTGTAATAATCATTGGTTTTGAAATGTTTTAAAAAGTTTAAATTTGGTATGATTTTTATGGATGTTACACCTTGATCCTTCCTTCAAAAAAATGGACTTTTTGCCTCCATGTAATATTCGGAGAACCATATCTCTCTGATTAACCTCCGACACAGTCTGCGCAATGACATTTAACGATCCCTTACATATTTAGGATCCAATCATCATCAAGGTCAATCTCATAATTAGATTCTAGAATGTCACCTTCTTCCATGTTGTGGACCCCATACATTCTATGATCTCCATCCATTGTTTTAGTCAAACTAGGATCACCATCCTCATCTAGTTAACCAGGAGGGGATTTTGGTCGATCCGGCCAAAATCGAGGCAGTTATGTAGTGGGAGGTTCTAAAATCTCCCTCAGACATCAGGAGCTTCTTGGGATTGGCAGGGTACTACCGGAGATTCATACAAGATTTCTCCAAGATTGTAGTACCCCTCACTCGTCTGACGAGGAAGGGGTGGATTTCCGGTGGGGCCCCGAACAGCAGAGGGCATTTGAGACCCTCAGACAGCGACTATTCGAGGCTCCATTCTTGACTCTTTCGGAGGGAGTTGAGGATTTTGTGGTGTTCTATGACGCATCCATCACGAGGTTGGGAGCGGTCCTCATGCAGAGAGGACGAGTGATAGCCTGCGCGTCTCGGCAGTTGAAGTCGCATGAGACGAGATACCCTACTCATGATCTGGAGTTGGGAGCGGTGGAATTCGCTCTCAAGATTTGGAAACATTACCTCTATAGGATCCGCTGTACCATATACACGGATCACAAGAGCCTGAGACACATCAAGGATCAGCTGAACCTGAACATGAGTCAGCGCAGATGGCTGGATGTAGTCAAGGAATACGACTGTGAGATCCTTTACCACCTAGGTAAAGCGAACGTGGTTGCGGACGCTCTGAGCCGCAAGTCAGCTGGATCATCCACTCCAGTGACATGCATGAGGATTTCAGTGGATTCTCCACTTGTGGGCTTGATTAGGGAAGCCCAGGCAGAGGGTATGTGTCAGGAGAACTGGAAGCTTGAGAGGATTAGGGGTGAGAACACCCGGTTTGTTCAGGATAGCCGGGGATTATTGACCCGTTGCGGTTGGGTCTGGGTTCCGATGTCTGAGGGGGTCAGACAGACTATTTTGGAGGAGGCTCATAAGTCTCGCTTCTCTATTCACCCGGGGGCCACCAAGATGTACCGGGACTTGCAATTGAGTTACTGGTGGCCATGCATGAAGCGGGAAATCGCTTGGTACGTGGAGAGGTGCCTGACCTACAGGATGGTCAAGGCCGGGCACCAGAGGCCGCATGGCAAGTTGTAGCCTCTAGAGATTCCCATGTGGAAATGAGAGCAAATCACGATGGACTTCATCACCAAATTGTCGAGGACGAAAAAGGGGTTCGACGCCATATGGGTCATCGTGGATCGATTGACCAAGAGTGCTCACTTTCTTCCCATTCGGGAGAGCTTATCGGCTGAGAAACTGGCCGATGTGTATATAAGCGAGATTGTCGCTCGCCATGGGGTTCCGGTCTCTATCGTTTCAGACCGTGATGTTCGGTTCACCTCCCGTTTCTGGCAGAAGTTCCACGAGGAGCTGGGCATGCGGCTACACTTTAGTACAGCCAATCATCCGCAGACTGACGACCAGAGTGAGCGGACCATACAGACTCTCGAGGATATGTTGAGAGCCTGCGTTATTGAGTTCGGTGGGAGTTGGGACTCCTACCTACCCCTTGCAGAGTTCTCCTATAACTACAACTTTCACTCCAACATTGGTGCTCCACCTTATGAGTTGTTGAATGGACGGTGATGTCGCACCCCAGTCTGTTGGGGAGAGGTTGGTCATAGGGTGATGGGTCGGACTGAGGTAGTCCTGCAGACTACTGAGATGATTTAGCAGATTAGACAGCGACAGCAGACCGCACAGAGTTGGCAGAAGAGCTATGCCGACCAGCGCCGATCTGAGTTAGAGTTCCAGGTCGGTGACATGGTACTCCTGAAGGTCTCACCCTCGAAGGGTGTGATTCGCTTCAGGAAGAGGGGAAAATTGGGTCCTCGATATATCAGACCATTCAGGATCGCCGCCAGGGTTGGCAAGGTGGCGTATAGATTGGATCTCCCTGAGGAGCTTAGTCAGATCCACAACACTTTCCATGTTTCACAATTGCCGAAGTGTGTTCTGGACGAGGAGGCAGTAGTGTCATTAGATGATATTTAGGTCGATGAGCGCCTGAATTACGTGGAGAGGCCGGTGGCTATTCTTGAGAGGAAGGTGAAGGTTCTACGGAACAAGGAAGTACCCTTGGTAAAGGTACGATGGGAGCACCGGAGGGGATCTGAGTGGACTTGGGAGCCGAAGGCTGTGATGCGGCAGCATTACCCGGAGTTGTTCACCGCAGCGGACTTCGAGGAGGAAGTCTAGTCCAAGTGGGCGAGAATTGTAACACCCCGACTCTCAGGTATAAACTTTGCAGCCTTATATTCATTTTGAAAGGTCTACTCGACAAGTTGGATGCCTTGACTCGTCGAGTAGGAACGAACTTGGCCGCGTGTCTTAAGTGACCAACTCGACGAGTTGGAGGACACAACTCGACGAGTTGGAGCTGGAGGATGAAACCCTAATTTCCAGGGTTTTGCGCCCTATTTAAAGGGTCATTAGCCTCCCTTACAGCCCTCTTGAGCTCAGAAACCTTAAATCATATTTACTCTCCATATTTGTGTGTTATTAAGCTTGGAAGGTGGGTTTTGGTGAGAAGAGCCTGAAGTCCAAGGAGCTTGGAACAAGGAGAAGTTGTGGATCTGAATTCTACTCCATCTTAGCATCACTTTGAAGGTAGCAATTCGTTACCTTGGCTCTCCCTTATCTAGATCTCTTCATACATGGGTTTAGAACCCTTTCTAGTGTATTGTTGTGGTATTTCCGGATTTGGGGCAAGATATGAGGTTGTAACTTCAGATCTGGACTCCTTTATCCCCCTATTGTCACAAAGTTCTAGTCTTTGTCAAGCCATGGTCTTCTCTTTGCCTTAAGCTTCTTCTTTAGCCTAGTTTTGGCTCTTAAGACCTTGCATGCACGTAAAGTTTGCAACTTTACGTGGTAACTAGGCCCTAGGAGACTAGATCTACCAATTGGAACTGTGGAGTAGCTTAAAAACATCTGTATAAGAAATGGATTGCATGAACTCGGTGAGTCGCATAGACGACTCGGCGAGTCCGATGAAGGTTTACCGTGGTTGGGTTCTGCATGGACTCGGCGAGTCAGTAAGGGGACTCGACGAGTCAGTAAGGGTTTTCCCCGACTTCTGGACATGCATGGACTCGACGAGTTGGTTGGAAACTCGGCGAGTCAGTTAGGGTTTCATGATTTCCTGAGTTCTTAACGAACTCGACGAGTTGCTAGCTGCACTCGACGAGTCGGGTCAACATTGACCGTTGAATTTGACCAAGGGTTGACCAGTGGACTTTGAGGGTATTTTGGTAATTGGTATTCTGATGGACTTGGTCCTATGGTGGTGATTGGTGGTTGAGTTCGTGGCTGCGATTCGAGAGTTTTGCATTATCACTACAGTTCAACATATGTGAGGTGAGTTTCCTCACTATACTCAAGGGTCTAAGTCACCAAGGCCGGCCCTTTTGGATTGTTATCCTAATATGTTATGCTAGTATGAGCTGTTAGATCAGCATCCTGGTAGATAGGAAGGTATTATGTTGCTATGATGTGTTAGATCAGTATCCTGGTATACAGAATGGTATTATATTGCTATGATCTGTTAGATAAGTATCCTGATAGATAGGATGATGTTATGCTAGTATGATTTGTTAGATCGGTTTGTCTATCTATAGATTGTTATGTTTATCTGGTATGTGTGCACATGTTTGATTGGTGGTTGAGACGAGAGCCAACAGATCGGGGCATTCCAACCCGATGGTTGTGGGCCGTGAGTATTCCATCCCGAGGATGATTAGACTCGTAGTATGAGGGAATTCCAACCCGATGGTTGTGGGCCTGGGGTATTCCATCCCGAGGATGACTGGACCCATAGTATGTTGGCATTCCAACCTGATCGTTGAGGGCTTGGGGTATTCCAACCTGATGGTTGACTGGACCCATAGTATGATGTTTGTGTTTATGTATATGTTCATGTGTGTATGGGTATTTTGGGGGAACTCACTAAGCTTCAGGCTTACAGTTGTTGATTTTGTTTCAGGTACTTCTGATGATTGCGGGAAGGCGAAGGCGTGATCGTACACGTCCTATTGTTTATGATTTGCTTCTAGGATAATTTGACATTGAACTATTTTGAAAACAGGTTTTGTAATAATCATTGGTTTTGAAATGTTTTAAAAAGTTTAAATTTGGCATGGTTTTTATGGATGTTACACCTTGATCCTACCTTCAAAAAATGGACTTTATGCCTCCATGTAATATTCGGAGAACCATATCTCTCTGATTAACCTCCGACACGGTCTGCACAATGACATTTATCGATCCCTTACATATTTAGGATCCAATCATCATCAAGGTCAATCTCATAATTAGATTCTAGAATGTCACCTTCTTCCATGTTGTGGACCCCATCCATTCTATGATCTCCATCCATTGTTTTAGTCAAGCTAGGATCACCATCCTCATCTAGTTAACCAGGAGGGGATTTTGGTCGATTCGGCCAAAATCGAGGCTGTTATGCAGTGGGAGGTTCTGAAATCTCCCTTAGACATCAGGAGCTTCTTAGGATTGGCAGGGTACCACCGGAGATTCATACAAGATTTCTCCAAGATTTCAGTAGCCCTCACTCGTCTGACGAGGAAGGGGTGGATTTCCGGTGGGGCCCCGAACAGCAGAGGGCGTTTGAGACCCTCAGATAGCGACTATTCGAGGATCCATTCTTGACTCTTCCGGAGGGAGTTGAGAATTTTGTGGTGTTCTGTGACGCATCCATCACGGGACTGGGAGCGGTCCTCATGCAGATAGGACGGGTGATAGCCTGTGCGTCTCGGCAGTTGAAGCCGCATGAGACGAGATTTGGAGACATTACCTCTATGGGGTCCGCTGTACCATATACACGGATCACAAGAGCCCGAGACACATCAAGGATCAACCGAATCTGAACACGAGATAGCGCAGATGGCTGGATGTAGTCAAGGACTACGAATGGGAGATCCTTTACCACCCAGGTAAAGCGAACGTGGTTGCGGACGCTCTGAGCCGCAAGTCAGCTGGAGCAACTACTCCAGTGACATGCATGAGGATGCCTTGACTCTTCGAGTAGGAACGAACTTGGCCGCATGTCTTAAGTGACCAACTCGACGAGTTGGAGGACACAACTCGACGAGTTGGAGCTGGAGGATGAAACCCTAATTTCCAGGGTTTTGCACCCTATTTAAAGGGTCATTAGCCTCCCTTATAGCCCCCTTGAGCTCAGAAACCCTAAATTGTATTTACTCTCCATATTTGTGTGTTATTAAGCTTGGAATGTGGATTTTGGTGAGAAGAGCTTGAAGTCCAAGTAGCTTGGAACAAGGAGAAGTTGTGGATCTGAATTCTACTCCATCTTAGCATCACTTTGAAGGTAGCAAGTCATTACCTTGGCTCTCCCTTAGCTAGATCTCTTCATACATGGGTTTAGAACCCTTTCTAGTGTATTGTTGTGGTATTTCCGGATTTGGGGCAAGATCTGAGGTTGTAACTTCAGATCTGGACTCCTTTAGCCCCCTATTGTCACAAAGTTCTAGTCTTTGTGAAGCCATGGTCTTCTCCTTGCCTTAAGCTTCTTCTTTAGCCTAGTTTTGGCTCATAAGACCTTGCATGCATGCACGTAAAGTTTGCAACTTTACGTGGTAACTAGGCCCTAGGAGACTAGATCTACCAATTGGAACTGTGGAGTAGCTTAAAAACATCTGTATAAGAAATGGATTGCATGAACTCGGCGAGTCGCATAGACGACTCGGCGAGTCTGATGAAGGTTTGTTGTGGTTGGGTTCCGCATGGACTCGGCGAGTCAGTAAGGGGACTCGACGAGTCAGTATGGGTTTTCCCCGACTTCTGGACACGCATGGACTTGACGAGTTTGTTGGAAACTCAGCGAGTCAGTTAGGGTTTCATGATTTCCTGAGTTCTTAAGGAACTCGACGAGTTGCTAGCTGCACTCGACGAGTCGGGTCAACATTGACTGTTGACTTTGACCAAGGGTTGACCAGTGGACTTTGAGGGTATTTTGGTAATTGGGATTCTGATGGACTTGGTCCTATGGTGGTGATAGGTGGTTGAGTTCGTGGCTGCGATTCGAGAGTTTTGCATTATCACTACAGTTCGACATCTGTGAGGTGAGTTTCCTCACTATACTCAAGGGTCTAAGGCACCAAGGCCAGCCCTTTTGGATTGTTATCCTGATATGTTATGCTAGTATGAGCTGTTAGATCAGCATCCTGGTAGATAGGACGATATTATGTTGCTATGATATGTTAGATCAGTATCTTGGTAGATAGAATGGCATTATGTTGCTATGATCTGTTAGATCAGTATCCTGATAGATAGGATGATGTTACACTAGTATGATCTGTTAGATCGGTTTGTCTGTCTATGGACTATTATGTTTATTTGATATATGTGCACATGTTTGATTGGTGGTTGAGGCTCATCTGCTTTGTACGAGAGCCAACAGACATGGGCATTCCAACCCGATGGTTGTGGGCCGTGAGTATTCCATCCCGAGGATGATTGGACTCGTAGTATGAGGGCATTCCAACCCGATGGTTGTGGGCCTGGGGTATTCCATCCCGAGGATGACTGGACCCATAGTATGTTGGCATTCCAACCTGATGGTAGAGGGCCTGGGGTATTCCAACTCGATGGTTGACTGGACCCATAGTATGTTGTTTGTGTTTATGTATATGTTGATGTGTGTATGATTATTTTGGGGGAACTCACTAAGCTTCGGGCTTATAGTTTTTGATTTTGTTTCAGGTACTTCTGATGATCGTGGGAAGGCGAAGGCGTGATCGTACACCTTTTATTGTTTATGATTTGATTCTAGGATATTTTGACACTGAACTATTTTGAAAACAAGTTTTGTAATAATCATTGGTTTTTAAATTTGGCATGATTTTTATGGATGTTACATATTGATCCTTCCTTAAAAAAATGGAGTTTTTGCCTCCATGTAATATTCGGAGAACCATATCTCTCTGATTAACCTCCGACATAGTTTGCACAATGACATTTTTCGATCCCCTACATATTTGGGATCCAATCATCATCAAGGTCAATCTCATAATTAGATTCTAGAATATCACCTTCTTCCATGTTCTAGACCCCATCCATTCTATGATCTCCATCCACTATATTAGTCAAACTAGGATCACCATCCTCATCTAGTCATTTAACCAAAGGAACAAAGGTATTTCTTTTATCCAAATAAAAAAACTTCTCCTGTCAGCCTCATTTTGATTAATAAGTTGTTGTATCCTTGTCTTCACACCCACACACACATACATACACACACATACACACACACACTTTCCCAACCGTCAGATATTTAGACTCAAAATGGATGTGTTATATAACGACTCAATGTTGGGCTGACAAACGCCTCCATCTGTTATAAAAAAAATTACAAATGTTTGATATATTTTAGTTTTACTTTAATTAAAATATAAAGTATGGTTCCTACTTCTTAGTTATTATATTTTATTTCAAAAAATAAATAATTTTTTAAATTAAAAAGTTTCATGTGTATTAAAAAATGCCTATGATCCAATGCAATCTAGATAGGGTGAGCATAAGTCGGTAACCAGCCGAATTATCCGAAACCAAAAACCATTGCTTACTAAAATATTTGAATCAGAACAAAAACGATTACATTGATTCCTAAGATTTCGGAACTGCTCCTGAAACCATTGGAACCGGTTCCGATTACCCGATTTCTAAATATTTTGGACTTCTTTTGTATTACAAACATGAATTAATATATTAAAAGAGTTTGTAATTTTCCAAAATCACTAGTTTATAAGCACTATCCATCACGTTTCCCCGATAAAAATCCAATAGGGACAAACTCAAGTTGTGTACTAATCTTCTTACATGCTCCAACTCTACATGATTCACATCTCTGTGTTCCAAAACCAATCTATTCCTTAAGTAGGAGTATAATCAACTTGCTTCTATTTTCGTTTTTTTATGTCGTAGTTGTATTGTACATAATTTATTACATTGCTCAATCATAGTTTTTACGTGATGCTACCAAGAGTAGATTGGCCTTTATATATACTAGAAAAGATCTCGGGCTTCACCCCGCGTTAGATAATTTTTTTATATTTTCTTTCTGTTTTGTGTAATGGTAGGAAATGTTTATAATTTTTTACATTTGATGCAATGTATTATAAAAACTTAAAACATTGATATTTTAATTATCAGAAACAATGTTTCTACTTGTAAGTGTGCAATTGTGTGTATCTATTTTCGTTTGTTTTTTTTCTTTTGTAAGTAATTTGCATGTGATGATAATTTTAAACGACATAGTAGAAGTTAAAGTAGTGTCAACGTTTTAGTTAGAACATAGAGTTCATACAAAGGATGAGAAAACTATTACATAGACGATTGCAAAAGAGGACATTGGTTGAACATTGACTAATCAGACATAACCGACAGAAAAGAGGGAACGGTTGGTAGCTAATCGTTAGAGAGTTCCTTCATGAGTTTTCTGTGGTCGACAATTGCTTATTTGTTTTTTTTTTCTGGAAGGAGGTGATGATTACCTACATCTTTTTCTCACGTGCCTTTCCTTTGTCGAGAATATTGTCGGATAAATATATGAATT
This sequence comes from Lactuca virosa, assembly GCF_052849685.1. NCBI lineage: Eukaryota > Viridiplantae > Streptophyta > Magnoliopsida > Asterales > Asteraceae > Lactuca > Lactuca virosa. Next base: position 107,541,435 of record NC_136426.1, on the reverse strand, counting down.
TTATTTTTCTTTTGGTAAAATATAATTTTTATTGTTTATTTTTACATGTGGTAATGTGATCAACAGTTTCATGAAAGTCGAATTGTGAAGCACGTAGACATTTTCTGTAAATTGCGGGGACAATTTTTTTAATTAGTTTGACTGTTTTTGAAAAAAAACTTTACATGGACCTTTTCTTTAAATTAAAAAATTACAGGGAGTAAATCTGCTAATTTTTAAAACTTTTGTTGCAGGGACTAAATCTATCAAAATGTATAGCTTTTGTTATAGCGGCTAAATCTCTAAAAGGTTTTATAGGGACTAAATCAACCAAAATATAAAACATTTATTGGAGGGATTAAATATGCCAAAATGTAAAAATTTTGTGGGAAAACTTTGAAAAAAGAAAATTATACTGTTCATAAACTCCATGAGCTTTAATATATATATATATATATATATATATATATATATATATATATATATATATATATATACTATTGTGTGGATGCGTAAATAATTCTAGGCCAATCATTTGCGTTAATTTAAGCAAGTGATTTAAAAAAAAATTAAATAGAAAAAAAAAACAAATTAATAGAATTTCATTAAATCACCGGGCATGAAAAGGGTAGTCTTGTACATTACCATCATCATTATAATAGGAAACTTTCGTTTCTTTGGGAACTGATTCACTCATCCCAAATATCTCACAAACAATCAAATCAAAACCCATTTGTATCAGAGATCAAAACATATTTTGATTTTCTATAATCAACCTTCAAAATCGGAAGATTTTGTGAAGGTATTTCATATAAATATCGACTATTAAACCCTAAAAGACGGAGGAGGCATTGGGGGTTTTCTGTGAAATGTATTCTTGAAGAATCCGAAGTACAAGATCGACTTCATTCATGTCCAAGTTCAAGAACACAGCAGAGCCGGTGTTGAATCTTGATGATGATGATGATGATGATTTCCGTTTGCAACCTGAAGGTATGAATTTTTTTACTGAAGTGGATGTTTATTGACTTTAAATATGTATTCTACTCGAATAAATATAGTTAGACTGATTTATGCATGTATGATTTGTGTTTTGCAACCAAAAGGTATGATTTTGGTTTAATTCCTTAAGAAAAGTAACTTTCGAAATGATGGGTTTGATTATAACGATTTTTTCCCTGTGATATTTACAAAAAAAAAAAAAAAAAAAAAAAAAAAAAAAAAAAAAAAAAACCTGATAGAATCAATTAGTTATGGTTTTTGTTATGCTAGAATTTTTTATGCATATATGATTGTGGTATAAGCATGTTTTTTTATTAATTATAAACATTTTTTTTTTGATGATATTGGTTTTTTTGTGATAAGAACTAAGAACAAAAACTGATAGAATCAAGTATATGTTATTCTAAGAGAATATCATATATATTTATATTGAAAAAAAGATGTGTGATATATGTGAGATTCCGTTAGAATGAAACTTTATATTATTGTTGAGTAATGTGTAAAAGTGAAATGTTTGAGATTCTGTTAGAATAAAAGTATGTATATGTTTGAGATTCGATTAGAATTAAAATTTATATGATTATTTATTTATATTTCAGAGTGATATGTGTAAGTTTCTGTTAGAATAAACTTCTGTAGATGCATGAGCTTCGATTAGAATGAAACTTTCTATGAATAATGATTTATGTATCAAGGTGTAATGTTTGAAATTCCGTTGGAATCAAAATCTATATATGATTAATGATTTATGTATTTTCTATGAATAATGATTTGTGTATTTTCTTTTATCAGGAGTATTACTACTACTACAACAACAATAACGGGTGGAACGAGAGATAAGATTAAAAATAAAATTTGAGAAATCAACAACAGAAAAGAAAACTCCTAGGCCTTTGAATGTTTGTTTTTATCTCATGACTGTGTTGATGTAGTTTTTATTGTATAGAATGTTGTTGTTTCTTAGTAAAATATCATTCTGTAAGAATATGTTATATTTTATTATTATGTCTTAATGGGATGTTTCTGAAAAATGTAATGTTTATACTATTAAGTTGATCTAATGGAATGTTTGTTTTGATCTCATGGTTGTGTTGATGTATTTTTTTATGGAATGATGTTGTTGTTTCTTAGTAAAATACCATTCTGTAAGCATATGTTATAGTTACTATTATGTCTTAATGAGATGTTTCTGAAAAATATAGTATTTATATTATTAAGTTGATCTAAGAGATTGTTTGGTTTGATATCATGGCTTTGTTGATGTATTTTTATTATATGGAATGATATTGTTGTTTGTTATTATAATCACATTCTATAAGAATATGTTATATTTTATTATTATGTGTTGATGGAATGTTTGTGGAAAAAATTATTATTTATACTATTAAGTTGATTTACTTTTTTTGGAAATGATATGTTTTTTGGTTATTAAGTTTAGCTGAGTAAGTGAATACGAATATATAAATGATAGTATATTATGTCGGAATAAATTATAAACATTGTTAATATACTGTAAAAAAAATTCAAAATTCTTTACATTGTTACTGTTGCATCCTATGAATCAAAATTTGAGTTGACTTTTGGTTTGATATCGCTAGAAACAACCGGGGTCCAATAAAGTGAGTCACCATGAGAAACGTAATCATGTGTAGCATGTGATTGCTTTGTATAAACATAACAAATACATTTTTAAAAATTTACGTATAAAATTAACAAAGGAATGTCGAAGAAAAAATGACATAAAACAGCATTCTGCAAGAAATTTATAAACATTATTATGCAAGAATTTTGTTTGATGATGTTACCTTTACTGAAATCAATATAGTTAAACACAAATTCATACATATTCTTATAGACTAACAACCTTATACATTTCAATATAGTTATACATATTCTAACAAAATATCATAAAAAATGAATAAAATTCTTAAAAACTAACATTCTTAAATATAAAATTATTGAACAAAAACATTGTGTCTTCTTTAATGGTCCAAATAATCCACTAGATTCCAACTATTCTTACGAAAATGTGATGTATTATTTTAAAAATGTAATTCTTTGCAAATATACTTCTTGTTGAACTCGAATCTAGGTCTTTCTCTTGTATGAGCAATATTTGATTCCTTCTTCAAGTCATTCTTTTAAGAATAACTTGTATTACTCCGTTAGAATGCATACCAAGTATGAGATCAATCTAAATAATTGAAAATAAAAAAATTAATAAAGATTATTAAAACTGATGATTATACATAAATAAGAAAAAAAAAAGAACTTTAAATTGGGAGTACTCCTCTGTTCCTTCAAATTGAAATGATGTATTTTCTCAGAATTACTCATTTGTTCCTTTAAATTGGGAGTACTCGTTTGTTCCTTCAGAAAGTAAAACCTTATGAAGATAAGCCACGGAGTTAGAATATATAGAAATTGGAACCACTTTTGGTTTTTCAATCCTATCGTCCACTAGTTGAATAGTCATACCAGAACGACAAAATGACTAAAAAATCTCCCTTTCTAATAAATAAATAGGTTGAATCTCCTACTGCCATGTGTCAAACTCTTACAACTCCTAATACATATCATACATATGCCACCTGTCATCTTTTTGCTATTCCCTTTTACATTTCATTTTCCCACGTCTAAGTTTTTCCATCAATTTTGAAATCCCTAAAAATTAGCCAACAATTTTGTTAACATAAACCCTATTTTGAAATCACTGATAAGGGTTTCCAATTTTAAGCAGATAAATCAGTTACTCATAACCGATAATCATGACCGCCGGTCTATTCTCTCCACAATCTTTAAAAAACTCATAAAACCCTAGAAGCGGGTTCTTGATTCACCATCTCAGGTTCTGAAATTTCACACGTTCATTTATCTTGGATGAAATCCCAATTGATTTTCATTAATATATCGTCTCTCCTTATCTCGAATCCTAACGGTCGTCGGTTATATCTCACACATCAGAAGGTAGATGCTTCTTTGTCATCGCTTTCATCATCTTTAGAGATTTTATTGGTCATATGCATTCTATTTTCCCATTGATGTTTATTTTATGGTTTTAAGTGGCATGTTCTTCAACCCTTTCTCTTGCTATTGAATGCTTCACGTAACAGCTAGAGGTTTATTGGAAAAAACTTTGCTAAGGATTTTGTACATGAAGTTTTCTGGTAATTTGGTTTCAAATATGATTTGTCTAAATTGCCCTCATCTCTTCAATAAAGCACATTATCACGCCAGAAAACCCTAATTCCATTTCAAAATTTGAATCTCTGTGTTTCTATCCATCAAAATCATATTTGCTCTGCATAAATCTCGACAATTCCTTCTCGACTAGGGTTTTATTCCGCTTATCAGGAGAAGGGGGGAAAATAGTCTAGGGTTGGGATTCCGGAGTCTCAGTTGAAATAAAAAATAGAAATTGATTTTATTTTTTGAAACCCTAGCCTTATTTTTCTATCTGGCCGATTTGCGATTTTGGGTTATTTTTCTTGTCGTTATTTTTCGCTGCCGTTGATGCTGTTGCAGCCTTTGTTCCTGGTTGAGGGTGTAACTGCTGACATATTTGTTGCCGATGTTGCCATATTTGCTGCCATATTTGATTCATGATTTTTTTTGTTAAAAGACAATTGCATCCATGATTTCACTAGACCTTTGTTGACTTGTAGTGATGTACAAACATCTTTTTTTATCCAGATATCCTTTTCTATCTCCACATAAATTGTAAAAAATGAAAAATTGTTACATAAATAACAGATAATCATTTAACTGGTGGCATTTAAGTTTGCATAAATTGGTAAAAATGTGATTTGAATTCTAAACTTGCGAACATCCATAATGTGTTTCAGTTGCATAAATAGACATAAAAGTAAAACATTGTTGTATAAATTGGTACATATATTAAAATTGAGTTGTTAATTGGCAGGTTCTAAATGCTGCTTGTGTTCCTGATAAATCCGCTCTCAAAGAGGCATATATATTCGAAATACAACAAAAATGTTTTTGGATATCAAGTTTGTATGTTATTTATTTTGGGTACATAGCGTTCTATTAATCTTAAAATATATTCTAACGAATAGCGTATGTTTTGTAGTGAAGACGTGTCACATGAAAACACTTTGGAAAATGCAAAACTCCATATGTTTATATATAAGGATAGTTCAAAGTCAACTACTTTGACCAACATTTTGACAATTTTGGGTTGTTCTTGATGTGAATTTAAGCATCTTTTCAGTTCCTCAAGCATGAGTTTTTGAAGAACGGTTTTGAGCTTGTAAATACGTACCAAGTTCTTTTCGTTTCAGGGTTAATGTCACTAAATGGCAATGTACTTTTGAAAAAGTATGTTCTCATCTAATGACATTAACCATTTTGTTCAAATAAAAAAAGTATGTGTGCGAATGTTTTTCATATATAGAAATGCTTGGTGATTACAATTCATTTTGATTTATGTTGAAATGCCTTTCTATTAGTATATTTTAGGTTTTGCAGGTTTTGTGTTGAGAATGAAGAATTGCGGGTTTTGTGTTGAGGAACAACAACCTGAACGGATTAAAAGCATCTTGCCTAAGGCATTCAAGAAAGAATTAGAGATGTTATACTATAAATTGTAAAAATTTGTGATATGAAGGATGGGGTATCGTGGTTAGTTCTTATTATTATTATTATTATTATTATTATTATTATTATTATTATTATTATTTCAAGTTATAAACTACTTGACATAAATATTCAAATTTGGCTTTTAGTTTTTTTCTTTTATCCGACACTGTGATGATTTATAGAGTTTGATGGATGACCTCGATGTGAGCTCCTCAATGAGGATTTAGGTTATTATCCTTTTGGCTATATTTATATGCAAATGGCATTTGCTAGGTCTCATGGTCTCTTTATTATAAAGTCTAATAACAAATTGTGATTTTCTCTTATTAATTTAATAAAATTTTAAAAAATGTTTTACCCATGGTTCCCACGGGTTGTAACCTAGTAAGAATATAAATACCTATGGTCTTGGATTAAACCAATCTAAATTATACCTGCAAGATGATAAAGATTCATCAAGGTTCATATTGAATAAGTATGCATCAAATTGGCTTAAAAAGATCCAAAAATAAAGAGATGATTATTCTTTGTAGCAATATGTCGAACAGTTGGTATGCGCACTTGCAAAGAGAACATATGGGTGGTCTTCAAATGACAAACACAGAACCAGTGTCTAAAGTGTGGCTATTAATTGGAGTTTCAAATGCAAAAACCAGTTGAAAAAACCAATGCGAAAAAGTGGAATAAATGATCAAATATATTATCGCAAACAACCAGATAAATTGATCCAAAATGGCATACGTTGAATAATCTGTTAACTTAAAAATAATTTTAAAAAAGATTAAAATTGAGTAACCTACATAACCTGGAAGATGCAGATGAACAACTTTTGTGGGTTCTACAATCAAATTAAATCATTCATTGAAAACGAGGTTGCAAAATCGAACAATCAAATTCGTGAGTTAATTGACGTTGACGATGAACAACTATTTTAGAAAAAAGAGGTGAAAAATAAATCGGGTATGAGAGAAAAAGATGCGATTTTTTCTTACCTGAAGGCGAAGATGTATGGGTGTACTCTATTTATCCGATGATTTCAACAAACATCAAAAGAAATCGTTTATGTTGCCTGTGAAGAAAAAGATGCATCGTCTTATGATATAAGAAAGACTAGGTCAAACATTTTTATTTTCTTTCCTTAGTTGCACAAAATCAATTAAATGATCTCATTAATTACAAGTACAAATGTCCAAATTATTCTTACTTATTTAATAAATTATTTAATTATTTAATAATTTGTGATTGGTGCATTCAAAAATACAATAATTGTTAGAAACATTTGAACCTATATATATATATATATATATATATATATATATATATATATATATATATATATATATATATATATATATATATATATATATATATATATATTGAAAAGTTCAATAGAGAACCATAATTATTGATTTTTCAAGGAACCAAATCTTTTTTTCAATTTCTAGAGCTTATTTTTTATCGAAAAAAATATCTAAAAATATCTAAATTCATATATTAACATTGTGAATGTGAAAAATAATTTTCGGATTCACCGTGTGAATCCGGATTCACATTGTGAATTTGACGTAAAAAAAATAGAATATGATATCATTGGAAAAAGGATAAAAAGTTATGAATTTCTGTATTTTTAGTTTTTTTTTTTTTTTGATAAAAAATAAGTTCTAAAAGTTGAAAAAAAGATTGGTTCCTTGGTTACTTATGGTTCTCTATTGAACCTCACCCTCTATATATATATATATATATATATATATATATATATATATATATATATATATATATATATATATATATATAATTTGGTATTAACAGAATACAATATATTATCTTCTATTTAGTATCTAATGGTATGGGAGGAATTCAGTGTAATCAAAGAATGATCCAATTGATTAAAATAGTTATAAATGAAAAATGTACCATCTAGTAATTTTGTAAATGGTTTCAAAAAATGAGCATTGAAACCGGAACCGTTTCAAATCAGCTCCAACTTCCAAACTTTTAGAACTAGAACTAAAACCAGTTATATCGGTTCTGGTTCCGAAACCGACAATTACAAAGTGTGTTTGGTTCCAAGAATTGAAACCAGAACCATTTCAAATCAGTTCCAACTTCCAAACTTTTGGAACTAGAATCAAAACCAGTTATATTGGTCCTAACCGAAAATTCCAGAGTGTGTTTGGTTCCAATAGAGTATACGAGATCCCGCCCATATATTTGAATCTTCCTTTGCAAGCTATTTCACGATGGATAATCACATTTTCTTTCTTTTCTTTTCCTTTTTTATTGTATTTTGTTTTTGTCTTTAGTGAAGATTGGGTCACAGATGTTCATTGATCGAACAACCTAAGGCGATTCGGTAACTCATCCGGCAACCAACCTAACACATGTTATTTTTATGTTTGCTGTATTAGACACTTTCTTAAAAATATTGTTTATTATGTCTGTGGAATAGTTATTCGACTTTGTTTTTATTTAAGCGTATTTTAATTTATGGTTGAAATTGTAAAACTGAATTTGATGCTTATTTATATTTGATTTTTTTGTGCATTTTATACAGAAAAAACGGATTTTAATGTTTTTTATTATTTTTTAACTGCATTTTACCAATATAAATTAGTAACAAATCAAATCCATAGGAAATATCTCAAAAGTTAGGGGTGAGCATGGTGCGGTTCGGTGCGGTTTTTGGCTAAAACCGAACCGAAAACCGCAACTTCGGTTTTTTGAAATTTAGAAACCGCACCGTTCGGTTTTTGCGGTTTTTTACGGTTCGGTTTTTTTGCGGTTTTTTGTTAGTTTTTTTTTTGTTTTCGTCTTGCCTTTTTACTAAACTCAAGTAACTCAGAGAGTTGCATTGACTCAGATGAGGAGTGCTAAACATTTTTTGGAAATAAATTGATACCACCACCTCTTAGTTTGAAATCAAATTACATAACCACTCATCCAACATGTTTTTAATGCTTGAATATAATACGAATTTAATATAATATTTGTTTTCACAGGTACATGCAATAATATCAATTAATGTATTCATAAAAATGATACTATCATCACTAGTACTCTTTATATTTAAATGTTAAAAAATATCATAAACATTATTTGTTATTGTAATTACCACTAAATGTATGCTTAAAAATATACAATCATCCTCCGATAGATAAGATATATATTTATATTTATAGAAATTTTAATTGTCATAAGTTCTTGGTTTTTACAAATATCAGCACTTAATATATATATATATATATATATATATATATATATATATATATATATATATATATATATATATATGCGGTGCGGTTCGGTTTTTTGCGGTTTTTGCGAGATTAGAAACCGCACCGCACCGAGTATTTTCGGTTTTTGCAAAACTAAAAACCGCACCATCGGTTTTCATTTCGGTTTCGGTTTATGCGGTTTTTTCGGTTTTTTTGGTTTGCGGTTCGGTTTTTGCTCACCCCTATCAAAAGTTATCAAAATAAATTATGTTAGCAATTTGTAACTAATAAATTCCATTAAAACCCATCGCAAACAATCCCGTCAAAAATCACAAACCAAATACATAGAAAATCTGTAGGAATATCAAAAAATCTGTAACAAAAAAATTCGGTTGGAAATCTATCAAAAAAATTCACAAAAACTAATCCGTTACAAATTTGTGAGTATACTTTGTCGGTTAAATTCCGTCCTAAATCCGGTACAAAATTTTGTCCACTTGTTCTTTCTCACATAATACTTTTTGACGGAATTCGGTCGAAGAGGTTCCAGTGTCAAAGCAACACAAACTTGATAAATCTCAATTCTTGATAGCTTAATAAATAATAAATTATATAACAGAAACTATTTAGATTTGTTTTTGTTTTTTATAAATCATGTTAATTCTTAAGTTTTACTTCATTAAGTTATCAAAAAATACACATAATATGAATATATAGCAAGAAGCTTATTCTCTCTTAATTGCAAGGTGCAAACGTACAATACAATCAAATAAATAATAAATAGAAGTTAATTTCGAGAATCCTTTTATTGCACTCGACAATAACATAGATGATCAATAGTGTTGGACATAAACATCATACTCAACAACCGTATCACCATTAGTGATATTGAAAAATTGAGTCTTTGCAAGAACATACCCATGTGCAAATCGGAAAATTCCACTGCCTCCAACAATCGGCATCTCTCTCACAGTTGAGAACACCTCATTCCTCCCTACGATACTCAAAGTGCTACCATTATACTTTCCTTCCGAAAAAACATAATTCATAACCATTAACAACGCGCTTTCTCTCAAGTCAGCAGATGCATAGATCCCCTGAGCTCTTCCTACTATCTTGGATGTTCGTTCAGGACCGATTGTCAAAGGGTTGTCCATCATCGCCATGAAACCAAACCCTGTGGAGGAGGTGTTGGTTATGGCGGACTGGGCTACCCTGAATGCGGTGGCTTGATCACCACTTACTATGTCATGGAAGTAAAAATGGAGGTGGCTTAGTTTTTGCTTCTTGAAACCAAGTGTTTTTGATGACAAGTTTCTTGAAAATCTTTGGGATTCTCCATGTAGGAGAAATAAGAATAGGAAAAGGGTGAGAATGGTATACTTTTGCTTGTGGAGACTTTGTGCCATTGTTTTGTGGGGAGAGAGATGTAAAGAGAGTTGTGACAACGTTTCTTTTATAAAGCACGATGGGGAAACTTATATTTTATTGGTAGTTGGTGTATTTAAAATCGGTTGACATATTCTAATCGGACCAAGTGTTATAAATCACTAAAGCAAGTTAACGTTTGTTTCTTAGTTTAAAGCAAGTGAAGGGTTATGAATGTAATATGATGAATTATTTAGTATATATTAGTATTAGATCTAAAAAATGAGACGTTTGATTTCCTCAAATAGTTTTCTAAAAGTATTTAATACACAAGTCATTTAATAGTGCGAGTGGTTTTTATTTTTTGATGCGGTCTCTTCTAAAAAATGTCTTATTAAATATCTACAGCATAAAAAAATAAGAGAATCGCACCATAAAATAGCTTTGTTAGTGTGGTTTTCCAAAATCGCACCATTAAAGTATTTTCTGATGCGGTTTTCCAAAACCGCACCAAAAAATCATGTAGAAACCGCACCAAAAAACAATTACAACCGTCCCAAAAAATAATTTACACTAACAAACATTGAACCACACCCAAAAAAAAAACAATTTGCACTAAAAACATTAAACCACACCATTTATCTTTTCTCTAAAAATTTCATTCGAATTTTTCATTTCACGCGAGATCCCTCCAAATTTCGTTCAAAATTTTCATGTTTTTCAAAAATTTCATTCAATCTTTCCTTTTTTATATAACTTTGGAGATGCAACCTCTTCTCATAATTTATCTTCTTTTCATTAATGACATTTGAGACTCCATTTTTCTCTTATTAATTTTAATTGGATGTCCTATTTTAAGTTTTAACGATGTTTTCTTGTTCTGAATCTCTGCAGATGTTTCTTCTTCCGTGATATATCTCCAAGAAAGTATCCAAAGACTTATGATGTTGCTTCAGTGACTATCAATCAATGGGTATTAGTTTTTGCAGAGTGAGTTTTAAGATGTTGTCCAAAAAGAAATTGGAAACAAGTTGATGAGATGTGATTTCCCAAGAACAAATTTTTAATTGGTAGAGAAAAAGAAATTGCAGAGATGGAAACCACTCTTTTTAGAGAAACAAAAATCAAAAAAGGAACAATTGGAACCTCTAATAGATCTCTAGTTGAGGAAAACGAAGTTGATGGAATCATACGTAGAAAGTTCAAAAACCAGATTAAGATATTATGATTGAACTATTGATTGAAAAACACTCATCGAACATACCAAAATACAAGAAAATGAAGTTTCATAAGTAGCGTGGTGTGCATCAATGTGCGGTTTTAGTTAGCTATTTTTTGAGACGGTTTTGGCTATTTTTGGTGCGATTTTGGCTATTTTTTGGTGCGGTTTTGGCTATTTTTTGGTACGGTTTTGAAACCGCACCATTAAATAAGGGTAAATTTTGATGCGATATTTTTTGGTGCGGTTCAACACCCGCATCAATTAATCATTTTAACCGCATCAACAAATACTTTCTGTACCAATGACATATTTCGAAAAGATAAATAAAACTTGATATAAATTGTCTACCAGATAATCAATCCCGAAAAAGACAAGTTATTTGACTTTGAGGAATAATTAAATTAAATTTCTAAAGATAAAATATATATTTGAACCTGCAAATAAATTATAATATATATTACCTGCTACACTATTAATATGACGTGTTATGCATACGAACATCATCTTTTATATGTATTATATGAATGTAAGTATGTAACAAATGAGGGAAACTTTGCGAATAATCACTTTATATTGGACAACAAGTGTAATAAATAATAATAGAAAGATTAGGTCAATGGTGAAAATTAATGAATAAACATTTAACAAATATATATATATATATATATATATATATATATATATATATATATATATATATATATATATATATATATATATATATATATATATATAACACATTGATAAGCAAATTCAACTTGACGTTAACAATTTGAACTTGTACTCATAATTTAGTAAAGGAGAAATTGGTTATTTAGAAAATACGAGTTTTATAACTTTGTATTAAAGTATAATCCAAAATAAAAACATTCAATAAAATTATAAATGATCACACATCTCAAATGAATTGAAGTTTACTCGGCTTTTGATGGTAATGCTAGACTGTACATTATTTATTTATGTATGTATCTGTATTTAGTTAGCCCAATGATGTTCTAGGCCCATAGTATGCCACCACTATTAGTATTCAACATCGAACTTCCAATGAATGCTCCAAACTCAAAATGGATTGGTTCATGTGTCTCACTTCGACAACTCTTCTTCCCCCCACTATTCTCAATGCAATAATCGGGGTCAAAATTCGAGTTGTGGAAATTACAATCACAACACCGATCAAAACAGTGGGAGAAGGCGGCGGAAGGCGTGGCGGCAGAGGTGATCGGTTTTGTCGTAGGGGCGGTTGTCGGCAGCAGCACAGCGGAGCTGCCTATCCTCCGGCGTTGGTTGGTAGCAGATGGGGAGGCTGGGTCTTCCAGCCAGATCCAATCCAGAAAGAAAATGGAAGAATTTAATAGGAATTTGTATATTGATTTTCTTTTAAAAAATAAGTCATGGTCACGCATCAGTCAAAAGGAGAACAAATGATGCATGTGGAAGAAAAAAAATTCTTATATTATGGAGTATGGACCAGACTTAGATTAGATTCCCCATTCAACGAAAGAAAATGAAGTTTCATAGAGTATGAGACCCGTTGGAAGAATGTCTAAAAGTATGATACAAAAAACATAAATGTACATATCAAATTGTCAATAATGTCCATGTCCTAGCACAGAAAAATCCATGCGCATAGGTATGTGATGAATATTTATATAAATACTTTTTTCAAACAAAAAATAATTATAGGTTAGAAAAACAAATTACAAAAAGAAGATAGAAAATTTATATATATCCTCCTATGATTTGTTCCTGTTCATCTTCCTGCTAACTATGTGGACACCACTAATTATCTTTTGTTCCTACTCCTGCTCATCTTCCTACTTCTTATCTTTTGTTCCTGCTCATCTTTCTACTCATATGATAATGATATGTGGACACCACTAATTATCTTTCTTAATCTCATATCTTAATTTTAACATTTGTCTTGATCTAATGACTAGAAAGATAGATAAGAACAAAAAATAGGAGGATATTTGATTTCTCAAAAGAGATAGGCATAATATGGTTTTTAGCCTAGCCAACTCCTTTGAGTTTAAGTTTAAACTCTCTGTTAAACAACCACAAATATGATTGAGATATGATTTTATCAAAAATCCTGCCTTTCCTAAGCTTATTTGATCCAAAACGATATGAATTGCAGAAAGTCCAAAGTCCAAGTAGTTGTTAAGACAACTATATTCAAACATTTTCGTTGCATTGCATTAAGACCTAAATTATCAGCCCAAGAAAACCTTTAGCAAATCATTCCAACCAAAGAAATATCAATACCTCACCAATGACCAATTTGTCTCCAAATGGAAGAATCAAAAAGCAAAAAATGATCATAAGATTTGGCAAAGCGAAGTCAAGGAATGGAACCCACTTCCACTCATCTTTTACTCAAATTAACTATAGTTGGCAATTGATCCAACAAAGTTATCCATATCCATATATTAAATTTTATGGGAACGAACTATTCCAGCAAGTAGTATTTTCTCCCACGCTTAGATATTTATATTGTTTAAGTGTCAAATAAACCATTTAAGAATTCTAAAGCATCTTATGTTGAAATCGATTTATTTGATCCACATCATTTATAAGAAGTTATTAAGAAAACAGAAAAGTGACAATTGAGGTCTCGTTGACATATATTGACGTTTATCAAATTTCAGCGACACGTGAACCGTTGTGGAATACGATGGCCTTGTGACTGGTGAGCAACCAAATGTTGACTTGGACCACCATTAATTCCGGAGTCAATAAAACACAATCTATATTTTTTTATATAACATAAGTTATTTTATATTTGAACTTTTTGTTACGAACCACGTTGATTCAATTGTTTTACAAAATCCAGCTATTAATCTAATACAAAATAAGAGAACATAGCAAAAAGTGCTTGTATCTTTCATTTTCAAAAGTAAGATACTATCGAACAAATAGAGAATATATAAAAGTTAACCTCTCGAACCTTTTTATTGTCTTAAACATTTAGGAATATGATCAATAGTGTTGGACATAAACGTTATACTCAACAGTCGCATCACCATTGCTGATATTCAAAGAATGAGTCTTTGCAAGAGCATACCCACGTGCAAACCGGAAAAGTCCACTCCCGCCAACAATGGGAAGCTCTCTCACTGGCGAGAACACCGAATTCCTCCCCAATATACTCAGAGTGCTACCATTATACTTTCCTTCAATAAAAACATAATTCATAGCCATTAACAACCCGACTTGATTCAAGTCAGCAGATGCATAGATCCCCTGAGCTCTTCCCACAATCTTAGAAGTTCTTTCGGGACCCACTGTCAGAGGGTCGTCAATCATGACCATATAACCAAACCCAGTGTGGGAGGTGTTGGTTATGGGCGATTGGGCCACCTGTAATGCGGTGGGGTGATCGCCACCGACTATGTCTTGGAAGTAAAAGTGGAGGTGGCTTAGTTTTTGTTTCTTCAAACCGAGTGATTTTGGTGACAAGTTTCTTGAAAATTTATGGGATTCTCCATGCAGGAGAATTGAGAATAGGAGAATTGTAAAAATGGTATACTTGTGTGGTGGGAGAGTTTGGGCCATTGTGGAGAGAGAGGTGTGAAGAATGGTGACAACGTTTTTCTTCTTATAAACAAGAAAATGTGTGCACTTTTGGGAAAGTTATATTTTATTGTAAGTTTGTTGATTTATTGTATTATGTTATATAATTTATTTATTGTTTAATTTCCAACTGTAGCTGTTCACATGATTTATATTTTGGCTAGAATATAAATATTGTACCCATAATCTACTAGAAACAAAAACTTGTAATAATTATTTGTTACTTTACTATTATGACATGCTCTGTTCTGCATTTGACCTACTTTTAATATAGAATTTTATGAATGTAAACAAATCAATAATTTTTTGTTAAAAAGCACTTGTACGACAGGGAAATCTTCTTTGAAACTTAATGAACATCCACGATTGGACATAAATGTGGAAGGGGCATTATTATAATGTATGATTTGCTTTGTTGTGTGTTGAGAAAACTCTCCAATTTTTTAGTTGTTTGATAAAAAATCTATTTGTTATAAGTAACGGATTCACTGACGGAAATTTAGGCGACAAAAAAAATTGACCGTAACAAAACCAAATAACCAAGGATCCACCACAAAGCACAAATATCTCATGGATTGGTTTTAGCGATGTTTGTGATTAGCAACGACTTGCCACATACTTTTAGCGATGAAAAGCCGTTCCATTCCGTCAAAGTTAACATGCTTTTAAAAGAAAATTTATAGAAAATCCAGATTTTTTTTAATTAAAAGAGAAAAATATAATATAGCATATTAAATACGATACCTTCTCTTCTCTTCTTTTCGAAATTTCAAAGAAAGTAACTTGCATAATAGTTGGTATTCAATAAACATTTTGTCAGAAATTTGGGATGTTATAGCACTTGAAATTCTGAGAATCATAATTATCACTTTTAAATCGAAGTATTTTGGTGGTACTCCCGAAACCCTCAACTGGATAAGACTCAGAAATGGAAAAACAGAAGAAGGGAATGAGATGTTATGATTTTCGTCAGTACCAAATTTATGACCAAAAATGGTTAAGTATCTTTCTCATCGGAAAACTGTCACAAAACAATTTTATGTCCTAAAACTGTCAAAATTATCACAAGGCAGTTTGTAACAGTAAAACACTTTCACAAAATCGGGTATTCTTATAAGGGTTAAAACAAAGTCAAAAATCGGGTTTATTTTCAAGATAAGACCCAATCAGGGGCTCTATCCCTTGAACCTCGCCAGGGGCTGCTGCCCCTAGGACCCCGCTCTCAGGGACGCTGCCTCCGGACCCCCATTTTTTCAGGGGTCTCGCCCTAAATCACAGTCTACTTTGAATCTTGAATAAATTAAACAAGTGTGCACTTTGAACCAACCTTATTTTTTTAAATATTCATCAAGATTTGTAACATCCCGATTGAAATTAAATAAATAATAACTCTAAAACCCCGAGATGTAATTTTGATTATTATTATTATTATTATTATTATTATTATTATTATTATTATTATTATATATATATATATATATATATATATATATATATATATATATATATATATATTGTAGCTAGAAGTAATAATATTTAGCGGGGTGTTGGTTTCGGGGAGGCAAATGATATGATTTGGAGTTTGGGGGTTAAAGTGTAATTTCGAGTTTTATTTTGTAAAAATTTTCAGAAATCATGGGCTGTTCGGTAAGATTGGGACTTTGTTTGAAAGGATTTTGGATTGCTGGGGGCTGTTTGGAAAAATTACGTACATAAGTTGAAAAGTATTGACACGGAGGGGTTGAAAGTGTAGAAATGTGGAAGATGGCACATGATCGGGCATATAAAACCCATCACCTTCTCGCCATGTTAACCCTGACCCTAATAAGCCGTCATCCGCCACCCTTATTTATCCCGTCTTCAGCCGCCAACCTTATGACCCCCACCACCGGCCGCCGTTTCCTCGCCTGCTGAAGCCGGAGAACCACCAAGATGTCACCGTCGTCACCCCTATCGCCGTTCGGCTGCTGATAAAGCCGAGAACGCCGAAGACCGTCGTCGTGGTTATGTGTCGTCATGTCCGGACGCGTCTCATCTTTCTTCTTCTGATTCGTTCTGTTCGTCATCATTCACGTCGCTGGTGTCAAGCAATAACCGCCAAGGAATCACACCGTCCGCCACTGCTGTCGTGTGGCTAGCTGTCGTCTTCGCCGCCTTGCGGCTGGTCATTCTGTCATGGTTCTTCGACGTCTTTCTGCTGCCGTTAGGGCCCCGGTTGCGTGTGGTAGCCTCAGTTTGGCTGTGGGTTTCAGATAAGTATGTACTCGGCAGAATTCTTATCACTGTATATATTTATTGTATGTGTGTATGGGGTGTTTGTGTAGCCGGAAAGCAAGAGCACCACCATGG
Organism: Lactuca virosa; assembly: GCF_052849685.1. Taxonomy (NCBI): domain Eukaryota; kingdom Viridiplantae; phylum Streptophyta; class Magnoliopsida; order Asterales; family Asteraceae; genus Lactuca; species Lactuca virosa. The sequence continues at coordinate 107,524,128 of NC_136426.1, read as the reverse complement.
CAGCAAACCATGGTGGTTGCCGCCGTTTATACCCTTTCTGCCGCCACCAGCCACCGTGAGGAGTGGCTGTGTGCGTGTTATGGTGTGGGAGTGAGTGTATTTGATGAGTGTGTTGTATGTATTTGTTTGGCCGGAGTTCTCGAGAAAAGCCACCACCACCACCATGAGGTGGTGGCTGCCACCTCCAACCACCGCCTGCCGCCACAAGGGTGGTTGGGTGTGTGTGTGTATGTGTTATTTGTGTGTGTGCGTTCAGTTGGATATTGCGTTGTAATATTGTATTTTGATTGGAATGATTAAGGAAATCCGTCAACACCACCGTGAGGTGGTGGCCACCGTCGTGAGCCGCCATTGACCCCCACTACCCAAGGTGGTAGTGGGTGGTGCCCGACCTAATTAGCAGTTAATTAACCTAAAAACTTAACAAATGGATTAATTGGAACATGATTGGGTTGGAAACCCTAATTAGGGTTTAGTTTACCCTAATTTTGGGTTTGTTGGTTTGGGCTCATCGGGACCCGCATTTTGGGCCATTGGAATTGAAATATGAATTACACCTAATCACACCGTATGATTTATCTAGTAGAGTAATGGACTTAATGGATTAAGTCCTTAATGGGATAAGTAAGAAACACTTAACCCTAATCGTCATTTTATGTGAAAAACCCTAATTGGGTTTGGGTTCTTATTGGGCCACTTCTTGGACTGACTTGCTATGGGCCTTCGTGGGCCAAATGGGGAACATGCTTATGGACTAAGGAAATTATTGGGCCTTTTGATAAGGCACATTGGAAAGGATTAGGCCAAATTTGGAAAATTGGGCCATAATTGGGCCTTGATGATTATGAGATATTGGTCCATCAGAATGCCAAGTGTTTGGACTAGAATAAATGGTTGGGCCATATGATAAGACCATGTAGAGGTTTGGGCCCAATTTGGAAAATTGGGCCATATGTTGGGCTTTGGTTCATTGATTGGTTGTTGGGCTTTCAGAGTGTGTGGTTGGACCTTGGTTTTGGACCAAGTTAGGTTAAGGGTAAAATAGTATTTTTACCCCAATCATGGACGTATGGTTGTGTATTGGAACCTAATTATTAATTGGGCCTTGTTTTGATGTTGACAGTTCGGGAATCTGTCAACCAGGAGCTAGAGTTTTATCCGCAGGACTTCGGCAGCTCCAGGTGAGTCTTCTCAACATACCAATGGGTCTAAGGCACCAAGTCCGGCTCATTTATTTAGTTGTGTTGATTATTGTGAATGTGCTATCGATACATTATGTATGTATGTGAAGACCATGTTGGGGTTCCCATGGCAATTAGTTATATGTGGTATGCTAGTTGATTGTGTGGTATTTGGTGTGCTAGTTGTCTTTGTGATACTTGCATGGAAGACCTCGGGGGGGGGGGGGGGGGTCCCGAGGCATTTGGATATAAGGCTATGTGGGGGTTCCCATGGCATTCCAGGCTAAGACCATGCGGGGGTTCCGATGGCATTCCAGGCTAAGACCATGGGGGGGTTCCCATGGCAGTGATCTAAGACCATGTGGGGGTTCCCATGGCATCCGGTGTAAGACCATGGAGGGTTTCCATGGAACCTTTATATGTTTGTATGTATGGCTTATATGGTTTGTATATGTGTACTGTTAATTGATTATGTGTTATGTTGATATGATATTGGTATGGAAGACCCTGAGGGGGTTCCCGTGGCAGTGGATTGAGACCATGTGGGGGTTCCCATGGCAATGGGCTAAGACTACATGGGGGTTCTAGTGGCACCCGATATAAGATCTTGGAGGGTTTCCATGGCATCCCATATTTTTGTATACATGGATTATGTGATATGTGTGACTTATAGAGCTAATATGGATTATGTGAATATGTGGATTGTGTGGGGTATGCTCTGGGGAACTCACTAAGCTTCGTGCTTACATTTTTGTTTATGGTTTCAGGTATCATCGGTTTGGAAAGGAAGGACCCGACTTGATCGCAGCTGTAACATCCTGTTCTGAATCGATTCCTAGTATGAGGCTATGGCCCGAATATCGGTCATCATAAGGATTAGGGCTCTTGAAAAGGTAATATCTAGGCTCATTTGGGTGCGGGTGATGCATTAGAAGTGATCCGGGTGTTCGGTTTGTATTTTGGAGCGTAAGGGTATTTCGGTAAAGAGTTAGTTGGGGATTTTGTGGAAAATGGATTCTTGTTTGGAAGGTCTTAAGAAAGGTTTGACTTGTTAGAAGTGTAGGTCTTCTCGTTACCTTTCCGTTGATATAAGGATCGCCGGAATCGGGCTTATAACGAAGAAATTATGGCCTTTGGAAGTTTCGTGGGTTTCAGGCTTAGCCGAGTACGCGGGGCGTACACAAAGCGTACGCGGGGCGTACTAGTGAAGAAGGCAGTACGCGGGGCGTACCTTGGAGTACGATGGGCATACTGACCAGGATGGTCGCGAATGTTCCTTGGAGTACGTTGGGCGTACCATATGTACGCTGGGTGTACGCCAATCAGATCAGAACCCTATTTTAGGATCTTGGACCCTATTTAAGCTCCTTATCTCATAACCTAACCCTAATACCTTCAGCCTCCAAGCCTCTAAAACCTAGAAATCATACTTAGTCATTCATGGTGGCATTTTGAGCTTATGGAGTCCATTTTTGGAGTGTTTAGCCCATTTTCAAGAAGGTGGAGTTTGATGCAAAGATGGGGATCAAGAAGAAGCTTATGGATCTGGCTTGTGTGACTCATTTTTAGCTTGATGAAGGTATAAAGCTCTGAACTTGACCATGGATATCTTAAATCTCTCATTTGTGAGTTTTAGTTCATTTTGGTCCCAAGGATGAAGCTTTATGGTTCAAATCCGATTCTTAGGCTTAGGGTTGCCACCCTTGGTGCTAACTGAGTCCCTAAGGCAGAAAATTGCCATCTTGGAGGTCTTAATGGGTTCATGCAAGAGTTATGGTCATTTTCATGGAAGTAGATTGATATACTTTGAGTTTGGGTTCATGTGGGTCATATAAAGTCACCAAGTCAGTGACTTTATGGATTAAGACATTAAGTAGAGCTCAGATCTGTAATTTGGTCCCTTGGTTTGAAGCATTAAGTGCTTAATAGGAAAAAGGACTTAACATAGGAGTACGTTGGGCGTACAAGCTGGTACGCGCAACGTACAAGTCACGAACCTAGTACGCGCTGCGTACAGCTGAGTACGCCTTGCGTACTCAGTCAGAATGGGTTCTCGCATATTGGGCTTTGGTATGGGCCAACTGTTGGGCTTGTTTATTTTGGGCCCGTTGAGCCATCAGGTTGTGGGCTGTTAGTGATGTTGGAAAAGACCCCGGAAGGATTTAGGCCTCTTGGGAAGACCCATGTAGAGGTTTGGGCCCAATTTGGAAAATTGGGCTATTTGTGGATTTATGGACATTATAGTGTTGGGCTTTTGTTTTGGGTTTGGGCCTTAGTTTTGGATCATACTGGGCCAGGGGCATAATGGTCACTTTACCTCATGTATGGATTAAGGATTATAGTATGGGACCCAATTATTAATTGGGTATTGTTTGATGTTGGCATTTCGGGAATCTGTCAACCAACGGAGTTTTATCCGCGGGACTTCAGCGGTGCCAGGTGAGTTATCCTCACTATACTAAGGGGTATAAGGCACCAAGTTCGGCCCATTGGATATGATATCCTAGCAGTTGGTAGTATGTTGAGTATGAGTTAGTGTTGCATGCTAGTTGCTATGCTAGTTGCTATGCTAGTTAGGTAGATTTATAGTACTACCTGTGTTATTATGTGATTATTTGTATGTGGATTAGTTGTGTTATATGTCGACATATTATGTGGGGTGGTTTAAGGTGATACTGCTCCGTGCGGTAACCAACAAACCCGGTAGCATTCCGGATACGAGCTGAGGGCCGGGTGGGGCATGCCAGACTCGTACTGTGGGCTCGGGAGCATTCCAGATACGAGCTGAGGGAGACTCGTATTGTGCGCTCGGTGGCAATCCAGATGTGAGCTGTGGGCCCGGAAGGCAATCCAGACTCACACTGTGGACCCAGGGGTAATCCAGTCTGTAAAGTTGTGGACACAGTACATGCTGTTATTTTGTATATGCTTTATGTGCAGTGTATCAGTATTTTGGGGGAACTCACTAAGCTTTCGGGCTTACAGTTTCAGTGTATTGTTTCAGGTACATCAGGGGATCGCGGCAAGGCAAAGGCGTGATCGTACAACTCATCATGTTTTATTTATGTTTCTGGGAAAAACTCTGATATTAGACTATTTTGAAAACAAATTTGTAATAACTGATGGTTTTAAATGTTTTGAAAAGTTTTAAATTGGCTTGAATTTTATGGGTGTTACAAGTTGGTATCAGAGCCTTGGTTTGAGTGAATTGGAGGAACACTCATGTGAATCCAGTCTCAAATCAAGGAAAGGATTTTCAAAATTATTTTTAAATGGTTTTCAAAATACTAAAGGATGATGCAGGGGTACGATCAGCCGGAGCCAGTAAGTAGACCCCAAAATACCATACGATTATGTGATATTGTGATATGTTAGAACAACATGCTAGTACTAGGCTAGGGATCTTCAGGAATTGCATGATAGAATTGTCTGATTACATGATGCCTGATAGCCTAGAGTTTTCTTTACATGATATTGACATCATTACTGTAGTTGCTTGTGTATGCATCACGACTGTACAAAATTAAGATCTTATAGCCTGAGAATGTTTGGTTTGCCTTATTTCCTGTTCTTGTTTGATGAAGGGATTAGGGTAGGATCAGGTTTTCGAAATTCTATAAGGTCCAGCGTTATGTATGGCTAGCATACACGAGTGCTGCAGGGTTGGTAGAAGTTTCATGGGTGGGTTGTGAGAGGTCGGGAGGCTAGTTATGAGATATTTAGCATTCCTCTAGGAGTGAGGATTGAGCGCTCGCTATGTTTATGTATATTGTTAGGGTGTTGTGGTGATACTTGAGACAAATATGGGTAGGTGTGGAAGGTAGTATGGGCCCGTACTACTGAAAGCACAGGACCCATACGCGTATCAAGGAAGTCACAACCCTTGGGGTTTAGTTTGGAGTTTGTTCCCAGTTATTCTATGGACTATACGAGATCTTTCTGGTGTATAATCAGAATGATGGTTACGAGACGTTTTGAGACCGGATCCGGATCAGGATCGGGAGCTAGCAGCCAGGATAGGCCAGTATTGTTGGAGGATCGTGCCAGTGAGATCATCTGGGAGGAGGTGATCGAGATTGTCTGGGGTCAGATTCCGGAGATGACTGGGTCTATCAAGACCGCCATTGTTGAGTATTTGGACGAGCGTTATGCAGCCATTGCTGAGATGGCTGCCGCAGCAGCTTCAACAGCTGTAACGACGACAGAGAGAGGAGCTAGTCGAGCTTTCCAGTATCGAGACTTGTTACTGGTACATATTCTGATGAGCAGAAGGCTGCAGTTATTTGGGATCAGGGAGATGTTCTGTCCTCGTTACATTCCGCGGGTTGAGCGGGAGAGGCTAGCATAGTAGTTTCTGGATTTGAGGCTTCGGGGGGGGGGGGGGGGTTGCTCGAGGCCGGAATGTGAGTCGCAGGGACTCCAGAATGGACTGATGATTATGTTCAACTGGGGATTTGCAGCTGGAAGAAGAATGGTTAATTGATGGATTTGAATGTCGTTTTATAGGGTAAGGATTGTGCCCTTTCAGTTTTCGAGCTCGAAGGAGTGAGCAGACTTGGGACCCTAGGATCAGGTTGTATTCCAGCTCGGGGTCAGTTAGTTGTAGGGGTTGACAGCATTATTTCAACGTTGGTGAGCGCAAGTGGGTTGATGTGGCATGAGTATCTTGTGAGGCGTACGCGATTACCATCCCTACCCATAGGAGCTAAGATCCGATTCACCTTGGATCTCTTGTATCGGGCGGTAAGGACTGAGTGTGCGAATTATTGTACTTTCGGGATTAGAGACTATGTCTTGGGAATAGTTGTAGCCCGGTTTAGGGCAGAGGTTGCTTCAGCTACTGCAGTTCGGATGTGTACGATTGAGCTGGTGAGTGAGTCAGGGTGCGAGACCCTGAATGATATGATTTCTAGAGCCCGATAGTGAGAGATTTGTTTAGAGCACTTTGGGAAGAAGAGTATTATGTGGGAGGTCTGCGGACAGAGCCCTACAGGATGGTTGTTCATCATTGTCATGATTCAACGGTTTTAGTAATCGTTTTTGATTGGCGGATGAAAGCGCCAAGGGAAATAGCTCGTTGCTGAAGTATTAGTTGGAGCATCTATCTTTTGGTCTTCAGAAATTAAGTGTGGGATCATTCAAGCATCAGGGACTATCGGTTAAGTTATGTTTGGGTTTCACACCAGTGGGTGGTGGTTAGTGTTCTAAGTGGGGGAGAATTGGGAATTTTCAGGTTGAGCGTCATCCATTGAAGGTTTTGTATATTGTTGTTCAGATTATGGTTTCCAGAATGGTTGGACAGGCGTTAATCGGTAAACCTCTCAGGGAGCGGGAATTCTCCGAAGGAATTCAAGAGGCGATAGTTGAGAAGCTAGGAACGTGTCACCAATTCCCTTATGCAGTGTGTTTATGTTTCCTAAGTCTTTGGGGTATGTTTTCCCCTCGATGATGGAATAGACTTTTGATTCGTATCGGACTCGGGCTTCGGTAACCTTCGGGATAATCGTGGAAGTCTTCTCGGACTAGTTTTGTATTAGTAGAATCGGATCAGTCTCGATCAAGTATAGGCTTTGTGGCGAGTAAATATGGAGTTAGGGATTCCCAAATATGTGCATGGTAGTGATTCTTCGTGTCTATCTGTGGGTATTCAAGGTGGCAATAGGGTTGGTTCGGATTACGTGTTTGATCAGGTCTGGGTTATAGTTGCAATTGGATCTAGAGTTCGACTATCATTCTATTCTGGGGTCATGTGCGACCAAGGTTTGTAGGATTTTGCTTGGATAGCAACTTATTCTATAAGTGAATCGTGCATGGTGGGTTTTCAGCATCGTGGCGCTGGTTGTTGTTGTGAAGGACGTTTGTTAGGCCTTTTTTTTGGACAAGGTTGATAGTTTATCAGGAGCATTCCAGTCATGAGCTAAGGGCCAGGTGGGGCATACCAGACTCATGCTGTGGGCTCAGAGGCAATCCAGACCTATGCTGAGGACCTTGTAGGGGTATTCCAGTCATAGGTTGTGGGCGTAGTGATCTTGGTAGTTCATTTCTTCTGTTGGAGCGCTTTCGGAATGGACACACTGTTGAGGTTCGGGCGAGCCGTATTCGATTGCGAGGAATCAGAAGATTTTGTGCGAGATACAAGAGTAGGTCCTTGAACCTCAAGTTATGAGTTTAGACCCGAGTTTCGTATATAATGGTATTCTGATCGAGGGTATTCCATCCTGAGGATGACTGGACCTGTCGTAGGCATGCCTGGTATTCCAGCTCGAGGCTGATTGGGCCATGTATGAGTGTTCGTGCTTATGAGCTGGATGATTATGGAAATTCAGGTTGGAACTAGTAAAGACTATTGAGTCAAGGGTTGAATCTCGAGTTGCAGGACATGCGGGTAATCAGTATGTGACGCAGTAGGGTTTAGGCTGGGTAGCCTTGACAATTGATGTCACAACTAGCCTTTTTGGCTAGGAAATTTCACCCTCAAGTAGGCAAGGACTATTGTGAGACTTGTGCTAACACACCTAGGTGTTCAATATGAGTTCCTAAGGAGCCATATAGTGTTAGAATGCAAATCTCTCCAAGTATAGTGAATCTCTCTCAAATCTCTTCAAGCATGTGAAATCTCTCCCAAATCTCTCCAAGTATGTGAAATCTCTCCCAAATCTCTCCAAGAATAGTGAATCTATCCCAAATCTCTCCAAGTATGTGAAATCACTCCCAAATCTCTCTAAGTATGCGAAATCTCTCCAAGAATAGTGAATCTCTCCCAAATCTCTCTAAGTATGCTAAATCTCTCCAAGAATAGTGAATCTCTCCCAAATCTCTCCAAGTATGTGAAATCTCTCCCAAATCTCTCCACGTATCTCAAATCTCTCTCAAATCTCCCTAAGTACCTCCCTCAGTCGAAAACAGCTCAAAACCGGAAGAGGAAACCCCAAAAGGACCCTCTTGGTCCGGAACCCTCTTGGTCCGGAATCCTTTTGGTCCTGAACCTCTTGCTCCTGAACCTCTTGCTTCTGAACCTCTTGGTCCGGAACCCTCTTGGTCCGGAATCCTTTTGGTCCTGAACCTCTTGCTCCTGAACCTCTTGGTCCGGAATCCTGTTGGTCCGGAATGCCTTTTAAGGAGCCAAGCGGAAGCATTTTCGGAACCTCTTAAGTGACTTCGGAGGTGAGAAGCTCTGGAAGGCTTCACTCCGGAAGCATCATGATCGGACCCTTCGGATCTGCTTCAGACGTCTAGCCGCCTCGCACCTCGGCCCGGACTTACCCGTTTCGCACCTGACTCCGGAAGTGAGGATTGACTTCGGAACCCGCCCAGTACCTCCGGAACCCCCCTTGTACTCACTTCGGACCCTCGCAAGTAGGAAGCTCCACTCCGGAAATTTAACTACAGCTTCAGAATTCGCATAATGGCTCCGGATTTCACCATTTAGCTCTGGATTTTGCACTATTCCAGACATTTTCTTCATTTTGGGGTATTTTGAGGTCGGGAATCCCACCAAACTCGTGTTTTTTCTTAACTAAGACCCCTAAAACCTTTATTTTATGCCAAATTTAATTATTTAAATTATATTTACATAAAATAAAAGTTTAGGATTTAGGAAGATCCTATCCTAAATCAAGACAAGGACAAAGAGGTTGACTTTGTGATTTGATGAAGTTCTCATTTCCCATTCAAATCACAGTATTCCATGCTTTACCCACCAAATATCCATGCATGGACCAACAGATCCCCATGCACCAAAGATTCCTCCCTTTTTCTTATAATCCTCAAGACAACTACAGTAAAGGGGTTAGACTTCACATTTTCTCTCACTTTTCTCATTTCCTCTCAAAACTCATCTCCAAGAAAGAACAAGAACTTGTTGAAAACAATATTCTCATTTTCTCCCTGGAGTTGAAAGGTAAATTCCTCCACTCATCTAATATTTTATAATATTTCAAGATGAATCCATATTATTTTATTCATAATAATATGTGAAAAATCACCTTTAGGATAACTTTCTCCCAGGGAAGTTCCTCATCTCAACAAGAGTTTAAGCTTGAGATCTTCACTCCATAACTCCAAACAACTCCTCAACCAACTCAAGGTGAGCTTCATACCCCACCTTTTTCAATGTTTTAATGTTTTGGGGGAGAGTACAAGTCAAATCTTGCCTAAATTCTTAAATGATTGCATATATACGTATGTTTGTATGTGTGTGTGAAATATTATTAAATTAATATTTTAGTAATATACTCATGAACGTAAGAATTCTCAATTTCATAAAGAACAGAGGATACTTTGTGTACAAAAGGGCCTCCCAACTATTGGATGTGTCCAACTTAAGACCTTTATCTATGCTTTCATGTCTAGAAATAAAACTTATAAAAAGGAACCTTGATAAGTTGACACTATTTATAGTGATTTTTCGAAAATGGGAACTTTGTGACTATTTTGCAAACTGTCAGGGAGTATTTTGTAAATATTCAATATAAAAGTTTGCGTCAAGAAAATACACAAATAGAGCCTTTATGACAGAAATATTTGCATGTCATAAACTGCTGTCGTAAAATCCCCAACAACATAAGTAATGTTCTATATGTCATAAAACAGAAAATGTGTGTCATAACCGGCAGTTATAAATTTATACAAATTATAACTTGACACTTTTTCTCTTGACTAAGATGACTTATTTTTCAATAAACGAAAAGGAACGAACACGAGCACCTAGTTAACGAGCACAATCAATGATATGGAACGAGAACGATATTTCTATTCAATAAGTGTGAATTTCATTATTTATCTAACAAATAATGGATCTCTAACGATTGCTCAAAAGGTTGTTAATATTCTAGTCAGACAAATCTCAAAAGTACTAAATATAAAAATATTAGTGTACGTCTAAGTCCTGTAAGGAGTTATAGCCAGAGTCTCCTGGAGGGAGAGCGGGAATTTGTGTATAGATCTATACGGGGTTGAGACCCGCCTCTTTTGTGCTTGGATTTTTCTGCTTATGTCTCTTTTGTGTAATTCGAAGAACAAATACAATATGTAAACAATGTAAGTTTGTTATCTCAATGTATGATGTTTGGATTGCTCTGTTTCATTTATATTCAATTGTTATGATACTGCACAATGAAGTCACCTGCCTCCGGACGTTTCCGCCGTCTGATCCGGGGGTGTGACAGTTGATCTCTTGGGGAACCTGGTGATTGGACCAGGTGGAGACGGGTAGCCTCGGGGATTAGCATAAGGGTAATTATTTATCGGCCAAGTAAAGGATGTCGGAAAGTTTTGGTGCATTTTTGCAAATGCAGATACGTGGATCTCGGGGTAGGAGCAGAGTATCGATTTGGTTTTGGGTAAGATCCCGAATCACAGCTTGCACGTGTTCAGTGTGAGACTTTCGTCCCAGTGGAACAAGGATTGAGATGTTTATACGCTGAGGGCATCAATCGTAGGGTTCAAGGGAAATGGATGGGTTTAGTTGATGGCAGTTAGAGTTACTATGATGTGTCTTGGGTTGGTTTTATCCGTAAGGGAGCCATAACATGTTTGAAGTGAGGAAAAGAAGGGTTGTTGAAGACCGGGTATGATGTAAGACTACAATTATTCTGGTAGCATTCACCTTTTTGCGTCGGATTCAGTGGCGACAGGTTGTCAGCCTATCATGATTTGGATGGATCAAATAGATTGAAGGAGCCACGAGTGGCGGTATAGATAGGAAAGTTATTGTTAGACGATGTATCCTTCGGAGGTCGCATGGGACTGCGACGTGTGATTTTGGCTCAACAATTGGGTAGGTGTCCGATGTTTCGGTCAGTTGGCAGAGAAGGTAGGACTAGGGGGTCTCGGTTGCTCTTCAGGAAAGTAGCTATTTGACAGCAAGAGGAGTTGGAGCGACTTCGGTGATTTGGGGTCCGTGTGTGGAGTTGCTTGTTATTTGGTAGCCGCAGTTGACCGGGGATTTTGTTATTTTGGAAGCCTCAAGGTATTACTGGTGAAAGTATTCTGTTAAGGCTGATTTTCTTATGGAATAAATTCAATGATTGTTCGTGTGGGCAGTTGTCGGGAAGCTAGGTCAATTTGAAGTTTCGAGTTTCGGAAGGATAGTGGTGGTTTTATTGTAGAAGGTTTCAATATTCGTTCCTTTTCAGGTTGGTAAGTCCTTTTAGGGTAGGTATCAGGTTGTCTTGGGAAGGCTGTATTTATTCCAGATTGTGGAGGATGGACCAGATTATTGGATGTGCTGGGAAGGTAAGGACGGATTGCGAGGACAAAATCTAATTCAAGTGGGGGAGAGTTGTAACATCCTGTTCCGAATCGATTCCTAGTATAAGGCTGTGGCCCGAAGATCAGTCATCATAAGGATTAGGTCTCTTGAAAAGGTAAGATCTAGGCTCATTTGGGTGCGG